>NC_091480.1:51160506-51838006 GCF_036971445.1 Narcine bancroftii | reverse complement strand
TCTTTTTAGTCTTCTTCTTCTTAGTCTTCTTCTTCATCTTATTCTACTGCTTTTTCTTCTTCTACTTTGTATTTGTCTTCATCTACTTCTTATTCATCTTCGTCTTCTTCTTCAACTTCTTCAACTTCTTCTTCCTCCTCTTCTCCTCCTCCTCCTCCTTCTTCTTCTTCCTCTTCTTCTCCACCTTCTTCTTCTTCTTCTTCTTCTTATTCTTCACCTTCTTCTTCTTCTTCTTCTTCATCTTCTTCGTCTACTTCTTCTCCTTCTTCTCCTTTTTCTTCTTCTTCTTCTTCTTCTTCTTCTTCTCCTTTTTCTTTGTCTTCTTCTTCGACTTCTTCTTCTCCTTATTTTTCTTCTTCTTCTTCTCCTTCTTCTTCCTCTTTGTCTTCATCTCATCGTCTTCGTCTTCAACTTCTTCTAATTTGTCTTTGTCTTCTTCTTCTTCTTCTTCTCCTTCTTCTTCTTTTTCTTCGTCTTCTTCTTCGACTTCTTCGTCTCCTTATTTTTCTTCTTCTTCTTCTCCTTCTACTTACTCTTTGTCTTCATCTCATCGTCTTCGTCCTCAACTTCTTCTAATTTGTCTTTGTCTTCTTCTTCTTCTTCTTCTTCTCTTTCTTCTACTTTTTCTTCTTCTTCATCTACTTCTTCTTCTCCTCCTCCTTCTTCTTAGTCACTTAATTCATCTTATTCTACTGTTTTTTTCTTCTTCTTTTCTTCTTGTTTTTCTTCATCTTCCTCATCCTCTTCATCTTTGTCCTCATCTTCTTCTTCTTCTTTGTCTTCTCCTTCTTCTAAATCTTCATCGTATTCTCTTTCGTCTTAGTCTTCATCTTCATTTAGACTTCATGCTCTTCTTCTTATTTTTCTTCGTCTTCTTCGTCGCCTTTGTATTCATCTACTTCTTCTTTGTCTTCTTCTTCTTTGTCTTCTTCTTCTTTGTCTTCTTCTTCCTCTTCTTCTTCTTCTTTTTCTTCTTCATCTTCTTCTTCGTCTTCTTCTTCTCCTTCTTCTTTTTCTTCTTCTTCTTCTTCTTTGTCTTCCTCTTCTTCTTCTTCTTATTCTTCATCTTTCGTTTTCTGCATCTAATTCCTCTTCATATTCTTATTTTACTGCTTCTGCTTCTTCTTCTTCTACTTCTTCTTCTTCTTCTTCGTCTTCTTCTTCGACTTCTCCTTCTTTTTCTTCTTCTTTTTCTCCTTCTTCTTCCTCTTTGTCTTCATCTCATCGTCTTCGTCTTCAACTTCTAATTTGTCTTTTTCTTCTTCTTCTTCTTCTTCTTCTTTTCCTTCTTCTTCATCTTCTTCTCCTCCTCCTCCTCCTTCTTCTTAGTCACTTAATTCATCTTATTCTACTGTTTTTTTTCTTCTTTTCTTCTTGTTCTTCATCTTCCTCATCCTCTTCATATTTGTCTTCATCTTCTTCTTCTTCTTCGTTGTCTTCTCCTTCTTCTAAATCCTCATCGTATTCTCTTTCGTCTTAGTCTTCATATTCATTTACAATTCATGCTCTTCTTCTTATTTGTCTTCGTCTTCTTCTTCACCTTTGTATTCATCTATTTCTTCTTTGTCTTCTTCTTCTTTGTCTTCTTCTTCTTTGTCTTCTTCTTCTTTGTCTTCTTCTTCTTCTGCTTCCTCTTCTTCTTCTTCTTCCTCTTCTTCTTCTTCTTCATCTTCTTCTTCGACTTCTTATCCTTCTTTTTCTTCTTCTTCTTCTCCTTCTTCCTCTTTGTCTTCATCTCATCGTCTTCATCTTCAACTTCTTCTAATTTGTCTTTTTCTTCTTCTTCTCTTTCTTCTTCTTCTCCTTCTTCTTCATCTTCTTCTTCTCCTCCTCCTCCTTCTTCTTAGTCACTTAATTCATCTTATTCTACTGTTTTTTTCTTCTTCTTTTCTTCTTGTTCTTCTTCATCTTCCTCATCCTCTTCATCTTCGTCTTCATCTTCTTCTTCTACTTTGTCTTTGTCTCATTTTCCTTCTTTTTCTTCTGTTTCTACTTCATCTTCTTTTTCTTCATCTTTTTCATCTTCCTCGTCCTCGTCATTTTCTTCTTCTTCTTCTACTTCATAATCTTCTTTTTTTTCTCCTACTTCTTCTTTTTCTTCTTTGTCTTCATCTCGTCGTCTTCATCTTCCTCTTCTAAATATCCTTCTTCTTCTTCGTCTTCCCCTTTGTCTTCGTCTTTGTCTTTGCCTTATTCTTCATCTTTTTTGTCTTAATCTTCTTCATCTTTGTCTTCGTTTTCATCTTCATGTTCTTCTTCTTCTTCTATGACATCACCTTTTTCTTCTTCTTCTTCTCCTCCTCCTACTCCTCTATCATCATCATCTTCTTCTTCTTTCATCTTCTTTTTAGTCTTCTTCTTAGTCTTCTTCTTCATCTTATTCTACTGCTTTTTCTTCTTCTACTTTGTATTTGTTTTCATCTACTTCTTATTCATCTTCGTCTTCTTCTTCATCTTCTTAATCTTCTTCTTCCACCTCTTCTCCTCCTCCTCCTCCTTCTTCTTCTTCCTCTTCTTCTCCACCTTCTTCTTCTTCTTCCTCTTCTTCTCCACCTTCTTCTTCTTCTTCTTCTTCTTATTCTTCACCTTCTTCTTCTTCTTCTTCTTCTTCTTCTTCTTCTTCATCTTGTTCGTCTACTTCTTCTCCTTCTTCTCCCTTTTCTTCTTCTTATTCTTCTTCTTCTTCTCCTTCTTTTTCTTTGTCTTCTTCTTCGACTTCTTCTTCTTCTCCTTATTTTTCTTCTTCTTCTTCTCCTTCTTCTTCCTCTTTGTCTTCATCTCATCGTCTTCGTCTTCAACTTCTTCTAATTTGTCTTTGTCTTCTTCTTCTTCTTCTCCTTCTTCTTCTTTTTCTTCGTCTTCTTCTTCGACTTCTTCGTCTCCTTATTTTTCTTCTTCTTCTTCTCCTTCTACTTACTCTTTGTCTTCATCTCATCATCTTCGTCCTCAACATCTTCTAATTTGTCTTTGTCTTCTTCTTCTTCTTCTTCTTCTCTTTCTTCTTCTTTTTCTTCTTCTTCATCTACTTCTTCTTCTCCTCCTCCTTCTTCTTAGTCACTTAATTCATCTTATTCTACTGTTTTTTTCTTCTTCTTTTCTTCTTGTTCTTCTTCATCTTCCTCATCCTCTTCATCTTTGTCCTCATCTTCTTCTTCTTCTTCTTTGTCTTCTCCTTCTTCTAAATCTTCATCGTATTCTCTTTCGTCTTAGTCTTCATCTTCATTTAGACTTCATGCTCTTCTTCTTATTTGTCTTCGTCTTCTTCGTCGCCTTTGTATTCATCTACTTCTTCTTTGTCTTCTTCTTCTTTGTCTTCTTCTTCTTTGTCTTCTTCTTCTTCTTCTTCTTCTTCTTCTTTGTCTTCCTCTTCTCCTTCTTCTTCTTCTTCTTCTTCTTCTTCATCTTCCTTCTCCTCTTCTTCTTCATCTTTCTTTTTCTGCATCTAATTCCTCTTCATCTTCGTATTCTAGTGCTTCTGCTTCTTCTTCTTCTTCTTCTTCTTCTACTTCTTCTTCTTCTTCGTCTTCTTCTCCTTCTTTTTCTTCGTCTTCTTCTCCTTCTTCTTTTTTGTCTTCTTATTTGTCTTCTTATTATTATTCTTCATCTTTCGTTTTCTGCATCTAATTCCTCTTCATATTCTTATTTTACTGCTTCTGCTTCTTCTTCTTCTTCTTCTACTTCTTCTTCTTATTCTCCTTCTTCTTCTTCATCTTTGTCTTCATCTCGTCGTCTTCGTCTTCAACATCTAATTTGTCTTTGTCTTTGTATTCTTCTTCTTCTTCTCCTTTGTCTTCTTCTTCATCTTCTTCTTCTCCTCCTCCTTCTTCTTAGTCACTTAATTCATCTTATTCTACTGTTTTTTCTTCTTCTTTTCTTCTTGTTCTTCTTCATCTTCCTCATCCTCTTCATCTTCGTCTTCATCTTCTTCTTCTACTTTGTCTTTGTCTCATTTTCCTTCTTTTTCTTCTGTTTCTACTTCATCTTCTTTTTCTTCATCTTTTTCATCTTCCTCGTCCTCGTCATTTTCTTCTTCTTCTTCTTCTTCTTCTTCTTCTTCTTCTTCTTCTTCTTCTTCTTCTTCATAATCTTCTTCTTTTTTTTCTCCTACTACTTCTTTTTCTTCTTTGTCTTCATCTCGTCGTCTTCATCTTCCTCTTCTAAATATGCTTCTTCTTCTTCGTCTTCCCCTTTGTCTTCGTCTTTGTCTTTGCCTTATTCTTCATCTTTTTTGTCTTAATCTTCTTCATCTTTGTCTTCGTTTTCATCTTCATGTTCTTCTTCTTCTTCTCCTCCTCCTCCTCCTCTATCATCATCATCTTCTTCTTTCATCTTCTTTTTAGTCTTCTTCTTCTTAGTCTTCTTCTTCATCTTATTCTACTGCTTTTTCTTCTTCTACTTTGTATTTGTCTTCATCTACTTCTTATTCATCTTCGTCTTCTTCTTCATCTTCTTCATCTTCTTCTTCCTCCTCTTCTCCTCCTCCTCCTCCTTCTTCTTCTTCCTCTTCTTCTCCACCTTCTTCTTCTTCTTCTTCTTATTCTTCACCTTCTTCTTCTTCTTCTTCTTCTTCTTCTTCTTCATCTTCTTCGTCTACTTCTTCTCCTTCTTCTCCTTTTTCTTCTTCTTCTTCTTCTTCTCCTTTTTCTTTGTCTTCTTCTTTGACTTCTTCTTCTCCTTATTTTTCTTCTTCTTCTTCTCCTTCTTCTTCCTCTTTGTCTTCATCTCATCGTCTTCGTCTTCAACTTCTTCTAATTTGTCTTTGTCTTCTTCTTCTTCTTCTCCTTCTTCTTCTTTTTCTTCGTCTTCTTCTTCGACTTCTTCGTCTCCTTATTTTTCTTCTTCTTCTTCTCCTTCTTCTTCCTCTTTGTCTTCATCTCATCGTCTTCGTCTTCAACTTCTAATTTGTCTTTTTCTTCTTCTTCTTCTTCTTCTTTTCCTTCTTCTTCATCTTCTTCTTCTCCTCCTCCTCCTTCTTCTTAGTCACTTAATTCATCTTATTCTACTGTTTTTTTTCTTCTTTTCTTCTTGTTCTTCTTCATCTTCCTCATCCTCTTCATATTTGTCTTCATCTTCTTCTTCTTCTTCGTTGTCTTCTCCTTCTTCTAAATCCTCATCGTATTCTCTTTCGTCTTAGTCTTCATATTCATTTAGAATTCATGCTCTTCTTCTTATTTGTCTTCGTCTTCTTCTTCACCTTTGTATTCATCTATTTCTTCTTTGTCTTCTTCTTCTTTGTCTTCTTCTTTGTCTTCTTCTTCTTTGTCTTCTTCTTCTTTGTCTTCTTCTTCTTCTGCTTCCTCTTCTTCTTCTTCTTCCTCTTCTTCTTCTTCTTCATCTTCTTCTTCGACTTCTTATCCTTCTTTTTCTTCTTCTTCTTCTCCTTCTTCCTCTTTGTCTTCATCTCATCGTCTTCATCTTCAACTTCTTCTAATTCGTCTTTTTCTTCTTCTTCTCTTTCTTCTTCTTCTCCTTCTTCTTCATCTTCTTCTTCTCCTCCTCCTCCTTCTTCTTAGTCACTTAATTCATCTTATTCTACTGTTTTTTTCTTCTTCTTTTCTTCTTGTTCTTCTTCATCTTCCTCATCCTCTTCATCTTCGTCTTCATCTTCTTCTTCTACTTTGTCTTTGTCTCATTTTCCTTCTTTTTCTTCTGTTTCTACTTCATCTTCTTTTTCTTCATCTTTTTCATCTTCCTCGTCCTCGTCATTTTCTTCTTCTTCTTCTTCTTCTTCTTCTTCTTCTTCTTCATAATCTTCTTCTTTTTTTTCTCCTACTTCTTTTTCTTCTTTGTCTTCATCTCGTCGTCTTCATCTTCCTCTTCTAAATATGCTTCTTCTTCTTCGTCTTCCCCTTTGTCTTCGTCTTTGTCTTTGCCTTATTCTTCATCTTTTTTGTCTTAATCTTCTTCATCTTTGTCTTCGTTTTCATCTTCATGTTCTTCTTCTTCTTCTATTACATCACCTTTTTCTTCTTCTTCTTCTCCGCCTCCTCCTCCTCTATCATCATCATCTTCTTCTTCTTTCATCTTCTTTTTAGTCTTCATCTTAGTCTTCTTCTTCATCTTATTCTACTGCTTTTTCTTCTTCTACTTTGTATTTATCTTCATCTACTTCTTATTCATCTTCGTCTTCTTCTTCATCTTCTTCATCTTCATCTTCCTCCTCTTCTTCTCCACCTTCTTCTTCTTATTATTATTCTTCACCTTCTTCTTCTTCTTCTTCTTCTTCTTCTTCTTCTTCATCATCATCATCTTCGTCTACTTCTTCTCCTTCTCCTTATTCTTCTTCTTATTCTTCTTCTTCTTCTCCTTCTTTTTCTTTGTCTTCTTCTTCGACTTCTTCTCCTTATTTTTCTTCTTCTTCTTCTCCTTCTTCTTCCTCTTTGTCTTCATCTCATCGTCTTCGTCTTCAACTTCTTCTAATTTGTCTTTGTCTTCTTCTTCTTCTTCTCCTTCTTCTTCTTTTTCTTCGTCTTCTTCTTCGACTTCTTCGTCTCCTTGTTTTTCTTCTTCTTCTTCTCCTTCTACATACTCTTTGTCTTCATCTCATCGTCTTCGTCCTCAACATCTTCTAATTTGTCTTTGTCTTCTTCTTCTTCTTCTTCTTCTCTTTCTTCTTCTTTTTCTTCTTCTTCATCTACTTCTTCTTCTCCTCCTCCTTCTTCTTAGTCACTTAATTCATCTTATTCTACTGTTTTTTTCTTCTTCTTTTCTTCTTGTTCTTCTTCATCTTCCTCATCCTCTTCATCTTTGTCCTCATCTTCTTCTTCTTCTTCTTTGTCTTCTCCTTCTTCTAAATCTTCATCGTATTCTCTTTCGTCTTAAAAAGCATTTTATTTTATGTTTGTAATTTCATTTTAAGCATTTATATTATCTTTTAAATATTGAAATGTTAATGTGAATTTACTGATCTACAATTTGTTTTCTTGAAGAAAAGTACATTTACAACCTCTGACAAACGTTTAACATGTGCTGTTAAACTATAAACAACGTAATTCATAGATGAGAAAGCTATGTTTAATCTTTTCCAAAAATGAATTCATTTCAATGCATCTTCATATGAGCATTTATTACGTTTTGATCGAAATTTAAATGCGAATTTCATTATCTACATTTTGTTTTCAGGTTGTATAGTGTATTTTTAAACTTCTTTTAACGTTTTACAAAGGTTATTAAAATTTAAACATGGAAGTTCATAGATGTGAAAAAATGCTTAAACATTTCTCAAAAAAGCATTTTATTTTGTTTGTCATTTCATATTGAGCATTCTGATCATTCTTTTTAAAATTGTGAATTTTAAATGTGAATTTACTGATCTACATTTGGTCTCTTGAAGAAAAGTACTTTTACAACCTCTGACAAACTTTTACATGTTCTCTTCAACTATAAACAACGTAGTTCATAGATGAGAAAGCAATGTTTAATCTTTAATAAAATGCATTCAATTCAATGTTCGTACCTTCATATTAGCATTTATTTATACTTTTTGAAATTGAAATTTAAATGCGAATTTCTTTGCCTACATTTCGTTTTCTGGTTCGATAGTATATTTTAAAACTAATCGTTTTACAAAGGCTATTAATATTTAAATATGAAAGTTCATAGATGTGAAAAAATATTTAAAGATTTCTCAAAAAAGCATTTTATTCTATGTTTGTAATTTTATTATAACCATTTGTATTATTCTTTTAAATATTGATGTGTAATTGTAAATTTACTCATCCACAATTGGGTTTCTTGAAGAAAAGTATGTTTTAAACCTCTAACAAACGTTTTACACGTGCTGTTAAACTATAAACGACGTAGTTCTTAGCAGAGAAAGATTGTTTAATCTTTTCCTAAAATGCAGCTTCATTTAGCATTTATTTATACATTTTCAACCTGAAAATTAAATGCGAATCTCCTTATCTACATTTTGTTTTCTGAATCTATAGTATATTTTTAAACTGCTTTAAACTTTTTACAAAGGCTATGAATATTTAAACATGAAGTTCATAGATGTAAAGAAATGCTTAAACATTTCTCAAAAAAGCATTTTATTTTATGTTTGTAATTTCATTTTAATCATTTATATTATCTTTTAAATATTGAAATGTTAATGTGAATTTACTGATCTACAATTTTTTTTCTTGAAGAAAAGTACATTTACAACCTCTGACAAACGTTTAACATGTGCTGTTAAACTATAAACAACGTAATTCATAGATGAGAAAGCTATGTTTAATTTTTTCAAAAAATGAATTCATTTCAATGGTTGCAGCTTCATATTAGCATTTATTACGTTTTGATCGAAATTTAAATGCGAATTTATCTGCATTTTGTTTTCTGGTTGTATAGTGTATTTTTAAACTTCTTTAAACGTTTTACATAGGTTATTAATATGAAACATGAAAGTTCATGGATGTGAAAAAATATTTAAAGATTTCACTAAAAAGCTTTTTATTCTATGTTTGTAATTTCATTATAAGCATTTATATTCTTCTTTTAAATGTTGATGTGTAAATGTAAATTTACTCATCCACAATTGGGTTTCTTGAAGAAAAGTATATTTTAAACCTCTAACAAACGTTTTACACGTGCTGTTAAACTATAAACAACGTAGTTCTTAGCAGAGAAAGATTGTTTAATCTTTTCCTAAAATGCAGCTTCATATTAGCATTATATTTTACATTTTGAAATTGTAATTTAAATGCGAATTTCTTTGCCTACACTTCGTTTTCTGGTTGCATAGTATATTTTTAAACTGCTTTAAACGTTTAACAAAGGCTATGAATATTAAACATGAAAGTTCATAGATGTGAAGAAATGCTTAAACATTTCTCAAAAAAGCATTTTATTTTATGTTTGTAATTTCATTTTAAGCATTTATATTATCTTTTAAATATTGAAATGTTAATGTGAATTTACTGATCTACAATTTGTTTTCTTGAAGAAAAGTACATTTACAACCTCTGACAAACGTTTAACATGTGCTGTTAAACTATAAACAACGTAGTTCTTAGATGAGAAAGCTATGTTTAATCTTTTCCAAAAATGAATTCATTTCAATGCAGCTTCATATGAGCATTTATTTATACTTTTTCAAACTGAAAATTAAATGCGATTTCCTTATTTAATTATTAATATTTAAACATGAAAGTTCATAGATGTGAAAAAATTTCTCAAATAAGCAATTTTGTAATTTAAAGCATTTATATTATTCTTTTAAATTTTGAAATATAATGCGATTTTATTGATCTATTTTCTTGAAGAAAAAGTATTTTTTCAAGCTCTGACACATGTTTTACATGTGCTGTTAAACTATAAATAACGTAGTTCTTAGTTGAGAAAGCTATGTTTAATCTTTTCCTAAAATGCAGCTTCATATTAGCATTATATTTTACTTTGTGAAATTAAAATTTAAATGCGAATTTCTTTGCCTACACTTCGTTTTCTGGTTGCATAGTATATTTTTAAACTGCTTTAAACGCTTTAAAAAGGCTATGAATATTTAAACATGAGAGTTCATAGATGTGAAGAAATGATTAAACACTTCTCAAAAAAGCATTTTATTTTATGTTTGTAATTTCATTTTAAGCATTTATATTATATTTTAAATATTGAAATGTAAATGTGAATTTACTGATCTACATTTGGTTTCTTGAAGAAAAGTACTTTTACAACTTCTGACAAAATTTTACATGTTCTGTTCAACTATAAACAACGTAGTTCATAGATGAGAGAGCAATGTTTAATCTTTCATAAAATGCATTCAATTCAATGTTCGAACCTTCATATTAGCATTTATTTATACTTTTTGAAATTAAAATTTAAATGCGAATTTCTTTGCCTAAACTTCCTTTTCTGGTTGCATAGTATATTTTTAAACTGCTTTAAACGTTTTACAAATGCTATGAATATTAAACATGAAAGTTCATAGATGTGAAGAAATGCTTAAACATTTCTCAAAAAAGCATTTTATTTTATGTTTGTAATTTCATTTTAAGCATTTATATTATCTTTTAAATATTGAAATGTTAATGTGAATTTACTGATCTACAATTTGTTTTCTTGAAGAAAAGTACATTTACAACCTCTGACAAACGTTTAACATGTGCTGTTAAACTATAAACAACGTAATTCATAGATGAGAAAGCTATGTTTAATCTTTTCCAAAAATGAATTCATTTCAATGCATCTTCATATGAGCATTTATTACGTTTTGATCGAAATTTAAATGCGAATTTCATTATCTACATTTTGTTTTCAGGTTGTATAGTGTATTTTTAAACTTCTTTTAACGTTTTACAAAGGTTATTAAAATTTAAACATGGAAGTTCATAGATGTGAAAAAATGCTTAAACATTTCTCAAAAAAGCATTTTATTTTGTTTGTCATTTCATATTGAGCATTCTGATCATTCTTTTTAAAATTGTGAATTTTAAATGTGAATTTACTGATCTACATTTGGTCTCTTGAAGAAAAGTACTTTTACAACCTCTGACAAACTTTTACATGTTCTCTTCAACTATAAACAACGTAGTTCATAGATGAGAAAGCAATGTTTAATCTTTAATAAAATGCATTCAATTCAATGTTCGTACCTTCATATTAGCATTTATTTATACTTTTTGAAATTGAAATTTAAATGCGAATTTCTTTGCCTACATTTCGTTTTCTGGTTCGATAGTATATTTTAAAACTAATCGTTTTACAAAGGCTATTAATATTTAAATATGAAAGTTCATAGATGTGAAAAAATATTTAAAGATTTCTCAAAAAAGCATTTTATTCTATGTTTGTAATTTTATTATAACCATTTGTATTATTCTTTTAAATATTGATGTGTAATTGTAAATTTACTCATCCACAATTGGGTTTCTTGAAGAAAAGTATGTTTTAAACCTCTAACAAACGTTTTACACGTGCTGTTAAACTATAAACGACGTAGTTCTTAGCAGAGAAAGATTGTTTAATCTTTTCCTAAAATGCAGCTTCATATTAGCATTATATTTTACATTTTGAAATTGTAATTTAAATGCGAATTTCTTTGCCTACACTTCGTTTTCTGGTTGCATAGTATATTTTTAAACTGCTTTAAACGTTTAACAAAGGCTATGAATATTAAACATGAAAGTTCATAGATGTGAAGAAATGCTTAAACATTTCTCAAAAAAGCATTTTATTTTATGTTTGTAATTTCATTTTAAGCATTTATATTATCTTTTAAATATTGAAATGTTAATGTGAATTTACTGATCTACAATTTGTTTTCTTGAAGAAAAGTACATTTACAACCTCTGACAAACGTTTAACATGTGCTGTTAAACTATAAACAACGTAGTTCTTAGATGAGAAAGCTATGTTTAATCTTTTCCAAAAATGAATTCATTTCAATGCAGCTTCATATGAGCATTTATTTATACTTTTTCAAACTGAAAATTAAATGCGATTTCCTTATTTAATTATTAATATTTAAACATGAAAGTTCATAGATGTGAAAAAATTTCTCAAATAAGCAATTTTGTAATTTAAAGCATTTATATTATTCTTTTAAATTTTGAAATATAATGCGATTTTATTGATCTATTTTCTTGAAGAAAAAGTATTTTTTCAAGCTCTGACACATGTTTTACATGTGCTGTTAAACTATAAATAACGTAGTTCTTAGTTGAGAAAGCTATGTTTAATCTTTTCCTAAAATGCAGCTTCATATTAGCATTATATTTTACTTTGTGAAATTAAAATTTAAATGCGAATTTCTTTGCCTACACTTCGTTTTCTGGTTGCATAGTATATTTTTAAACTGCTTTAAACGCTTTAAAAAGGCTATGAATATTTAAACATGAGAGTTCATAGATGTGAAGAAATGATTAAACACTTCTCAAAAAAGCATTTTATTTTATGTTTGTAATTTCATTTTAAGCATTTATATTATATTTTAAATATTGAAATGTAAATGTGAATTTACTGATCTACATTTGGTTTCTTGAAGAAAAGTACTTTTACAACTTCTGACAAAATTTTACATGTTCTGTTCAACTATAAACAACGTAGTTCATAGATGAGAGAGCAATGTTTAATCTTTCATAAAATGCATTCAATTCAATGTTCGAACCTTCATATTAGCATTTATTTATACTTTTTGAAATTAAAATTTAAATGCGAATTTCTTTGCCTAAACTTCCTTTTCTGGTTGCATAGTATATTTTTAAACTGCTTTAAACGTTTTACAAATGCTATGAATATTAAACATGAAAGTTCATAGATGTGAAGAAATGCTTAAACATTTCTCAAAAAAGCATTTTATTTTATGTTTGTAATTTCATTTTAAGCATTTATATTATCTTTTAAATATTGAAATGTTAATGTGAATTTACTGATCTACAATTTGTTTTCTTGAAGAAAAGTACATTTACAACCTCTGACAAACGTTTAACATGTGCTGTTAAACTATAAACAACGTAATTCATAGATGAGAAAGCTATGTTTAATCTTTTCCAAAAATGAATTCATTTCAATGCATCTTCATATGAGCATTTATTACGTTTTGATCGAAATTTAAATGCGAATTTCATTATCTACATTTTGTTTTCAGGTTGTATAGTGTATTTTTAAACTTCTTTTAACGTTTTACAAAGGTTATTAAAATTTAAACATGGAAGTTCATAGATGTGAAAAAATGCTTAAACATTTCTCAAAAAAGCATTTTATTTTGTTTGTCATTTCATATTGAGCATTCTGATCATTCTTTTTAAAATTGTGAATTTTAAATGTGAATTTACTGATCTACATTTGGTCTCTTGAAGAAAAGTACTTTTACAACCTCTGACAAACTTTTACATGTTCTCTTCAACTATAAACAACGTAGTTCATAGATGAGAAAGCAATGTTTAATCTTTAATAAAATGCATTCAATTCAATGTTCGTACCTTCATATTAGCATTTATTTATACTTTTTGAAATTGAAATTTAAATGCGAATTTCTTTGCCTACATTTCGTTTTCTGGTTCGATAGTATATTTTAAAACTAATCGTTTTACAAAGGCTATTAATATTTAAATATGAAAGTTCATAGATGTGAAAAAATATTTAAAGATTTCTCAAAAAAGCATTTTATTCTATGTTTGTAATTTTATTATAACCATTTGTATTATTCTTTTAAATATTGATGTGTAATTGTAAATTTACTCATCCACAATTGGGTTTCTTGAAGAAAAGTATGTTTTAAACCTCTAACAAACGTTTTACACGTGCTGTTAAACTATAAACGACGTAGTTCTTAGCAGAGAAAGATTGTTTAATCTTTTCCTAAAATGCAGCTTCATATTAGCATTATATTTTACATTTTGAAATTGTAATTTAAATGCGAATTTCTTTGCCTACACTTCGTTTTCTGGTTGCATAGTATATTTTTAAACTGCTTTAAACGTTTAACAAAGGCTATGAATATTAAACATGAAAGTTCATAGATGTGAAGAAATGCTTAAACATTTCTCAAAAAAGCATTTTATTTTATGTTTGTAATTTCATTTTAAGCATTTATATTATCTTTTAAATATTGAAATGTTAATGTGAATTTACTGATCTACAATTTGTTTTCTTGAAGAAAAGTACATTTACAACCTCTGACAAACGTTTAACATGTGCTGTTAAACTATAAACAACGTAGTTCTTAGATGAGAAAGCTATGTTTAATCTTTTCCAAAAATGAATTCATTTCAATGCAGCTTCATATGAGCATTTATTTATACTTTTTCAAACTGAAAATTAAATGCGATTTCCTTATTTAATTATTAATATTTAAACATGAAAGTTCATAGATGTGAAAAAATTTCTCAAATAAGCAATTTTGTAATTTAAAGCATTTATATTATTCTTTTAAATTTTGAAATATAATGCGATTTTATTGATCTATTTTCTTGAAGAAAAAGTATTTTTTCAAGCTCTGACACATGTTTTACATGTGCTGTTAAACTATAAATAACGTAGTTCTTAGTTGAGAAAGCTATGTTTAATCTTTTCCTAAAATGCAGCTTCATATTAGCATTATATTTTACTTTGTGAAATTAAAATTTAAATGCGAATTTCTTTGCCTACACTTCGTTTTCTGGTTGCATAGTATATTTTTAAACTGCTTTAAACGCTTTAAAAAGGCTATGAATATTTAAACATGAGAGTTCATAGATGTGAAGAAATGATTAAACACTTCTCAAAAAAGCATTTTATTTTATGTTTGTAATTTCATTTTAAGCATTTATATTATATTTTAAATATTGAAATGTAAATGTGAATTTACTGATCTACATTTGGTTTCTTGAAGAAAAGTACTTTTACAACTTCTGACAAAATTTTACATGTTCTGTTCAACTATAAACAACGTAGTTCATAGATGAGAGAGCAATGTTTAATCTTTCATAAAATGCATTCAATTCAATGTTCGAACCTTCATATTAGCATTTATTTATACTTTTTGAAATTAAAATTTAAATGCGAATTTCTTTGCCTAAACTTCCTTTTCTGGTTGCATAGTATATTTTTAAACTGCTTTAAACGTTTTACAAATGCTATGAATATTAAACATGAAAGTTCATAGATGTGAAGAAATGCTTAAACATTTCTCAAAAAAGCATTTTATTTTATGTTTGTAATTTCATTTTAAGCATTTATATTATCTTTTAAATATTGAAATGTTAATGTGAATTTACTGATCTACAATTTGTTTTCTTGAAGAAAAGTACATTTACAACCTCTGACAAACGTTTAACATGTGCTGTTAAACTATAAACAACGTAATTCATAGATGAGAAAGCTATGTTTAATCTTTTCCAAAAATGAATTCATTTCAATGCATCTTCATATGAGCATTTATTACGTTTTGATCGAAATTTAAATGCGAATTTCATTATCTACATTTTGTTTTCAGGTTGTATAGTGTATTTTTAAACTTCTTTTAACGTTTTACAAAGGTTATTAAAATTTAAACATGGAAGTTCATAGATGTGAAAAAATGCTTAAACATTTCTCAAAAAAGCATTTTATTTTGTTTGTCATTTCATATTGAGCATTCTGATCATTCTTTTTAAAATTGTGAATTTTAAATGTGAATTTACTGATCTACATTTGGTCTCTTGAAGAAAAGTACTTTTACAACCTCTGACATTTATACATTTTCAACCTGAAAATTAAATGCGAATCTCCTTATCTACATTTTGTTTTCTGGATCTATAGTATATTTTTAAACTGCTTTAAACTTTTTACAAAGGCTATGAATATTTAAACATGAAGTTCATAGATGTAAAGAAATGCTTAAACATTTCTCAAAACAGCATTTTATTTTATGTTTGTAATTTCATTTTAATAATTTGTATTATCTTTTAAATATTGAAATGTTAATGTGAATTTACTGATCTACAATTTGTTTTCTTGAAGAAAAGTACATTTACAACCTCTGACAAACGTTTAACATGTGCTGTTAAACTATAAACAACGTAGTTCTTAGATGAGAAAGCTATGTTTCATCTTTCCCAAAAGTGCGTTCATTTCAATGTTTCCAGCTTTATATTAGCATTTATTTATACTTTTTCGAACTGAAAATTAAATGCGATTTCCTTATTTAATTATTAATATTTAAACATGAAAGTTCATAAATGTGAAAAAATTTCTCAAATAAGCAATTTTGTAATTTAAAGCATTTATATTATTCTTTTAAATTTTGAAATATAATGCGATTTTATTGATCTATTTTCTTGAAGAAAAAGTATTTTTTCAAGCTCTGACACATGTTTTACATGTGCTGTTAAACTATAAATAACGTAGTTCTTAGCTGAGAAAGCTATGTTTAATCTTTTCCTAAAATGCAGCTTCATATTAGCATTATATTTTACTTTGTGAAATTAAAATTTAAATGCGAATTTCTTTGCCTACACTTCCTTTTCTGGTTGCATAGTATATTTTTAAACTGCTTTAAACGTTTAACAAAGGCTATGAATATTAAACATGAAAGTTCATAGATGTGAAGAAATGCTTAAACATTTCTCAAAAAAGCATTTTATTCTATGTTTGTAATTTCATTAAAAGCATTTATATTATTCATTTAAATATTGACGTGTAAATGTAAATTTACTCATCCACAATTGGGTTTTAAACCTCTAACAAACGTTTTACACGTGCTGTTAAACTATAAACAACGTAGTTCTTAGCAGAGATGATTGTTTAATCTTTTCCTAAAATGCAGCTTCATATTAGCATTATATTTTACATTTTGAAATTGAAATTTAAATGCGAATTTCTTTCCCTACATTTCGTTTTCTGGTTCGATAGTATATTTTAAAACTAAACGTTTTACAAAGGCTATTAATATTTAAAAATGAAAGTTCATAGATGTGAAAAAATATTTAAAGATTTCTCAAAAAAGCATTTTATTCTATGTTTGTAATTTTATTATAACCATTTGTATTATTCTTTTAAATATTGATGTGTAAATGTAAATTTACTCATCCACAATTGGGTTTCTTGAAGAAAAGTATGTTTTAAACCTCTAACAAACGTTTTACACGTGCTGTTAAACTATAAACAACGTAGTTCTTAGCAGAGAAAGATTGTTTAATCTTTTCCTAAAATCCAGCTTCATATTAGCATTATATTTTACATTTTGAAATTGAAATTTAAATGCGAATTTCTTTGCCTACACTTCGTTTTCTGGTTGCATAGTATATTTTTAAACTGCTTTAAACGTTTTACAAAGGCTATGAATATTAAACATGAAAGTTCATAGATGTGAAGAAATGCTTAAACATTTCTCAAAAAAGCATTTTATTTTATGTTTGTAATTTCATTTTAAGCATTTATATTATCTTTTAAATATTGAAATGTTAATGTGAATTTACTGATCTACCTTTGGTTTCTTGAAGAAAAGTACTTTTACAACCTCTGACAAAATTTTACATGTTCTGTTCAACTTTAAACAACGTAGTTCATAGATGAGAGAGCAATGTTTAATCTTTCATAAAATGCATTCAATTCAATGTTCGCACCTTCATATTAGCATTTATTTATACTTTTTGAAATTGAAATTTAAATGCGAATTTCTTTGCCTACACTTCCTTTTCTGGTTGCATAGTATATTTTTAAACTGCTTTAAACGTTTAACAAAGGTTATGAATATTAAACATGAAAGTTCATAGATGTGAAAAAAATATTTAAAGATTTCTCAAAAAAGCATTTATTTTATGTTTGTAATTTCATTTTAAGCATTTATATTATCTTTTAAATATTGAAATGTTAATGTGAATTTACTGATCTACAATTTGTTTTCTTGAAGAAAAGTACATTTACAACCTCTGACAAACGTTTAACATGTGCTGTTAAACTATAAACAACGTAGTTCTTAGATGAGAAAGCTATGTTTAATCTTTCCCAAAAGTGCGTTAATTTCAATGTTTCCAGCTTTATATTTGCATTTATTTATACTTTTTCAAACTGAAAATTAAATGCGATTTCCTTATTTAATTATTAATATTTAAACATGAAAGTTCATAGATGTGAAAAAATTTCTCAAATAAGCAATTTTGTAATTTAAAGCATTTATATTATTCTTTTAAATTTTGAAATATAATGCGATTTTATTGATCTATTTTCTTGAAGAAAAAGTATTTTTTCAAGCTCTGACACATGTTTTACATGTGCTGTTAAACTATAAATAACGTAGTTCTTAGCTGAGAAAGCTATGTTTAATCTTTTCCTAAAATGCAGCTTCATATTAGCATTATATTGTACTTTGTGAAATTAAAATTTAAATGCGAATTTCTTTGCCTACACTTCGTTTTCTGGTTGCATAGTATATTTTTAAACTGCTTTAAACGTTTAACAAAGGTTATGAATATTAAACATGAAAGTTCATAGATGTGAAAAAATATTTAAAGATTTCTCAAAAAAACATTTTATTCTATGTTTGTAATTTCATTATAAGCATTTATATTATTCATTTAAATATTAACGTGTAAATGTAAATTTACTCATCCACAATTGGGTTTTAAACCTCTAACAAACGTTTTACACGTGCTGTTAAACTATAAACAACGTAGTTCTTAGCAGAGAAAGATTGTTTAATCTTTTCCTAAAATGCAGCTTCATATTAGCATTATATTTTACATTTTGAAATTGAAATTTAAATGCGAATTTCTTTGCCTACACTTCGTTTTCTGGTTGCATAGTATATTTTTAAACTGCTTTAAACGTTTTACAAAGGCTATGAATATTAAACATGAAAGTTCATAGATGTGAAAAAATGCTTAAACATTTCTCAAAAAAGCATTTTATTTTATGTTTGTAATTTCATTTTAAGCATTTATATTATCTTTTAAATATTGAAATGTTAATGTGAATTTACTGATCTACAATTTGTTTTCTTGAAGAAAAGTACATTTACAACCTCTGACAAACGTTTAACATGTGCTGTTAAACTATAAACAACGTAATTCATAGATGAGAAAGCTATGTTTAATCTTTTCCAAAAATGAATTCATTTCAATGCAGCTTCATATGAGCATTTATTACGTTTTGATCGAAATTTAAATGCGAATTTCATTATCTACATTTTGTTTTCAGGTTGTATAGTGTATTTTTAAACTTCTTTTAACGTTTTACAAAGGTTATTAAAATTTAAACATGGAAGTTCATAGATGTGAAAAAATGCTTAAACATTTCTCAAAAAAGCATTTTATTTTGTTTGTCATTTCATATTGAGCATTCTGATCATTCTTTTTAAAATTGTGAATTTTAAATGTGAATTTACTGATCTACATTTGGTTTCTTGAAGAAAAGTAGTTTTACAACCTCTGACAAACTTTTACATGTTCTCTTCAACTATAAACAACGTAGTTCATAGATGAGAAAGCAATGTTTAATCTTTAATAAAATGCATTCAATTCAATGTTCGCACCTTCATATTAGCATTTATTTATACTTTTTGAAATTGAAATTTAAATGCGAATTTCTTTGCCTACATTTCGTTTTCTGGTTCGATAGTATATTTTAAAACTAAACGTTTTACAAAGGCTATTAATATTTAAATATGAAAGTTCATAGATGTGAAAAAATATTTAAAGATTTCTCAAAAAAGCATTTTATTCTATGTTTGTAATTTTATTATAACCATTTGTATTATTCTTTTAAATATTGATGTGTAAATGTAAATTTACTCATCCACAATTGGGTTTCTTGAAGAAAAGTATGTTTTAAACCTCTAACAAACGTTTTACACGTGCTGTTAAACTATAAACGACGTAGTTCTTAGCAGAGAAAGATTGTTTAATCTTTTCCTAAAATGCAGCTTCATTTAGCATTTTATACATTTTCAACCTGAAAATTAAATGCGAATCTCCTTATCTACATTTTGTTTTCTGGATCTATAGTATATTTTTAAACTGCTTTAAACTTTTTACAAAGGCTATGAATATTTAAACATGAAGTTCATAGATGTAAAGAAATGCTTAAACATTTCTCAAAAAAGCATTTTATTTTATGTTTGTAATTTCATTTTAATCATTTATATTATCTTTTAAATATTGAAATGTTAATGTGAATTTACTGATCTACAATTTTTTTTCTTGAAGAAAAGTACATTTACAACCTCTGACAAACGTTTAACATGTGCTGTTAAACTATAAACAACGTAATTCATAGATGAGAAAGCTATGTTTAATTTTTTCAAAAAATGAATTCATTTCAATGGTTGCAGCTTCATATTAGCATTTATTACGTTTTGATCGAAATTTAAATGCGAATTTATCTGCATTTTGTTTTCTGGTTGTATAGTGTATTTTTAAACTTCTTTAAACGTTTTACATAGGTTATTAATATGAAACATGAAAGTTCATGGATGTGAAAAAATATTTAAAGATTTCACTAAAAAGCTTTTTATTCTATGTTTGTAATTTCATTATAAGCATTTATATTCTTCTTTTAAATGTTGATGTGTAAATGTAAATTTACTCATCCACAATTGGGTTTCTTGAAGAAAAGTATATTTTAAACCTCTAACAAACGTTTTACACGTGCTGTTAAACTATAAACAACGTAGTTCTTAGCAGAGAAAGATTGTTTAATCTTTTCCTAAAATGCAGCTTCATATTAGCATTATATTTTACTTTGTGAAATTAAAATTTAAATGCGAATTTCTTTGCCTACACTTCCTTTTCTGGTTGCATAGTATATTTTTAAACTGCTTTAAACGCTTTACAAAGGCAATGAATATTTAAACATGAGAGTTCATAGATGTGAAGAAATGCTTAAACACTTCTCAAAAAAGCATTTTATTTTATGTTTGTAATTTCATTTTAAGCATTTATATTATCTTTTAAATATTGAAATGTAAATGTGAATTTACTGATCTACATTTGGTTTCTTGAAGAAAAGTACTTTTACAACTTCTGACAAACTTTTACATGTTCTGTTCAACTATAAACAACGTAGTTCATAGATGAGAGAGCAATGTTTAATCTTTCATAAAATGCATTCAATTCAATGTTCGCACCTTCATATTAGCATTTATTTATACTTTTTGAAATTGAAATTTAAATGCGAATTTCATTGCCTACACTTCCTTTTCTGGTTGCATAGTATATTTTTAAACTGCTTTATACGCTTTACAAAGGCTATGAATATTTAAACATGAGAGTTCATAGATGTGAAAAAATGCTTAAACATTTCTCAAAAAAGCATTTTTTTTTGTTTGTCATTTCATATTGAGCATTCTGATCATTCTTTTTAAAATTGTGAATTTTAAATGTGAATTTACTGATCTACATTTGGTTTCTTGAAGAAAAGTACTTTTACAACCTCTGACAAACTTTTACATGTTCTCTTCAACTATAAACAACGTAGTTCATAGATGAGAAAGCAATGTTTAATCTTTAATAAAATGCATTCAATTCAATGTTCGTACCTTCATATTAGCATTTATTTATACTTTTTGAAATTGAAATTTAAATGCGAATTTCTTTCCCTACATTTCGTTTTCTGGTTCGATAGTATATTTTAAAAGTAAACGTTTTACAAAGGCTATTAATATTTAAATATGAAAGTTCATAGATGTGAAAAAATATTTAAAGATTTCTCAAAAAAGCATTTTATTCTATGTTTGTAATTTTATTATAACCATTTGTATTATTCTTTTAAATATTGATGTGTAAATGTAAATTTACTCATCCACAATTGGGTTTCTTGAAGAAAAGTATGTTTTAAACCTCTAACAAACGTTTTACACGTGCTGTTAAACTATAAACGACGTAGTTCTTAGCAGAGAAAGATTGTTTAATCTTTTTCTAAAATGCAGCTTCATTTAGCATTTATTTATACATTTTCAACCTGAAAATTAAATGCGAATCTCCTTATCTACATTTTGTTTTCTGGATCTATAGTATATTTTTAAACTGCTTTAAACTTTTTACAAAGGCTATGAATATTTAAACATGAAGTTCATAGATGTAAAGAAATGCTTAAACATTTCTCAAAAAAGCATTTTATTTTATGTTTGTAATTTCATTTTAATCATTTATATTATCTTTTAAATATTGAAATGTTAATGTGAATTTACTGATCTACAATTGTTTTTCTTGAAGAAAAGTAAATTTACAACCTCTGACAAACGTTTAACATGTGCTGTTAAACTATAAACAACGTAATTCATAGATGAGAAAGCTATGTTTAATTTTTTCAAAAAATGAATTCATTTCAATGGTTGCAGCTTCATATTAGCATTTATTACGATCTGATCGAAATTTAAATGCGAATTTATCTGCATTTTGTTTTCTGGTTGTATAGTGTATTTTTAAACTTCTTTAAACGTTTTACATAGGTTATTAATATGAAACATGAAAGTTCATGGATGTGAAAAAATATTTAAAGATTTCACTAAAAAGCTTTTTATTCTATGTTTGTAATTTCATTATAAGCATTTATATTCTTCTTTTAAATGTTGATGTGTAAATGTAAATTTACTCATCCACAATTGGGTTTCTTGAAGAAAAGTATATTTTAAACCTCTAACAAACGTTTTACACGTGCTGTTAAACTATAAACAACGTAGTTCTTAGCAGAGAAAGATTGTTTAATCTTTTCCTAAAATGCAGCTTCATATTAGCATTATATTTTACATTTTGAAATTGAAATTTAAATGCGAATTTCTTTGCCTACATTTCGTTTTCTGGTTCGATAGTATATTTTAAAACTAAACGTTTTACAAAGGCTATTAATATTTAAATATGAAAGTTCATAGATGTGAAAAAATATTTAAAGATTTCTCAAAAAAGCATTTTATTCTATGTTTGTAATTTTATTATAACCATTTGTATTATTCTTTTAAATATTGATGTGTAAATGTAAATTTACTCATCCACAATTGGGTTTCTTGAAGAAAAGTATGTTTTAAACCTCTAACAAACGTTTTACACGTGCTGTTAAACTATAAACGACGTAGTTCTTAGCAGAGAAAGATTGTTTAATCTTTTCCTAAAATGCAGCTTCATTTAGCATTTTATACATTTTCAACCTGAAAATTAAATGCGAATCTCCTTATCTACATTTTGTTTTCTGGATCTATAGTATATTTTTAAACTGCTTTAAACTTTTTACAAAGGCTATGAATATTTAAACATGAAGTTCATAGATGTAAAGAAATGCTTAAACATTTCTCAAAAAAGCATTTTATTTTATGTTTGTAATTTCATTTTAATCATTTATATTATCTTTTAAATATTGAAATGTTAATGTGAATTTACTGATCTACAATTTTTTTTCTTGAAGAAAAGTACATTTACAACCTCTGACAAACGTTTAACATGTGCTGTTAAACTATAAACAACGTAATTCATAGATGAGAAAGCTATGTTTAATTTTTTCAAAAAATGAATTCATTTCAATGGTTGCAGCTTCATATTAGCATTTATTACGTTTTGATCGAAATTTAAATGCGAATTTATCTGCATTTTGTTTTCTGGTTGTATAGTGTATTTTTAAACTTCTTTAAACGTTTTACATAGGTTATTAATATGAAACATGAAAGTTCATGGATGTGAAAAAATATTTAAAGATTTCACTAAAAAGCTTTTTATTCTATGTTTGTAATTTCATTATAAGCATTTATATTCTTCTTTTAAATGTTGATGTGTAAATGTAAATTTACTCATCCACAATTGGGTTTCTTGAAGAAAAGTATATTTTAAACCTCTAACAAACGTTTTACACGTGCTGTTAAACTATAAACAACGTAGTTCTTAGCAGAGAAAGATTGTTTAATCTTTTCCTAAAATGCAGCTTCATATTAGCATTATATTTTACTTTGTGAAATTAAAATTTAAATGCGAATTTCTTTGCCTACACTTCCTTTTCTGGTTGCATAGTATATTTTTAAACTGCTTTAAACGCTTTACAAAGGCAATGAATATTTAAACATGAGAGTTCATAGATGTGAAGAAATGCTTAAACACTTCTCAAAAAAGCATTTTATTTTATGTTTGTAATTTCATTTTAAGCATTTATATTATCTTTTAAATATTGAAATGTAAATGTGAATTTACTGATCTACATTTGGTTTCTTGAAGAAAAGTACTTTTACAACTTCTGACAAACTTTTACATGTTCTGTTCAACTATAAACAACGTAGTTCATAGATGAGAGAGCAATGTTTAATCTTTCATAAAATGCATTCAATTCAATGTTCGCACCTTCATATTAGCATTTATTTATACTTTTTGAAATTGAAATTTAAATGCGAATTTCTTTGCCTACACTTCCTTTTCTGGTTGCATAGTATATTTTTAAACTGCTTTATACGCTTTACAAAGGCTATGAATATTTAAACATGAGAGTTCATAGATGTGAAAAAATGCTTAAACATTTCTCAAAAAAGCATTTTTTTTTGTTTGTCATTTCATATTGAGCATTCTGATCATTCTTTTTAAAATTGTGAATTTTAAATGTGAATTTACTGATCTACATTTGGTTTCTTGAAGAAAAGTACTTTTACAACCTCTGACAAACTTTTACATGTTCTCTTCAACTATAAACAACGTAGTTCATAGATGAGAAAGCAATGTTTAATCTTTAATAAAATGCATTCAATTCAATGTTCGTACCTTCATATTAGCATTTATTTATACTTTTTGAAATTGAAATTTAAATGCGAATTTCTTTCCCTACATTTCGTTTTCTGGTTCGATAGTATATTTTAAAAGTAAACGTTTTACAAAGGCTATTAATATTTAAATATGAAAGTTCATAGATGTGAAAAAATATTTAAAGATTTCTCAAAAAAGCATTTTATTCTATGTTTGTAATTTTATTATAACCATTTGTATTATTCTTTTAAATATTGATGTGTAAATGTAAATTTACTCATCCACAATTGGGTTTCTTGAAGAAAAGTATGTTTTAAACCTCTAACAAACGTTTTACACGTGCTGTTAAACTATAAACGACGTAGTTCTTAGCAGAGAAAGATTGTTTAATCTTTTTCTAAAATGCAGCTTCATTTAGCATTTATTTATACATTTTCAACCTGAAAATTAAATGCGAATCTCCTTATCTACATTTTGTTTTCTGGATCTATAGTATATTTTTAAACTGCTTTAAACTTTTTACAAAGGCTATGAATATTTAAACATGAAGTTCATAGATGTAAAGAAATGCTTAAACATTTCTCAAAAAAGCATTTTATTTTATGTTTGTAATTTCATTTTAATCATTTATATTATCTTTTAAATATTGAAATGTTAATGTGAATTTACTGATCTACAATTGTTTTTCTTGAAGAAAAGTACATTTACAACCTCTGACAAACGTTTAACATGTGCTGTTAAACTATAAACAACGTAATTCATAGATGAGAAAGCTATGTTTAATTTTTTCAAAAAATGAATTCATTTCAATGGTTGCAGCTTCATATTAGCATTTATTACGATCTGATCGAAATTTAAATGCGAATTTATCTGCATTTTGTTTTCTGGTTGTATAGTGTATTTTTAAACTTCTTTAAACGTTTTACATAGGTTATTAATATGAAACATGAAAGTTCATGGATGTGAAAAAATATTTAAAGATTTCACTAAAAAGCTTTTTATTCTATGTTTGTAATTTCATGATAAGCATTTATATTCTTCTTTTAAATGTTGATGTGTAAATGTAAATTTACTCATCCACAATTGGGTTTCTTGAAGAAAAGTATATTTTAAACCTCTAACAAACGTTTTACACGTGCTGTTAAACTATAAACAACGTAGTTCTTAGCAGAGAAAGATTGTTTAATCTTTTCCTAAAATGCAGCTTCATATTAGCATTATATTTTACATTTTGAAATTGAAATTTAAATGCGAATTTCTTTGCCTACATTTCGTTTTCTGGTTCGATAGTATATTTTAAAACTAAACGTTTTAAAAAGGCTATTAATATTAAACATGAAAGTTCATAGATGTGAAGAAATGCTTAAACATTTCTCAAAAAAGCATTTTATTTTATGTTTGTAATTTCATTTTAATCATTTATATTATCTTTTAAATATTGAAATGTTAATGTGAATTTACTGATCTACAATTTGTTTTCTTGAAGAAAAGTACATTTACAACCTCTGACAAACGTTTAACATGTGCTGTTAAACTATAAACAACGTAATTCATAGATGAGAAAGCTATGTTTAATTTTTTCAAAAAATGAATTCATTTCAATGGTTGCAGCTTCATATTAGCATTTATTACGATCTGATCGAAATTTAAATGCGAATTTATCTGCATTTTGTCTTCTGGTTGTATAGTGTATTTTTAAACTTCTTTAAACGTTTTACATAGGTTATTAATATGAAACATGAAAGTTCATGGATGTGAAAAAATATTTAAAGGTTTCACTAAAAAGCTTTTTATTCTATGTTTGTAATTTCATTATAACCATTTGTATTATTCTTTTAAATATTGATGAGTAAATGTAAATTTACTCATCCACAATTGGGTTTCTTGAAGAAAAGTATGTTTTAAACCTCTAACAAACGTTTTACACGTGCTGTTAAACTATAAACGACGTAGTTCTTAGCAGAGAAAGATTGTTTAATCTTTTCCTAAAATGCAGCTTCATTTAGCATTTATTTATACATTTTCAACCTGAAAATTAAATGCGAATCTCCTTATCTACATTTTGTTTTCTGGATCTATAGTATATTTTTAAACTGCTTTAAACTTTTTACAAAGGCTATGAATATTTAAACATGAAGTTCATAGATGTAAAGAAATGCTTAAACATTTCTCAAAAAAGCATTTTATTTTATGTTTGTAATTTCATTTTAATCATTTATATTATCTTTTAAATATTGAAATGTTAATGTGAATTTACTGATCTACAATTTGTTTTCTTGAAGAAAAGTACATTTACAACCTCTGACAAACGTTCAACATGTGCTGTTAAACTATGAACAACGTAGTTCTTAGATGAGAAAGCTATGTTTAATCTTTCCCAAAAGTGCGTTCATTTCAATGTTTCCAGCTTTATATTTGCATTTATTTATACTTTTTCAAACTGAAAATTAAATGCGATTTCCTTATTTAATTATTAATATTTAAACATGAAAGTTCATAGATGTGAAAAAATTTCTCAAATAAGCAATTTTGTAATTTAAAGCATTTATATTATTCTTTTAAATTTTGAAATATAATGCGATTTTATTGATCTATTTTCTTGAAGAAAAAGTATTTTTTCAAGCTCTGACACATGTTTTACATGTGCTGTTAAACTATAAATAACGTAGTTCTTAGCTGAGAAAGCTATGTTTAATCTTTTCCTAAAATGCAGCTTCATATTAGCATTATATTTTACTTTGTGAAATTAAAATTTAAATGCGAATTTCTTTGCCTACACTTCCTTTTCTGGTTGCATAGTACATTTTTAAACTGCTTTAAACGTTTAACAAAGGTTATGAATATTAAACATGAAAGTTCATAGATATGAAAAAATATTTAAAGATTTCTCAAAAAAGCATTTTATTCTATGTTTGTAATTTCATTATAAGCATTTATATTATTCATTTAAATATTAACGTGTAAATGTAAATTTACTCATCCACAATTGGGTTTTAAACCTCTAACAAACGTTTTACACGTGCTGTTAAACTATAAACAACGTAGTTCTTAGCAGAGAAAGATTGTTTAATCTTTTCCTAAAATGCAGCTTCATATTAGCATTATATTTTACATTTTGAAATTGAAATTTAAATGCGAATTTCTTTGCCTACACTTCGTTTTCTGGTTGCATAGTATATTTTTAAACTGCTTTAAACGTTTTACAAAGGCTATGAATATTAAACATGAAAGTTCATAGATGTGAAAAAATGCTTAAACATTTCTCAAAAAAGCATTTTATTCTATGTTTGTAATTTCATTAAAAGCATTTATATTATTCATTTAAATATTGACGTGTAAATGTAAATTTACTCATCCACAATTGGGTTTTAAACCTCTAACAAACGTTTTACACGTGCTGTTAAACTATAAACAACGTAGTTCTTAGCAGAGATGATTGTTTAATCTTTTCCTAAAATGCAGCTTCATATTAGCATTATATTTTACATTTTGAAATTGAAATTTAAATGCGAATTTCTTTCCCTACATTTCGTTTTCTGGTTCGATAGTATATTTTAAAACTAAACGTTTTACAAAGGCTATTAATATTTAAATATGAAAGTTCATAGATGTGAAAAAATATTTAAAGATTTCTCAAAAAAGCATTTTATTCTATGTTTGTAATTTTATTATAACCATTTGTATTATTCTTTTAAATATTGATGTGTAAATGTAAATTTACTCATCCACAATTGGGTTTCTTGAAGAAAAGTATGTTTTAAACCTCTAACAAACGTTTTACACGTGCTGTTAAACTATAAACGACGTAGTTCTTAGCAGAGAAAAATTGTTTAATCTTTTCCTAAAATGCAGCTTCATTTAGCATTTATTTATACATTTTCAACCTGAAAATTAAATGCGAATCTCCTTATCTACATTTTGTTTTCTGGATCTATAGTATATTTTTAAACTGCTTTAAACTTTTTACAAAGGCTATGAATATTTAAACATGAAGTTCATAGATGTAAAGAAATGCTTAAACATTTCTCAAAAAAGCATTTTATTTTATGTTTGTAATTTCATTTAATCATTTATATTATCTTTTAAATATTGAAATGTTAATATGAATTTACTGATCTACAATTTTTTTTCTTGAAGAAAAGTACATTTACAACCTCTGACAAACGTTTAACATGTGCTGTTAAACTATAAACAACGTAATTCATAGATGAGAAAGCTATGTTTAATTTTTTCAAAAAATGAATTCATTTCAATGGTTGCAGCTTCATATTAGCATTTATTACGATCTGATCGAAATTTAAATGCGAATTTATCTGCATTTTGTTTTCTGGTTGTATAGTGTATTTTTAAACTTCTTTAAACGTTTTACATAGGTTATAAATATGAAACATGAAAGTTCATGGATGTGAAAAAATATTTAAAGATTTCACTAAAAAGCTTTTTATTCTATGTTTGTAATTTCATTATAACCATTTGTATTATTCTTTTAAATATTGATGAGTAAATGTAAATTTACTCATCCACAATTGGGTTTCTTGAAGAAAAGTATGTTTTAAACCTCTAACAAACGTTTTACACGTGCTGTTAAACTATAAACGACGTAGTTCTTAGCAGAGAAAGATTGTTTAATCTTTTCCTAAAATGCAGCTTCATTTAGCATTTATTTATACATTTTCAACCTGAAAATTAAATGCGAATCTCCTTATCTACATTTTGTTTTCTGGATCTATAGTATATTTTTAAACTGCTTTAAACTTTTTACAAAGGCTATGAATATTTAAACATGAAGTTCATAGATGTAAAGAAATGCTTAAACATTTCTCAAAAAAACATTTTATATTATGTTTGTAATTTCATTTTAATCATTTATATTATCTTTTAAATATTGAAATGTTAATGTGAATTTACTGATCTACAATTTGTTTTCTTGAAGAAAAGTACATTTACAACCTCTGACAAACGTTCAACATGTGCTGTTAAACTATGAACAACGTAGTTCTTAGATGAGAAAGCTATGTTTAATCTTTCCCAAAAGTGCGTTCATTTCAATGTTTCCAGCTTTATATTTGCATTTATTTATTCTTTTTCAAACTGAAAATTAAATGCGATTTCCTTATTTAATTATTAATATTTAAACATGAAAGTTCATAGATGTGAAAAAATTTCTCAAATAAGCAATTTTGTAATTTAAAGCATTTATATTATTCTTTTAAATTTTGAAAGATAATGCGATTTTATTGATCTATTTTCTTGAAGAAAAAGTATTTTTTCAAGCTCTGACACATGTTTTACATGTGCTGTTAAACTATAAATAACGTAGTTCTTAGCAGAGAAAGCTATGTTTAATCTTTTCCTAAAATGCAGCTTCATATTAGCATTATATTTTACTTTGTGAAATTAAAATTTAAATGCGAATTTCTTTGCCTACACTTCCTTTTCTGGTTGCATAGTATATTTTTAAACTGCTTTAAACGTTTAACAAAGGCTATGAATATTAAACATGAAAGTTCATAGATGTGAAGAAATGCTTAAACATTTCTCAAAAAAGCATTTTATTCTATGTTTGTAATTTCATTATAAGCATTTATATTATTCATTTAAATATTAACGTGTAAATGTAAATTTACTCATCCACAATTGGGTTTTAAACCTCTAACAAACGTTTTACACGTGCTGTTAAACTATAAACAACGTAGTTCTTAGCAGAGAAAGATTGTTTAATCTTTTCCTAAAATGCAGCTTCATATTAGCATTATATTTTAAATTTTGAAATTGAAATTTAAATGCGAATTTCTTTGCCTACATTTCGTTTTCTGGTTCGATAGTATATTTTAAAACTAAACGTTTTACAAAGGCTATTAATATTTAAATATGAAAGTTCATAGATGTGAAAAAATATTTAAAGATTTCTCAAAAAAGCATTTTATTCTATGTTTGTAATTTTATTATAACCATTTGTATTATTCTTTTAAATATTGATGTGTAAATGTAAATTTACTCATCCACAATTGGGTTTCTTGAAGAAAAGTATGTTTTAAACCTCTAACAAACGTTTTACACGTGCTGTTAAACTATAAACGACGTAGTTCTTAGCAGAGAAAGATTGTTTAATCTTTTCCTAAAATGCAGCTTCATTTAGCATTTATTTATACATTTTCAACCTGAAAATTAAATGCGAATCTCCTTATCTACATTTTGTTTTCTGGATCTATAGTATATTTTTAAACTGCTTTAAACTTTTTACAAAGGCTATGAATATTTAAACATGAAGTTCATAGATGTAAAGAAATGCTTAAACATTTCTCAAAAAAGTATTTTATTTTATGTTTGTAATTTCATTTTAATCATTTATATTATCTTTTAAATATTGAAAAGTTAATGTGAATTTACTGATCTACAATTTTTTTTCTTGAAGAAAAGTACATTTACAACCTCTGACAAACGTTTAACATGTGCTGTTAAACTATAAACAACGTAATTCATAGATGAGAAAGCTATGTTGAATCTTTCCCAAAAGTGCGTTAATTTCAATGTTTCCAGCTTTATATTTGCATTTATTTATACTTTTTCAAACTGAAAATTAAATGCTATGTCCTTATTTAATTTTGAATATTTAAACATGAAAGTACATAGATGTGAAAAAATTTCTCAAATAAGCAATTTTGTAATTTAAAGCATTTATATTATTCTTTTAAATTTTGAAATATAATGCGATTTTATTGATCTATTTTCTTGAAGAAAAAGTATTTTTTCAAGCTCTGACACATGTTTTACATGTACTGTTAAACTATAAATAACGTAGTTCTTAGCTGAGAAAGCTATGTTTAATCTTTTCCTAAAATGCAGCTTCATATTAGCATTATATTTTACTTTGTGAAATTAAAATTTAAATGCGAATTTCTTTGCCTACACTTCCTTTTCTGGTTGCATAGTATATTTTTAAACTGCTTTAAACGCTTTACAAAGGCTATGAATATTTAAACATGAGAGTTCATAGATGTGAAAAAATGCTTAAACACTTCTCAAAAAAGCATTTTATTTTATGTTTGTAATTTCATTTTAAGCATTTATATTATCTTTTAAATATTGAAATGTAAATGTGAATTTACTGATCTACATTTGGTTTCTTGAAGAAAAGTACTTTTACAACTTCTGACAAAATTTTACATGTTCTGTTCAACTATAAACAACGTAGTTCATAGATGAGAGAGCAATGTTTAATCTTTCATAAAATGCATTCAATTCAATGTTCGCACCTTCATATTAGCATTTATTTATACTTTTTGAAATTGAAATTTAAATGCGAATTTCTTTGCCTACACTTCCTTTTCTGGTTGCATAGTATATTTTTAAACTGCTTTAAACGCTTTACAAAGGCTATAAATATTTAAACATGAGAGTTCATAGATGTGAAGAAATGCTTAAACACTTCTCAAAAAAGCATTTTATTTTATGTTTGTAATTTCATTTTAAGCATTTATATTATCTTTTAAATATTGAAATGTTAATGTGAATTTACTGATCTACAATTTGTTTTCTTGAAGAAAAGTACATTTACAACCTCTGACAAACGTTTAACATGTGCTGTTAAACTATAAACAACGTAGTTCTTAGCAGAGAAAGATTGTTTAATCTTTTCCTAAAATGCAGCTTCATATTAGCATTATATTTTACATTTTGAAATTGAAATTTAAATGCGAATTTCTTTGCCTACACTTCGTTTTCTGGTTGCATAGTATATTTTTAAACTGCTTTAAACGTTTTACAAAGGCTATGAATATTAAACATGAAAGTTCATAGATGTGAAGAAATGCTTAAACATTTCTCAAAAAAGCATTTTATTTTATGTTTGTAATTTCATTTTAAGCATTTATATTATCTTTTAAATATTGAAATGTTAATGTGAATTTACTGATCTACCTTTGGTTTCCTGAAGAAAAGTACTTTTACAACCTCTGACAAAATTTTACATGTTCTGTTCAACTTTAAACAACGTAGTTCATAGATGAGAGAGCAATGTTTAATCTTTCATAAAATGCATTCAATTCAATGTTCGCACCTTCATATTAGCATTTATTTATACTTTTTGAAATTGAAATTTAAATGGGAATTTCTTTGCCTACACTTCCTTTTCTGGTTGCATAGTATATTTTTAAACTGCTTTAAACGTTTAACAAAGGTTATGAATATTAAACATGAAAGTTCATAGATGTGAAAAAATATTTAAAGATTTCTCAAAAAAGCATTTTATTTTATGTTTGTAATTTCATTTTAAGCATTTATATTATCTTTTAAATATTGAAATGTTAATGTGAATTTACTGATCTACAATTTGTTTTCTTGAAGAAAAGTACATTTACAACCTCTGACAAACGTTTAACATGTGCTGTTAAACTATAAACAACGTAGTTCTTAGATGAGAAAGCTATGTTTAATCTTTCCTAAAAGTGCGTTAATTTCAATGTTTCCAGCTTTATATTTGCATTTATTTATACTTTTTCAAACTGAAAATTAAATGCGATTTCCTTATTTAATTATTAATATTTAAACATGAAAGTTCATAGATGTGAAAAAATTTCTCAAATAAGCAATTTTGTAATTTAAAGCATTTATATTATTTTTTTAAATTTTGAAATATAATGCGATTTTATTGATCTATTTTCTTGAAGAAAAAGTATTTTTTCAAGCTCTGACACATGTGCTGTTAAACTATAAATAACGTAGTTCTTAGCTGAGAAAGCTATGTTTAATCTTTTCCTAAAATGCAGCTTCATATTAGCATTATATTTTACTTTGTGAAATTAAAATTTAAATGCGAATTTCTTTGCCTACACTTCCTTTTCTGGTTGCATAGTATATTTTTAAACTGCTTTAAACGTTTAACAAAGGCTATGAATATTAAACATGAAAGTTCATAGATGTGAAGAAATGCTTAAACATTTCTCAAAAAAGCATTTTATTCTATGTTTGTAATTTCATTATAAGCATTTATATTATTCATTTAAATATTAACGTGTAAATGTAAATCTACTCATCCACAATTGGGTTTTAAACCTGTAACAAACGTTTTACACGTGCTGTTAAACTATAAACAACGTAGTTCTTAGCAGAGAAAGATTGTTTAATCTTTTCCTAAAATGCAGCTTCATATTAGCATTATATTTTACATTTTGAAATTGAAATTTAAATGCGAATTTCTTTGCCTACATTTCGTTTTCTGGTTCGATAGTATATTTTAAAACTAAACGTTTTACAAAGGCTATTAATATTTAAATATGAAAGTTCATAGATGTGAAAAAATATTTAAAGATTTCTCAAAAAAGCATTTTATTCTATGTTTGTAATTTTATTATAACCATTTGTATTATTCTTTTAAATATTGATGTGTAAATGTAAATTTACTCATCCACAATTGGGTTTCTTGAAGAAAAGTATGTTTTAAACCTCTAACAAACGTTTTACACGTGCTGTTAAACTATAAACGACGTAGTTCTTAGCAGAGAAAGATTGTTTAATCTTTTCCTAAAATGCAGCTTCATTTAGCATTTATTTATACATTTTCAACCTGAAAATTAAATGCGAATCTCCTTATCTACATTTTGTTTTCTGGATCTATAGTATATTTTTAAACTGCTTTAAACTTTTTACAAAGGCTATGAATATTTAAACATGAAGTTCATAGATGTAAAGAAATGCTTAAACATTTCTCAAAAAAGCATTTTATTTTATGTTTGTAATTTCATTTTAATCATTTATATTATCTTTTAAATATTGAAAAGTTAATGTGAAATTACTGATCTACAATTTTTTTTCTTGAAGAAAAGTACATTTACAACCTCTGACAAACGTTTAACATGTGCTGTTAAACTATAAACAACGTAATTCATAGATGAGAAAGCTATGTTTAATCTTTCCCAAAAGTGCGTTAATTTCAATGTTTCCAGCTTTATATTTGCATTTATTTATACTTTTTCAAACTGAAAATTAAATGCTATGTCCTTATTTAATTATGAATATTTAAACATGAAAGTACATAGATGTGAAAAAATTTCTCAAATAAGCAATTTTGTAATTTAAAGCATTTATATTATTCTTTTAAATTTTGAAATATAATGCGATTTTATTGATCTATTTTCTTGAAGAAAAAGTATTTTTTCAAGCTCTGACACATGTTTTACATGTACTGTTATACTATAAATAACGTAGTTCTTAGCTGAGAAAGCTATGTTTAATCTTTTCCTAAAATGCAGCTTCATATTAGCATTATATTTTACTTTGTGAAATTAAAATTTAAATGCGAATTTCTTTGCCTACACTTCCTTTTCTGGTTGCATAGTATATTTTTAAACTGCTTTAAACGCTTTACAAAGGCTATGAATATTTAAACATGAGAGTTCATAGATGTGAAAAAATGCTTAAACACTTCTCAAAAAAGCATTTTATTTTATGTTTGTAATTTCATTTTAAGCATTTATATTATCTTTTAAATATTGAAATGTAAATGTGAATTTACTGATCTACATTTGGTTTCTTGAAGAAAAGTACTTTTACAACTTCTGACAAAATTTTACATGTTCTGTTCAACTATAAACAACGTAGTTCATAGATGAGAGAGCAATGTTTAATCTTTCATAAAATGCATTCAATTCAATGTTCGCACCTTCATATTAGCATTTATTTATACTTTTTGAAATTGAAATTTAAATGCGAATTTCTTTGCCTACACTTCCTTTTCTGGTTGCATAGTATATTTTTAAACTGCTTTAAACGCTTTACAAAGGCTATAAATATTTAAACATGAGAGTTCATAGATGTGAAGAAATGCTTAAACACTTCTCAAAAAAGCATTTTATTTTATGTTTGTAATTTCATTTTAAGCATTTATATTATCTTTTAAATATTGAAATGTTAATGTGAATTTACTGATCTACAATTTGTTTTCTTGAAGAAAAGTACATTTACAACCTCTGACAAACGTTTAACATGTGCTGTTAAACTATAAACAACGTAGTACTTAGCAGAGAAAGATTGTTTAATCTTTTCCTAAAATGCAGCTTCATATTAGCATTATATTTTACATTTTGAAATTGAAATTTAAATGCGAATTTCTTTGCCTACACTTCGTTTTCTGGTTGCATAGTATATTTTTAAACTGCTTTAAACGTTTTACAAATGCTATGAATATTAAACATGAAAGTTCATAGATGTGAAGAAATGCTTAAACATTTCTCAAAAAAGCATTTTATTTTATGTTTGTAATTTCATTTTAAGCATTTATATTATCTTTTAAATATTGAAATGTTAATGTGAATTTACTGATCTACCTTTGGTTTCTTGAAGAAAAGTACTTTTACAACCTCTGACAAAATTTTACATGTTCTGTTCAACTTTAAACAACGTAGTTCATAGATGAGAGAGCAATGTTTAATCTTTCATAAAATGCATTCAATTCAATGTTCGCACCTTCATATTAGCATTTATTTATACTTTTTGAAATTGAAATTTAAATGGGAATTTCTTTGCCTACACTTCCTTTTCTGGTTGCATAGTATATTTTTAAACTGCTTTAAACGTTTAACAAAGGTTATGAATATTAAACATGAAAGTTCATAGATGTGAAAAAATATTTAAAGATTTCTCAAAAAAGCATTTTATTTTATGTTTGTAATTTCATTTTAAGCATTTATATTATCTTTTAAATATTGAAATGTTAATGTGAATTTACTGATCTACAATTTGTTTTCTTGAAGAAAAGTACATTTACAACCTCTGACAAACGTTTAACATGTGCTGTTAAACTATAAACAACGTAGTTCTTAGATGAGAAAGCTATGTTTAATCTTTCCCAAAAGTGCGTTAATTTCAATGTTTCCAGCTTTATATTTGCATTTATTTATACTTTTTCAAACTGAAAATTAAATGCGATTTCCTTATTTAATTATTAATATTTAAACATGAAAGTTCATAGATGTGAAAAAATTTCTCAAATAAGCAATTTTGTAATTTAAAGCATTTATATTATTCTTTTAAATTTTGAAATATAATGCGATTTTATTGATCTATTTTCTTGAAGAAAAAGTATTTTTTCAAGCACTGACACATGTTTTACATGTGCTGTTAAACTATAAATAACGTAGTTCTTAGCTGAGAAAGCTATGTTTAATCTTTTCCTAAAATGCAGCTTCATATTAGCATTATATTTTACTTTGTGAAATTAAAATTTAAATGCGAATTTCTTTGCCTACACTTCCTTTTCTGGTTGCATAGTATATTTTTAAACTGCTTTAAACGTTTAACAAAGGCTATGAATATTAAACATGAAAGTTCATAGATGTGAAGAAATGCTTAAACATTTCTCAAAAAAGCATTTTATTCTATGTTTGTAATTTCATTATAAGCATTTATATTATTCATTTAAATATTAACGTGTAAATGTAAATCTACTCATCCACAATTGGGTTTTAAACCTGTAACAAACGTTTTACACGTGCTGTTAAACTATAAACAACGTAGTTCTTAGCAGAGAAAGATTGTTTAATCTTTTCCTAAAATGCAGCTTCATATTAGCATTATATTTTACATTTTGAAATTGAAATTTAAATGCGAATTTCTTTGCCTACATTTCGTTTTCTGGTTCGATAGTATATTTTAAAACTAAACGTTTTACAAAGGCTATTAATATTTAAATATGAAAGTTCATAGATGTGAAAAAATATTTAAAGATTTCTCAAAAAAGCATTTTATTCTATGTTTGTAATTTTATTATAACCATTTGTATTATTCTTTTAAATATTGATGTGTAAATGTAAATTTACTCATCCACAATTGGGTTTCTTGAAGAAAAGTATGTTTTAAACCTCTAACAAACGTTTTACACGTGCTGTTAAACTATAAACGACGTAGTTCTTAGCAGAGAAAGATTGTTTAATCTTTTCCTAAAATGCAGCTTCATTTAGCATTTATTTATACATTTTCAACCTGAAAATTAAATGCGAATCTCCTTATCTACATTTTGTTTTCTGGATCTATAGTATATTTTTAAACTGCTTTAAACTTTTTACAAAGGCTATGAATATTTAAACATGAAGTTCATAGATGTAAAGAAATGCTTAAACATTTCTCAAAAAAGCATTTTATTTTATGTTTGTAATTTCATTTAATCATTTATATTATCTTTTAAATATTGAAATGTTAATATGAATTTACTGATCTACAATTTTTTTTCTTGAAGAAAAGTACATTTACAACCTCTGACAAACGTTTAACATGTGCTGTTAAACTATAAACAACGTAATTCATAGATGAGAAAGCTATGTTTAATTTTTTCAAAAAATGAATTCATTTCAATGGTTGCAGCTTCATATTAGCATTTATTACGATCTGATCGAAATTTAAATGCGAATTTATCTGCATTTTGTTTTCTGGTTGTATAGTGTATTTTTAAACTTCTTTAAACGTTTTACATAGGTTATTAATATGAAACATGAAAGTTCATGGATGTGAAAAAATATTTAAAGATTTCACTAAAAAGCTTTTTATTCTATGTTTGTAATTTCATTATAAGCATTTATATTCTTCTTTTAAATGTTGATGTGTAAATGTAAATTTACTCATCCACAATTGGGTTTCTTGAAGAAAAGTATATTTTAAACCTCTAACAAACGTTTTACACGTGCTGTTAAACTATAAACAACGTAGTTCTTAGCAGAGAAAGATTGTTTAATCTTTTCCTAAAATGCAGCTTCATATTAGCATTATATTTTACATTTTGAAATTGTAATTTTAATGCGAATTTCTTTGCCTACACTTCGTTTTCTGGTTGCATAGTATATTTTTAAACTGCTTTAAACGTTTAACAAAGGCTATGAATATTAAACATGAAAGTTCATAGATGTGAAGAAATGCTTAAACATTTCTCAAAAAAGCATTTTATTTTATGTTTGTAATTTCATTTTAAGCATTTATATTATCTTTTAAATATTGAAATGTTAATGTGAATTTACTGATCTACAATTTGTTTTCTTGAAGAAAAGTACATTTACAACCTCTGACAAACGTTTAACATGTGCTGTTAAACTATAAACAACGTAGTTCTTAGATGAGAAAGCTATGTTTAATCTTTCCCAAAAGTGCGTTAATTTCAATGTTTCCAGCTTTATATTTGCATTTATTTATACTTTTTCAAACTTAAAATTAAATGCGATGTCCTTATTTAATTATTAATATTTAAACATGAAAGTTCATAGATGTGAAAAAATTTCTCAAATAAGCAATTTTGTAATTTAAAGGATTTATATTATTCTTTTAAATTTTGAAATATAATGCGATTTTATTGATCTATTTTCTTGAAGAAAAAGTATTTTTTCAAGCTCTGACACATGTTTTACATGTGCTGTTAAACTATAAATAACGTAGTTCTTAGCTGAGAAAGCTATGTTTAATCTTTTCCTAAAATGCAGCTTCATATTAGCATTATATTTTACTTTGTGAAATTAAAATTTAAATGCGAATTTCTTTGCCTACACTTCCTTTTCTGGTTGCATAGTATATTTTTAAACTGCTTTAAACGCTTTACAAAGGCTATGAATATTTAAATATGAGAGTTCATAGATGTGAAGAAATGCTTAAACACTTCTCAAAAAAGCATTTTATTTTATGTTTGTAATTTCATTTTAAGCATTTATATTATCTTTTAAATATTGAAATGTAAATGTGAATTTACTGATCTACATTTGGTTTCTTGAAGAAAAGTACTTTTACAACTTCTGACAAAATTTTACATGTTCTGTTCAACTATAAACAACGTAGTTCATAGATGAGAGAGCAATGTTTAATCTTTCATAAAATGCATTCAATTCAATGTTCGCACCTTCATATTAGCATTTATTTATACTTTTTGAAATTGAAATTTAAATGCGAATTTCTTTGCCTACACTTCCTTTTCTGGTTGCATAGTATATTTTTAAACTGCTTTAAATGCTTTACAAAGGCTATAAATATTTAAACATGAGAGTTCATAGATGTGAAGAAATGCTTAAACACTTCTCAAAAAAGCATTTTATTTTATGTTTGTAATTTCATTTTAAGCATTTATATTATCTTTTAAATATTGAAATGTTAATGTGAATTTACTGATCTACAATTTGTTTTCTTGAAGAAAAGTACATTTACAACCTCTGACAAACGTTTAACATGTGCTGTTAAACTATAAACAACGTAGTTCTTAGCAGAGAAAGATTGTTTAATCTTTTCCTAAAATGCAGCTTCATATTAGCATTATATTTTACATTTTGAAATTGAAATTTAAATGCGAATTTCTTTGCCTACACTTCGTTTTCTGGTTGCATAGTATATTTTTAAACTGCTTTAAACGTTTTACAAAGGCTATGAATATTAAACATGAAAGTTCATAGATGTGAAGAAATGCTTAAACATTTCTCAAAAAAGCATTTTATTTTATGTTTGTAATTTCATTTTAAGCATTTATATTATCTTTTAAATATTGAAATGTTAATGTGAATTTACTGATCTACCTTTGGTTTCTTGAAGAAAAGTACTTTTACAACCTCTGACAAAATTTTACATGTTCTGTTCAACTTTAAACAACGTAGTTCATAGATGAGAGAGCAATGTTTAATCTTTCATAAAATGCATTCAATTCAATGTTCGCACCTTCATATTAGCATTTATTTATACTTTTTGAAATTGAAATTTAAATGGGAATTTCTTTGCCTACACTTCCTTTTCTGGTTGCATAGTATATTTTTAAACTGCTTTAAACGTTTAACAAAGGTTATGAATATTAAACATGAAAGTTCATAGATGTGAAAAAATATTTAAAGATTTCTCAAAAAAGCATTTTATTTTATGTTTGTAATTTCATTTTAAGCATTTATATTATCTTTTAAATATTGAAATGTTAATGTGAATTTACTGATCTACAATTTGTTTTCTTGAAGAAAAGTACATTTACAACCTCTGACAAACGTTTAACATGTGCTGTTAAACTATAAACAACGTAGTTCTTAGATGAGAAAGCTATGTTTAATCTTTCCCAAAAGTGCGTTAATTTCAATGTTTCCAGCTTTATATTTGCATTTATTTATACTTTTTCAAACTGAAAATTAAATGCGATGTCCTTATTTAATTATTAATATTTAAACATGAAAGTTCATAGATGTGAAAAAATTTCTCAAATAAGCAATTTTGTAATTTAAAGCATTTATATTATTCTTTTAAATTTTGAAATATAATGCGATTTTATTGATCTATTTTCTTGAAGAAAAAGTATTTTTTCAAGCTCTGACACATGTTTTACATGTGCTGTTAAACTATAAATAACGTAGTTCTTAGCTGAGAAAGCTATGTTTAATCTTTTCCTAAAATGCAGCTTCATATTAGCATTATATTGTACTTTGTGAAATTAAAATTTAAATGCGAATTTCTTTGCCTACACTTCGTTTTCTGGTTGCATAGTATATTTTTAAACTGCTTTAAACGTTTAACAAAGGTTATGAATATTAAACATGAAAGTTCATAGATGTGAAAAAATATTTAAAGATTTCTCAAAAAAACATTTTATTCTATGTTTGTAATTTCATTATAAGCATTTATATTATTCATTTAAATATTAACGTGTAAATGTAAATTTACTCATCCACAATTGGGTTTTAAACCTCTAACAAACGTTTTCCACGTGCTGTTAAACTATAAACAACGTAGTTCTTAGCAGAGAAAGATTGTTTAATCTTTTCCTAAAATGCAGCTTCATATTAGCATTATATTTTACATTTTGAAATTGAAATTTAAATGCGAATTTCTTTGCCTACACTTCGTTTTCTGGTTGCATAGTATATTTTTAAACTGCTTTAAACGTTTTACAAAGGCTATGAATATTAAACATGAAAGTTCATAGATGTGAAAAAATGCTTAAACATTTCTCAAAAAAGCATTTTATTTTATGTTTGTAATTTCATTTTAAGCATTTATATTATCTTTTAAATATTGAAATGTTAATGTGAATTTACTGATCTACAATTTGTTTTCTTGAAGAAAAGTACATTTACAACCTCTGACAAACGTTTAACATGTGCTGTTAAACTATAAACAACGTAATTCATAGATGAGAAAGCTATGTTTAATCTTTTGCAAAAATGAATTCATTTCAATGCAGCTTCATATGAGCATTTATTACGTTTTGATCGAAATTTAAATGCGAATTTCATTATCTACATTTTGTTTTCAGGTTGTATAGTGTATTTTTAAACTTCTTTTAACGTTTTACAAAGGTTATTAAAATTTAAACATGGAAGTTCATAGATGTGAAAAAATGCTTAAACATTTCTCAAAAAAGCATTTTATTTTGTTTGTCATTTCATATTGAGCATTCTGATCATTCTTTTTAAAATTGTGAATTTTAAATGTGAATTTACTGATCTACATTTGGTTTCTTGAAGAAAAGTAGTTTTACAACCTCTGACAAACTTTTACATGTTCTCTTCAACTATAAACAACGTAGTTCATAGATGAGAAAGCAATGTTTAATCTTTAATAAAATGCATTCAATTCAATGTTCGTACCTTCATATTAGCATTTATTTATACTTTTTGAAATTGAAATTTAAATGCGAATTTCTTTGCCTACATTTCGTTTTCTGGTTCGATAGTATATTTTAAAACTAAACGTTTTACAAAGGCTATTAATATTTAAATATGAAAGTTCATAGATGTGAAAAAATATTTAAAGATTTCTCAAAAAAGCATTTTATTCTATGTTTGTAATTTTATTATAACCATTTGTATTATTCTTTTAAATATTGATGTGTAAATGTAAATTTACTCATCCACAATTGGGTTTCTTGAAGAAAAGTATGTTTTAAACCTCTAACAAACGTTTTACACGTGCTGTTAAACTATAAACGACGTAGTTCTTAGCAGAGAAAGATTGTTTAATCTTTTCCTAAAATGCAGCTTCATTTAGCATTTATTTATACATTTTCAACCTGAAAATTAAATGCGAATCTCCTTATCTACATTTTGTTTTCTGGATCTATAGTATATTTTTAAACTGCTTTAAACTTTTTACAAAGGCTATGAATATTTAAACATGAAGTTCATAGATGTAAAGAAATGCTTAAACATTTCTCAAAAAAGCATTTTATTTTATGTTTGTAATTTCATTTTAATCATTTATATTATCTTTTAAATATTGAAATGTTAATGTGAATTTACTGATCTACAATTTTTTTTCTTGAAGAAAAGTACATTTACAACCTCTGACAAACGTTTAACATGTGCTGTTAAACTATAAACAACGTAATTCATAGATGAGAAAGCTATGTTTAATCTTTTCCTAAAATGCAGCTTCATATTAGCATTATATTTTACTTTGTGAAATTAAAATTTAAATGCGAATTTCTTTGCCTACACTTCCTTTTCTGGTTGCATAGTATATTTTTAAACTGCTTTAAACGCTTTACAAAGGCTATGAATATTTAAACATGAGAGTTCATAGATGTGAAGAAATGCTTAAACACTTCTCAAAAAAGCATTTTATTTTATGTTTGTAATTTCATTTTAAGCATTTATATTATCTTTTAAATATTGAAATGTAAATGTGAATTTACTGATCTACATTTGGTTTCTTGAAGAAAAGTACTTTTACAACTTCTGACAAAATTTTACATGTTCTGTTCAACTATAAACAACGTAGTTCATAGATGAGAGAGCAATGTTTAATCTTTCATAAAATGCATTCAATTCAATGTTCGCACCTTCATATTAGCATTTATTTATACTTTTTGAAATTGAAATTTAAATGCGAATTTCTTTGCCTACACTTCCTTTTCTGGTTGCATAGTATATTTTTAAACTGCTTTAAACGTTTAACAAAGGTTATGAATATTAAACATGAAAGTTCATAGATGTGAAAAAATATTTAAAGATTTCTCAAAAAAGCATTTTATTTTATGTTTGTAATTTCATTTTAAGCATTTATATTATCTTTTAAATATTGAAATGTTAATGTGAATTTACTGATCTACAATTTGTTTTCTTGAAGAAAAGTACATTTACAACCTCTGACAAACGTTTAACATGTGCTGTTAAACTATAAACAACGTAATTCTTAGATGAGAAAGCTATGTTTAATTTTTTCAAAAAATGAATTCATTTCAATGGTTGCAGCTTCATATTAGCATTTATTACGTTTTGATCGAAATTTAAATGCGAATTTATCTGCATTTTGTTTTCTGGTTGTATAGTGTATTTTTAAACTTCTTTAAACGTTTTACATAGGTTATTAATATGAAACATGAAAGTTCATGGATGTGAAAAAATATTTAAAGATTTCACTAAAAAGCTTTTTATTCTATGTTTGTAATTTCATTATAAGCATTTATATTCTTCTTTTAAATGTTGATGTGTAAAAGTAAATTTACTCATCCACAATTGGGTTTCTTGAAGAAAAGTATATTTTAAACCTCTAACAAACGTTTTACACGTGCTGTTAAACTATAAACAACGTAGTTCTTAGCAGAGAAAGATTGTTTAATCTTTTCCTAAAATGCAGCTTAATATTAGCATTATATTTTACATTTTGAAATTGTAATTTAAATGCGAATTTCTTTGCCTACACTTCGTTTTCTGGTTGCATAGTATATTTTTAAACTGCTTTAAACGTTTAACAAAGGCTATGAATATTAAACATGAAAGTTCATAGATGTGAAGAAATGCTTAAACACTTCTCAAAAAAGCATTTTATTTTATGTTTGTAATTTCATTTTAAGCATTTATATTATCTTTTAAATATTGAAATGTTAATGTGAATTTACTGATCTACAATTTGTTTTCTTGAAGAAAAGTACATTTACAACCTCTGACAAACGTTTAACATGTGCTGTTAAACTATAAACAACGTAGTTCTTAGATGAGAAAGCTATGTTTAATCTTTCCCAAAAGTGCGTTCATTTCAATGTTTCCAGCTTTATATTTGCATTTATTTATACTTTTTCAAACTGAAAATTAAATGCGATTTCCTTATTTAATTATTAATATTTAAACATGAAAGTTCATAGATGTGAAAAAATTTCTCAAATAAGCAATTTTGTAATTTAAAGCATTTATATTATTCTTTTAAATTTTGAAATATAATGCGATTTTATTGATCTATTTTCTTGAAGAAAAAGTATTTTTTCAAGCTCTGACACATGTTTTACATGTGCTGTTAAACTATAAATAACGTAGTTCTTAGCTGAGAAAGCTATGTTTAATCTTTTCCTAAAATGCAGCTTCATATTAGCATTATATTTTACTTTGTGAAATTAAAATTTAAATGCGAATTTCTTTGCCTACACTTCCTTTTCTGGTTGCATAGTATATTTTTAAACTGCTTTAAACGTTTAACAAAGGCTATGAATATTAAACATGAAAGTTCATAGATGTGAAGAAATGCTTAAACATTTCTCAAAAAAGCATTTTATTCTATGTTTGTAATTTCATTATAAGCATTTATATTATTCATTTAAATATTAACGTGTAAATGTAAATTTACTCATCCACAATTGGGTTTTAAACCTCTAACAAACGTTTTACACGTGCTGTTAAACTATAAACAACGTAGTTCTTAGCAGAGAAAGATTGTTTAATCTTTTCCTAAAATGCAGCTTCATATTAGCATTATATTTTACATTTTGAAATTGAAATTTAAATGCGAATTTCTTTGCCTACATTTCGTTTTCTGGTTCGATAGTATATTTTAAAACTAAACGTTTTACAAAGGCTATTAATATTTAAATATGAAAGTTCATAGATGTGAAAAAATATTTAAAGATTTCTCAAAAAAGCATTTTATTCTATGTTTGTAATTTTATTATAACCATTTGTATTATTCTTTTAAATATTGATGAGTAAATGTAAATTTACTCATCCACAATTGGGTTTCTTGAAGAAAAGTTTGTTTTAAACCTCTAACAAACGTTTTACACGTGCTGTTAAACTATAAACGACGTAGTTCTTAGCAGAGAAAGATTGTTTAATCTTTTCCTAAAATGCAGCTTCATTTAGCATTTATTTATACATTTTCAACCTGAAAATTAAATGCGAATCTCCTTATCTACATTTTGTTTTCTGGATCTATAGTATATTTTTAAACTGCTTTAAACTTTTTACAAAGGCTATGAATATTTAAACATGAAGTTCATAGATGTAAAGAAATGCTTAAACATTTCTCAAAAAAGCATTTTATTTTATGTTTGTAATTTCATTTTAAGCATTTATATTATCTTTTAAATATTGAAATGTTAATGTGAATTTACTGATCTACAATTTTTTTTCTCGAAGAAAAGTACATTTACAACCTCTGACAAACGTTTAACATGTGCTGTTAAACTATAAACAACGTAGTTCTTAGATGAGAAAGCTGTTTAATCTTTCCCAAAAGTGCGTTCATTTCAATGTTTCCAGCTTTATATTTGCATTTATTTATACTTTTTCAAACTGAAAATTAAATGCGATTTCCTTATTTAATTATTAATATTTAAACATGAAAGTTCATAGATGTGAAAAAATTTCTCAAATAAGCAATTTTGTAATTTAAAGCATTTATATTATTCTTTTAAATTTTGAAATATAATGCGATTTTATTGATCTATTTTCTTGAAGAAAAAGTATTTTTTCAAGCTCTGACACATGTTTTACATGTGCTGTTAAACTATAAATAACGTAGTTCTTAGCTGAGAAAGCTATGTTTAATCTTTTCCTAAAATGCAGCTTCATATTAGCATTATATTTTACTTTGTGAAATTAAAATTTAAATGCGAATTTCTTTGCCTACACTTCGTTTTCTGGTTGCATAGTATATTTTTAAACTGCTTTGAACGTTTAACAAAGGTTATGAATATTAAACATGAAAGTTCATAGATGTGAAAAAATATTTAAAGATTTCTCAAAAAAGCATTTTATTCTATGTTTGTAATTTCATTATAAGCATTTATATTATTCATTTAAATATTAACGTGTAAATGTAAATTTACTCATCCACAATTGGGTTTTAAACCTCTAACAAACGTTTTACACGTGCTGTTAAACTATAAACAACGTAGTTCTTAGCAGAGAAAGATTGTTTAATCTTTTCCTAAAATGCAGCTTCATATTAGCATTATATTTTACTTTGTGAAATTAAAATTTAAATGCGAATTTCTTTGCCTACACTTCCTTTTCTGGTTGCATAGTATATTTTTAAACTGCTTTAAACGTTTTACAAAGGCTATGAATATTTAAACATGAAAGTTCATAGATGTGAAAAAATGCTTAAACATTTCTCAAAAAGCATTTTATTTTATGTTTGTAATTTCATTTTAAGCATTTATATTATCTTTTAAATATTGAAATGTAAATGTGAATTTACTGATCTACATTTGGTTTCTTGAAGAAAAGTACTTTTACAACTTCTGACAAAATTTTACATGTTCTGTTCAACTATAAACAACGTAGTTCATAGATGAGAGAGCAATGTTTAATCTTTCATAAAATGCATTCAATTCAATGTTCGCACCTTCATATTAGCATTTATTTATACTTTTTGAAATTGAAATTTAAATGCGAATTTCTTTGCCTACACTTCCTTTTCTGGTTGCATAGTATATTTTTAAACTGCTTTAAACGCTTTACAAAGGCTATAAATATTTAAACATGAGAGTTCATAGATGTGAAGAAATGCTTAAACACTTCTCAAAAAAGCATTTTATTTTATGTTTGTAATTTCATTTTAAGCATTTATATTATCTTTTAAATATTGAAATGTTAATGTGAATTTACTGATCTACAATTTGTTTTCTTGAAGAAAAGTACATTTACAACCTCTGACAAACGTTTAACATGTGCTGTTAAACTATAAACAACGTAGTTCTTAGATGAGAAAGCTATGTTTAATCTTTCCCAAAAGTGCGTTAATTTCAATGTTTCCAGCTTTATATTTGCATTTATTTATACTTTTTCAAACTGAAAATTAAATGCGATTTCCTTATTTAATTATTAATATTTAAACATGAAAGTTCATAGATGTGAAAAAATTTCTCAAATAAGCAATTTTGTAATTTAAAGCATTTATATTATTCTTTTAAATTTTGAAATATAATGCGATTTTATTGATCTATTTTCTTGAAGAAAAAGTATTTTTTCAAGCTCTGACACATGTTTTACATGTGCTGTTAAACTATAAATAACGTAGTTCTTAGCTGAGAAAGCTATGTTTAATCTTTTCCTAAAATGCAGCTTCATATTAGCATTATATTTTACTTTGTGAAATTAAAATTTAAATGCGAATTTCTTTGCCTACACTTCCTTTTCTGGTTGCATAGTATATTTTTAAACTGCTTTAAACGTTTAACAAAGGCTATGAATATTAAACATGAAAGTTCATAGATGTGAAATGCTTAAACATTTCTCAAAAAAGCATTTTATTCTATGTTTGTAATTTCATTATAAGCATTTAGATTATTCATTTAAATATTAACGTGTAAATGTAAATTTACTCATCCACAATTGGGTTTTAAACCTCTAACAAACGTTTTACACGTGCTGTTAAACTATAAACAACGTAGTTCTTAGCAGAGAAAGATTGTTTAATCTTTTCCTAAAATGCAGCTTCATATTAGCATTATATTTTACATTTTGAAATTGAAATTTAAATGCGAATTTCTTTGCCTACATTTCGTTTTCTGGTTCGATAGTATATTTTAAAACTAAACGTTTTACAAAGGCTATTAATATTTAAATATGAAAGTTCATAGATGTGAAAAAATATTTAAAGATTTCTCAAAAAAGCATTTTATTCTATGTTTGTAATTTTATTATAACCATTTGTATTATTCTTTTAAATATTGATGTGTAAATGTAAATTTACTCATCCACAATTGGGTTTCTTGAAGAAAAGTATGTTTTAAACCTCTAACAAACGTTTTACACGTGCTGTTAAACTATAAACGACGTAGTTCTTAGCAGAGAAAGATTGTTTAATCTTTTCCTAAAATGCAGCTTCATTTAGCATTTATTTATACATTTTCAACCTGAAAATTAAATGCGAATCTCCTTATCTACATTTTGTTTTCTGGATCTATAGTATATTTTTAAACTGCTTTAAACTTTTTACAAAGGCTATGAATATTTAAACATGAAGTTCATAGATGTAAAGAAATGCTTAAACATTTCTCAAAAAAGCATTTTATTTTATGTTTGTAATTTCATTTTAATCATTTATATTATCTTTTAAATATTGAAATGTTAATGTGAATTTACTGATCTACAATTTTTTTTCTCGAAGAAAAGTACATTTACAACCTCTGACAAACGTTTAACATGTGCTGTTAAACTATAAACAACGTAGTTCTTAGATGAGAAAGCTATGTTTAATCTTTCCCAAAAGTGCGTTCATTTCAATGTTTCCAGCTTTATATTTGCATTTATTTATACTTTTTCAAACTGAAAATTAAATGCGATTTCCTTATTTAATTATTAATATTTAAACATGAAAGTTCATAGATGTGAAAAAATTTCTCAAATAAGCAATTTTGTAATTTAAAGCATTTATATTATTCTTTTAAATTTTGAAATATAATGCGATTTTATTGATCTATTTTCTTGAAGAAAAAGTATTTTTTCAAGCTCTGACACATGTTTTACATGTGCTGTTAAACTATAAATAACGTAGTTCTTAGCTGAGAAAGCTATGTTTAATCTTTTCCTAAAATGCAGCTTCATATTAGCATTATATTTTACTTTGTGAAATTAAAATTTAAATGCGAATTTCTTTGCCTACACTTCGTTTTCTGGTTGCATAGTATATTTTTAAACTGCTTTGAACGTTTAACAAAGGTTATGAATATTAAACATGAAAGTTCATAGATGTGAAAAAATATTTAAAGATTTCTCAAAAAAGCATTTTATTCTATGTTTGTAATTTCATTATAAGCATTTATATTATTCATTTAAATATTAACGTGTAAATGTAAATTTACTCATCCACAATTGGGTTTTAAACCTCTAACAAACGTTTTACACGTGCTGTTAAACTATAAACAACGTAGTTCTTAGCAGAGAAAGATTGTTTAATCTTTTCCTAAAATGCAGCTTCATATTAGCATTATATTTTACTTTGTGAAATTAAAATTTAAATGCGAATTTCTTTGCCTACACTTCCTTTTCTGGTTGCATAGTATATTTTTAAACTGCTTTAAACGTTTTACAAAGGCTATGAATATTTAAACATGAAAGTTCATAGATGTGAAAAAATGCTTAAACATTTCTCAATAAAGCATTTTATTTTATGTTTGTAATTTCATTTTAAGCATTTATATTATCTTTTAAATATTGAAATGTAAATGTGAATTTACTGATCTACATTTGGTTTCTTGAAGAAAAGTACTTTTACAACTTCTGACAAAATTTTACATGTTCTGTTCAACTATAAACAACGTAGTTCATAGATGAGAGAGCAATGTTTAATCTTTCATAAAATGCATTCAATTCAATGTTCGCACCTTCATATTAGCATTTATTTATACTTTTTGAAATTGAAATTTAAATGCGAATTTCTTTGCCTACACTTCCTTTTCTGGTTGCATAGTATATTTTTAAACTGCTTTAAACGCTTTACAAAGGCTATAAATATTTAAACATGAGAGTTCATAGATGTGAAGAAATGCTTAAACACTTCTCAAAAAAGCATTTTATTTTATGTTTGTAATTTCATTTTAAGCATTTATATTATCTTTTAAATATTGAAATGTTAATGTGAATTTACTGATCTACAATTTGTTTTCTTGAAGAAAAGTACATTTACAACCTCTGACAAACGTTTAACATGTGCTGTTAAACTATAAACAACGTAGTTCTTAGATGAGAAAGCTATGTTTAATCTTTCCCAAAAGTGCGTTAATTTCAATGTTTCCAGCTTTATATTTGCATTTATTTATACTTTTTCAAACTGAAAATTAAATGCGATTTCCTTATTTAATTATTAATATTTAAACATGAAAGTTCATAGATGTGAAAAAATTTCTCAAATAAGCAATTTTGTAATTTGAAGCATTTATATTATTCTTTTAAATTTTGAAATATAATGCGATTTTATTGATCTATTTTCTTGAAGAAAAAGTATTTTTTCAAGCTCTGACACATGTTTTACATGTGCTGTTAAACTATAAATAACGTAGTTCTTAGCTGAGAAAGCTATGTTTAATCTTTTCCTAAAATGCAGCTTCATATTAGCATTATATTTTACTTTGTGAAATTAAAATTTAAATGCGAATTTCTTTGCCTACACTTCCTTTTCTGGTTGCATAGTATATTTTTAAACTGCTTTAAACGTTTAACAAAGGCTATGAATATTAAACATGAAAGTTCATAGATGTGAAATGCTTAAACATTTCTCAAAAAAGCATTTTATTCTATGTTTGTAATTTCATTATAAGCATTTAGATTATTCATTTAAATATTAACGTGTAAATGTAAATTTACTCATCCACAATTGAGTTTTAAACCTCTAACAAACGTTTTACACGTGCTGTTAAACTATAAACAACGTAGTTCTTAGCAGAGAAAGATTGTTTAATCTTTTCCTAAAATGCAGCTTCATATTAGCATTATATTTTACATTTTGAAATTGAAATTTAAATGCGAATTTCTTTGCCTACATTTCGTTTTCTGGTTCGATAGTATATTTTAAAACTAAACGTTTTACAAAGGCTATTAATATTTAAATATGAAAGTTCATAGATGTGAAAAAATATTTAAAGATTTCTCAAAAAAGCATTTTATTCTATGTTTGTAATTTTATTATAACCATTTGTATTATTCTTTTAAATATTGATGTGTAAATGTAAATTTACTCATCCACAATTGGGTTTCTTGAAGAAAAGTATGTTTTAAACCTCTAACAAACGTTTTACACGTGCTGTTAAACTATAAACGACGTAGTTCTTAGCAGAGAAAGATTGTTTAATCTTTTCCTAAAATGCAGCTTCATTTAGCATTTATTTATACATTTTCAACCTGAAAATTAAATGCGAATCTCCTTATCTACATTTTGTTTTCTGGATTTATAGTATATTTTTAAACTGCTTTAAACTTTTTACAAAGGCTATGAATATTTAAACATGAAGTTCATAGATGTAAAGAAATGCTTAAACATTTCTCAAAAAAGCATTTTATTTTATGTTTGTAATTTCATTTTAATCATTTATATTATCTTTTAAATATTGAAATGTTAATGTGAATTTACTGATCTACAATTTTTTTCTTGAAGAAAAGTACATTTACAACCTCTGACAAACGTTTAACATGTGCTGTTAAACTATAAACAACGTAATTCATAGATGAGAAAGCTATGTTTAATCTTTTCCTAAAATGCAGCTTCATATTAGCATTATATTTTACTTTGTGAAATTAAAATTTAAATGCGAATTTCTTTGCCTACACTTCCTTTTCTGGTTGCATAGTATATTTTTAAACTGCTTTAAACGCTTTACAAAGGCTATGAATATTTAAACATGAGAGTTCATAGATGTGAAGAAATGCTTAAACACTTCTCAAAAAAGCATTTTATTTTATGTTTGTAATTTCATTTTAAGCATTTATATTATCTTTTAAATATTGAAATGTAAATGTGAATTTACTGATCTACATTTGGTTTCTTGAAGAAAAGTACTTTTACAACTTCTGACAAAATTTTACATGTTCTGTTCAACTATAAACAACGTAGTTCATAGATGAGAGAGCAATGTTTAATCTTTCATAAAATGCATTCAATTCAATGTTCGCACCTTCATATTAGCATTTATTTATACTTTTTGAAATTGAAATTTAAATGCGAATTTCTTTGCCTACACTTCCTTTTCTGGTTGCATAGTATATTTTTAAACTGCTTTAAACGCTTTACAAAGGCTATAAATATTTAAACATGAGAGTTCATAGATGTGAAGAAATGCTTAAACACTTCTCAAAAAAGCATTTTATTTTATGTTTGTAATTTCATTTTAAGCATTTATATTATCTTTTAAATATTGAAATGTTAATGTGAATTTACTGATCTACAATTTGTTTTCTTGAAGAAAAGTACATTTACAACCTCTGACAAACGTTTAACATGTGCTGTTAAACTATAAACAACGTAGTTCTTAGATGAGAAAGCTATGTTTAATCTTTCCCAAAAGTGCGTTAATTTCAATGTTTCCAGCTTTATATTTGCATTTATTTATACTTTTTCAAACTGAAAATTAAATGCGATTTCCTTATTTAATTATTAATATTTAAACATGAAAGTTCATAGATGTGAAAAAATTTCTCAAATAAGCAATTTTGTAATTTAAAGCATTTATATTATTCTTTTAAATTTTGAAATATAATGCGATTTTATTGATCTATTTTCTTGAAGAAAAAGTATTTTTTCAAGCTCTGACACATGTTTTACATGTGCTGTTAAACTATAAATAACGTAGTTCTTAGCTGAGAAAGCTATGTTTAATCTTTTCCTAAAATGCAGCTTCATATTAGCATTATATTTTACTTTGTGAAATTAAAATTTAAATGCGAATTTCTTTGCCTACACTTCCTTTTCTGGTTGCATAGTATATTTTTAAACTGCTTTAAACGTTTAACAAAGGCTATGAATATTAAACATGAAAGTTCATAGATGTGAAGAAATGCTTAAACATTTCTCAAAAAAGCATTTTATTCTATGTTTGTAATTTCATTATAAGCATTTATATTATTCATTTAAATATTAACGTGTAAATGTAAATTTACTCATCCACAATTGGGTTTTAAACCTCTAACAAACGTTTTACACGTGCTGTTAAACTATAAACAACGTAGTTCTTAGCAGAGAAAGATTGTTTAATCTTTTCCTAAAATGCAGCTTCATATTAGCATTATATTTTACATTTTGAAATTGAAATTTAAATGCGAATTTCTTTGCCTACATTTCGTTTTCTGGTTCGATAGTATATTTTAAAACTAAACGTTTTACAAAGGCTATTAATATTTAAATATGAAAGTTCATAGATGTGAAAAAATATTTAAAGATTTCTCAAAAAAGCATTTTATTCTATGTTTGTAATTTTATTATAACCATTTGTATTATTCTTTTAAATATTGATGTGTAAATGTAAATTTACTCATCCACAATTGGGTTTCTTGAAGAAAAGTATGTTTTAAACCTCTAACAAACGTTTTACACGTGCTGTTAAACTATAAACGACGTAGTTCTTAGCAGAGAAAGATTGTTTAATCTTTTCCTAAAATGCAGCTTCATTTAGCATTTATTTATACATTTTCAACCTGAAAATTAAATGCGAATCTCCTTATCTACATTTTGTTTTCTGGATCTATAGTATATTTTTAAACTGCTTTAAACTTTTTACAAAGGCTATGAATATTTAAACATGAAGTTCATAGATGTAAAGAAATGCTTAAACATTTCTCAAAAAAGCATTTTATTTTATGTTTGTAATTTCATTTTAATCATTTATATTATCTTTTAAATATTGAAAAGTTAATGTGAATTTACTGATCTACAATTTTTTTTCTTGAAGAAAAGTACATTTACAACCTCTGACAAACGTTTAACATGTGCTGTTAAACTATAAACAACGTAATTCATAGATGAGAAAGCTATGTTTAATCTTTCCCAAAAGTGCGTTAATTTCAATGTTTCCAGCTTTATATTTGCATTTATTTATACTTTTTCAAACTGAAAATTAAATGCTATGTCCTTATTTAATTATGAATATTTAAACATGAAAGTACATAGATGTGAAAAAATTTCTCAAATAAGCAATTTTGTAATTTAAAGCATTTATATTATTCTTTTAAATTTTGAAATATAATGCGATTTTATTGATCTATTTTCTTGAAGAAAAAGTATTTTTTCAAGCTCTGACACATGTTTTACATGTACTGTTAAACTATAAATAACGTAGTTCTTAGCTGAGAAAGCTATGTTTAATCTTTTCCTAAAATGCAGCTTCATATTAGCATTATATTTTACTTTGTGAAATTAAAATTTAAATGCGAATTTCTTTGCCTACACTTCCTTTTCTGGTTGCATAGTATATTTTTAAACTGCTTTAAACGCTTTACAAAGGCTATGAATATTTAAACATGAGAGTTCATAGATGTGAAGAAATGCTTAAACACTTCTCAAAAAAGCATTTTATTTTATGTTTGTAATTTCATTTTAAGCATTTATATTATCTTTTAAATATTGAAATGTAAATGTGAATTTACTGATCTACATTTGGTTTCTTGAAGAAAAGTACTTTTACAACTTCTGACAAAATTTTACATGTTCTGTTCAACTATAAACAACGTAGTTCATAGATGAGAGAGCAATGTTTAATCTTTCATAAAATGCATTCAATTCAATGTTCGCACCTTCATATTAGCATTTATTTATACTTTTTGAAATTGAAATTTAAATGCGAATTTCTTTGCCTACACTTCCTTTTCTGGTTGCATAGTATATTTTTAAACTGCTTTAAACGCTTTACAAAGGCTATAAATATTTAAATATGAGAGTTCATAGATGTGAAGAAATGCTTAAACACTTCTCAAAAAAGCATTTTATTTTATGTTTGTAATTTCATTTTAAGCATTTATATTATCTTTTAAATATTGAAATGTTAATGTGAATTTACTGATCTACAATTTGTTTTCTTGAAGAAAAGTACATTTACAACCTCTGACAAACGTTTAACATGTGCTGTTAAACTATAAACAACGTAGTTCTTAGCAGAGAAAGATTGTTTAATCTTTACCTAAAATGCAGCTTCATATTAGCATTATATTTTACATTTTGAAATTGAAATTTAAATGCGAATTTCTTTGCCTACACTTCGTTTTCTGGTTGCATAGTATATTTTTAAACTGCTTTAAACGTTTTACAAAGGCTATGAATATTAAACATGAAAGTTCATAGATGTGAAGAAATGCTTAAACATTTCTCAAAAAAGCATTTTATTTTATGTTTGTAATTTCATTTTAAGCATTTATATTATCTTTTAAATATTGAAATGTTAATGTGAATTTACTGATCTACAATTTGTTTTCTTGAAGAAAAGTACATTTACAACCTCTGACAAACGTTTAACATGTGCTGTTAAACTATAAACAACGTAGTTCTTAGATGAGAAAGCTATGTTTAATCTTTCCCAAAAGTGCGTTAATTTCAATGTTTCCAGCTTTATATTTGCATTTATTTATACTTTTTCAAACTGAAAATTAAATGCGATTTCCTTATTTAATTATTAATATTTAAACATGAAAGTTCATAGATGTGAAAAAATTTCTCAAATAAGCAATTTTGTAATTTGAAGCATTTATATTATTCTTTTAAATTTTGAAATATAATGCGATTTTATTGATCTATTTTCTTGAAGAAAAAGTATTTTTTCAAGCTCTGACACATGTTTTACATGTGCTGTTAAACTATAAATAACGTAGTTCTTAGCTGAGAAAGCTATGTTTAATCTTTTCCTAAAATGCAGCTTCATATTAGCATTATATTTTACTTTGTGAAATTAAAATTTAAATGCGAATTTCTTTGCCTACACTTCCTTTTCTGGTTGCATAGTATATTTTTAAACTGCTTTAAACGTTTAACAAAGGCTATGAATATTAAACATGAAAGTTCATAGATGTGAAATGCTTAAACATTTCTCAAAAAAGCATTTTATTCTATGTTTGTAATTTCATTATAAGCATTTAGATTATTCATTTAAATATTAACGTGTAAATGTAAATTTACTCATCCACAATTGAGTTTTAAACCTCTAACAAACGTTTTACACGTGCTGTTAAACTATAAACAACGTAGTTCTTAGCAGAGAAAGATTGTTTAATCTTTTCCTAAAATGCAGCTTCATATTAGCATTATATTTTACATTTTGAAATTGAAATTTAAATGCGAATTTCTTTGCCTACATTTCGTTTTCTGGTTCGATAGTATATTTTAAAACTAAACGTTTTACAAAGGCTATTAATATTTAAATATGAAAGTTCATAGATGTGAAAAAATATTTAAAGATTTCTCAAAAAAGCATTTTATTCTATGTTTGTAATTTTATTATAACCATTTGTATTATTCTTTTAAATATTGATGTGTAAATGTAAATTTACTCATCCACAATTGGGTTTCTTGAAGAAAAGTATGTTTTAAACCTCTAACAAACGTTTTACACGTGCTGTTAAACTATAAACGACGTAGTTCTTAGCAGAGAAAGATTGTTTAATCTTTTCCTAAAATGCAGCTTCATTTAGCATTTATTTATACATTTTCAACCTGAAAATTAAATGCGAATCTCCTTATCTACATTTTGTTTTCTGGATCTATAGTATATTTTTAAACTGCTTTAAACTTTTTACAAAGGCTATGAATATTTAAACATGAAGTTCATAGATGTAAAGAAATGCTTAAACATTTCTCAAAAAAGCATTTTATTTTATGTTTGTAATTTCATTTTAATCATTTATATTATCTTTTAAATATTGAAATGTTAATGTGAATTTACTGATCTACAATTTTTTTCTTGAAGAAAAGTACATTTACAACCTCTGACAAACGTTTAACATGTGCTGTTAAACTATAAACAACGTAATTCATAGATGAGAAAGCTATGTTTAATCTTTTCCTAAAATGCAGCTTCATATTAGCATTATATTTTACTTTGTGAAATTAAAATTTAAATGCGAATTTCTTTGCCTACACTTCCTTTTCTGGTTGCATAGTATATTTTTAAACTGCTTTAAACGCTTTACAAAGGCTATGAATATTTAAACATGAGAGTTCATAGATGTGAAGAAATGCTTAAACACTTCTCAAAAAAGCATTTTATTTTATGTTTGTAATTTCATTTTAAGCATTTATATTATCTTTTAAATATTGAAATGTAAATGTGAATTTACTGATCTACATTTGGTTTCTTGAAGAAAAGTACTTTTACAACTTCTGACAAAATTTTACATGTTCTGTTCAACTATAAACAACGTAGTTCATAGATGAGAGAGCAATGTTTAATCTTTCATAAAATGCATTCAATTCAATGTTCGCACCTTCATATTAGCATTTATTTATACTTTTTGAAATTGAAATTTAAATGCGAATTTCTTTGCCTACACTTCCTTTTCTGGTTGCATAGTATATTTTTAAACTGCTTTAAACGCTTTACAAAGGCTATAAATATTTAAACATGAGAGTTCATAGATGTGAAGAAATGCTTAAACACTTCTCAAAAAAGCATTTTATTTTATGTTTGTAATTTCATTTTAAGCATTTATATTATCTTTTAAATATTGAAATGTTAATGTGAATTTACTGATCTACAATTTGTTTTCTTGAAGAAAAGTACATTTACAACCTCTGACAAACGTTTAACATGTGCTGTTAAACTATAAACAACGTAGTTCTTAGATGAGAAAGCTATGTTTAATCTTTCCCAAAAGTGCGTTAATTTCAATGTTTCCAGCTTTATATTTGCATTTATTTATACTTTTTCAAACTGAAAATTAAATGCGATTTCCTTATTTAATTATTAATATTTAAACATGAAAGTTCATAGATGTGAAAAAATTTCTCAAATAAGCAATTTTGTAATTTAAAGCATTTATATTATTCTTTTAAATTTTGAAATATAATGCGATTTTATTGATCTATTTTCTTGAAGAAAAAGTATTTTTTCAAGCTCTGACACATGTTTTACATGTGCTGTTAAACTATAAATAACGTAGTTCTTAGCTGAGAAAGCTATGTTTAATCTTTTCCTAAAATGCAGCTTCATATTAGCATTATATTTTACTTTGTGAAATTAAAATTTAAATGCGAATTTCTTTGCCTACACTTCCTTTTCTGGTTGCATAGTATATTTTTAAACTGCTTTAAACGTTTAACAAAGGCTATGAATATTAAACATGAAAGTTCATAGATGTGAAGAAATGCTTAAACATTTCTCAAAAAAGCATTTTATTCTATGTTTGTAATTTCATTATAAGCATTTATATTATTCATTTAAATATTAACGTGTAAATGTAAATTTACTCATCCACAATTGGGTTTTAAACCTCTAACAAACGTTTTACACGTGCTGTTAAACTATAAACAACGTAGTTCTTAGCAGAGAAAGATTGTTTAATCTTTTCCTAAAATGCAGCTTCATATTAGCATTATATTTTACATTTTGAAATTGAAATTTAAATGCGAATTTCTTTGCCTACATTTCGTTTTCTGGTTCGATAGTATATTTTAAAACTAAACGTTTTACAAAGGCTATTAATATTTAAATATGAAAGTTCATAGATGTGAAAAAATATTTAAAGATTTCTCAAAAAAGCATTTTATTCTATGTTTGTAATTTTATTATAACCATTTGTATTATTCTTTTAAATATTGATGTGTAAATGTAAATTTACTCATCCACAATTGGGTTTCTTGAAGAAAAGTATGTTTTAAACCTCTAACAAACGTTTTACACGTGCTGTTAAACTATAAACGACGTAGTTCTTAGCAGAGAAAGATTGTTTAATCTTTTCCTAAAATGCAGCTTCATTTAGCATTTATTTATACATTTTCAACCTGAAAATTAAATGCGAATCTCCTTATCTACATTTTGTTTTCTGGATCTATAGTATATTTTTAAACTGCTTTAAACTTTTTACAAAGGCTATGAATATTTAAACATGAAGTTCATAGATGTAAAGAAATGCTTAAACATTTCTCAAAAAAGCATTTTATTTTATGTTTGTAATTTCATTTTAATCATTTATATTATCTTTTAAATATTGAAAAGTTAATGTGAATTTACTGATCTACAATTTTTTTTCTTGAAGAAAAGTACATTTACAACCTCTGACAAACGTTTAACATGTGCTGTTAAACTATAAACAACGTAATTCATAGATGAGAAAGCTATGTTTAATCTTTCCCAAAAGTGCGTTAATTTCAATGTTTCCAGCTTTATATTTGCATTTATTTATACTTTTTCAAACTGAAAATTAAATGCTATGTCCTTATTTAATTATGAATATTTAAACATGAAAGTACATAGATGTGAAAAAATTTCTCAAATAAGCAATTTTGTAATTTAAAGCATTTATATTATTCTTTTAAATTTTGAAATATAATGCGATTTTATTGATCTATTTTCTTGAAGAAAAAGTATTTTTTCAAGCTCTGACACATGTTTTACATGTACTGTTAAACTATAAATAACGTAGTTCTTAGCTGAGAAAGCTATGTTTAATCTTTTCCTAAAATGCAGCTTCATATTAGCATTATATTTTACTTTGTGAAATTAAAATTTAAATGCGAATTTCTTTGCCTACACTTCCTTTTCTGGTTGCATAGTATATTTTTAAACTGCTTTAAACGCTTTACAAAGGCTATGAATATTTAAACATGAGAGTTCATAGATGTGAAGAAATGCTTAAACACTTCTCAAAAAAGCATTTTATTTTATGTTTGTAATTTCATTTTAAGCATTTATATTATCTTTTAAATATTGAAATGTAAATGTGAATTTACTGATCTACATTTGGTTTCTTGAAGAAAAGTACTTTTACAACTTCTGACAAAATTTTACATGTTCTGTTCAACTATAAACAACGTAGTTCATAGATGAGAGAGCAATGTTTAATCTTTCATAAAATGCATTCAATTCAATGTTCGCACCTTCATATTAGCATTTATTTATACTTTTTGAAATTGAAATTTAAATGCGAATTTCTTTGCCTACACTTCCTTTTCTGGTTGCATAGTATATTTTTAAACTGCTTTAAACGCTTTACAAAGGATATAAATATTTAAACATGAGAGTTCATAGATGTGAAGAAATGCTTAAACACTTCTCAAAAAAGCATTTTATTTTATGTTTGTAATTTCATTTTAAGCATTTATATTATCTTTTAAATATTGAAATGTTAATGTGAATTTACTGATCTACAATTTGTTTTCTTGAAGAAAAGTACATTCACAACCTCTGACAAACGTTTAACATGTGCTGTTAAACTATAAACAACGTAGTTCTTAGCAGAGAAAGATTGTTTAATCTTTACCTAAAATGCAGCTTCATATTAGCATTATATTTTACATTTTGAAATTGAAATTTAAATGCGAATTTCTTTGCCTACACTTCGTTTTCTGGTTGCATAGTATATTTTTAAACTGCTTTAAACGTTTTACAAAGGCTATGAATATTAAACATGAAAGTTCATAGATGTGAAGAAATGCTTAAACATTTCTCAAAAAAGCATTTTATTTTATGTTTGTAATTTCATTTTAAGCATTTATATTATCTTTTAAATATTGAAATGTTAATGTGAATTTACTGATCTACAATTTGTTTTCTTGAAGAAAAGTACATTTACAACCTCTGACAAACGTTTAACATGTGCTGTTAAACTATAAACAACGTAGTTCTTAGATGAGAAAGCTATGTTTAATCTTTCCCAAAAGTGCGTTAATTTCAATGTTTCCAGCTTTATATTTGCATTTATTTATACTTTTTCAAACTGAAAATTAAATGCGATTTCCTTATTTAATTATTAATATTTAAACATGAAAGTTCATAGATGTGAACAAATTTCTCAAATAAGCAATTTTGTAATTTGAAGCATTTATATTATTCTTTTAAATTTTGAAATATAATGCGATTTTATTGATCTATTTTCTTGAAGAAAAAGTATTTTTTCAAGCTCTGACACATGTATTACATGTGCTGTTAAACTATAAATAACGTAGTTCTTAGCTGAGAAAGCTATGTTTAATCTTTTCCTAAAATGCAGCTTCATATTAGCATTATATTTTACTTTGTGAAATTAAAATTTAAATGCGAATTTCTTTGCCTACACTTCCTTTTCTGGTTGCATAGTATATTTTTAAACTGCTTTAAACGTTTAACAAAGGCTATGAATATTAAACATGAAAGTTCATAGATGTGAAGAAATGCTTAAACATTTCTCAAAAAAGCATTTTATTCTATGTTTGTAATTTCATTATAAGCATTTATATTATTCATTTAAATATTAACGTGTAAATGTAAATTTACTCATCCACAATTGGGTTTTAAACCTCTAACAAACGTTTTACACGTGCTGTTAAACTATAAACAACGTAGTTCTTAGCAGAGAAAGATTGTTTAATCTTTTCCTAAAATGCAGCTTCATATTAGCATTATATTTTACATTTTGAAATTGAAATTTAAATGCGAATTTCTTTGCCTACATTTCGTTTTCTGGTTCGATAGTATATTTTAAAACTAAACGTTTTACAAAGGCTATTAATATTTAAATATGAAAGTTCATAGATGTGAAAAAATATTTAAAGATTTCTCAAAAAAGCATTTTATTCTATGTTTGTAATTTTATTATAACCATTTGTATTATTCTTTTAAATATTGATGTGTAAATGTAAATTTACTCATCCACAATTGGGTTTCTTGAAGAAAAGTATGTTTTAAACCTCTAACAAACGTTTTACACGTGCTGTTAAACTATAAACGACGTAGTTCTTAGCAGAGAAAGATTGTTTAATCTTTTCCTAAAATGCAGCTTCATTTAGCATTTATTTATACATTTTCAACCTGAAAATTAAATGCGAATCTCCTTATCTACATTTTGTTTTCTGGATCTATAGTATATTTTTAAACTGCTTTAAAGTTTTTACAAAGGCTATGAATATTTAAACATGAAGTTCATAGATGTAAAGAAATGCTTAAACATTTCTCAAAAAAGCATTTTATTTTATGTTTGTAATTTCATTTTAATCATTTATATTATCTTTTAAATATTGAAATGTTAATGTGAATTTACTGATCTACAATTTTTTTTCTTGAAGAAAAGTACATTTACAACCTCTGACAAACGTTTAACATGTGCTGTTAAACTATAAACAACGTAATTCATAGATGAGAAAGCTATGTTTAATTTTTTCAAAAAATGAATTCATTTCAATGGTTGCAGCTTCATATTAGCATTTATTACGATCTGATCGAAATTTAAATGCGAATTTATCTGCATTTTGTTTTCTGGTTGTATAGTGTATTTTTAAACTTCTTTAAACGTTTTACATAGGTTATTAATATGAAACATGAAAGTTCATGGATGTGAAAAAATATTTAAAGATTTCACTAAAAAGCTTTTTATTCTATGTTTGTAATTTCATTATAAGCATTTATATTCTTCTTTTAAATGTTGATGTGTAAATGTAAATTTACTCATCCACAATTGGGTTTCTTGAAGAAAAGTATATTTTAAACCTCTAACAAACGTTTTACACGTGCTGTTAAACTATAAACAACGTAGTTCTTAGCAGAGAAAGATTGTTTAATCTTTTCCTAAAATGCAGCTTCATATTAGCATTATATTTTACATTTTGAAATTGTAATTTAAATGCGAATTTCTTTGCCTACACTTCGTTTTCTGGTTGCATAGTATATTTTTAAACTGCTTTAAACGTTTAACAAAGGCTATGAATATTAAACATGAAAGTTCATAGATGTGAAGAAATGCTTAAACATTTCTCAAAAAAGCATTTTATTTTATGTTTGTAATTTCATTTTAAGCATTTATATTATCTTTTAAATATTGAAATGTTAATGTGAATTTACTGATCTACAATTTGTTTTCTTGAAGAAAAGTACATTTACAACCTCTGACAAACGTTTAACATGTGCTGTTAAACTATAAACAACGTAGTTCTTAGATGAGAAAGCTATGTTTAATCTTTCCCAAATGTGCGCTCATTTCAATGTTTCCAGCTTTATATTTGCATTTATTTATACTTTTTCTTCAAGAAAATAGATCAATAAAATCGCATTATATTTCAAAATTTAAAAGAATAATATAAATGCTTTAAATTACAAAATTGTTTATTTGAGAAATTTTTTCACATCTATGAACTTTCGTTTAAATATTAATAATTAAATAAGGAAATCGCATTTAATTTTCAGTTTGAAAAAGTATTTTTTCAAGCTCTGACACATGTTTTACATGTGCTGTTAAACTATAAATAACGTAGTTCTTAGCTGAGAAAGCTATGTTTAATCTTTTCCTAAAATGCAGCTTCATATTAGCATTATATTTTACTTTGTGAAATTAAAATTTAAATGCGAATTTCTTTGCCTACACTTCCTTTTCTGGTTGAATAGTATATTTTTAAACTGCTTTATACGCTTTACAAAGGCTATGAATATTTAAACATGAGAGTTCATAGATGTGAAAAAATGCTTAAACATTTCTCAAAAAAGCATTTTTTTTTGTTTGTCATTTCATATTGAGCATTCTGATCATTCTTTTTAAAATTGTGAATTTTAAATGTGAATTTACTGATCTACATTTGGTTTCTTGAAGAAAAGTACTTTTACAACCTCTGACAAACTTTTACATGTTCTCTTCAACTATAAACAACGTAGTTCATAGATGAGAAAGCAATGTTTAATCTTTAATAAAATGCATTCAATTCAATGTTCGTACCTTCATATTAGCATTTATTTATACTTTTTGAAATTGAAATTTAAATGCGAATTTCTTTCCCTACATTTCGTTTTCTGGTTCGATAGTATATTTTAAAAGTAAACGTTTTACAAAGGCTATTAATATTTAAATATGAAAGTTCATAGATGTGAAAAAATATTTAAAGATTTCTCAAAAAAGCATTTTATTCTATGTTTGTAATTTTATTATAACCATTTGTATTATTCTTTTAAATATTGATGTGTAAATGTAAATTTACTCATCCACAATTGGGTTTCTTGAAGAAAAGTATGTTTTAAACCTCTAACAAACGTTTTACACGTGCTGTTAAACTATAAACGACGTAGTTCTTAGCAGAGAAAGATTGTTTAATCTTTTTCTAAAATGCAGCTTCATTTAGCATTTATTTCTACATTTTCAACCTGAAAATTAAATGCGAATCTCCTTATCTACATTTTGTTTTCTGGATCTATAGTATATTTTTAAACTGCTTTAAACTTTTTACAAAGGCTATGAATATTTAAACATGAAGTTCATAGATGTAAAGAAATGCTTAAACATTTCTCAAAAAAGCATTTTATTTTATGTTTGTAATTTCATTTTAATCATTTATATTATCTTTTAAATATTGAAATGTTAATGTGAATTTACTGATCTACAATTTTTTTTCTTGAAGAAAAGTACATTTACAACCTCTGACAAACGTTTAACATGTGCTGTTAAACTATAAACAACGTAGTTCTTAGATGAGAAAGCTATGTTTAATCTTTCCCAAAAGTGCGTTAATTTCAATGTTTCCAGCTTTATATTTGCATTTATTTATACTTTTTCAAACTGAAAATTAAATGCGATGTCCTTATTTAATTATTAATATTTAAACATGAAAGTTCATAGATGTGAAAAAATTTCTCAAATAAGAAATTTTGTAATTTAAAGCATTTATATTATTCTTTTAAATTTTGAAATATAATGCGATTTTATTGATCTATTTTCTTGAAGAAAAAGTATTTTTTCAAGCTCTGACACATGTTTTACATGTGCTGTTAAACTATAAATAACGCAGTTCTTAGCTGAGAAAGCTATGTTTAATCCTTTCCTAAAATGCAGCTTCATATTAGCATTATATTTTACTTTGTGAAATTAAAATTTAAATGCGAATTTCTTTGCCTACACTTCCTTTTCTGGTTGCATAGTATATTTTTAAACTGCTTTAAACGCTTTACAAAGGCTATGAATATTTAAACATGAGAGTTCATAGATGTGAAGAAATGCTTAAACACTTCTCAAAAAAGCATTTTATTTTATGTTTGTAATTTCATTTTAAGCATTTATATTATCTTTTAAATATTGAAATGTAAATGTGAATTTACTGATCTACATTTGGTTTCTTGAAGAAAAGTACTTTTACAACTTCTGACAAAATTTTACATGTTCTGTTCAACTATAAACAACGTAGTTCATAGATGAGAGAGCAATGTTTAATCTTTCATAAAATGCATTCAATTCAATGTTCGCACCTTCATATTAGCATTTATTTATACTTTTTGAAATTGAAATTTAAATGCGAATTTCTTTGCCTACACTTCCTTTTCTGGTTGCATAGTATATTTTTAAACTGCTTTAAACGCTTTACAAAGGCTATAAATATTTAAACATGAGAGTTCATAGATGTGAAGAAATGCTTAAACACTTCTCAAAAAAGCATTTTATTTTATGTTTGTAATTTCATTTTAAGCATTTATATTATCTTTTAAATATTGAAATGTTAATGTGAATTTACTGATCTACAATTTGTTTTCTTGAAGAAAAGTACATTTACAACCTCTGACAAACGTTTAACATGTGCTGTTAAACTATAAACAACGTAGTTCTTAGCAGAGAAAGATTGTTTAATCTTTTCCTAAAATGCAGCTTCATATTAGCATTATATTTTACATTTTGAAATTGAAATTTAAATGCGAATTTCTTTGCCTACACTTCGTTTTCTGGTTGCATAGTATATTTTTAAACTGCTTTAAACGTTTTACAAAGGCTATGAATATTAAACATGAAAGTTCATAGATGTGAAGAAATGCTTAAACATTTCTCAAAAAAGCATTTTATTTTATGTTTGTAATTTCATTTTAAGCATTTATATTATCTTTTAAATATTGAAATGTTAATGTGAATTTACTGATCTACCTTTGGTTTCTTGAAGAAAAGTACTTTTACAACCTCTGACAAAATTTTACATGTTCTGTTCAACTTTAAACAACGTAGTTCATAGATGAGAGAGCAATGTTTAATCTTTCATAAAATGCATTCAATTCAATGTTCGCACCTTCATATTAGCATTTATTTATACTTTTTGAAATTGAAATTTAAATGCGAATTTCTTTGCCTACACTTCCTTTTCTGGTTGCATAGTATATTTTTAAACTGCTTTAAACGTTTAACAAAGGTTATGAATATTAAACATGAAAGTTCATAGATGTGAAAAAATATTTAAAGATTTCTCAAAAAAGCATTTTATTTTATGTTTGTAATTTCATTTTAAGCATTTATATTATCTTTTAAATATTGAAATGTTAATGTGAATTTACTGATCTACAATTTGTTTTCTTGAAGAAAAGTACATTTACAACCTCTGACAAACGTTTAACATGTGCTGTTAAACTATAAACAACGTAGTTCTTAGATGAGAAAGCTATGTTTAATCTTTCCCAAAAGTGCGTTAATTTCAATGTTTCCAGCTTTATATTTGCATTTATTTATACTTTTTCAAACTGAAAATTAAATGCGATTTCCTTATTAAATTATTAATATTTAAACATGAAAGTTCATAGTTGTGAAAAAATTTCTCAAATAAGCAATTTTGTAATTTAAAGCATTTATATTATTCTTTTAAATTTTGAAATATAATGCGATTTTATTGATCTATTTTCTTGAAGAAAAAGTATTTTTTCAAGCTCTGACACATGTTTTACATGTGCTGTTAAACTATAAATAACGTAGTTCTTAGCTGAGAAAGCTATGTTTAATCTTTTCCTAAAATGCAGCTTCATATTAGCATTATATTTTACTTTGTGAAATTAAAATTTAAATGCGAATTTCTTTGCCTACACTTCCTTTTCTGGTTGCATAGTATATTTTTAAACTGCTTTAAACGTTTTACAAAGGCTATGAATATTAAACATGAAAGTTCATAGATGTGAAGAAATGCTTAAACATTTCTCAAAAAAGCATTTTATTCTATGTTTGTAATTTCATTATAAGCATTTATATTATTCATTTAAATATTAACGTGTAAATGTAAATTTACTCATCCACAATTGGGTTTTAAACCTCTAACAAACGTTTTACACGTGCTGTTAAACTATAAACAACGTAGTTCTTAGCAGAGAAAGATTGTTTAATCTTTTCCTAAAATGCAGCTTCATATTAGCATTATATTTTACATTTTGAAATTGAAAGTTAAATGCGAATTTCTTTGCCTACATTTCGTTTTCTGGTTCGATAGTATATTTTAAAACTAAACGTTTTACAAAGGCTATTAATATTTAAATATGAAAGTTCATAGATGTGAAAAAATATTTAAAGATTTCTCAAAAAAGCATTTTATTCTATGTTTGTAATTTTATTATAACCATTTGTATTATTCTTTTAAATATTGATGTGTAAATGTAAATTTACTCATCCACAATTGGGTTTCTTGAAGAAAAGTATGTTTTAAACCTCTAACAAACGTTTTACACGTGCTGTTAAACTATAAACGACGTAGTTCTTAGCAGAGAAAGATTGTTTAATCTTTTCATAAAATGCAGCTTCATTTAGCATTTATTTATACATTTTCAACCTGAAAATTAAATGCGAATCTCCTTATCTACATTTTGTTTTCTGGATCTATAGTATATTTTTAAACTGCTTTAAACTTTTTACAAAGGCTATGAATATTTAAACATGAAGTTCATAGATGTAAAGAAATGCTTAAACATTTCTCAAAAAAGCATTTTATTTTATGTTTGTAATTTCATTTTAATCATTTATATTATCTTTTAAATATTGAAATGTTAATGTGAATTTACTGATCTACAATTTGTTTTCTTGAAGAAAAGTACATTTACAACCTCTGACAAACGTTTAACATGTGCTGTTAAACTATAAACAACGTAGTTCTTAGATGAGAAAGCTATGTTTAATCTTTCCCAAAAGTGCGTTCATTTCAATGTTTCCAGCTTTATATTTGCATTTATTTATACTTTTTCAAACTGAAAATTAAATGCGATGTCCTTATTTAATTATTAATATTTAAACATGAAAGTTCATAGATGTGAAAAAATTTCTCAAATAAGCAATTTTGTAATTTAAAGCATTTATATTATTCTTTTAAATTTTGAAATATAATGCGATTTTATTGATCTATTTTCTTGAAGAAAAAGTATTTTTTCAAGCTCTGACACATGTTTTACATGTGCTGTTAAACTATAAATAACGTAGTTCTTAGCTGAGAAAGCTATGTTTAATCTTTTCCTAAAATGCAGATTCATATTAGCATTATATTTTACTTTGTGAAATTAAAATTTAAATGCGAATTTCTTTGCCTACACTTCGTTTTCTGGTTGCATAGTATATTTTTAAACTGCTTTAAACGTTTAACAAAGGTTATGAATATTAAACATGAAAGTTCATAGATGTGAAAAAATATTTAAAGATTTCTCAAAAAAGCATTTTATTCTATGTTTGTAATTTCATTATAAGCATTTATATTATACCTTTAAATATTCACGTGTAAATGTAAATTTACTCATCCACAATTGGGTTTTAAACCTCTAACAAACGTTTTACACGTGCTGTTAAACTATAAACAACGTAGTTCTTAGCAGAGAAAGATTGTTTAATCTTTTCCTAAAATGCAGTTTCATATTAGCATTATATTTTACATTTTGAAATTGAAATTTAAATGCGAATTTCTTTGCCTACACTTCGTTTTCTGGTTGCATAGTATATTTTTAAACTGCTTTAAACGTTTTACAAAGGCTATGAATATTAAACATGAAAGTTCATAGATGTGAAAAAATGCTTAAACATTTCTCAAAAAAGCATTTTATTTTATGTTTGTAATTTCATTTTAAGCATTTACATTATCTTTTAAATATTGAAATGTTAATGTGAATTTACTGATCTACAATTTGTTTTCTTGAAGAAAAGTACATTTACAACCTCTGACAAACGTTTAACATGTGCTGTTAAACTATAAACAACGTAATTCATAGATGAGAAAGCTATGTTTAATCTTTTCCAAAAATGAATTCATTTCAATGCAGCTTCATATGAGCATTTATTACGTTTTGATCGAAATTTAAATGCGAATTTCATTATCTACATTTTGTTTTCAGGTTGTATAGAGTATTTTTAAACTTCTTTTAACGTTTTACAAAGGTTATTAAAATTTAAACATGGAAGTTCATGGATGTGAAAAAATATTTAAAGATTTCACTAAAAAGCTTTTTATTCTATGTTTGTAATTTCATTATAAGCATTTATATTCTTCTTTTAAATGTTGATGTGTAAATGTAAATTTACTCATCCACAATTGGGTTTCTTGAAGAAAAGTATATTTTAAACCTCTAACAAACGTTTTACACGTGCTGTTAAACTATAAACAACGTAGTTCTTAGCAGAGAAAGATTGTTTAATCTTTTCCTAAAATGCAGCTTCATATTAGCATTATATTTTACATTTTGAAATTGTAATTTAAATGCGAATTTCTTTGCCTACACTTCGTTTTCTGGTTGCATAGTATATTTTTAAACTGCTTTAAACGTTTAACAAAGGCTATGAATATTAAACATGAAAGTTCATAGATGTGAAGAAATGCTTAAACATTTCTCAAAAAAGCATTTTATTTTATGTTTGTAATTTCATTTTAAGCATTTATATTATCTTTTAAATATTGAAATGTTAATGTGAATTTACTGATCTACAATTTGTTTTCTTGAAGAAAAGTACATTTACAACCTCTGACAAACGTTTAACATGTGCTGTTAAACTATAAACAACGTAGTTCTTAGCAGAGAAAGATTGTTTAATCTTTTCCTAAAATGCAGCTTCATATTAGCATTATATTTTACATTTTGAAATTGAAATTTAAATGCGAATTTCTTTGCCTACACTTCGTTTTCTGGTTGCATCGTATATTTTTAAACTGCTTTAAACGTTTTACAAAGGCTATGAATATTAAACATGAAAGTTCATAGATGTGAAGAAATGCTTAAACATTTCTCAAAAAAGCATTTTATTTTATGTTTGTAATTTCATTTTAAGCATTTATATTATCTTTTAAATATTGAAATGTTAATGTGAATTTACTGATCTACCTTTGGTTTCCTGAAGAAAAGTACTTTTACAACCTCTGACAAAATTTTACATGTTCTGTTCAACTTTAAACAACGTAGTTCATAGATGAGAGAGCAATGTTTAATCTTTCATAAAATGCATTCAATTCAATGTTCGCACCTTCATATTAGCATTTATTTATACTTTTTGAAATTGAAATTTAAATGGGAATTTCTTTGCCTACACTTCCTTTTCTGGTTGCATAGTATATTTTTAAACTGCTTTAAACGTTTAACAAAGGTTATGAATATTAAACATGAAAGTTCATAGATGTGAAAAAATATTTAAAGATTTCTCAAAAAAGCATTTTATTTTATGTTTGTAATTTCATTTTAAGCATTTATATTATCTTTTAAATATTGAAATGTTAATGTGAATTTACTGATCTACAATTTGTTTTCTTGAAGAAAAGTACATTTACAACCTCTGACAAACGTTTAACATGTGCTGTTAAACTATAAACAACGTAGTTCTTAGATGAGAAAGCTATGTTTAATCTTTCCCAAATGTGCGCTCATTTCAATGTTTCCAGCTTTATATTTGCATTTATTTATACTTTTTCTTCAAGAAAATAGATCAATAAAATCGCATTATATGTCAAAATTTAAAAGAATAATATAATTGCTTTAAATTACAAAATTGTTTATTTGAGAAATTTTTTCACATCTATGAACTTTCGTTTAAATATTAATAATTAAATAAGGAAATCGCATTTAATTTTCAGTTTGAAAAAGTATTTTTTCAAGCTCTGACACATGTTTTACATGTGCTGTTAAACTATAAATAACGTAGTTCTTAGCTGAGAAAGCTATGTTTAATCTTTTCCTAAAATGCAGCTTCATATTAGCATTATATTTTACTTTGTGAAATTAAAATTTAAATGCGAATTTCTTTGCCTACACTTCCTTTTCTGGTTGCATAGTATATTTTTAGACTGCTTTATACGCTTTACAAAGGCTATGAATATTTAAACATGAGAGTTCATAGATGTGAAAAAAATGCTTAAACATTTCTCAAAAAAGCATTTTTTTTTGTTTGTCATTTCATATTGAGCATTCTGATCATTCTTTTTAAAATTGTGAATTTTAAATGTGAATTTACTGATCTACATTTGGTTTCTTGAAGAAAAGTACTTTTACAACCTCTGACAAACTTTTACATGTTCTCTTCAACTATAAACAACGTAGTTCATAGATGAGAAAGCAATGTTTAATCTTTAATAAAATGCATTCAATTCAATGTTCGTACCTTCATATTAGCATTTATTTATACTTTTTGAAATTGAAATTTAAATGCGAATTTCTTTACCTACATTTCGTTTTCTGGTTCGATAGTATATTTTAAAACTAAACGTTTTACAAAGGCTATTAATATTTAAATATGAAAGTTCTTAGATGTGAAAAAATATTTAAAGGTTTCTCAAAAAAGCATTTTATTCTATGTTTGTAATTTTATTATAACCATTTGTATTATTCTTTTAAATATTGATGTGTAAATGTAAATTTACTCATCCACAATTGGGTTTCTTGAAGAAAAGTATGTTTTAAACCTCTAACAAACGTTTTACATGTGCTGTTAAACTATAAACGACGTAGTTCTTAGCAGAGAAAGATTGTTTAATCTTTCCCAAAAGTGCGTTCATTTCAATGTTTCCAGCTTTATATTTGCATTTATTTATACTTTTTCAAACTGAAAATTAAATGCGATGTCCTTATTTAATTATTAATATTTAAACATGAAAGTTCATAGATGTGAAAAAATTTCTCAAATAAGCAATTTTGTAATTTAAAGCATTTATATTATTCTTTTAAATTTTGAAATATAATGCGATTTTATTGATCTATTTTCTTGAAGAAAAAGTATTTTTTCAAACTCTGACACATGTTTAACATGTGCTGTTAAACTATAAACAACGTAGTTCTTAGCAGAGAAAGATTGTTTAATCTTTTCCTAAAATGCAGCTTCATATTAGCATTATATTTTACATTTTGAAATTGAAATTTAAATGCGAATTTCTTTGCCTACACTTCGTTTTCTGGTTGCATAGTATATTTTTAAACTGCTTTAAACGTTTTACAAAGGCTATGAATATTAAACATGAAAGTTCATAGATGTGAAGAAATGCTTAAACATTTCTCAAAAAAGCATTTTATTTTATGTTTGTAATTTCATTTTAAGCATTTATATTATCTTTTAAATATTGAAATGTTAATGTGAATTTACTGATCTACCTTTGGTTTCTTGAAGAAAAGTTCTTTTACACCCTCTGACAAAATTTTACGTTCTGTTCAACTTTAAACAACGTAGTTCATAGATGAGAGAGCAATGTTTAATCTTTCATAAAATGCATTCAATTCAATGTTCGCACCTTCATATTAGCATTTATTTATACTTTTTGAAATTGAAATTTAAATGCGAATTTCTTTGCCTACACTTCCTTTTCTGCTTGCATAGTATATTTTTAAACTGCTTTAAACGTTTAACAAAGGTTATGAATATTAAACATGAAAGTTCATAGATGTGAAAAAATATTTAAAGATTTCTCAAAAAAGCATTTTATTCTATGTTTGTAATTTTATTATAACCATTTGTATTATTCTTTTAAATATTGATGTGTAAATGTAAATTTACTCATCCACAATTGGGTTTCTTGAAGAAAAGTATGTTTTAAACCTCTAACAAACGTTTTACACGTGCTGTTAAACTATAAACGACGTAGTTCTTAGCAGAGAAAGATTGTTTAATCTTTTCCTAAAATGCAGCTTCATTTAGCATTTATTTATACATTTTCAACCTGAAAATTAAATGCGAATCTCCTTAATTACATTTTGTTTTCTGGATCTATAGTATATTTTTAAACTGCTTTAAACTTTTTACAAAGGCTATGAATATTTAAACATGAAGTTCATAGATGTAAAGAAATGCTTAAACATTTCTCAAAAAAGCATTTTATTTTATGTTTGTAATTTCATTTTAATCATTTATATTATCTTTTAAATATTGAAATGTTAATGTGAATTTACTGATCTCCATTTTTTTTTCTTGAAGAAAAGTACATTTACAACCTCTGACAAACGTTCAACATGTGCTGTTAAACTATAAACAACGTAATTCATAGATGAGAAAGCTATGTTTAATTTTTTCAAAAAATGAATTCATTTCAATGGTTGCAGCTTCATATTAGCATTTATTACGATCTGATCGAAATTTAAATGCGAATTTATCTGCATTTTGTTTTCTGGTTGTATAGTGTATTTTTAAACTTCTTTAAACGTTTTACATAGGTTATTAATATGAAACATGAAAGTTCATGGATGTGAAAAAATATTTAAAGATTTCACTAAAAAGCTTTTTATTCTATGTTTGTAATTTCATTATAAGCATTTATATTCTTCTTTTAAATGTTGATGTGTAAATGTAAATTTACTCATCCACAATTGGGTTTCTTGAAGAAAAGTATATTTTAAACCTCTAACAAACGTTTTACACGTGCTGTTAAACTATAAACAACGTAGTTCTTAGCAGAGAAAGATTGTTTAATCTTTTCCTAAAATGCAGCTTCATATTAGCATTATATTTTACATTTTGAAATTGTAATTTAAATGCGAATTTCTTTGCCTACACTTCGTTTTCTGGTTGCATAGTATATTTTTAAACTGCTTTAAACGTTTAACAAAGGCTATGAGTATTAAACATGAAAGTTCATAGATGTGAAGAAATGCTTAAACATTTCTCAAAAAAGCATTTTATTTTATGTTTGTAATTTCATTTTAATCATTTATATTATCTTTTAAATATTGAAATGTTAATGTGAATTTACTGATCTACAATTGTTTTTCTTGAAGAAAAGTACATTTACAACCTCTGACAAACGTTTAACATGTGCTGTTAAACTATAAACAACGTAATTCATAGATGAGAAAGCTATGTTTAATTTTTTCAAAAAATGAATTCATTTCAATGGTTGCAGCTTCATATTAGCATTTATTACGATCTGATCGAAATTTAAATGCGAATTTATCTGCATTTTGTTTTCTGGTTGTATAGTGTATTTTTAAACTTCTTTAAACGTTTTACATAGGTTATTAATATGAAACATGAAAGTTCATGGATGTGAAAAAATATTTAAAGATTTCACTAAAAAGCTTTTTATTCTATGTTTGTAATTTCATTATAAGCATTTATATTCTTCTTTTAAATGTTGATGTGTAAATGTAAATTTACTCATCCACAATTGGGTTTCTTGAAGAAAAGTATATTTTAAACCTCTAACAAACGTTTTACACGTGCTGTTAAACTATAAACAACGTAGTTCTTAGCAGAGAAAGATTGTTTAATCTTTTCCTAAAATGCAGCTTCATATTAGCATTATATTTTACATTTTGAAATTGTAATTTAAATGCGAATTTCTTTGCCTACACTTCGTTTTCTGGTTGCATAGTATATTTTTAAACTGCTTTAAACGTTTAACAAAGGCTATGAATATTAAACATGAAAGTTCATAGATGTGAAGAAATGCTTAAACATTTCTCAAAAAAGCATTTTATTTTATGTTTGTAATTTCATTTTAAGCATTTATATTATCTTTTAAATATTGAAATGTTAATGTGAATTTACTGATCTACAATTGTTTTTCTTGAAGAAAAGTACATTTACAACCTCTGACAAACGTTTAACATGTGCTGTTAAACTATAAACAACGTAGATGAGAAAGCTATGTTTAATCTTTCACAAATGTGCGCTCATTTCAATGTTTCCAGCTTTATATTTGCATTTATTTATACTTTTTCTTCAAGAAAATAGATCAATAAAATCGCATTATATTTCAAAATTTAAAAGAATAATATAAATGCTTTAAATTACAAAATTGTTTATTTGAGAAATTTTTTCACATCTATGAACTTTCGTTTAAATATTAATAATTAAATAAGGAAATCGCATTTAATTTTCAGTTTGAAAAAGTATTTTTTCAAGCTCTGACACATGTTTTACATGTGCTGTTAAACTATAAATAACGTAGTTCTTAGCTGAGAAAGCTATGTTTAATCTTTTCCTAAAATGCAGCTTCATATTAGCATTATATTTTACTTTGTGAAATTAAAATTTAAATGCGAATTTCTTTGCCTACACTTCCTTTTCTGGTTGAATAGTATATTTTTAAACTGCTTTATACGCTTTACAAAGGCTATGAATATTTAAACATGAGAGTTCATAGATGTGAAAAAATGCTTAAACATTTCTCAAAAAAGCATTTTTTTTTGTTTGTCATTTCATATTGAGCATTCTGATCATTCTTTTTAAAATTGTGAATTTTAAATGTGAATTTACTGATCTACATTTGGTTTCTTGAAGAAAAGTACTTTTACAACCTCTGACAAACTTTTACATGTTCTCTTCAACTATAAACAACGTAGTTCATAGATGAGAAAGCAATGTTTAATCTTTAATAAAATGCATTCAATTCAATGTTCGTACCTTCATATTAGCATTTATTTATACTTTTTGAAATTGAAATTTAAATGCGAATTTCTTTCCCTACATTTCGTTTTCTGGTTCGATAGTATATTTTAAAAGTAAACGTTTTACAAAGGCTATTAATATTTAAATATGAAAGTTCATAGATGTGAAAAAATATTTAAAGATTTCTCAAAAAAGCATTTTATTCTATGTTTGTAATTTCATTTTAATCATTTATATTATCTTTTAAATATTGAAATGTTAATGTGAATTTACTGATCTACAATTGTTTTTCTTGAAGAAAAGTACATTTACAACCTCTGACAAACGTTTAACATGTGCTGTTAAACTATAAACAACGTAATTCATAGATGAGAAAGCTATGTTTAATTTTTTCAAAAAATGAATTCATTTCAATGGTTGCAGCTTCATATTAGCATTTATTACGATCTGATCGAAATTTAAATGCGAATTTATCTGCATTTTGTTTTCTGGTTGTATAGTGTATTTTTAAACTTCTTTAAACGTTTTACATAGGTTATTAATATGAAACATGAAAGTTCATGGATGTGAAAAAATATTTAAAGATTTCACTAAAAAGCTTTTTATTCTATGTTTGTAATTTCATTATAAGCATTTATATTCTTCTTTTAAATGTTGATGTGTAAATGTAAATTTACTCATCCACAATTGGGTTTCTTGAAGAAAAGTATATTTTAAACCTCTAACAAACGTTTTACACGTGCTGTTAAACTATAAACAACGTAGTTCTTAGCAGAGAAAGATTGTTTAATCTTTTCCTAAAATGCAGCTTCATATTAGCATTATATTTTACATTTTGAAATTGTAATTTAAATGCGAATTTCTTTGCCTACACTTCGTTTTCTGGTTGCATAGTATATTTTTAAACTGCTTTAAACGTTTAACAAAGGCTATGAATATTAAACATGAAAGTTCATAGATGTGAAGAAATGCTTAAACATTTCTCAAAAAAGCATTTTATTTTATGTTTGTAATTTCATTTTAAGCATTTATATTATCTTTTAAATATTGAAATGTTAATGTGAATTTACTGATCTACAATTTTTTTTCTTGAAGAAAAGTACATTTACAACCTCTGACAAACGTTTAACATGTGCTGTTAAACTATAAACAACGTAATTCATAGATGAGAAAGCTATGTTTAATTTTTTGAAAAAATGAATTCATTTCAATGGTTGCAGCTTCATATTAGCATTTATTACGATCTGATCGAAATTTAAATGCGAATTTATCTGCATTTTGTTTTCTGGTTGTATAGTGTATTTTTAAACTTCTTTAAACGTTTTACATAGGTTATTAATATGAAACATGAAAGTTCATGGATGTGAAAAAATATTTAAAGATTTCACTAAAAAGCTTTTTATTCTATGTTTGTAATTTCATTATAAGCATTTATATTCTTCTTTTAAATGTTGATGTGTAAATGTAAATTTACTCATCCACAATTGGGTTTCTTGAAGAAAAGTATATTTTAAACCTCTAACAAACGTTTTACACGTGCTGTTAAACTATAAACAACGTAGTTCTTAGCAGAGAAAGATTGTTTAATCTTTTCCTAAAATGCAGCTTCATATTAGCATTATATTTTACATTTTGAAATTGTAATTTAAATGCGAATTTCTTTGCCTACACTTCGTTTTCTGGTTGCATAGTATATTTTTAAACTGCTTTAAACGTTTAACAAAGGCTATGAATATTAAACATGAAAGTTCATAGATGTGAAGAAATGCTTAAACATTTCTCAAAAAAGCATTTTATTTTATGTTTGTAATTTCATTTTAAGCATTTATATTATCTTTTAAATATTGAAATGTTAATGTGAATTTACTGATCTACAATTGTTTTTCTTGAAGAAAAGTACATTTACAACCTCTGACAAACGTTTAACATGTGCTGTTAAACTATAAACAACGTAGATGAGAAAGCTATGTTTAATCTTTCACAAATGTGCGCTCATTTCAATGTTTCCAGCTTTATATTTGCATTTATTTATACTTTTTCTTCAAGAAAATAGATCAATAAAATCGCATTATATTTCAAAATTTAAAAGAATAATATAAATGCTTTAAATTACAAAATTGTTTATTTGAGAAATTTTTTCACATCTATGAACTTTCGTTTAAATATTAATAATTAAATAAGGAAATCGCATTTAATTTTCAGTTTGAAAAAGTATTTTTTCAAGCTCTGACACATGTTTTACATGTGCTGTTAAACTATAAATAACGTAGTTCTTAGCTGAGAAAGCTATGTTTAATCTTTTCCTAAAATGCAGCTTCATATTAGCATTATATTTTACTTTGTGAAATTAAAATTTAAATGCGAATTTCTTTGCCTACACTTCCTTTTCTGGTTGAATAGTATATTTTTAAACTGCTTTATACGCTTTACAAAGGCTATGAATATTTAAACATGAGAGTTCATAGATGTGAAAAAATGCTTAAACATTTCTCAAAAAAGCATTTTTTTTTGTTTGTCATTTCATATTGAGCATTCTGATCATTCTTTTTAAAATTGTGAATTTTAAATGTGAATTTACTGATCTACATTTGGTTTCTTGAAGAAAAGTACTTTTACAACCTCTGACAAACTTTTACATGTTCTCTTCAACTATAAACAACGTAGTTCATAGATGAGAAAGCAATGTTTAATCTTTAATAAAATGCATTCAATTCAATGTTCGTACCTTCATATTAGCATTTATTTATACTTTTTGAAATTGAAATTTAAATGCGAATTTCTTTGCCTACATTTCGTTTTCTGGTTCGATAGTATATTTTAAAACTAAACGTTTTAAAAAGGCTATTAATATTTAAATATGAAAGTTCATAGATGTGAAAAAATATTTAAAGATTTCTCAAAAAAGCATTTTATTCTATGTTTGTAATTTTATTATAACCATTTGTATTATTCTTTTAAATATTGATGTGTAAATGTAAATTTACTCATCCACAATTGGGTTTCTTGAAGAAAAGTATGTTTTAAACCTCTAACAAACGTTTTACACGTGCTGTTAAACTATAAACGACGTAGTTCTTAGCAGAGAAAGATTGTTTAATCTTTTCCTAAAATGCAGCTTCATTTAGCATTTATTTATACATTTTCAACCTGAAAATTAAATGCGAATCTCCTTATCTACATTTTGTTTTCTGGATCTATAGTATATTTTTAAACTGCTTTAAACTTTTTACAAAGGCTATGAATATTTAAACATGAAGTTCATAGATGTAAAGAAATGCTTAAACATTTCTCAAAAAAGCATTTTATTTTATGTTTGTAATTTCATTTTAATCATTTATATTATCTTTTAAATATTGAAATGTTAATGTGAATTTACTGACCTACAATTTTTTTTCTTGAAGTAAAGTACATTTACAACCTCTGACAAACGTTTAACATGTGCTGTTAAACTATAAACAACGTAATTCATAGATGAGAAAGCTATGTTTAATTTTTTCAAAAAATGAATTCATTTCAATGGTTGCAGCTTCATATTAGCATTTATTACGATCTGATCGAAATTTAAATGCGAATTTATCTGCATTTTGTTTTCTGGTTGTATAGTGTATTTTTAAACTTCTTTAAACGTTTTACATAGGTTATTAATATGAAACATGAAAGTTCATGGATGTGAAAAAATATTTAAAGATTTCACTAAAAAGCTTTTTATTCTATGTTTGTAATTTCATTATAAGCATTTATATTCTTCTTTTAAATGTTGATGTGTAAATGTAAATTTACTCATCCACAATTGGGTTTCTTGAAGAAAAGTATATTTTAAACCTCTAACAAACGTTTTACACGTGCTATTAAACTATAAACAACGTAGTTCTTAGCAGAGAAAGATTGTTTAATCTTTTCCTAAAATGCAGCTTCATATTAGCATTATATTTTACATTTTGAAATTGTAATTTAAATGCGAATTTCTTTGCCTACACTTCGTTTTCTGGTTGCATAGTATATTTTTAAACTGCTTTAAACGTTTAACAAAGGCTATGAATATTAAACATGAAAGTTCATAGATGTGAAGAAATGCTTAAACATTTCTCAAAAAAGCATTTTATTTTATGTTTGTAATTTCATTTTAAGCATTTATATTATCTTTTAAATATTGAAATGTTAATGTGAATTTACTGATCTACAATTTGTTTTCTTGAAGAAAAGTACATTTACAACCTCTGACAAACGTTTAACATGTGCTGTTAAACTATAAACAACGTAGTTCTTAGATGAGAAAGCTATGTTTAATCTTTCCCAAAAGTGCGTTAATTTCAATGTTTCCAGCTTTATATTTGCATTTATTTATACTTTTTCAAACTGAAAATTAAATGCGATGTCCTTATTTAATTATTAATATTTAAACATGAAAGTTCATAGATGTGAAAAAATTTCTCAAATAAGCAATTTTGTAATTTAAAGCATTTATATTATTCTTTTAAATTTTGAAATATAATGCGATTTTATTGATCTATTTTCTTGAAGAAAAAGTATTTTTTCAAGCTCTGACACATGTTTTACATGTGCTGTTAAACTATAAATAACGTAGTTCTTAGCTGAGAAAGCTATGTTTAATCTTTTCCTAAAATGCAGCTTCATATTAGCATTATATTTTACTTTGTGAAATTAAAATTTAAATGCGAATTTCTTTGCCTACACTTCCTTTTCTGGTTGCATAGTATATTTTTAAACTGCTTTAAACGCTTTACAAAGGCTATGAATATTTAAACATGAGAGTTCATAGATGTGAAGAAATGCTTAAACACTTCTCAAAAAAGCACTTTATTTTATGTTTGTAATTTCATTTTAAGCATTTATATTATCTTTTAAATATTGAAATGTAAATGTGAATTTACTGATCTACATTTGGTTTCTTGAAGAAAAGTACTTTTACAACTTCTGACAAAATTTTACATGTTCTGTTCAACTATAAACAACGTAGTTCATAGATGAGAGAGCAATGTTTAATCTTTCATAAAATGCATTCAATTCAATGTTCGCACCTTCATATTAGCATTTATTTATACTTTTTGAAATTGAAATTTAAATGCGAATTTCTTTGCCTACACTTCCTTTTCTGGTTGCATCGTATATTTTTAAACTGCTTTAAACGCTTTACAAAGGCTATAAATATTTAAACATGAGAGTTCATAGATGTGAAGAAATGCTTAAACACTTCTCAAAAAAGCATTTTATTTTATGTTTGTAATTTCATTTTAAGCATTTATATTATCTTTTAAATATTGAAATGTTAATGTGAATTTACTGATCTACAATTTGTTTTCTTGAAGAAAAGTACATTTACAACCTCTGACAAACGTTTAACATGTGCTGTTAAACTATAAACAACGTAGTTCTTAGCAGAGAAAGATTGTTTAATCTTTTCCTAAAATGCAGCTTCATATTAGCATTATATTTTACATTTTGAAATTGAAATTTAAATGCGAATTTCTTTGCCTACACTTCGTTTTCTGGTTGCATAGTATATTTTTAAACTGCTTTAAACGTTTTACAAAGGCTATGAATATTAAACATGAAAGTTCATAGATGTGAAGAAATGCTTAAACATTTCTCAAAAAAGCATTTTATTTTATGTTTGTAATTTCATTTTAAGCATTTATATTATCTTTTAAATATTGAAATGTTAATGTGAATTTACTGATCTACCTTTGGTTTCTTGAAGAAAAGTACTTTTACAACCTCTGACAAAATTTTACATGTTCTGTTCAACTTTAAACAACGTAGTTCATAGATGAGAGAGCAATGTTTAATCTTTCATAAAATGCATTCAATTCAATGTTCGCACCTTCATATTAGCATTTATTTATACTTTTTGAAATTGAAATTTAAATGCGAATTTCTTTGCCTACACTTCGTTTTCTGGTTGCATAGTATATTTTTAAACTGCTTTAAACGTTTAACAAAGGTTATGAATATTAAACATGAAAGTTCATAGATGTGAAAAAATATTTAAAGATTTCTCAAAAAAGCATTTTATTTTATGTTTGTAATTTCATTTTAAGCATTTATATTATCTTTTAAATATTGAAATGTTAATGTGAATTTACTGATCTACAATTTGTTTTCTTGAAGAAAAGTACATTTACAACCTCTGACAAACGTTTAACATGTGCTGTTAAACTATAAACAACGTAGTTCTTAGATGAGAAAGCTATGTTTAATCTTTCCCAAAAGTGCGTTAATTTCAATGTTTCCAGCTTTATATTTGCATTTATTTATACTTTTTCAAACTGAAAATTAAATGCGATTTCCTTATTTAATTATTAATATTTAAACATGAAAGTTCATAGATGTGAAAAATTTTCTCAAATAAGCAATTTTGTAATTTAAAGCATTTATATTATTCTTTTAAATTTTGAAATATAATGCGATTTTATTGATCTATTTTCTTGAAGAAAAAGTATTTTTTTAAGCTCTGACACATGTTTTACATGTGCTGTTAAACTATAAATAACGTAGTTCTTAGCTGAGAAAGCTATGTTTAATCTTTTCCTAAAATGCAGCTTCATATTAGCATTATATTTTACTTTGTGAAATTAAAATTTAAATGCGAATTTCTTTGCCTACACTTCCTTTTCTGGTTGCATAGTATATTTTTAAACTGCTTTAAACGTTTAACAAAGGCTATGAATATTAAACATGAAAGTTCATAGATGTGAAGAAATGCTTAAACATTTCTCAAAAAAGCATTTTATTCTATGTTTGTAATTTCATTATAAGCATTTATATTATTCATTTAAATATTAACGTGTAAATGTAAATTTACTCATCCACAATTGGGTTTTAAACCTCTAACAAACGTTTTACACGTGCTGTTAAACTATAAACAACGTAGTTCTTAGCAGAGAAAGATTGTTTAATCTTTTCCTAAAATGCAGCTTCATATTAGCATTATATTTTACATTTTGAAATTGAAATTTAAATGCGAATTTCTTTGCCTACATTTCGTTTTCTGGTTCGATAGTATATTTTAAAACTAAACGTTTTACAAAGGCTATTAATATTTAAATATGAAAGTTCATAGATGTGAAAAAATATTTAAAGATTTCTCAAAAAAGCATTTTATTCTATGTTTGTAATTTTATTATAACCATTTGTATTATTCTTTTAAATATTGATGTGTAAATGTAAATTTACTCATCCACAATTGGGTTTCTTGAAGAAAAGTATGTTTTAAACCTCTAACAAACGTTTTACACGTGCAGTTAAACTATAAACGACGTAGTTCTTAGCAGAGAAAGATTGTTTAATCTTTTCCTAAAATGCAGCTTCATTTAGCATTTATTTATACATTTTCAACCTGAAAATTAAATGCGAATCTCCTTATCTACATTTTGTTTTCTGGATCTATAGTATATTTTTAAACTGCTTTAAACTTTTTACAAAGGCTATGAATATTTAAACATGAAGTTCATAGATGTAAAGAAATGCTTAAACATTTCTCAAAAAAGCATTTTATTTTATGTTTGTAATTTCATTTTAATCATTTATATTATCTTTTAAATATTGAAATGTTAATGTGAATTTACTGATCTACAATTTTTTTTCTTGAAGAAAAGTACATTTACAACCTCTGACAAACGTTTAACATGTGCTGTTAAACTATAAACAACGTAATTCATAGATGAGAAAGCTATGTTTAATTTTTTCAAAAAATGAATTCATTTCAATGGTTGCAGCTTCATATTAGCATTTATTACGATCTGATCGAAATTTAAATGCGAATTTATCTGCATTTTGTTTTCTGGTTGTATAGTGTATTTTTAAACTTCTTTAAACGTTTTACATAGGTTATTAATATGAAACATGAAAGTTCATGGATGTGAAAAAATATTTAAAGATTTCACTAAAAAGCTTTTTATTCTATGTTTGTAATTTCATTATAAGCATTTATATTCTTCTTTTAAATGTTGATGTGTAAATGTAAATTTACTCATCCACAATTGGGTTTCTTGAAGAAAAGTATATTTTAAACCTCTAACAAACGTTTTACACGTGCTGTTAAACTATAAACAACGTAGTTCTTAGCAGAGAAAGATTGTTTAATCTTTTCCTAAAATGCAGCTTCATATTAGCATTATATTTTACATTTTGAAATTGTAATTTAAATGCGAATTTCTTTGCCTACACTTCGTTTTCTGGTTGCATAGTATATTTTTAAACTGCTTTAAACGTTTAACAAAGGCTATGAATATTAAACATGAAAGTTCATAGATGTGAAGAAATGCTTTAACATTTCTCAAAAAAGCATTTTATTTTATGTTTGTAATTTCATTTTAATCATTTATATTATCTTTTAAATATTGAAATGTTAATGTGAATTTACTGATCTACAATTGTTTTTCTTGAAGAAAAGTACATTTACAACCTCTGACAAACGTTTAACATGTGCTGTTAAACTATAAACAACGTAATTCATAGATGAGAAAGCTATGTTTAATTTTTTCAAAAAATGAATTCATTTCAATGGTTGCAGCTTCATATTAGCATTTATTACGATCTGATCGAAATTTAAATGCGAATTTATCTGCATTTTGTTTTCTGGTTGTATAGTGTATTTTTAAACTTCTTTAAACGTTTTACATAGGTTATTAATATGAAACATGAAAGTTCATGGATGTGAAAAAATATTTAAAGATTTCACTAAAAAGCTTTTTATTCTATGTTTGTAATTTCATTATAAGCATTTATATTCTTCTTTTAAATGTTGATGTGTAAATGTAAATTTACTCATCCACAATTGGGTTTCTTGAAGAAAAGTATATTTTAAACCTCTAACAAACGTTTTACACGTGCTGTTAAACTATAAACAACGTAGTTCTTAGCAGAGAAAGATTGTTTAATCTTTTCCTAAAATGCAGCTTCATATTAGCATTATATTTTACATTTTGAAATTGTAATTTAAATGCGAATTTCTTTGCCTACACTTCGTTTTCTGGTTGCATAGTATATTTTTAAACTGCTTTAAACGTTTAACAAAGGCTATGAATATTAAACATGAAAGTTCATAGATGTGAAGAAATGCTTAAACATTTCTCAAAAAAGCATTTTATTTTATGTTTGTAATTTCATTTTAAGCATTTATATTATCTTTTAAATATTGAAATGTTAATGTGAATTTACTGATCTACAATTTTTTTTCTTGAAGAAAAGTACATTTACAACCTCTGACAAACGTTTAACATGTGCTGTTAAACTATAAACAACGTAATTCATAGATGAGAAAGCTATGTTTAATTTTTTCAAAAAATGAATTCATTTCAATGGTTGCAGCTTCATATTAGCATTTATTACGATCTGATCGAAATTTAAATGCGAATTTATCTGCATTTTGTTTTCTGGTTGTATAGTGTATTTTTAAACTTCTTTAAACGTTTTACATAGGTTATTAATATGAAACATGAAAGTTCATGGATGTGAAAAAATATTTAAAGATTTCACTAAAAAGCTTTTTATTCTATGTTTGTAATTTCATTATAAGCATTTATATTCTTCTTTTAAATGTTGATGTGTAAATGTAAATTTACTCATCCACAATTGGGTTTCTTGAAGAAAAGTATATTTTAAACCTCTAACAAACGTTTTACACGTGCTGTTAAACTATAAACAACGTAGTTCTTAGCAGAGAAAGATTGTTTAATCTTTTCCTAAAATGCAGCTTCATATTAGCATTATATTTTACATTTTGAAATTGTAATTTAAATGCGAATTTCTTTGCCTACACTTCGTTTTCTGGTTGCATAGTATATTTTTAAACTGCTTTAAACGTTTAACAAAGGCTATGAATATTAAACATGAAAGTTCATAGATGTGAAGAAATGCTTAAACATTTCTCAAAAAAGCATTTTATTTTATGTTTGTAATTTCATTTTAAGCATTTATATTATCTTTTAAATATTGAAATGTTAATGTGAATTTACTGATCTACAATTTGTTTTCTTGAAGAAAAGTACATTTACAACCTCTGACAAACGTTTAACATGTGCTGTTAAACTATAAACAACGTAGTTCTTAGATGAGAAAGCTATGTTTAATCTTTCCCAAATGTGCGCTCATTTCAATGTTTCCAGCTTTATATTTGCATTTATTTATACTTTTTCTTCAAGAAAATAGATCAATAAAATCGCATTATATTTCAAAATTTAAAAGAATAATATAAATGCTTTAAATTACAAAATTGTTTATTTGAGAAATTTTTTCACATCTATGAACTTTCGTTTAAATATTAATAATTAAATAAGGAAATCGCATTTAATTTTCAGTTTGAAAAAGTATTTTTTCAAGCTCTGACACATGTTTTACATGTGCTGTTAAACTATAAATAACGTAGTTCTTAGCTGAGAAAGCTATGTTTAATCTTTTCCTAAAATGCAGCTTCATATTAGCATTATATTTTACTTTGTGAAATTAAAATTTAAATGCGAATTTCTTTGCCTACACTTCCTTTTCTGGTTGAATAGTATATTTTTAAACTGCTTTATACGCTTTACAAAGGCTATGAATATTTAAACATGAGAGTTCATAGATGTGAAAAAATGCTTAAACATTTCTCAAAAAAGCATTTTTTTTTGTTTGTCATTTCATATTGAGCATTCTGATCATTCTTTTTAAAATTGTGAATTTTAAATGTGAATTTACTGATCTACATTTGGTTTCTTGAAGAAAAGTACTTTTACAACCTCTGACAAACTTTTACATGTTCTCTTCAACTATAAACAACGTAGTTCATAGATGAGAAAGCAATGTTTAATCTTTAATAAAATGCATTCAATTCAATGTTCGTACCTTCATATTAGCATTTATTTATACTTTTTGAAATTGAAATTTAAATGCGAATTTCTTTCCCTACATTTCGTTTTCTGGTTCGATAGTATATTTTAAAAGTAAACGTTTTACAAAGGCTATTAATATTTAAATATGAAAGTTCATAGATGTGAAAAAATATTTAAAGATTTCTCAAAAAAGCATTTTATTCTATGTTTGTAATTTCATTTTAATCATTTATATTATCTTTTAAATATTGAAATGTTAATGTGAATTTACTGATCTACAATTGTTTTTCTTGAAGAAAAGTACATTTACAACCTCTGACAAACGTTTAACATGTGCTGTTAAACTATAAACAACGTAATTCATAGATGAGAAAGCTATGTTTAATTTTTTCAAAAAATGAATTCATTTCAATGGTTGCAGCTTCATATTAGCATTTATTACGATCTGATCGAAATTTAAATGCGAATTTATCTGCATTTTGTTTTCTGGTTGTATAGTGTATTTTTAAACTTCTTTAAACGTTTTACATAGGTTATTAATATGAAACATGAAAGTTCATGGATGTGAAAAAATATTTAAAGATTTCACTAAAAAGCTTTTTATTCTATGTTTGTAATTTCATTATAAGCATTTATATTCTTCTTTTAAATGTTGATGTGTAAATGTAAATTTACTCATCCACAATTGGGTTTCTTGAAGAAAAGTATATTTTAAACCTCTAACAAACGTTTTACACGTGCTGTTAAACTATAAACAACGTAGTTCTTAGCAGAGAAAGATTGTTTAATCTTTTCCTAAAATGCAGCTTCATATTAGCATTATATTTTACATTTTGAAATTGTAATTTAAATGCGAATTTCTTTGCCTACACTTCGTTTTCTGGTTGCATAGTATATTTTTAAACTGCTTTAAACGTTTAACAAAGGCTATGAATATTAAACATGAAAGTTCATAGATGTGAAGAAATGCTTAAACATTTCTCAAAAAAGCATTTTATTTTATGTTTGTAATTTCATTTTAAGCATTTATATTATCTTTTAAATATTGAAATGTTAATGTGAATTTACTGATCTACAATTTTTTTTCTTGAAGAAAAGTACATTTACAACCTCTGACAAACGTTTAACATGTGCTGTTAAACTATAAACAACGTAATTCATAGATGAGAAAGCTATGTTTAATTTTTTCAAAAAATGAATTCATTTCAATGGTTGCAGCTTCATATTAGCATTTATTACGATCTGATCGAAATTTAAATGCGAATTTATCTGCATTTTGTTTTCTGGTTGTATAGTGTATTTTTAAACTTCTTTAAACGTTTTACATAGGTTATTAATATGAAACATGAAAGTTCATGGATGTGAAAAGATATTTAAAGATTTCACTAAAAAGCTTTTTATTCTATGTTTGTAATTTCATTATAAGCATTTATATTCTTCTTTTAAATGTTGATGTGTAAATGTAAATTTACTCATCCACAATTGGGTTTCTTGAAGAAAAGTATATTTTAAACCTCTAACAAACGTTTTACACGTGCTGTTAAACTATAAACAACGTAGTTCTTAGCAGAGAAAGATTGTTTAATCTTTTCCTAAAATGCAGCTTCATATTAGCATTATATTTTACATTTTGAAATTGTAATTTAAATGCGAATTTCTTTGCCTACACTTCGTTTTCTGGTTGCATAGTATATTTTTAAACTGCTTTAAACGTTTAACAAAGGCTATGAATATTAAACATGAAAGTTCATAGATGTGAAGAAATGCTTAAACATTTCTCAAAAAAGCATTTTATTTTATGTTTGTAATTTCATTTTAAGCATTTATATTATCTTTTAAATATTGAAATGTTAATGTGAATTTACTGATCTACAATTTGTTTTCTTGAAGAAAAGTACATTTACAACCTCTGACAAACGTTTAACATGTGCTGTTAAACTATAAACAACGTAGTTCTTAGATGAGAAAGCTATGTTTAATCTTTCCCAAATGTGCGCTCATTTCAATGTTTCCAGCTTTATATTTGCATTTATTTATACTTTTTCTTCAAGAAAATAGATCAATAAAATCGCATTATATTTCAAAATTTAAAAGAATAATATAAATGCTTTAAATTACAAAATTGTTTATTTGAGAAATTTTTTCACATCTATGAACTTTCGTTTAAATATTAATAATTAAATAAGGAAATCGCATTTAATTTTCAGTTTGAAAAAGTATTTTTTCAAGCTCTGACACATGTTTTACATGTGCTGTTAAACTATAAATAACGTAGTTCTTAGCTGAGAAAGCTATGTTTAATCTTTTCCTAAAATGCAGCTTCATATTAGCATTATATTTTACTTTGTGAAATTAAAATTTAAATGCGAATTTCTTTGCCTACACTTCCTTTTCTGGTTGAATAGTATATTTTTAAACTGCTTTATACGCTTTACAAAGGCTATGAATATTTAAACATGAGAGTTCATAGATGTGAAAAAATGCTTAAACATTTCTCAAAAAAGCATTTTTTTTTGTTTGTCATTTCATATTGAGCATTCTGATCATTCTTTTTAAAATTGTGAATTTTAAATGTGAATTTACTGATCTACATTTGGTTTCTTGAAGAAAAGTACTTTTACAACCTCTGACAAACTTTTACATGTTCTCTTCAACTATAAACAACGTAGTTCATAGATGAGAAAGCAATGTTTAATCTTTAATAAAATGCATTCAATTCAATGTTCGTACCTTCATATTAGCATTTATTTATACTTTTTGAAATTGAAATTTAAATGCGAATTTCTTTGCCTACATTTCGTTTTCTGGTTCGATAGTATATTTTAAAACTAAACGTTTTACAAAGGCTATTAATATTTAAATATGAAAGTTCATAGATGTGAAAAAATATTTAAAGATTTCTCAAAAAAGCATTTTATTCTATGTTTGTAATTTTATTATAACCATTTGTATTATTCTTTTAAATATTGATGTGTAAATGTAAATTTACTCATCCACAATTGGGTTTCTTGAAGAAAAGTATGTTTTAAACCTCTAACAAACGTTTTACACGTGCTGTTAAACTATAAACGACGTAGTTCTTAGCAGAGAAAGATTGTTTAATCTTTTCCTAAAATGCAGCTTCATTTAGCATTTATTTATACATTTTCAACCTGAAAATTAAATGCGAATCTCCTTATCTACATTTTGTTTTCTGGATCTATAGTATATTTTTAAACTGCTTTAAACTTTTTACAAAGGCTATGAATATTTAAACATGAAGTTCATAGATGTAAAGAAATGCTTAAACATTTCTCAAAAAAGCATTTTATTTTATGTTTGTAATTTCATTTTAATCATTTATATTATCTTTTAAATATTGAAATGTAAATGTGAATTTACTGATCTACATTTGGTTTCTTGAAGAAAAGTACTTTTACAACTTCTGACAAAATTTTACATGTTCTGTTCAACTATAAACAACGTAGTTCATAGATGAGAGAGCAATGTTTAATCTTTCATAAAATGCATTCAATTCAATGTTCGCACCTTCATATTAGCATTTATTTATACTTTTTGAAATTGAAATTTAAATGCGAATTTCTTTGCCTACACTTCCTTTTCTGGTTGCATCGTATATTTTTAAACTGCTTTAAACGCTTTACAAAGGCTATAAATATTTAAACATGAGAGTTCATAGATGTGAAGAAATGCTTAAACACTTCTCAAAAAAGCATTTTATTTTATGTTTGTAATTTCATTTTAAGCATTTATATTATCTTTTAAATATTGAAATGTTAATGTGAATTTACTGATCTACAATTTGTTTTCTTGAAGAAAAGTACATTTACAACCTCTGACAAACGTTTAACATGTGCTGTTAAACTATAAACAACGTAGTTCTTAGCAGAGAAAGATTGTTTAATCTTTTCCTAAAATGCAGCTTCATATTAGCATTATATTTTACATTTTGAAATTGAAATTTAAATGCGAATTTCTTTGCCTACACTTCGTTTTCTGGTTGCATAGTATATTTTTAAACTGCTTTAAACGTTTTACAAAGGCTATGAATATTAAACATGAAAGTTCATAGATGTGAAGAAATGCTTAAACATTTCTCAAAAAAGCATTTTATTTTATGTTTGTAATTTCATTTTAAGCATTTATATTATCTTTTAAATATTGAAATGTTAATGTGAATTTACTGATCTACCTTTGGTTTCTTGAAGAAAAGTACTTTTACAACCTCTGACAAAATTTTACATGTTCTGTTCAACTTTAAACAACGTAGTTCATAGATGAGAGAGCAATGTTTAATCTTTCATAAAATGCATTCAATTCAATGTTCGCACCTTCATATTAGCATTTATTTATACTTTTTGAAATTGAAATTTAAATGCGAATTTCTTTGCCTACACTTCGTTTTCTGGTTGCATAGTATATTTTTAAACTGCTTTAAACGTTTAACAAAGGTTATGAATATTAAACATGAAAGTTCATAGATGTGAAAAAATATTTAAAGATTTCTCAAAAAAGCATTTTATTTTATGTTTGTAATTTCATTTTAAGCATTTATATTATCTTTTAAATATTGAAATGTTAATGTGAATTTACTGATCTACAATTTGTTTTCTTGAAGAAAAGTACATTTACAACCTCTGACAAACGTTTAACATGTGCTGTTAAACTATAAACAACGTAGTTCTTAGATGAGAAAGCTATGTTTAATCTTTCCCAAAAGTGCGTTAATTTCAATGTTTCCAGCTTTATATTTGCATTTATTTATACTTTTTCAAACTGAAAATTAAATGCGATTTCCTTATTTAATTATTAATATTTAAACATGAAAGTTCATAGATGTGAAAAAATTTCTCAAATAAGCAATTTTGTAATTTAAAGCATTTATATTATTCTTTTAAATTTTGAAATATAATGCGATTTTATTGATCTATTTTCTTGAAGAAAAAGTATTTTTTCAAGCTCTGACACATGTTTTACATGTGCTGTTAAACTATAAATAACGTAGTTCTTAGCTGAGAAAGCTATGTTTAATCTTTTCCTAAAATGCAGCTTCATATTAGCATTATATTTTACTTTGTGAAATTAAAATTTAAATGCGAATTTCTTTGCCTACACTTCCTTTTCTGGTTGCATAGTATATTTTTAAACTGCTTTAAACGTTTAACAAAGGCTATGAATATTAAACATGAAAGTTCATAGATGTGAAGAAATGCTTAAACATTTCTCAAAAAAGCATTTTATTCTATGTTTGTAATTTCATTATAAGCATTTATATTATTCATTTAAATATTAACGTGTAAATGTAAATTTACTCATCCACAATTGGGTTTTAAACATCTAACAAACGTTTTACACGTGCTGTTAAACTATAAACAACGTAGTTCTTAGCAGAGAAAGATTGTTTAATCTTTTCCTAAAATGCAGCTTCATATTAGCATTATATTTTACATTTTGAAATTGAAATTTAAATGCGAATTTCTTTGCCTACATTTCGTTTTCTGGTTCGATAGTATATTTTAAAACTAAACGTTTTACAAAGGCTATTAATATTTAAATATGAAAGTTCATAGATGTGAAAAAATATTTAAAGATTTCTCAAAAAAGCATTTTATTCTATGTTTGTAATTTTATTATAACCATTTGTATTATTCTTTTAAATATTGATGTGTAAATGTAAATTTACTCATCCACAATTGGGTTTCTTGAAGAAAAGTATGTTTTAAACCTCTAACAAACGTTTTACACGTGCAGTTAAACTATAAACGACGTAGTTCTTAGCAGAGAAAGATTGTTTAATCTTTTCCTAAAATGCAGCTTCATTTAGCATTTATTTATACATTTTCAACCTGAAAATTAAATGCGAATCTCCTTATCTACATTTTGTTTTCTGGATCTATAGTATATTTTTAAACTGCTTTAAACTTTTTACAAAGGCTATGAATATTTAAACATGAAGTTCATAGATGTAAAGAAATGCTTAAACATTTCTCAAAAAAGCATTTTATTTTATGTTTGTAATTTCATTTTAATCATTTATATTATCTTTTAAATATTGAAATGTTAATGTGAATTTACTGATCTACAATTTTTTTTCTTGAAGAAAAGTACATTTACAACCTCTGACAAACGTTTAACATGTGCTGTTAAACTATAAACAACGTAATTCATAGATGAGAAAGCTATGTTTAATTTTTTCAAAAAATGAATTCATTTCAATGGTTGCAGCTTCATATTAGCATTTATTACGATCTGATCGAAATTTAAATGCGAATTTATCTGCATTTTGTTTTCTGGTTGTATAGTGTATTTTTAAACTTCTTTAAACGTTTTACATAGGTTATTAATATGAAACATGAAAGTTCATGGATGTGAAAAAATATTTAAAGATTTCACTAAAAAGCTTTTTATTCTATGTTTGTAATTTCATTATAAGCATTTATATTCTTCTTTTAAATGTTGATGTGTAAATGTAAATTTACTCATCCACAATTGGGTTTCTTGAAGAAAAGTATATTTTAAACCTCTAACAAACGTTTTACACGTGCTGTTAAACTATAAACAACGTAGTTCTTAGCAGAGAAAGATTGTTTAATCTTTTCCTAAACTGCAGCTTCATATTAGCATTATATTTTACATTTTGAAATTGTAATTTAAATGCGAATTTCTTTGCCTACACTTCGTTTTCTGGTTGCATAGTATATTTTTAAACTGCTTTAAACGTTTAACAAAGGCTATGAATATTAAACATGAAAGTTCATAGATGTGAAGAAATGCTTAAACATTTCTCAAAAAAGCATTTTATTTTATGTTTGTAATTTCATTTTAAGCATTTATATTATCTTTTAAATATTGAAATGTTAATGTGAATTTACTGATCTACAATTTGTTTTCTTGAAGAAAAGTACATTTACAACCTCTGACAAACGTTTAACATGTGCTGTTAAACTATAAACAACGTAGTTCTTAGATGAGAAAGCTATGTTTAATCTTTCCCAAATGTGCGCTCATTTCAATGTTTCCAGCTTTATATTTGCATTTATTTATACTTTTTCTTCAAGAAAATAGATCAATAAAATCGCATTATATTTCAAAATTTAAAAGAATAATATAAATGCTTTAAATTACAAAATTGTTTATTTGAGAAATTTTTTCACATCTATGAACTTTCGTTTAAATATTAATAATTAAATAAGGAAATCGCATTTAATTTTCAGTTTGAAAAAGTATTTTTTCAAGCTCTGACACATGTTTTACATGTGCTGTTAAACTATAAATAACGTAGTTCTTAGCTGAGAAAGCTATGTTTAATCTTTTCCTAAAATGCAGCTTCATATTAGCATTATATTTTACTTTGTGAAATTAAAATTTAAATGCGAATTTCTTTGCCTACACTTCCTTTTCTGGTTGAATAGTATATTTTAAACTGCTTTATACGCTTTACAAAGGCTATGAATATTTAAACATGAGAGTTCATAGATGTGAAAAAATGCTTAAACATTTCTCAAAAAAGCATTTTTTTTTGTTTGTCATTTCATATTGAGCATTCTGATCATTCTTTTTAAAATTGTGAATTTTAAATGTGAATTTACTGATCTACATTTGGTTTCTTGAAGAAAAGTACTTTTACAACCTCTGACAAACTTTTACATGTTCTCTTCAACTATAAACAACGTAGTTCATAGATGAGAAAGCAATGTTTAATCTTTAATAAAATGCATTCAATTCAATGTTCGTACCTTCATATTAGCATTTATTTATACTTTTTGAAATTGAAATTTAAATGCGAATTTCTTTCCCTACATTTCGTTTTCTGGTTCGATAGTATATTTTAAAACTAAACGTTTTACAAAGGCTATTAATATTTAAATATGAAAGTTCATAGATGTGAAAAAATATTTAAAGATTTCTCAAAAAAGCATTTTATTCTATGTTTGTAATTTTATTATAACCATTTGTATTATTCTTTTAAATATTGATGTGTAAATGTAAATTTACTCATCCACAATTGGGTTTCTTGAAGAAAAGTATGTTTTAAACCTCTAACAAACGTTTTACACGTGCTGTTAAACTATAAACGACGTAGTTCTTAGCAGAGAAAGATTGTTTAATCTTTTCCTAAAATGCAGCTTCATTTAGCATTTATTTATACATTTTCAACCTGAAAATTAAATGCGAATCTCCTTATCTACATTTTGTTTTCTGGATCTATAGTATATTTTTAAACTGCTTTAAACTTTTTACAAAGGCTATGAATATTTAAACATGAAGTTCATAGATGTAAAGAAATGCTTAAACATTTCTCAAAAAAGCATTTTATTTTATGTTTGTAATTTCATTTTAATCATTTATATTATCTTTTAAATATTGAAATGTTAATGTGAATTTACTGACCTACAATTTTTTTTCTTGAAGTAAAGTACATTTACAACCTCTGACAAACGTTTAACATGTGCTGTTAAACTATAAACAACGTAATTCATAGATGAGAAAGCTATGTTTAATTTTTTCAAAAAATGAATTCATTTCAATGGTTGCAGCTTCATATTAGCATTTATTACGATCTGATCGAAATTTAAATGCGAATTTATCTGCATTTTGTTTTCTGGTTGTATAGTGTATTTTTAAACTTCTTTAAACGTTTTACATAGGTTATTAATATGAAACATGAAAGTTCATGGATGTGAAAAAATATTTAAAGATTTCACTAAAAAGCTTTTTATTCTATGTTTGTAATTTCATTATAAGCATTTATATTCTTCTTTTAAATGTTGATGTGTAAATGTAAATTTACTCATCCACAATTGGGTTTCTTGAAGAAAAGTATATTTTAAACCTCTAACAAACGTTTTACACGTGCAGTTAAACTATAAACAACGTAGTTCTTAGCAGAGAAAGATTGTTTAATCTTTTCCTAAAATGCAGCTTCATATTAGCATTATATTTTACATTTTGAAATTGTAATTTAAATGCGAATTTCTTTGCCTACACTTCGTTTTCTGGTTGCATAGTATATTTTTAAACTGCTTTAAACGTTTAACAAAGGCTATGAATATTAAACATGAAAGTTCATAGATGTGAAGAAATGCTTAAACATTTCTCAAAAAAGCATTTTATTTTATGTTTGTAATTTCATTTTAAGCATTTATATTATCTTTTAAATATTGAAATGTTAATGTGAATTTACTGATCTACAATTTTTTTTCTTGAAGAAAAGTACATTTACAACCTCTGACAAACGTTTAACATGTGCTGTTAAACTATAAACAACGTAATTCATAGATGAGAAAGCTATGTTTAATTTTTTCAAAAAATGAATTCATTTCAATGGTTGCAGCTTCATATTAGCATTTATTACGATCTGATCGAAATTTAAATGCGAATTTATCTGCATTTTGTTTTCTGGTTGTATAGTGTATTTTTAAACTTCTTTAAACGTTTTACATAGGTTATTAATATGAAACATGAAAGTTCATGGATGTGAAAAAATATTTAAAGATTTCACTAAAAAGCTTTTTATTCTATGTTTGTAATTTCATTATAAGCATTTATATTCTTCTTTTAAATGTTGATGTGTAAATGTAAATTTACTCATCCACAATTGGGTTTCTTGAAGAAAAGTATATTTTAAACCTCTAACAAACGTTTTACACGTGCTGTTAAACTATAAACAACGTAGTTCTTAGCAGAGAAAGATTGTTTAATCTTTTCCTAAAATGCAGCTTCATATTAGCATTATATTTTACATTTTGAAATTGTAATTTAAATGCGAATTTCTTTGCCTACACTTCGTTTTCTGGTTGCATAGTATATTTTTAAACTGCTTTAAACGTTTAACAAAGGCTATGAATATTAAACATGAAAGTTCATAGATGTGAAGAAATGCTTAAACATTTCTCAAAAAAGCATTTTATTTTATGTTTGTAATTTCATTTTAAGCATTTATATTATCTTTTAAATATTGAAATGTTAATGTGAATTTACTGATCTACAATTTGTTTTCTTGAAGAAAAGTACATTTACAACCTCTGACAAACGTTTAACATGTGCTGTTAAACTATAAACAACGTAGTTCTTAGATGAGAAAGCTATGTTTAATCTTTCCCAAATGTGCGCTCATTTCAATGTTTCCAGCTTTATATTTGCATTTATTTATACTTTTTCTTCAAGAAAATAGATCAATAAAATCGCATTATATTTCAAAATTTAAAAGAATAATATAAATGCTTTAAATTACAAAATTGTTTATTTGAGAAATTTTTTCACATCTATGAACTTTCGTTTAAATATTAATAATTAAATAAGGAAATCGCATTTAATTTTCAGTTTGAAAAAGTATTTTTTCAAGCTCTGACACATGTTTTACATGTGCTGTTAAACTATAAACAACGTAATTCATAGATGAGAAAGCTATGTTTAATCTTTTCCAAAAATGAATTCATTTCAATGCAGCTTCATATGAGCATTTATTACGTTTTGATCGAAATTTAAATGCGAATTTCATTATCTACATTTTGTTTTCAGGTTGTATAGTGTATTTTTAAACTTCTTTTAACGTTTTACAAAGGTTATTAAAATTTAAACATGGAAGTTCATAGATGTGAAAAAATGCTTAAACATTTCTCAAAAAAGCATTTTATTTTGTTTGTCATTTCATATTGAGCATTCTGATCATTCTTTTTAAAATTGTGAATTTTAAATGTGAATTTACTGATCTACATTTGGTTTCTTGAAGAAAAGTAGTTTTACAACCTCTGACAAACTTTTACATGTTCTCTTCAACTATAAACAACGTAGTTCATAGATGAGAAAGCAATGTTTAATCTTTAATAAAATGCATTCAATTCAATGTTCGTACCTTCATATTAGCATTTATTTATACTTTTTGAAATTGAAATTTAAATGCGAATTTCTTTGCCTACATTTCGTTTTCTGGTTCGATAGTATATTTTAAAACTAAACGTTTTACAAAGGCTATTAATATTTAAATATGAAAGTTCATAGATGTGAAAAAATATTTAAAGATTTCTCAAAAAAGCATTTTATTCTATGTTTGTAATTTTATTATAACCATTTGTATTATTCTTTTAAATATTGATGTGTAAATGTAAATTTACTCATCCACAATTGGGTTTCTTGAAGAAAAGTATGTTTTAAACCTCTAACAAACGTTTTACACGTGCTGTTAAACTATAAACGACGTAGTTCTTAGCAGAGAAAGATTGTTTAATCTTTTCCTAAAATGCAGCTTCATTTAGCATTTATTTATACATTTTCAACCTGAAAATTAAATGCGAATCTCCTTATCTACATTTTGTTTTCTGGATCTATAGTATATTTTTAAACTGCTTTAAACTTTTTACAAAGGCTATGAATATTTAAACATGAAGTTCATAGATGTAAAGAAATGCTTAAACATTTCTCAAAAAAACATTTTATATTATGTTTGTAATTTCATTTTAATCATTTATATTATCTTTTAAATATTGAAATGTTAATGTGAATTTACTGATCTACAATTTTTTTCTTGAAGAAAAGTACATTTACAACCTCTGACAAACGTTTAACATGTGCTGTTAAACTATAAACAACGTAATTCATAGATGAGAAAGCTATGTTTAATTTTTTCAAAAAATGAATTAATTTCAATTGTTGCAGCTTCATATTAGCATTTATTACGTTTTGATCGAAATTTAAATACGAATTTATCTGCATTTTGTTTTCTGGTTGTATAGTGTATTTTTAAACTTCTTTAAACGTTTTACATAGGTTATTAATATGAAACATGAAAGTTCATGGATGTGAAAAAATATTTAAAGATTTCACTAAAAAGCTTTTTATTCTATGTTTGTAATTTCATTATAAGCATTTATATTCTTCTTTTAAATGTTGATGTGTAAATGTAAATTTACTCATCCACAATTGGGTTTCTTGAAGAAAAGTATATTTTAAACCTCTAACAAACGTTTTACACGTGCTGTTAAACTATAAACAACGTAGTTCTTAGCAGAGAAAGATTGTTTAATCTTTTCCTAAAATGCAGCTTAAAATTAGCATTATATTTTACATTTTGAAATTGTAATTTAAATGCGAATTTCTTTGCCTACTCTTCGTTTTCTGGTTGCATAGTATATTTTTAAACTGCTTTAAACGTTTAACAAAGGCTATGAATATTAAACATGAAAGTTCATAGATGTGAAGAAATGCTTAAACATTTCTCAAAAAAGCATTTTATTTTATGTTTGTAATTTCATTTTAATCATTTATATTATCTTTTAAATATTGAAATGTTAATGTGAATTTACTGATCTACAATTTGTTTTCTTGAAGAAAAGTACATTTACAACCTCTGACAAACGTTTAACATGTGCTGTTAAACTATAAACAACGTAGTTCTTAGATGAGAAAGCTATGTTTAATCTTTCCCAAAAGTGCGTTCATTTCAATGTTTCCAGCTTTATATTTGCATTTATTTATACTTTTTCAAACTGAAAATTAAATGCGATTTCCTTATTTAATTATTAATATTTAAACATGAAAGTTCATAGATGTGAAAAAATTTCTCAAATAAGCAATTTTGTAATTTAAAGCATTTATATTATTCTTTTAAATTTTGAAATATAATGTGATTTTATTGATCTATTTTCTTGAAGAAAAAGTATTTTTTCAAGCTCTGACACATGTTTTACATGTGCTGTTAAACTATAAATAACGTAGTTCTTAGCTGAGGAAGCTATGTTTAATCTTTTCCTAAAATGCATCTTCATATTAGCATTATATTTTACTTTGTGAAATTAAAATTTAAATGCGAATTTCTTTGCCTACACTTCCTTTTCTGGTTGCATAGTATATTTTTAAACTGCTTTAAACGCTTTACAAAGCCTATGAATATTAAACATGAGAGTTCATAGATGTGAAACAATTTTTAAATATTTCTGAAAAATACATTTGCATTCATGTTTATAGATTCAGTTTGGAAATTATACGATGGTTTTTAAACTTGAAATGTAGATATGAATTTACTCTTCTACATTTCGTTTCGTTAAAGAAAAGTGTTGTTATAAACTCTGACAAACGTTTTACGTATGTTTATATATAAACGATGGTGTACATAGCTGAGAAAACTATGTTTAATCCTATCCTAAAAGGCATTGAATTCAATGTTTGCAGCTACATATTAGCATTTATTTATACTTTTTCAAATTGAAAATTAAATGCGATTTTCTTTATCTACATTTTGTTTCCCGGTTGTAATGTATATTTTTCAACTTCTTTAAACGTTTTACAAAGGCTATTCAAATTTACACATGAAAGTTCAAAGATGTGAAAAAATGTTTAAACATTTCTCAAAAAAGTATTTTGTTTCATTTTTGTAATTTCATTTTAAGAATTTATATTATTTTTTTTAAAAATGGATATGTAAATGTGAATTTACTGATCTACATTTTGGTTTCTTGACAACCTTTGACAAACGTTTTACAAGTTCTGTTAAACTATAAACAACATAGTTCATAGCTGAGAAAGCTATGTTTAATCTTTTCCTAAAATACATTCATTTCAATGTTTGCAGCTTCATATTAGCATTTATTATGTTTTGAACTTGAAATTTAAATGCGAATTTCTTTACCTACACTTTTTTTATGGTTGTATAGTATATTTTTAAACTTCTTTAAACATTTTACAAAGGCTATTAATATTTAAACATGACAGTTCATAGGTGCGAAATATTGTTTAAACATTACCCAAAAATACATATATGTTTGCAGCTTCATTTTTGAGGCCGTGGTGAAATTTTGAATGGAGTGCTGTGGTTGGGCATGTGGTTTAAGGTTGTGTGTTGCGAAGGGGTGTGGGAGAAAGAGTGTGTACAAGTGAGTGTGGAGGGAGGGTGAGTGGTGGGGGTGCGTGTGGTGTGTGGGTGTGTGGTGAGTGGGCGTGTCATGCGTGGGTGTGTGGGAGAAGGTGTGTGGTGAAGGGAGTGTGTTGGGAGGGCATCCGGTCAGAGGGGGTGTGGAACGAGGGAGTATGGGAGAGGTAGTGTGGTGAACTGTGATGGGAGGGAGTGTGGTTGTAAGTGTGGTTAGAGGAAGTGTGGGATAAGGGGTTTAATATAGGCAATGTGGTGGGAGGGTTTGTGGGGGAAGGTATTGTGAGGATGAATGTGGTAGAAGGAGTGTGGTGAAAGAAGTGTGGTGGGAGGACGTGTGGTTAGAGTGCGCGTGGTGGGAGGGCGGGTGTTTGGGGGACGTGTGGTTCTAGGACGTGTGGTGGAATGGAATGAGGATAAGGGAGAGTATTGTGAGGGTGTGTGGAGCTAGGGAGTGTGGGATAAGGAGTGTGAGGTAAGGAGTGTGGTGAAGGGAGTGTATTGGGAGGGTATGAGGTGCAATGGCGTGTGGTGCGAGGGCGTGTGGAGCGATGGAGTGTGAGAGAAGGAGTGTGGAGAAGGGAGAGTGGTTTGGGGGCGTGTGGTGCGAGGGTGTGTGGGTGAAGGAGTGTGGTGAAGGGACTGTGCTGGGAGGGCGTGTTGTGCGAGGGCGTGTGGATGCCTGGGCTTGTGGGAGAAGCAATATGTTGAAGGGAGAGTGGTAGGAGAAAGTGTAAGAAGGATATGGTGAAGAGACTGTGTTTGGAGGGTGTGTGGTGCGAGGACATGTCGTGCGAGTTAGTGTGGGAGGAGTGTGGTGGGAGGGTATGTGGGAGCAGGAGTGTGGCGAAGGGAGTTTGCTAGGAGGGCGTGTGGTGGAAGGGCGTATGGTGGGTGGGCGTGTGGTGGGATGCCGTGTGGTGCGACGGAAAGTGGGGAAAGGTAGTGTGGCCTATGATCTCAGTTGATTAAACAGCACATGTAAAACGTTTGTCAGAGGTTGTAAAAATACCTAGCCTAATATAGAACACTAAATTCACATCCAATTTAAATAAGTATAATATAATTTCGAAAATGAAACAACAAACATTAATATAAATTGATTTATGGGAAATGATTAAACAATGATTCTCATATGAACTGCCATGTTCAAATATTAATAGCCTTTCTAAAATGTAAAAAATTGTTAGAGTCTTGAAAATATAATTATCTTAAAGAAAACAAAATGTCGATCAGGAAATTCACGTCCACATTTAAGTTTTAAAAAGAATAATATACAGGCTAAAATGAAACTACTAACATCAAAATAAATGCATTTTTTGCGAAATGTTTATCAATTCATTGTTTTACATCTATGAACTTTCATGTTTAAATATTAATAAGACTTGTAAAACTTTTAAAGAATTTTAAAAATATACTTTACAACCAGAAAACATAATGTAGATAAAGTAATTCGAATAAATGCTAAAATGAAGCTGCAAACATTGAAATAAATTCCCTTTGCCACACTCCTGGTCACAAATTGCTTCGCACCACACTCTCGCCCACCACATGGAGTCCCACCACACTTCTTTCACCATACTTCTTCTCCCTTACACTTCCACACAATACATTTCCATACAAGCCCTCCCACCACACTCCTTCTCCACACGTCAACCCACCATATTCCTTGGCACCACATGCCCTCCCACCACACGCACTCCCACCACACTCCATTAACCACACTCCTTGACTCACATTTCCACACACCACACATCCTCGCACCACACGGAATCGCACCACAATCCCTCCGACAACACACCCTTCACCTCACTTCTTCTAACACACTCCTCCCCACACTAACTTTCACCACACACCTTCGCAATACATGCCCTCCCATCACACTCATTCTCCCACATTTCCTCTTTCCACACGCCCTCCCACCACACTCCCTTCCACCTCATCCCCTCCCAAAACCCTCCATTCACCACACTATTTATTACACACTCCCTCCCACCACATGTCCTCCCACCACGTTCCCTTCACCACACTCCTTCTCCCAAATTCTCACGCACCACACAGTCTCGCACCACACGCACTCCCACCACAGTCCCTCCCACCACACTCCCTTCACTACACACCTTCTACCACACACCCTCGCACCACACACCCATTCTCCACACTCCTTCGCACCACACTCCCTCGCAACATATGCACTCCCCAGACTCGCCCTCCCCCTACTCCTCTCAGTTCACCACACCCCTTCTCCCAAACTCCCTCGCACCAGTCAACCTCGATCCATATATCCTTGCCACACACACACCCTCCCAAACTAACTGCCTTTACCATACACTTTTACCACACTCACTCGCACACACACCTTTACACCACACGCCCTACCACCACACTCCATTCACCATTTCACCACACACCTTCACACCACACGCCCTCACACTAATCTCCCTTCTCCACACTCACTTCACCACACGACTTATCACTCCACACACCCTCCGACTGGGCGTCCTCCCACCACACTCCCTTCACTACACACCTCTACAACACACCCTCGCACCACACGCCCATTCTCCACACTCCTTCGCACCACACGCACTTCCACCACTCGCCCTCCCACCACACTCAGTTCGCCACAATCCTTCTCCCATATTCCCTCACACCAGTCAACCTCGCATCACATGTCCTCACGACACACACCCTCCCAACACACACTCTTCACCATATCCTTTTACCACACACACTCGCACCACTCACCATTACATCACACGCCCAACCACCACATTCCATTCACCAGTTCACCACACGCCCTCCAACCACACGACCTTCCACCTCATCCCCTCCCAAAACACTCCCTTCACCTCACTCCTTATCCCACGCGACCTCACGCTACTCTCCCTACTGCACACTCACTCGCACCACATGCCCAGTCACCACACATCCTCCCACGAGACTTCATTCACCACAGCTCCACCCTCCATTTCCCTTCGCAGCACATGCCCTCATACCACACGTCCTCCCACCACATGCCCAACCACCAAACTCCATCCGCATCACTCCTTCTCAAATACTCCTTCTCTCCACACACTCTCCTACCACACGTTCTCCCACCACACTTCGTTCAGCACACTTCATCTCCCTTACACTTCTCCAGAATACCTTTCCCTACAAACCGTCTGAACACATTCCTTCTCCACACGTCAATCCACCACATTCCTTCTCACCACATGCCCTCCCACCACACACTCTTCACCATATTCCTACTCACATACTCCCTCACACCACATGCCATCCTACCACTCTTCTCCCACCAAATTCTCTTCACCACACTCCTGGTCGCATACTCTTTTGCAATGGAGAGTTGTGTGAGGGCGTGTGGTGTGAGGGAGTGTGTGATAAGGAGTGTGGTGAAGCGAGTGTTTTGGGAGGGGATGAGGTGGAAGGGCGTGTGGTGGGAGGGCTTGTGGTGAAAGAGTGAAAGGAGAGTGGTGGTTGGGCATGAGGTGGGAGAGTGTGTGGAGCGAAGTGTTTGACCAGGAGTGTGGTGAACGGAGTTTGGTGGGAGAGCATGTGGTGGGAGGGCGTGTGGTAAGAGGGCGTGTGGTGCGAAGGAATATGATGGGTGGAGCTGTGGTGAAAGGAGTGTGGTGGGAGGACGTGTGGAAGTTGGGTGCATGGTGGGAGGGCCGCTGTTTGGAGGATGTGTGGTGGTTGTGCGTGTGGTGCGAGTGAGTGTGGAGAAGGGAGAGTAGTGTGAGAGGGTGTGGTGTGTAGGCATGTGGTGAAATGGTGAATGGAGTGTGGTGGCAAGGTGTGTGGTGTAAGGGTGTGTGGTGCGAGTGAGTGTGTTCAAAGAATATGGTAAAGAGAGTTAGTTGGGAGGGTGTATGTGGTCAGGACATGTGGTGCGAGATTGACAGGTGCGAGGGAGTTTGGGAAAAGGGGTGTGGTGAACTAAGAGGAGGGTTAGGGTTAGGGTTAGGGTTAGAGTTAGGGTTAGGGTTAGGGTCACTCACATCACACACCCTCCCACCACATGTCCTACCACCACACTCCACATTTCTCACCACTCCTTAACACCACACACCCTCACACTACTCTCCCTTCTCCACACTCACTCGCACCACACGCCCTCCCACCACATGCCCTCCCACCACACTCACTTCACATCACTGCTTCTCACATACTCCGTCGCTCCACACACCCTCCGAACGGACGCCCTCTCACCACACTCCCTTCACCACACTCCTCCAACACACCCTCGCACCACACGCCATCTCAGCACACTCCCTCGCACCACACTCCCTCGCAACATAGGCACTACGCCCACTCGCCCTCCCACCACTCTCAATTCACCACACTCCTTTTCCTACACTCCCTCTCACCAGTCACCCTCGCAGCACATGTCCTCGCCACACACACCCTGCCTACTAACTCTCTTTACCATATCCTTTTACCACACTCACTAGCACAACACACGCTTAAACCACACGCCTTATCACAACACTCCATTCACCTGTTCAACACACTCACTCGCACGACACTCCTACCCACCACATGTCCTCCAACCACACTCAATTCACCACACTCCTTGACACATATTCCCACACACCACACACCCTCGCACCACAAGGACTCCCACCAGAGTCCCTCCGACCACACACCCATCACCACACTTCTTCTAACACATTCTGCCCCACACTAACTTTCACCACACACCTTCGCCACACATGCCCTCCCACCACATTGCCTAAATCACACTCCTTATCCCACACTTTCTCTAACCACAATCCCTCCAACCTCACTCCCTCCCATAACACTCACCTCACCACACTTACCTCTCCCATACACTCTCGCTCCACACACCCTCTGACCGGATGCCCTCCCACCGCACTCCCTTCACCACACACACCTTCTCCCACACACCCACGCATGGCACGCCCACAGACCGCACTCCGTCGCACCACACGCACTCCCCCCACTCGCCCTCCCACCACTCACACTTCGCCACACTCATTCTCCCACCCTCATTCGCACGACAAAACCAAGAACCACATGTCCGCACACCTCACACCCTACCAACACACTCCTTTCACTATACTCCACATTCCCTCGCACCACACACTAACACACCACACGCACTCCCACCAACCTCCCTTCAGCATTGCCCCTCACGCCCTCCCACCAGATGCCCTCGCATTACACGCACATCAACTTTATAACTTCCCAACACACTCCATTCACCACACCCCTTCTCCCACATTTCCACACACCACACATCCTCGCACCACACGAACTCCTACCACAGTCCCTCCGACCACACACCTTTCACCGCATTTCTTCTAACACACTCCTCCCCACAGTAACTTTCACCGCACACCTTTGCAAGACATGCCCTCCCACCACATTGCCTACATCACACTCCTTATCCCACGCTGTCTCTAACCACACACCCTCCAAACACACTCCCTCCCACCACACTCACTTCACCACACTACTTATCACTCCACGCACCCTTCGACTGGGCGTCCTCCCACCACACTCCCTTCACTACACTCCTTCTAACACACTCATCCCAAACTAACTTTCACCACACTCATTCTCACCACATGGCCCCCCCACCACACTCCCTATATCACACTCCATCTCCCACACTTCCTCTCACCTCACGCCCTCCACCCACACGCCCTCCCACCACACTCCCTTCACCACACTCCTTCTCCCACAATCCTTCGCACCACACAAACTCGAACCACACGTCCTCGCACCACACACACTCCCAACACACTCCCTTCACCGGTGTGAAGGAGTGTGGGAGAAGTAGTTTGGTCAAGGTAGTGTGGTGGGAGGGAGTGTGGTGCGACGGCTTTTGGGAGAACGAGTGTGGTGAAGGGAGTGTGGTGGCAGGGCGTGTGCTGCGAGGGAGTATGGTGCGTGGGAGTGTGGGAGAACGATGGTGGTGAAGGGAGAGTCGTAGGAGGGCATATGGTGCGAGGTAGTGTGGGGAAGAGTGGGGGAGAAGGAGTGTGGAAAAGAGAGTGTGGTGTGAGGGCTTGTGGTGGGATGGGCTGTGGTGCGAAAGAGTCTGGGAGGAGTGTGGTGAAGGGAGTGTGGTGGGAGGGCGGGTGGTGCGAGGGCATTTGGGAGAAGATGTGTGATTAAGGGAGTGTGATGGGAGTGCGTGTGGTGCAAGGTAGTGTGGGGAGGAGTGTGGGAGAAGTCGTGAGGTGCGAGGGAGTTCGGTGGGAGGACATGTGGTGGGACGACGTGTGATGCCTGCAAGTGCGAGTGAAGGAGTGTGGTGAAGGGAATGTGTTGGGATTGCTTGTGGTGGGAGAGTTTGTGGTGGGAGAGTGGATCGTGCGAGGGAGTGTGGGACCAGTAGTGTGGCGAAGGGAGTTTGGTGCGAGGGAGTGTGTGAGAAGTAGTGTGGTAGGAGGCTGTGTGGTGGGAAGGCTTGAGGGTAAAGGTATTGTGGGGAGGAGTGTTTGAGAAGCAGTGCAGTGAAAGAGCGTTAGGTGGCAGGGCGGGTGGTGCGATGGAGTGTGGTGTAAGTTAGTGTTGGGAGGAGTGAGGGAGAATGAGTGTGGTGAAGTGAGTATGTTGGCAGGGCGTGTGGTGCGATGAACAGTGGGAGAGGAAGTGGGATGGTGGGGAGTGTGGTGGAAGGGCGTGTGGTGCGAGGGCGTTTAGTGCGAAGGCGTTTGGTGGAGAAATGGTGAAGGGAGTTTGTTGGGAGGATGTGTCATGCGAGGACGTGTGTTGCGGGTGCCAGTGAGTGTTGGAGAAGGAGAGTGGTGAAGGGAGTGTTGTGGGAGGGCTTCTGGGGAAAGGTAGTGTGGGGAGGAGTGTTGGCGAAGCAGCATGTTGAAGGAAATGTGCTTTGAGGGCGTGTGATTGGGAGAGCATGTAGTGGGAGATTGTGTAGTGTCAGGGAGTGTGTGAGCAGGTGTGTGGCAAAGGCAGTTTGGAGGGAGGGCGTGTGGTATGAAGGAATGTGGTGGGTGGACGTGTGGGAGAAGGAGTGTGGTGGTAGGGTTTGTAGGGAAAGGTATTGTGGGGACGAGTGTGGGAGAAGGATTGTGGTGAAAGAAGTGTAGTTGGAGTACGTGTGCTGGGGGAGCATGTGGTGGGAGGGCGGGTGGTGGGAGGGCGGGTGGAGGAAGGACGTGTGGTGCGAGGGCATGTAGTGCGAGGGAGTGTGAGAAAAGGAGGGTGGAGAAGGGAGAGTGGTTTTAGGACCTGTGTTCCGATGGAGTGTGGGAGAAGGAGTGTGGTGGGAGGGCTTGTGTGGAAAGGTAGTTGTAGTGTGGGAGTTGGTATTTGGAGGAAGATGTGTGGTGGGAGAGCGCGTGTTGTAGGGTTTGTGGTGGGAGGGGATGTGGTTGAAGTGCGTGTGGTGCGAGGACGTGTGGTAGGAGTGCGTTGCGAGAAATTGTTAAGGGAGGTTGGTGGGAGGGTATGTGGTGCGAGGGAGTGTTGGACAAGGTGTGTGGTGAAGTGTGTGTGGTGGGAGGGCGTGTAGTGGGAGGGTTTGTGTGAAAGGCAGTGCGGGGAGTAGTGTGGGAGAAGGAGTGTGGTGAATGAAATGTGGTGTGAGGGCATGTGGAGGGAGAGCGTGTGGTGGGAGAATGTGTTTTGCGATTGAGTGTAAGAGGAGGAATGTGGTAAAGGAAGTGTGGTAGGAGGGCGTGTTGTGGGAGAGTATTTGATAGGAGGGCGTGTCGTGGAATGGCGTATGGTGTGAGAGTGTGTGTGGTAGATCGGCGTATGGTTCGAGGGAGTGTGTGAGAAGTAGTGTGGTGAAGTGAGTGTGGTGGGAGCACATGTGGTAGGAGGGCGTGTGGTGAGAGGTAGTGTGGGAGAAGGAGTGTGGTTGGAGAGACTGTGGTGGGAGTGCGTGTGGTGCGAGGGTGTATGGTGTGTGGGAATGTGGGTCAAGGAGTGTGGTGAATTGAGTGTGGTGGGAGGAAATGTGGTGGAAGGGTCTTTGGTGTGAGTGAGTGTGGTGCGAGTGAGGGAGGAGAAGGGAGAGCAGTGTGAGGGCGTGTGGTGTGAAGGAGTGGGGAGAAATGGTGAATGCAGAGTGGTGGTAGGGTGTGTCATGTAAGGGTGTGTGGTGCGAGTGAATGTGGTTAAAGGATATGGTAGAGAGAGTTAGTTGGGAGGGTGTGTGTGGCGAGGACATGTGGTGCGAGCTTGACTGGTGCGAGGGAGTGTGGGAAAAGGAGTGTGGTGAACTGAGAATGGTGGGAGGGCGATTAGTGGGAGTGCGTGTGGTGCGAGGGAGTGTGGCGCAAGGGAGTGTGGTGAGATGACGTGTGGTGCGAGGCTGTTTTGGAGGAGTGTGGTTAAGGGAGTGCGGTGGGAGGGCTTCCGTTCGGAGGGTGTGTGGAGCGAGGGAGTATGTGAGAAGCAGTGTGGTGAAGTGAGGTATGAGCTTGATGTGCGTGTGATGCGAGGGCGTCTGGTGGGAGGGCGTGGGGTGCAATGTTGAAAGGAGATTGGTGGGAGGGCGTGTCTTGTGAAGATGTGTGGTGCGAGTGAGTGTGGTTAAAGGATATGGTAGAGAGAGTTAGTTGGGAGGGTGTGTGTGGCGAGGTCATGTTGTGCGAGTTTGACTGGTGCAGGGGAGTATGGGAAGAGCGTGTGGTGTGAGGGAGTTTGGGAGAAGGAGTGTAGTGAAGGTTGTGTGGTGGGAGGGCGTGTGGTGCGAGTGTGCATGGTGCAAGTGAGTGTGGGAGAAGTATATGGTGAAGGGATTATGCTTGGAGGGTGTGTGGGGCGAGGACTCATGGTGCAAGGTTGTGTGGTCCGAGGGAGTGTGGGAGAATGAATGTGGTAAGAGGGTGTGTGGGAGAAGGAGTGTGGTGAAGGGAGTGTGCTGGGAGGGCATGTGGTTGGAGGGCTTGTGGAGTGGGGAGGAATGTGGGAGAACGTGCATGGTGAAGGAAATGTGCTGTGAGGTAGCATGGTGGGAGAGCATGTGGAGCGAGGGAGTTTGTGAGGAGGAGTGTGGTGAAGGGTCTGTGGTGGGAGGATGTATGGTGTGAGGGCGCGTGGTGCGATGGGCGGGTGGTGGGAGGACGTGTGGTGCTAGGACGTGTGGTGCGAGGGAGTGTGGAGAAGGGAGAGTAGTGTGAGGGCGTGTGGTGCGAATGAGTGTGGGATAAGGAGTGTGGTGAAGCGAGTGTGGGGAGGGGATGAGTTGGAAGGGTGTGACGCGCGAGGGCGTGTGGTGGGGGTGTGTGGAGAAATGATGGGAGGTCGTGTGGTGCGAGGGTGTTTAGTGCGAATGTGGTGAAAGCCGTGTTTTGGGAGGGGAAGAGGTGGAAGGGCATGTGGTGGGAGGGCGTGAGGTTAGAGCAAGTGTGGAGTAAGGAGTGTGATGTAGGCAATGTGCTGGGAGCCCATGTGGTGCGAAGGTGTGTGGTGAAGGTTAGTGTTGGGAAGAATGTGTTAGAAGAAGTGCTGAGAAGGTTGTGTGGTCGGAGGGACTGTGGTGGGCGTCCGTGTGGCGCGAGGGTGTGTGGTGTGTGGGAATTTGTGACAAGGAGTGTGGTGAATTGAGTGTGGTGGGGGGGCATGTGGTGGGAGGGCATGTGGTGCGAGTGAGTGTGGTGAACAGAGAGTAGTGTGAGGGCGTGTGGTGTGAAGGAGTGGTGAGAAATGGTGAATGGAGTGTGGTGGTAGGACGTGGTGGGAGGGTGTGTGGTGCCAGTTAGTGTGGTGAACTGATGAACCGAGTGTGGTTGTAGGGCGTGTGGTGTAAGGGTGTGTGGTGCTAGTGAGTGTGGTAAAAGCATATGGTAGAGAGAGTTAGTTGGGAGGGTGTGTGTGGTGAGGACATGTGGTGCGAGGTTGACGCGTCCGAGTGATTGTGGGAAAAGGAGTGTGGTGGGAGGGCCAGTGGGGGGAGTGCGTGTGGTGCGAGTGAGTGTCGTGAGTGGGTGTGCCGTACGTGGGTGTGTGGGATAAGGTGTGTGGTGAAGTGAGTGTGGTGGGAGGGCATCCGGTCAGAGGGTGTGTGGAGCAAGAGTGTATGGGAAAGGTAGTGTGGTGAGGTGAGTGTGATGGGAGGGAGTGTGGTTAGAGGGCTTGTGGTTAGAGGCAGTGTGGGATAAGAAGTGTGATTTAGGCAATGTGGTGGGAGGACATGTGTTGTGAAGGTGTGTGGTGAAAGTTCCTGTGGGGAGGAGTGTGTTAGAAGAAGTGCGGTGAAGGGTGTGCGGCGTGAGGTACTGTGGTTGGAGTGCGTGTGGTGCCAGGGTGTGTGGTGTGTGTGAATGTGTGATAAGGAGTGTTGAGAAGGGAGTGTTGAGAAGGAGTGTTGAGAAGGGAGTTGAGAAGGGAAGCGAGTGCATGTGGTGCGAGGGTTTTTGGGAGACTTATTGTGGTGAGGGGAGTGTGGTGGTAGGGCGTGTGGTGGGTGTGTGAGTGGTGGGAGGGCATGTGGGTGAAGCAGAGTGGTGAAGGGAGTGTGTTTGGAAGTTATAAGGTTGATGTGCGTGTGATGCGAGGGCATCTGGTGGGAGGGCGTGAGGGGAAGTGGTGAAGGGAGGTTTGTGGGAGGGCGTGTGGTGTGTTAGTGTGTGGTGCGAGGGACTGTTGAAGAAGGAGTATAGTGAAAGGTGTGTGTTCGTAGGGTGTGAGGTGTGCGGATGTATGGTTCTTGGTTGTGTTGTGCGAATGATTGTTGGAGAATGAGTGTGCCGAAGTGAGTGTGGTGGGAGGGTGAGTAGTGGAGGTGTGTGTGATGCGAGGGAGTGTGGTGAGTGGGCGTGTCGTGCATGGGTGTCTGAGAGAAGGTGTGTGCTGATGGAAGTGTGGTGGGAGGGCATCCAGTCCGAAGGTGTGTGTTGCGAGAGTGTATGGGAGAGGTAGTGTGGTGATGTTAGTGTGATTTCAGGGAGTGTGTTTGGAGGGCGTGCGGTTAGAGTAAGTGTGGGATCAGGAGTGTAATGTAGGCAATGTGGTGGGAGGGCATGTGTTGCGAAGGTGTGTGGTGAAAGTTAGTGTGGGGCAGAGTGTGTTGGAAGAAGTGTGGTGATGGGTGTGTGGTCGGAGGGACTCTGGTGGGAGTCCTTGTGGTGCGAGGGTGTGTGGTGTGTGGGAATATGTGTCAAGGAGTGTGGTGAATTGAGTGTGGTTGGAGGACATGTGGTGGAAGGGAGTGTGGTGCGAGTGAGTGTGTTGAACAGGTGAATGGAGTGTTGTCATAAGGCGTGTGGTTTAAGCGTGTGTTCTGCTAGTGAGTGTGGTAAAAGGATATGGTAAAGAGTGTTATTAGGCAGGGTGTGTGTGGCGAGGACATGTGCTGCGAGGGTGACTGGTGAGAGGGAGTGGAGGAAAAGGAGTGTGGTGAACTGAGAGTGGTGGGAGGGAGAGTGGGCGTAGCGCATATGTTGCGAGGGAGTGTGGTGAAGGGAGTGTGGTGAGAGGGCGTCCGTTCGGAGGGTGTGTGGAGCGACGGAGTATGTGAGAAGCAGTGAGGTGAAGTGAGTGTGGTGGGAGGGCATGTGGTGGGAGGGCGTGTGGTGCGAGTGAGTGTGGAGAAGAGAGAGTAGTGTGAGAGTGTGTGGTGTGAAGGAGTGGTGAGGAATGTGGAGTGTGGTGCTAGGACATGTGGTGGGAGGGTGTGTGATGTGAGTGACCCTAACCCTAACCCTAACCCTAACCCTAACCCTAACCCTAACCTTCCTCTTAGTTCACCACACCCCTTTTCCCAATCTCCCTCGCACCTGTCAATCTCGCACCACATGTCCTGACCACATACTCCCTCCCAACTAACTCTCTTTACCATATTCTTTGAACACACTCACTCGCACCACACACCCTTACACCACACACCTTGCCACCACACTCCATTCACCATTTCACCACACACCTTCACACCACACCCTCTCACACTACTCTCCCTTCTCCACACTCACTCGCACCACACGCACAACCACCACACATCCTCCAAACAGCGGCCCTCCCACCATGCACCCAACTACCACACGTCCTCCCACCACCCTCCTTTCACCACAACTCCACCCATCATATTCCTTCACACCACACGCCCTCTTACCACATGCTCTCCCACCAAACTCCGTTCACCACACTCCTGGTCTAACACTTCTTTGCTCCACACACTCTCCCACCTCATGCCCAACCACCACACTCCTTTCACTATTTCACCACAAGCCCTCCCACCACACGCCCTTCCACCTCATCCCCTCCCAAAACACTCCCTTCACCACACTCCTTATCACACACTCCCTCACACCACACGCCCTCACACAACTCTCCATTCTCCACATACACTCGCACCACACGACCAAGCACCACAGGTCCTCCAAACACCCGCGCTCGCAGCACGCGCCCAACCACGCACAAGTACTCCCACCACACTTCTTTCACCACACTCTTCTCCTTTACACTTCCACACAATACCTTTCCCTACAAGCCTTCCCACCATACTCCCTCTCCACACGTTAACCCACCATATTCCTTCGCATCACACGCCCTCCCAACACACGCACTCCGACCACATACCCTTCACAGCACTCCTACTAACACACTCCCTCACACTACATGCCCTACTACCACACGCCCTCCAACCACACCCCTCCCACCACACTCACTTCACCACACTACTCCAATACTCCCTTGTTCCACACATCCTCTGACCGGACACCTTCCCACCACACTCCCTTCTCCACACTCCTTCACCCACACACCCTCGCACCACACGCATTCCCACAACCTGCCTCCCACCACATTCACTTCACCACACTCCTTCCCCCACACTCTCTCGCACCACACTGGCTCCCACCACATTCCTTCTCTCACACTCCCTGGCACCACATGCCAAGGCACCACACGTCCATCCTTCTCTCGCCCTCCCACCTCCACCCTCCCACCACGTGCTCTCCAATCCACGTCCTGCCACCACACTTCTTTCACCACACACTTTCTCCCACACTCCTCCCCACAAAACCTTTACCCACAAGGCCTCCCACCACACTCCTACTCCCACACAGCCTCCCACCACATTCCCTCGCACAACAGGTCCTCCCACCACAAACACTTCAACAAACTCCTTCTCACACACAACCTCGCACCAGACGCCCTCCCACCTCACGAGCTGGCAGCACACGCCCTTCACCACACTCCTTCTCCCACACTCCCTCGCAGCACACTCCTTCTCCCACACTCCCTCAAACCACTCAAACTGGCTCCAAACGTCCGCGCCCCACACACCCTCCCAAAAAATCCCTTCAACATATCCTTGGTGGTTGGGCATGTGGTGGGAGGACGTGTTGTACGAAGGAAATGTGGGAGAATGAGTGTGTTGTAGGCAATGTGTTGGGAGGGCATGTATTGCGAAGGAGTGTGTTGAAAGTTAGTGTGGGGAGGAGTGTTTTAGAAGAAGTGAGGTGAAGGGTGTGTGGTCGGAGGGATTGTGGTGGGATTCCGTGTGATGCGACGATGTGTGGTGTGTGGAAATGTGGGTCAAGGAATGTGGTCACTGGAGTGTGGTGGGAGGACGTGTGTTGGGAGGGCTTTTGTGTAAAGGTAGTGTGGGGAGCAGGGTGGGAGAAGGTGGCTGGTGAAAGAAATGTGGTGTGAGGTTGTGTGGTGGGATAGCGTGTGGTGGCAGAGTGTGTGGTGCAAAGGAGTGTGTAACGAGCATTGTGGCGAAGGGAGTTTGGTGGGAGGGCATGTGGTGGCAGAGTGTGTGGTGCAAAGGAGTGTGTAACGAGCATTGTGGCGAAGGGAGTTTGGTGGGAGGGCATGTGGTGGGAGGGCGTGTGGTATGGGGCGTGTGGTGTGAGTGAGTGTGTGAGTAGGAGGGTCATGAAGGGTGTGTGGTGGTAGGGACTGTGGTGGGAGTGCGTGTGGTGTGAAGGTGTGTGTGTCATGGGAATGTGGGAATAGGAGTGTGGTGGGAGGGCGTGTGGTAGGAGGTGTGTGGTGAAAGCAGTGTTTTGGGAGGGGATGAGGTGAAAGGGCATGTGGTGGGAGGGCGTGTGGTTAGTGGAAGTGTGGAGTAAGGAGTGTGATGTCGGCAATGTGGTGGGAGCCCATGTGGTGCGAAGGTGTGTGGTGAAGGTTAGTGTTGGGAGGAATGTGTTAGAAGAAGTGCTGTGAACGTTGTGTGGTCAGAGGGATTGTGGTGGGCGTCCGTGTGGCACGAGGGTGTGTGGTGTGTGGGAATGTGAGTCAAGGAGTGTGGTGAATTGAGTGTGGTGGGGGTGCATGTGGTGGGAGGGCATGTGGTGCGAGTGAGTGTGGAGAACTGAGAATAGTGTGAGGGCGTGTGGTGTGAAGGAGTGGTGAGGAATGGTGAATGGAGTGTGGTGGTAGGACGTGGTGGGAGGGTGTGTGGTGCGAGTCATTGTGGTAAAAGTATATGGTAGAGAGTGTTAGTTGTGAGGGTGTGTGGGGTGAGGACATGTGGTGCGAGGTGGACTCGTGCGGGTGAGTGTGGGAAAAGGTGTGTGGTGAACTGAGAGTGGTGGGAGGGCGAGTGGGGTGAGTGCGTGTGGTGCGAGGGAGAGCCGTCTGTGGGCGTGCCGTGCGTGGGTGTGTGAGAGAAGGTGTGTGGTGAAGGGAGTGCGGTGGGACGGCATCCGGTCAGAGGTTGTGTGGAGCGAGAGTGTATGGGAGAGTTAAGTGTGGTCAGGTGAGTGTGATGGGAGGGAGCATGGTTGGAGGGCTTGTGGTTAGAGGAAGTGTGGAATAAGGAGTGATATTTAGGCAATGTGGTGGGAGGACATGTGTTGTGAAGGTGTGTGGTGAAAGTTCCTGTGGGGAGGAATGTGTTAGAAGATGTGCGGTGAATGCTGTGTGGTGAGAGGGACTGTTGTTGGAGTGCGTGTGGTGTGAGGGAATGTGGGATAAGGTGTGTGGAGAAGGGAGTGTGGTGGGAGGACTTGTGGTGGGAAGGCTTTTAGGTAAAGGTAGTGTGGGGAGGAGTGTGGGAGAAGGAGCGTGGTGAAGGAAATGTGGTGTGAGGTAGTGTGGTGGGATATCGTGTGGTGGGAGAGTGTGTGCTGCAAAAGAGTGTGTGACAAGGAGTGTGGCGAAGGGAATTTGGTGGGATGGCGGGTGGTAGGAGGGCATGTGGTGTGAGGGAGTATGTGAGTAGGAATGTGGTGAAGGGTGTGGTGGGAGTGCGTGTAGTGGGAGGGCATGTGGTGCCAAGGAATGTGGTGGGTTGACGTGTGGAGAAGGAGTGTGATGGGAGGGCTTGTATGGAAATGTATTGTGGGGAAGTGTAAGGGAGAAGAAGTATGGTGAAAGAAGTGTGGTGGGAGTCCATGTGGTGGGCGAGAGTGTGGTGCGAAGGAGTTTGTGACCAGGAGTGTGGCAAAGGGAATTTATTTCAATGTTTGCAGCTTCATTTTAGCATTTATTTATACTTTTTGAAATTGAAATTTAAATTCGAATTACTTTATCTACATTTTGTTTTCTGGTTGTAAAGTATATTTTTAAAATTCTTTAAAAGTTTTACAAGTCTTATTAATATTTTAACATGAAAGTTCATAGATTTAAAACAATGAATTGATAAACATTTCGCTAAAAAAGCATTTATTTTGATGTTAGTAGTTTCATTTTAGCCTGTATATTATTCTTTTTAAAATTTAAATGTGGATGTGAATTTCCTGATCGACATTTTGATTTCTTTAAGATAATTACTTTTTCAAGCCTCTGACAATTTTTTACATTTTAGAAAGGCTATTAATATTTGAACATGGCAGTTCATATGAGAATCATTGTTTATTCATTTCCCAAAAATCCATTTATATTAATGTTTGTTGTTTCATTTTCGAAATTATATTATACTTCTTTAAATTGGAAACGTAGATGTGAATTTAGTGTTCTATATTAGGCTAGGTATTTTTACAACCTCTGACAAACGTTTTACATGTGCTGTTTAATCAACTGAGATCATAGGCCACACAACCTTTCCCCACTTTCCGTCGCACCACACGGCAACCCACCACACGCTCACCCACCATACGCCCTTCCACCACACGCCCTCCTAGCAAACTCCCTTCGCCACACTCCTGCTCCCACACATCCTCCCACCACACTCCACCCACACTAACTCGCACCACATATCTTCGCACCACACACTCTCCAAACACAGTCTCTTCAGCATATCCTTCTTACACTTTCTCCTACCACTCTCCCTTCAACATATTGCTTCTCCCACTAGCCCAGGTATCCACACGCCCTCGCACAACACGCCCTCCCAGCACAGTCCCTTCACCACACTCCTTCTCCCACACGCCCTCGCACCACACGCCCTTGCACCTCATACCCTCCCAATACACTCCCTTCAGCACACTCCTTACCTCACACTCCTTATCCCACACTCCCTAGCTCCACACACCCTCACAATACTCTCTCTTATGCACATTCCATCGCACCACACGTCCTAGAACCACACGTCCCCCAAACACCCGTCCTCCCACCACGCACCCTCCAACCACACGTCCTCCCACCACACTTCTTTCACCACACTCCTTCTACCACATTCATCCTCACAATACCTTCCCCCACAAACCCTCCCACCACATTGTCTACATTAAACCCCTTATCCCACACTTCCTCTAACCACACCTCTTACAACCACACTCCCTCCCATCACAGTGCACCACACTACCTCTCCCATACTCCCTCGCTCCACACACCCTCTGACCGGATGCCCTTCCCACACACTCCCTTCACCACACACCTTCTCCCACACACCCATGCATGACTCGCCCACACATCACACACCCTCACACCACACGCACTTCTCCAAACTCTTTCTCCCACACCCTTTCGCAACACACAACCTTAAACCACTCGCCCAACAACAGCACTCCATTCACCATTTCACCACGCCCTCAAAAAATGAAGCTGCAACCATATATGTATTTTTGGGTAATGTTTAAACAATATTTCAAACCTATCAAATGTCATGTTTAAATATTAATAGCCTTTGTAAAACGTTTAAAGAAGTTTAAAAATATACTATACAACAAGAAAACAAAATGTAGAGAAAGAAATTTGCATTTCAAAAATTATGAATAAACGCTAATATGAAGCTTCAAACATTGAAATGAATGCATTTTAGGAAACGATTAAACATTGCTTTCTCAGGTGTGAACTACGTTGATTATAGTTTAACAGAACATGTAAAACGTTTGTCAGAGGTTGGAAAAGAACTTCTTCAAGAAACCAAATTGTAGATCAGTAAATTTGCAATTACATTCTAATTTTAAAAACAATAATATGTGCTTAAAATGAAATTACAAACATAAAATAAAATGTTTTTTTGAGAAATGTTGAAATTTTTTCACATCTATAAACTTTCATGTTTAAATATTAATAGCCTTTGTAAAACTTTTTTTAACGTTTTACAAAGGTTATTAATATTTAAACATGAAAGTTCATCGGTGAAAGAATGCTTAAACATTTCTCAAAAATGCATTTTATTTTATGATGGTAATTTCATTTTAAGCATTTACTATGGTATATTTCTTGTAAATATTGTAATGTAAATGTGAATTTACTAATCTACATTTGGTTTTTTGAAGAAAAGTACTTTTACAACCTCTGACAAACTTTTACGTTCTTTCATAAAATGCATTCAATTCAATGTTTGCAGCTTCATATTAGCATTATATTTTACTTTTTGAAATTGAAAATTAAATCCGAATTTCTTTGCCTACACTTCGTTTTCTGGTTGCATAATATATTTTTAAACTGCTTTAAATGTTTTACAAAGGCTATGAATATTTAAACATGAAAGTTCATAGATGTGAAACAATTTTTAAATATTTCTGAAAAATACATTTGCATTAATGTTTTTAGATTCAGTTTGGAAATTATACGATGGTTTTTAAACTTGAAATGTAGATATGAATTTACTCTTCTACATTTCGTTTCGTTAAAGAAAAGTATTGTTATAAACTCTGACAAACGTTTTACGTATGTTTATATATAAACGATGGTGTACATAGCTGAGAAAACTATGTTTAATCTTTTCCTAAAATGCATTCAATTCAATGTTTGCAGCTACATATTAGCATTTATTTATACTTTTTCAAATTGAAAATTAAATGCGAATTTCTTTATCTACATTTTGTTTCCCGGTTGTAATGTATATTTTTTAACTTCTTTAAACGTTTTACAAAGGCTATTAATATTTAAACATGAAAGTTTAAAGATGTGAAAAAATGTTTAAACATTTCTCAAAAAAGTATTTTGTTTTATTTTTGTAATTTCATTTTAAGGATTTATATTATTTCTTTAAAAATTGATATGTAAATGTGAATTTACTGATCTACATTTTGGTTTCTTGACAACCTTTGACAAACGTTTTACAAGTTTTGTTAAACTATAAACAACGTAGTTCATAGCTGAGAAAGCTATGTTTAATCTTTTCCTAAAATACATTCATTTCAATGTTTGCAGCTTCATATTAGCATTTATTACGTTTTGAACTTGAAATTTAAATGCGAATTTCTTTATCTACATTTTTTTTATGGTTGTATAGTATATTTTTAAACTTCTTTAAACGTTTTACAAAGGCTATTAATATTTAAACATGAAAGTTTATAGATGTGAAACAATTTCAACATTTCTCAAAAAAACATTTTATTTTATGTTTGTAATTTCATTTTAAGCAAATATTAATCTTTTTAAAATTAGAATGTAATTGTAAATTTACTGATCTACAATTTGGTTTCTTGAAGAAGTTCTTTTCCAACCTCTGACAAACGTTTTACATGTGCTGTTTAATCAACTGAGATCATAGGCCACACTACCTTTCCCCACTTTCCGTCGCACCACACGGCATCCCACCACACGCGAGTGGGCGAATCATGCGTGGGTGTGTGGGAGAAGGTGTGTGGTGAAGGGAGTGTGTTGGGAGGGCATCCGGTCAGAGTGTGTGTGGAGCGAGGGTGTATGGGAGAGGTAGTGTGGTGAACTGTGATGGGAGGGAGTGTGGTTGTAAGAGGTGTGGTTAGAGGAAGTGTGGGATAAGGGGTTTAATGTAGGCAATGTGGTGGGAGGGTTTGTGGGGGCCTTTGTGAGGATGTATGTGGTAGAAGGAGTGTGGTGAAAGTAGTGTGCTGGGAGGACGTGTGGTTGGAGGGCGCGTGGTGGGAGGGCGGGTATTTGGGGGACGTGTAGTTCTAGGACGTGTGGTGTGATGGAATGTGGATAAGGGAGAGTATTGTGATGGCGTGTGGAGCGATGGAGTGTGAGGTAAGGAGTGTGGTGAAGGGAGTGTATTGGGAGGGTATGAGGTGCAAGGGCGTGTGGTGCGAGGGCGTGTGGAGCAATGGAGTGTGAGAGGAGGAGTGTGGAGAAGGGAGAGTGGTTTGGGGGCGTGTGGTGCGAGGGTGTGTGGGAGAAGGAGTGTGGTGAAGGGAGATTGGTAGGAGGGCGTGTAGTGGAAGGGCGTATGGTGGGTGGGCGTGTGGTGGGATGCCGTGTGGTGCGATGGAAAGTGGGGAAAGGTAGTGTGGCCTATGATCTCAGTTGATTAAACAGCACATGTAAAATGTTTGTCAGAGGTTGTAAAAATACCTAGCCTAATATAGAACTCTAAATTCACATCTTCGTTTCCAATTTAAAGAAGTATAATATAATTTCGAAAATGAAACAACAAACATTAATATAAATGGACTTTTGGGAAATGATTAAACAATGATTCTCATATGAACTGCCATGTTCAAATATTAATAGCCTTTCTAAAATGTAAAAAATTGTTAGAGGCTTGAAAAAATAATTATCTTAAAGAAAACAAACTGTCGATCAGGAAATTCACCTACACATTTAAATTTTAAAAAGAATACTATACAGGCTAAAATACATTCATTTCAATGTTTGCAGCTTCATATTAGCTTCATCAAAATCAATGCTTTTTTTGCGAAATGTTTATCAATTCATTGTTTTACATCTTTCATGTTTAAATATTAATAGGACTTGAAAAACTTTTAAAGAATTTTAAAAATATACTTTACAACCAGAAAACAAAATGTAGATAAAGTAATTCGAATTTATTTTTCAATTTCAAAAAGTATAAATAAATACTAAAATGAAGCTGCAAACATTGAAATAAATTCCCTTTGCCACACTCCTGGTCACAAACTCCTTCGCAACACACTCTCGCCCACCACATGGACTCCCACCACACTTCTTTCACCATACTTCTCCCTTACACTTCCCCACAATACATTTCCATACAAGCCCTCCCACCACACTCCTTCTCCACACGTCAACCCACCATATTCCTTGGCACCACACGTCCTCCCACCACATGCACTCCCACCACACCCTTCACCACATTCCTACTCACATACTCCCTCACACCACATGCCCTCCTACCACCCACCCTCCCACCAAATTCTATTCGCCACACTCCTGGTGACACACTATTTTGCACCACACACTCTCCCACCACACGATATCCCACCACACTACCTCACACCACATTTCCTTCACCACACTCCTTCTCCCACACTCCTCCCCAGACTACCTTTACCCAAAAGCCTTCCCACCACACGTCCTCCCACCACACTCCCTTCTCCACACACCTTATCCCACATTCCCTCACACCACACACCATGGCACCACACGCACTCCAACAACAGTCTGTCCCACCACACAGCCTTAACCGCACTTCTTCTAACACACTCCTCCCCACAGGAACTATCACCACACACCTTCACAACACATGCCCTCCCACAACATTGCCTAAATCACACTCCTTATCCCACACTTCCTCTAACCAAAATCCCTCCAACCACACCCCCTCCCATCACACTCACCTCACCATACTACCTCTCCCATACACTCTTCCTCCACACACCCTCTGACCGGATGCCCTCCCACCACACTACCTTCACCACACACCTTCTCCCACACACCCACGTACGGCACGCCCACTCACTACACTCACTCGCACCACACGCACTCCCCCCACTCGCCCTCCCACCACTCTCAGTTCACCACACTCCTATTCCCACAATCACTCGCATGAGTCAACCTCACACGACATGTCCTCACCACACACACCCTCCCAACTAACTCTCTCTACCATATGCTTTTACCACACTCACTCACACCACACACCCTTACACCACACGCCCTACCACCACACTCGTTTCATCAGTTCACCACACTAACTCTCACCACACACCCTCCCACCACGTCCTATCACCACACTCCATTCACCATTTATCACAACTCCTTCACACCACACGCCCTCACACTACTCTCAGTTCTCCACACTCATGCGGACCACATGCCCTCCCACCACATGCCCCCCCACCACACACCTTCGCACTCCTTGGCTCACATTCCCACACACCACACACCCTCGCGCCACACGGACGCCCACCACAGTCCCTCTGACCACACAAGCTTCACAACATTTCTTCTAACACATTCCACCCAACACTAACCTTCACCACACACCTTCGCACCACATGGGCTCCCACCACATTGCCTACATCACAATCCTTACTCCACACTACCTCTAACCACACGCCCTCCCACCACACGCCCTCCCACCACACTCCTTCTCCCACATTCCCACGACACACACACCCTCGCAACACACACCTTCACAACACATGCACTCCCACCACAGTCCCTCCCACCACACACCCTTCATGACCCAGCTACTCACAAACTCACTCACACCACACGCCCACATACCACACGCCCTCCCACCACATGCCCTCCCACCAAACTCCCTTCGCAACAATCCTCGTCACACACTCCTTTGCACCACACACTCTGCCACCACACGCTATCCCACCACACAAGCTCACACCACATTTCCTTCACCAGCCACCTTCTCCCACCCTGCTCCCAACACTACACAAAAGCCCTCCCAACACACGTCCTCCCAACACACGTCCTCCCACCACACTCCATTGTCCACACTCCTTGACCCACATTTCCACACACCACACATCCTCGCACCACATGGACTCCCACCACAATCCCTCCGACCACACACCCTTCACCTCACTTCTTCTAACACACTCCTCCCCACACTAACTTTCACCACACACCTTCGCAATACATGCCCTCCCACCATATTGCCTACATCACACTCATTCTCCCACATATCCTCTTTCCACACTCCCTCCCACCACATGTCCTCCCACCACACTCCCTTCACCACACTCCTTCTCCCACATTCTCACGCACCACACACCCTCGCACCACACGCACTCCCACCACAGTCCCTCCCACCACACTCCCTTCACTACACACCTTCGACCACACACCCTCGCACCACACGTCCATTCTCCACACTCCTTCAAACCACACTCCCTCGCAAGATATGCATTCCCCACACTCGCACTCCCCCTACTCCTCTCAGTTCACCACTCCCCTTCTCCCAAACTCCCTCGCACCAACCTCGCACCACATGTCCTCGCCACACACAACCTCCCAAACTAACTGCCTTTACCATACACTTTTACCACACTCACTCGCACACACACCCTTACACCACACGCCCTACCACCACACTCCATTCACCATTTCACCACACACCTTCACACCACACTCCCTCACACTAATCTCCCTTCTCCACACTCACTCGCACCACACGCACTACCACCACAAATCCTCCAAACACCCGCACACCCACTATGCACCCAACCACCACATGTCCTCCCACGAGACTTCTTTCACCACAGCTCCACCCTCCATTTTCCTTCGCACCACATGCTCTCGTACCACACGTCCTCCCACCACATGCCCAACCACCAAACTTCATTCGCAACTCTCCTTCTCAAATACTCCATCTCTCCACACACTCTCCTGCCACACGTTCTCCCACCACACTTCTTTCAGCAGACTTCATCTCCCTTACACTTCTCCAGAATACCTTTCCGTACAAACCGTCCGAACACATTCCTTCTCCACACGTCAATCCACCACATTCCTTCTCACCACATGCCCTCCCACGACACACTCTTCACAACATTCCTACTCACATGCTGCCTCACACCACATGCCATCCCACCAAATTCTCTTCGCCACACTCCTGGTCACACACTCTTTTGCACCACACTCTCTCCCACCACACGATAAACCACCACACTAACTCACACCACATTTCCTTCACCATGCTCCTTCTCCCACACTTCTCCCCACACTACCTTTACCCAAAAGCCCTCCCACCACACGTCCTCGCTCCATACTCCCTTCTCAACACTCCTTACCCCACATTCCCACGCACCACACACCCTGGCACCACACTTCTTCTAACACACTCCTCCCCACAGGAACTTTCACCACACACCTTCACAACACATGCCCTCCCACCACATTGCCTAAATCACACTCCTTATCCCACACTTCCTCTAACCACAGGCCCTCCAACCACACCCCCTCCCATCACACTCACCTCACCATACTACCTCTCCCATACACTCTCGCTCCACACACCCTCTGACCGGATGCCCTCCCACCACACTACCTTCACCACACACCTTCTCCCACTCTCCCACGTACGGCACGCCCACTCACTACACTCACTCGCACCACACGCACAACCACCACACATCCTCCAAACACCGGCCCTCCCACCATGCACCCAACTACCACACGTCCTCCCATCACACTCCTTTCACCACAGCTCCACCCATCATATTCCTTCGCACCACATGCCCTCCTAACACACGCCCTCCCACCACATGCTCTCCCACCAAACTCCATTCACCACACTCCTGGTCAAACACTCCTTCGCTCCACACACTCTTCCACCTCATGCCCAACCACCACACTCCTTTCACTATTTCACCACAAGCCCTCGAACCACACGCCCTTCCACCTCATCCACTCCCAAAACACTCCCTTCACCAAACTCCTTATCACACACTCCCTCACACCACACGCCCTCACACAACTCTCCATTCTCCACAATCACTCGCACCACACGACCAAGCACCACAGGTCCTCCAAACACCCGCGCTCGCAGCACGCTCTCAACCACCACAAGTACTCCCACCACACTTCTTTCACCACAATCCTTCTCCAACACTCGTCCCCACAATACCTTTCCCCACAAACCCTCCCACCACACACACTCCCACCACACTCCTTCTCCCACACGTCCACCCACCACATTCCTTCATACCACACGCCCTCCCTCCAAACTGTGTTTGCCACACACCTGCTCACACACTCCCTGACACTACACAATCTCCCACTACATGCTCTCCCAATCACACGCCCTCACAGCACATTTCCTTCAACATGCTACTTCGCCAACACTCCTCCCCACACTACCTTTCCCCAGAAGCCCTCCCACAACACTCCCTTCACCACTCTCCTTCTCCCACACTCACTGGCACCCGCAACACACGTCCTCGCATGACACATCCTCCCAACAAACTCCCTTCACCATTTCTCCACACGCCCTCCCACCAAACGCCTTCACACTAAACGCCCTCGCACCACACGCCCTTCCACCACAGTCCATACCATCCCACTCCATCTCCCACTGTTCATCGCAGCACACGCCCTGCCAACATACTCACTTCACCACACTCATTCTCCCTCACTCCTCCCAACACTAACTTACACCACACTCCATCGCACCACACACCCTGCCACCTAACGCTCTTTCACTGCACTGCTTCTCAAACACTCCTCCCCACAATACCCTCAAGCCTTCCCACCACACACCCTCCTACCACACTACTGCTCCCACACTCCCTCGCACGATCCACTCTCCCACCACAAACTCTCCCATCACAAGCAATCCCAACACATTCCCTTCACCACACTCCTTCACTCGCACTTGCAAGCATCACACGTCGTCCCACCACATGCCCTCCCACCGAACTCCCTCGCACCCCACGACTTCTCCCACACTCCTCCCCACACTACCTTGCACCACACGCACTCCCATCACACTCCCTTAATCACACATCTTCTCCCAAACGCCTTCGCACCACCCGCCCTCCCACCACACTTCCTTCACCACACTCCTCCCAGACTCTTTCGCACCACACCCCCTCCCACCAGACGCCCTCACACCACGCTCTCTTTTCCACACTCCTTCTCCTACACACTTCCCCACACTACCTCGCACCATATGCCCTCCTACGACTCTCCCTTCACCACCATCGTTCTCCTACACTCCCACGCACCACACTCCCTCGCAGCACACTCCCTGCCACCACACTACCTTGAACAAACTACTTCTCCCACAAACCCTCACACCGGTGAGGGGAGTGTGTTGGGAGTGTGTGTGGTGCGAGGACGTGTGGTTCGAGTTTGTGTGGTGCGAAGGAGTGTGGGAGAAGGAGTGTGGTGAAGGGAGTGTGGTGGGAGGGCGTGTGGGTGGAGGGCGTGAGGTAAGAGGAAGTGTGGGAGATGGAGTGTGATATAGGGAGTGTGGTGGGGACGCCATGTGGTGAGAATGAGTGTGGTGAACGTTAGTTTGGGGATGAGTGTGTTAGAAGGAGTGCAGTGAAGGGTGTGTGGTGGGAGCGACTGTGGTGGGAGTGCGTGTGGTGTGAGGGTGTATGATGCGTGGGAGTGTGGGAGAGGGAGCGTGTTGAAAGAAATGTGCTTTGAGGTTGCATGGTGGGATAGGGTGTGGTGGGATAATGAGTGGTGCGAAGGAATGTGTGACCAGGTGTGTGGCGAAGGAAGTTTGTTAGGAGGGCATGTGGTGAGAGGGCGTGTGTTAGGAGGGCGAGTGGTGTGAGGGAGTGTGTGAGTAGGAGTGTGGTGGGTGGACGTGTGGGAGGAGTGTGTTGAGAGGGTGTGTGCTGGGAGGGTTTCTAGGGTAAGGTATTGTGGGGAAGTGTGACGGAGAAGAAGTGTGGTGAAAGAAGTGTGGTGGGAGTCTGTGTGGTGGTTGGGCGCGTGGTGGGAAGGCATGTGTTTGGAGGATGTGTGGTGCCTGGGCGTGTGGTGAGAGTGATTGTGCAGTAGGGAGAGTAGCGTGAGGGCATGTGGTGTGAGGTCGTGTGGGTTAAGGAGTGAGGTGAATGCAGTGTTTTGGGAGGGGATGAGTTGGAAGGGCGTGTGGTTGTAGGGCGTGTGGTGAACTGGTGAATGGAGTGTGGTGGTTGGGCGTGTGATGTAAGGGTGAGTGGTGCGAGTGAGTGTGGTAAAAGGATATGGTGAAGATAGTGTGTTGGGTGGGTGTGTGTGGTGAGGACATGTGATGCGAGGTTGACTGGTGTGAGGGAATATGGGAGAAGGATTGTGGCGAACTGAGTGTGGAGAATGGGCGTGTGGTGCGAGGGTGTGTCGTAGAAGGTGTGTAGTGAAGGGAGTGTGGTGGAAGGACGCCCTGTCGGAGGGTGTGTGGAGTGATAAGTAGTGTGGTGAAGTGGGTGTGGTGGGAGGGAGTGTGTTTGGAGGGCGTGTGGTTAGAGACAGCGTGGGATAAGGAGTGTGATGTAGGCAATGTGGTGGGAGGGCATGTCTTGCGAAGGTGTGCGGTGAAAGTTACTGTGGGGAGGAGTGTGTTAGAAGAAATGCGGTGAAATGTCTGTGGTTGGAGGGACTGTGGTAGGAGTTCGTGTGGTGCGAGGATGTGTGGTGTGTGGAAATGTAGGAAAAGGGGTGTGGTGAATGGAGTGTGTTGGGAACATAAAGTTGATGTGCGTGTGATGCGAGGGCAGATGGTGGGAGGGCGTGAGGGGCAATGGTGAAGGGAGGTTGGTGGGAGGGCGTGTGGTGTGTTAGTGTGTGGTGCGAGGGAATGTTGAAGAAGGAGTATAGTGAAAGGAGTGTGTTGGTAGGGTGTGAGGTGTGCGGACATGTGTTTCTTGGTTGTGTCGTGCGAATGAGGGTGGGAGAATGAGTGTGGCGAAGTGAGTGGGGTGGGAGGGTGAGTGGTAGGGGGGCGTGTGATGCGAGGGAGTGTGGTGAGTGTGCGTGTCGTGCGTGTGTGTCTGGGAGAAGGTGTGTGCTGAAGGGAGTGTGGTGGGAGGGCATCCAGTCCGAAGGTGTGTGTTGCAAAGATGTATGGGAGAGGTAGTGTGGTGAAGTTAGTGTGATGGGAGGGATTGTGGTTGCAGGGTGTGCGGTTAGAGTAAGTGTGGGATCAGGAGTATGATGTAGGCAACGTGGTGGGAGGACTTGTGTTGCGAAGGTGTGTGGTGAAAGTTAGTGTGGGTCGGAGTGTGTTAGAAGAAGTGCGGTGAAGTGTGTGTGGTCGGAGGGACTCTGGTTGGAGTCCTTGTGGTGCGAGGGTATGTGGTGTGTGGGAATATGGGTCAAGGAGTGTGGTGAATTGAGTGTGGTTGGAGGACATATGGTGGGAGGGAGTGTGGTGCGAGTAAGTGTGTTGAACAGGTGAATGGAGTGTTGTGGTAAGGCATGCGGTGTAAGGGTGTGTTGTGCGAGTGAGTGTGGTAAAAGGATATGGTAAAGAGAGTTAGTAGGCAGGGTGTGTGTGGCGAGGACATGTGGTGCGAGGGTGACTTGTCCGAGGGAGTGTAGGAAAAGGAGTGTGGTGAACTGAGAGTGGTGGGAGGGCAAGTGTGGGGAGTGCATATGTTGCGAGGAAGTGTGGTGCGAGGGAGTGTGGTGAGATGGCGTGTGGTGCGAGTGTGTGTTGGAGGAGTGTGGTGAAGGGAGTGTGGTGAGAGGGCGGCCGTTCGGAGGGTGTGTCGAGCGAGGGACTATGTGAGAAGCAGTGTGGTGAGGTGAGTGTGGTGGGAGGCAATGTGGTTGGAGTGCGTGTGGTTAGAGGAAGTGTGGAATAAGGAGTGGGATGTAGGCAATGTGGTGGGAGGGCATGTGGTGCGAAGATGTGTGGTGAAGGTTAGTGTTGGGAGGAATGTGTTTGAAGAAGTGCAGTGAAGGTTTGGTCGGAGGGACTGTGGTGGGAGTCCATGTGGCGTGAGGGTGTTTGATGTGTGGGAATGAGTGTCAAGGTGTGTGGTGAATTGAGTGTGGTGGGAGGGCATGTGGTGGGAGGGCGTGGGGTGCGAGTGAGTGTGGAGAAGGGAGAGTAGTGTGAGGGCGTGTGGTGAGAAGGAGTGTTGAGGAATGGTGAATGGAGTGTGGTGGTAGGACATGTGTTGGGAGGGTGTGTGGTGCGAGTGATTGTGGTAAAAGTATACGGTAGAGAGTGTTAGTTGTGAGGGTGTGTGGGGTGAGGACATGTGGTGCGTGGTTAACTCGTGCGGGTGAGTGTGGGAAAAGGAGTGTGGTGAACTGAGAGTGGTGGGAGGGCGAGTGGGGGGAGTGCGTGTGGTGCGAGGGAGTGTGTGAGTAGGTGGATCATGAAGGGTGTGTGGTGGGAGGGACTGTGGTGGGAGTGCGTGTGGTGTGAGGGTGTGTGTTGCGAGGGTGTGTGTGTCGTGGGAATGTGGGAGAAGGAGTGTGGTGGGAGGGCGTGTGGTGGGAGGTGTGTGGTGAAAGCAATGTTTTGGGAGGGGATGAGGTGAAAGGGCACGTGGTGCGAGGGCGTGTGGTTAGAGGAAGTGTGGAATAAGGAGTGTGATATAGGCAATGTGGTGGGAGCCCATGTGGTGCGAAGGTGTGTGGTGAAGTTTAGTGTTGGGAGGAATGTGTTAGAATGTGTTAGAAGAAATGCTGTGAAGCTTGTGTGGGCGTCCGTGTGGCGCGAGGGTGTGTGATTTGTGGGAATGTGAGTCAAGGAGTGTGGTGAATTGAGTGTGGTGGGGGGGCAAGTGGTGGGAGTGCATGTGGTCCACGTGAGTGTGGAGAACAGAGAGTAGTGTGAGGGCGTGTGGTGTGAAGTAGTGGTGAGAAATGGTGAAGGGAGTGTGCTGGGAGGGCGTGTGGTTGGAGGGCTTGTGGAGTGGGGAGGAATGTGGGAGAACGTGCATGGTGAAGTAAATGTGCTGTGAGGTAGCGTGGTGGGAGAGCATGTGGAGCGAGGGATTTTGTGAGGAGGAGTGTGGTGAAGGGGCTGTGGTGGGAGGATGTATGGTGTGAGGGCGCGTGGTGCGATAGGCGAGTGGTGGGAGGACGTGTGGTGCTAGGACGTGTGGTGCGAGGGAGTGTGGAGAAGAGAGAGTAGTGTGAGGGGCGCGGACGTGTGGAGCGAGTTTGAGTGGTTTGAGGGAGTGTGGGAGAAGGAGTGTGCTGCGAGGGAGTGTGGGAGAAGGAGTGTGGTGAAGGGCGTGTACTGCCAGCTCGTGAGGCTGGAGGGCGTCTGGTGCGAGGTTGTGTGTGAGAAGGAGTTTGTTGAAATGTTTGTGGTGGGAGGACCCGTGGTGCGAGGGAATGTGGTGGGAGGCTGTGTGGGAGTAGGAGTGTGGTGGGAGGCCTTGTGGGTAAAGGTTTTGTGGGGAGGAGTGTGGTGAAAGAAGTGTGGTGGCAGGACGTGGATTGGAGAGCACGTGTGGGAGGCTGGTGGTGGGAGGGCGAGAGAAGGAAGGACGTGTGGTGCCAGGGCGTGTGGTGCCAGGGAGTGTGGGAGAAGGAATGTGGTGGGAGCCAGTGTGGTGTGAGAGAGTGTGGGGGAAGGGGTGTGGTGAAGTGAGTGTGGTGGGAGGCAGGTTGTGGGAATGCGTGTGGTGCGAGGGTGTGTGGGTGAAGGAGTGTGGAGAAGGGAGTGTGGTGGGAATGTGTCCGGTCAGAGGATGTGTGAGGAGTATTGGAGAAGTAGTGTGGTGAAGTGAGTGTGGTGGGAGGGGTGTGGTTGGAAGACATGTGGTAGGAGGGCATGTGGTGTGAGAGAGTGTGTGTTAGTAGGGGTTCTGTGAAGGTAGTGTGGTCGGAGTGCGTGTGTTGGGAGGGCGTGTGGTGCAAAGGAATATGGTGGGTTAACGTGTGGAGAGGGAGTATGGTGGGAAGGCTTGTAGGGAAAGGTATTGTGTGGAAGTGTAAGGGAGAAGAGCGTGGTGAAAGAAGTGTGGTGGGAGTACTTGTGGTGGTTGGGCGCGTGCTGCGAGCGCGGGTGTTTGGAGGACCTGTGGTGCTTGGTCGTGTGGTGCGAGTGAATGTGGAGAATGGAGAGTTGTGTGAGGGCGTGTGGTGTGAGGGAGTGTGGTGAAATAGTGAAAGGAGTGTGGTGGTTGGGCATGAGGTGGGAGAGTGTGTGGAGCGAAGGAATGTTTGACCAGGAGTGTGGTGAACGGAGTTTGGTGGGAGAGCATGTGGTGGGAGGGCGTGTGGTAGGAGGGCGTGTGGTGTGAAGGAATATGATGGGTGGAGCTGTGGTGAAAGGAGTGTGCTGGGAGGACGTGTTGTAGTTGGGTGCATGGTGGCAGGGCCGGTGTTTGGAGGATGTGTGGTGGTTGTGCGTGTGGTGCAAGTGTGTGTGGAGAAGGGAGAGTAGTGTGAGAGTGTGTGGTGTGAAGGCATGTGGTGAAATGGTGAATGGAGTGTGGTGCGTGTGCGTGTGGTGTGAGGGAGTGTGGGAAAAAGAGTGGGGTGAAGGGAGTGTTGTCAGAGTGAATGTGGTGGGATCCCGTGTGGTGCGAGGGTGTGTGGTGTGTGGGAATGTGGGTCAAGGAGAGTGGTGAATTGAGTGTTGTGGGAGGTTTTGTGGTGGGAGCGAGTGTGGTGCGAGTGAGTGTGGAGAAGGGAGAATAGTGTGAGGGCGTGTGGTGTGAAAGAGTGGGGAGAAATTGTGAATGGAGTGTGATGGTAGGGTGTGTTGTTTAAGGGTGTGTGGTACGACTGAGTGTGGTGACGTGGTGAATGGATTGTGGTGGTAGGGCGTGTGCTGTAGGGGTGTGTGGTGCGAGTGTGTGTAGTAAAAGGATATGGTAAAGAGAGTTAGTTGGGATGTGGTTTGTGGTTGACTGGTGCGAGGGAGTGTGGGAAAAGGAGTGTGGTGAACTGAGAGTGGTGGGAGGGCGAGTTGGAGGAGTGCGTGAGGTGCGAGGGAGTGCTGTGAGATGGCGTGTTGTGCGAGGGTGTGTTGGTGGAGTGTGGTGAAGGGAGTGTGGTGGGAGGGCGTCAGTTCGGGGGGTGTCTGGAGAGAGGGAGTGTGTGAGAAGCAGTGTGGTTAAGTGAGTGTTGTGGGAGGGATTGTGGTTGGAGTGCGTGTGGTTAGAGGAATTGTGGAATATGGATTTTGATGTAGGCATCGTGGTGGGAGTGCATGTCGTGAGAAGGTGTGTGGTGAAAGTTAGTGTTTGGAGGAATGTGTTAGAAGAAGTGCGGTGTAGGGTGTGTGGTGGGAGGGACGGTGGTTGGATGTGGTGCCATGGTGTGTGGTGCATGGGAATGTGGGATAAGGCGTGTGGAGAAGGGAGTGTGGTGCGAGTGAGTGTTGTGCGAGGGAGTGTGTGAGAGGGAGTGTGGTGAGGGGAGTGTGGTGGGAGGGCGAGTTGGAGGAGTGCGTGTGGTGCGAGGGAGTGCCGTGAGATGGCGTGTTGTGCGAGGGTGTGTTGGTGGAGTGTGGTGAAGCGAGTGTGGTGGGAGGGCGTCTGTTCGGGGGGTGTCTGGAGAGAGGGAGTGTGTGAAAAGCAGTGTGGTTAAGTGAGTGTGGTGGGAGGGATTGTGGTTGGAGGGCGTGTGGTTAGAGGAATTGTGGAATATGGATTTTGATGTAGGCATCGTGGTGGGAGGGCATGTCGTGAGAAGGTGTGTGGTGAAAGTTAGTGTATGGAGTAATGTATTAGAAGAAGTGCGGTGAAGGGTGTGTGGTGGGAGGGACGGTGGTTGGAGTGCGTGTGGTGACATGGTGTGTGCTGAATGGGAATGTGGGATAAGGCGTGTGGAGAAGGTAGTGTGGTGCGAGTGAGTGTTGTGCGAGGGAGTGTGTGAGAGGGAGTGTGGTTAAGGGAGTGTGGTGGGAAGGTATGAAGTTGATGCGAGCTCATGTGATGTTCGTGTGATGCATGTGATGCGAGGGCGTGGGGAGCAATGTTGAAAAGAGGTTGGTGGGAGCGCGTATGTTATGAGGATGTGTGGTGTGAGGGTGTATAAGAAGGAGTATGGTGAAGGGGTGTGTTGGGTGGGTGTGTGGTGTGAGGACGTGTGGTTCATGGTTGTGTGGTTCGAAGGAGTGTGGGAGAATGAGTGTGTTGAGAGGGAGTGTGGTGAGTGGGCGTGCCATGCGTCGGTGTGTGGGAGAAGGTGTGTGGTGAAGGGATTGTGGTGCGAGGGCATCCGTTCTGACGGTGTGTGGAGCGAGAGTGTAGGCGTGAGGTAGTGTGGTGAGGTGAGTGTGATGGGAGGGAGTGTGGTTGGACGGCGTGTGATTAGAGTAAGTATGGGATAAGGAGTGTGTTGGAGGAAATGTGGTGGGAGGGCATGTGTTGTGAAGAAGTGCGGTGAATGCTGTGTGGTGGTAGGGTGTGTGGTGAGGGCGTGTGGTGCGAGGGTGTGTGGGAGGGGTGTGGTGAAGGGAGTATGGTGGGAGGGCGTCCGTTCGGAGGGTGTGTTCATGGTGTGATGAAGAATGATTGGTGGTTGGGAGTGTGGTTGGAGGGCGTGTGGTAACAGGATATGTAGAAAAGGAATGTGATGTAGGCAATGTGGTGGGAGGGCATGTGGTGCGAAGGTGTATGGTGAAAGTTAGTGTGGGGTGGAATTTGTTAGAAGATGTGCGGTGAAGGGTGTGTGGTGGGAGGGAAAGTGCTTGGAGTGCGTGTGGAGCCAGGGTGAGTGATGCGTTGGAATGTGGGATAAGAAGTGTGGAGAAGGGAGGGTGGTGTGTGTGCATTTGTTGCGAGGGTGTTTGGGAGAATCACTGTGGTGAGGGGAGTGAAATGGGAGGGCGTCCTTTCTGGGTGTGTCTGGAGCGAGGGAGTGTGTGAGAATCAGTGTAGTTAAGTGAGTGTGGTGGGAGGGATTGTGGTTGGAAGGCGTGTGGTAAGAGGAAGTGTGGAATAAGGTATGTTATGTTGGCAATGTGGTGGGTGGGCATGTGGAGTGAAGGTGTATGGTGATAGTTAGTGTGGGGTGGAAATTGTTAGAAGATGTTCGGTGAAGGGTGTGTCGTGGGAGGGACTGTGGTTGGAGCGCATGTGATGCGTGTGCGTGTGGTGTGAGGGAATGTGGGAAAAGGAGTGGGGTGAAGGGAGTGTTGTCAGAGTGACTGTGGTGGGAGCCCGTGTGGTGCGAGTGAGTGTGGAGAAGGGAGAATAGTGTGAGGGCGTGTGGTGTGAAAGAGTGTGGAGAAATTGTGAATGGAGTGTGGTGGTAGGGTGTGTGGTGAAAGGGTGTGTGGTACGAATGAGTGTGGTGACGTGGTGAATGGATTGTGGTGGTAGGGCGTGTGGTGTAGGGGTGTGTGGTACGATTGAGTTTAGTGAAAGGATATGGTAAAGAGAGTTAGTTGGGAGGGTTTGTGTTGCGAGGACATGTGGTTTGAGGTTGACTGGTGCGAGGGAGTGTGGGAAAAGCAGTGTGATGAACTGAGAGTGGTGGGAGGGCGAGTTGGAGGAGTGCGTGTGGTGCGAGGGAGTGCTGTAAGATGGCGTGTTGTGCGAGGGTGTGTTGGTGGAGTGTGGTGAAGGGAGTGTGGTGGGAGGGCATCCGTTCGGGGGGTGTCTGGAGAGAGGGAGTGTCTGAGAACCAGTGTGGTTAAGTGAGTGTGGTGGGAGGGATTGTGGTTGGAGGGCGTGTGTTTAGAGGAATTGTGGAATATGTATTTTGATGTAGGCGTCGTGGCGGGAGGGCATGTCATGAGAAGGTGTGTGGTGAAAGTTAGTGTATGGAGGAATGTGTTAGAAGAAGTGTGGTGAAGGGTGTGTGGTGGGAGGGACGGTGGTTGGAGTGCGTGTGGTGCCATGGTGTGTGTTGCGTGGGAATGTGGGATAAGGCGTGTGGAGAAGGGAATGTGGTGCGAGTGAGTGTTGTACGAGGGAGTGTGTGAGAGGGAGTGTGGTGAGGGGAGTGTGGTGGGAGGGCGTGTGGTGGGAGTGCCAGTGCTGCGAGGGCGTGTGGTGGGAGGAGTTGTGTGCGAGGGATTGTGTGGGAGGGAGTGTGGTTAAGGGAGTGTGGTGGGAAGGTATGAAGTTGATGCGAGCTCGTGTGATATGCGTGTGATGCGTGTGATGCAAGGGCTTTGGGAGCAATGTTGAAAGGAGGTTGGTGGGAGCGCGTATGGTGTGAGGATGTGTGGTGTGAGGGTGTATAAGAAGGAGTATGGTGAAGGGGTGTGTTGGGTGGGTGTGTGGTGTGAGGACGTGTGGTTCATGCTTGTGTGGTTGGAAGGAGTGTGGGAGAATGAGTGTGGTGAGAGGGCGTGTGGTGAGTGGGCGTGCCATGCGTCGGTGTGTGGGAGAAGGTGTGTGGTGAAGAGATTGTGGTGGGAGGGCATCCGTTCTGACGGTGTGTGGAGCGAGAGTGTATGCGTGAGGTAGTGTGGTGAGGTGAGTGTGATGGGAGGGAGTGTGGTTGGAGGGCGTGTGATTAGAGTAAGTATGGGATAAGGAGTGTGTTTGAGGCAATGTTGTGGGAGGGCATGTGTTGCGAAGGTGTGTGGTGAATGTTAGCGTGTGGAGGATTGTTTTAGAAGAAGTGCGGTGAATGCTGTGTGGTGGTAGGGACTGTGGTGAGATGGCATGTGGTGCGAGGGTGTGTGGGAGGGGTGTGGCGAAGGGAGTATGGTGGGAGGGCGTCCGTTCGGAGGGTGTGTGCATGGTGTGATGAAGAATGATTGGTGGGTGGGAGTGTGGTTGGAGGGAGTGTGGTAACAGGAAATGTAGAATAAGGAATGTGATGTAGGCAATGTGGTGGGAGGGCATGTGGTGCGAAGGTGTATGGTGAAAGTTAGTGTGGGGTGGAATTTGTTAGAAGAAGTGCGGTGAAGTGTGTGTGGTGGGAGGGAGAGTGCTTGGAGTGCGTGTGGAGCCAGGGTGAGTGGTGCGTTGGAATGTGGAATAAGGAATGTGGAGAAGGGAGTGTGGTGCGTGTGCGTTTGGTGCGAGTGTGTTTGGGAGAATCACTGTGGTGAGGGGAGTGATATGGGAGGGCATCCTTTCGAGGGGTGACTGGAGCGAGGGAGTGTGTGAGGAGCAGTGTAGTTAAGTGTGTGTGGTGGGAGGGATTGTTGTTGAAGGGCGTGTGGTAAGAGGAAGTGTGGAATAAGGTATGTTATGTTGGCAATGTGGTGGGTGGGCATGTGGAGTGAAGGTGTATGGTGATAGTTAGTGTGGGTTGGAATTTGTTAGAAGATGTGCGGTGAAGGGTGTGTGGTGGGAGGGACTGTGGTTGGAGCGCATGTGATGCCAGCGTGTGTGGTGCGTGGGAATGTAGGATAAGGAGTGTGGAGAAGGGAGTGTGGTGCGTGTGCGTGTGGTGTGAGGAAGAGTGGGAAAAGGAGTGGGGTGATAGGACTGTTGTCAGAGTGAGTGCGGTGGGAGACCGTGTGGTGCGAGGGTGTGTAGTTTGTGGGAATGTGGGTCAAGGAGTGTGGTGAATTGAGTGTGGTGGGAGGTTTTGTGCTGGGAGGGCGTGTGGTGCGAAGGTGTATGGTGAAAGTTAGTGTGGGGTGGAATTTGTTAGAAGAAGTGTGGTGAAGTGTGTGTGGTGGGAGGGAGAGTGCTTGGAGTGCGTGTGGAGCCAGGGTGAGTGGTGCGTTGGAATGTGGAATAAGGAATGTGGAGAAGGGAGTGTGGTGCGTGTGGAGTGTGTTTGGGAGAATCACTGTGGTGAGGGGAGTGATATGGGAGGGCATCCTTTCGAGGGGTGACTGGAGCGAGGGAGTGTGTGAGGAGCAGTGTAGTTAAGTGTGTGTGGTGGGAGGGATTGTTGTTGAAGGGCGTGTGGTAAGAGGAAGTGTGGAATAAGGTATGTTATGTTGGCAATGTGGTGGGTGGGCATGTGGAGTGAAGGTGTATGGTGATAGTTAGTGTGGGTTGGAATTTGTTAGAAGATGTGCGGTGAAGGGTGTGTGGTGGGAGGGACTGTGGTTGGAGCGCATGTGATGCCAGCGTGTGTGGTGCGTGGGAATGTAGGATAAGGAGTGTGGAGAAGGGAGTGTGGTGCGTGTGCGTGTGGTGTGAGGAAGAGTGGGAAAAGGAGTGGGGTGATAGGACTGTTGTCAGAGTGAGTGCGGTGGGAGACCATGTGGTGCGAGGGTGTGTAGTTTGTGGGAATGTGGGTCAAGGAGTGTGGTGAATTGAGTGTGGTGGGAGGTTTTGTGCTGGGAGGGCGTGTGGTGCGAGTGAGTGTGGAGAAGGGAGAATAGTGTGAGGGCGTGTGGTGTGAAAGAGTGGGGAGAAATTGTGAATGGATTGTGGTGGTAGGGTGTGTGGTGAAAGGGTGTGAGGTATGAGTGAGTTTAGTAAAAGGATATGGTAAAGAGAGTTAGTTGGGAGGGTTTGTGTTGCGAGGACATGTGGTTTGAGGTTGACTGGTGCGAGGGAGTGTGGGAAAAGGAGTGTGGTGAACTGAGAGTGGTGGGAGGGCGAGTTGGAGGAGAGCGTGTGGTGAAGGGAATGTGGTGGAATTGCATGTGGAGGCAGGGTGAGTGGTGCTTGGGAATGTGGGATACGGAGTGTGGAGAAGGGAGTGTGGTGCGTGTGCGTGTGGTGCAAGGGTGTTTGGGAGAATCACTGTGGTGAGGGGAGTGTGGTGGGAGGGCGAGTGGTGGGAGCGTGAGTGGTGGGAGGGCGTGTGGTGCGAGGGAGTGTGGGAGAAGGAGTGGGGTAAAGGGACTGTGGTCGGTGGGACTGTGGTGGGAGTCCGTGTGGTGGGAGGGTGTGTGGTGTGTGGGAATGTGTGTCAAGGAGTGTGGTGAATTAAGAGTGGTGGGAGGACGTGTGGTGGGCGGGCGTGTTGTGCCAGTGAGTGTGATGAAGGGAGAGTAGTGTGAGGCGTGTTGTGTGAAAGAGTGGGGAGAAATGGTGAATGGAGTGGGGTGGTAGGGTGAGTAGTGTCAGGGTGTGTGGTGCGAATGAGTGTGATGAACTGGTGAATGGACTGTGGTAGTAGGGCGTGTGGTGTTCGGGAGTGTGGTGCGAGTGAGTGTGGTAAAAGGATATGGTAAAGAGAGTTAGTTGGGAGGGTGTGTGTGGCGAGGACATGTGGTGCGAGGTTGACTGGTGCGAGGGAGTGTGGGAAAAGGATTGTGGTGAACTGAGATTGGTGGGAGGGGAGTGGGTGGAGTGCGTGTGTTGCTAGGTAGTGGGTTTCGAGGGAGTGTTGGAGGAATGTGGTGAAGTGAGTGTGGTGGGAAGGCGTCCGTTCGGGGGGAGTGTTGAGCGAGGGAGTGTGTGAGAAGCAGTGTGGTGAGATGGCGTGTTGAGTGAGGGTGTGTTGAAGAGACTGTGGTGGGAAGGCGTCCGTTCGTGGGGAGTGTTCAGCGAGGGAGTGTGTGAGAAGCAGTGTGGTTAAGTGAGAGTGGTGGGAGGCTATGTGGTTGGAGAACGAGTTGTTAGAGAAAGTGTTGAATAACGAGTGTGATGTAGGGAATGTGGTGGGAGGGGTTGTGGTGAGAAGCTGTGAGGTGTAAGTTAGTGTTTTGAGGAACGTGTTAGAAGAAGTGCGGTGAAGGGAGTGTTGTCAGAGTGACTGTGGTGGGAGCCCGTGTGGTGCGAGGGTGTGTGGTGTGTGGGAATGTGGGTCAAGGAGTGTGGTGAATTGAGTGTGGTGGGAGGTTTTGTAGTGGGAGGGCGTGTGGTGCGAGTGAGTGTGATGAAGGGAGAGTAGTGTGAGGCGTGTGGTGTGAAGGAGTGGGGAGAAATGGTGAATGGAGTGGGGTGGTAGGGTGTGTGGTGTCAGGGTGTGTTTTGCGAATGAGTGTTGTGAACTGGTGAATGGACTGTGGTGGTAAGGCGTGTGGTGTTGTGGTGTGTGGTGCGAGTGAGTGTGGTAAAAGGATATGGTAAAGACAGTTAGTTAGGAGGGTGTGTGTGGCGAGGACATGTGGTGCGGGGTTGACTGGTGGGAGGGAGTTTGGGAAAAGGATTGTGGTCAACTGAGAGTGGTGGGAGGGCGAGTGGGTGGAGTGCGTGTGGTGCTAGGTAGTGGGTTTCGAGGGAGTGTTGGAGGAATGTGGTGAAGGGAGTGTGGTGAGAGGGCATACGTTCGGGGGGAGTGTGGAGCGAGGGAGTGTGTGAGAAGCAGTGTGGTGAGATGGCGTGTTGAGTGAGGGTTTGTTGGTGGAGTGTGGTGAAGGGAGTGTGGTCGGAAGGCGTCCGTTCGGGGGGAGTGTTGAACGAGGGAGTGTGTGAGAAGCAGTGTGGTGAGATGGCGTGTTGAGTGAGGGTGTGTTGGTGGAGTGTGGTGAAGAGAGTGTGGTGGGAAGGCATCCCTTCGGGGGGAGTGTTGAGCGAGGGAATGTGTGAGAAGCAGTGTGGTTAAGTGAGAGTGGTGGGAGGCTATGTGGTTGGAGAACGAATGGTTAGAGAAAGTGTTGAATAACGAGTGTGATGTAGCGAATGTGGTGGGAGGGGTTGTGTGAGAAGCTGTGAGGTGTAAGTTAATGTTTTGAGGAACGTGTTAGAAGAAGTGCGGTGAAGGGTGTGTGGTGGGAGGGACGGTGGTTGGAGTGCGTGTGGTGCCATGGTGTGTCGTTTTCATCTTGAAATTTAAATGCGAATTTCTTTATCTACATTTTGTTTTCTGGTTGTATAGTATATTTTCAAAGTTCTTTAAACGTTTTACAAAGACTATTAATGAAACATGAAAGTTCATAGATGTGTAAAAATATTTAAAAATTTCTCAAAAAATCATTTTATTCTAAGTTTGTAATTTCATTTTAAGCATTTTTATTATTCTTTTAAATATTGAAATGTGAATTTACTGATTCTTGAAGGAAAGTACTTTTCCAACCTCTGACACACGTTTAACATATGCTGGTAAACTATAAACAACGTAGTTCATAAATGAAAAAGCTATGTTTAATCTTTTCCAAAAATGAATTCATTTGAATGTTTGCAGCTTCATATTAGCATTTAATTTTACTTTTTGAAATTGAAATGTAAATGCGATTTTCTTTGCCTACATTTTGTTTTCTGGTTGCAGAATACATTTTAAAACATCTTTAAATGTTTTACAAAGGCTATTAATATTTAAACATGACTTTTGATAGGTGTGAAACATTGTTTAAACATTACCCAAAACTACATTAATGTTTTCAGCTTCATGTTAGAAATTATAATATGCTTTTTAAAATTTGAAATGTGGAAGTGAATTTACTCTTCTATATTTCATTTAATTATAAGTATTTTTACAAACACTGACAAACGTTTTACATGTATGATAATATTTTAACGATGGAGTTCATAGCTGAGAAAACTATGTTTAATCTTTCCCAAAAATGCATTCATTTCAATGTTTGCAGCTTCATATTAGCATTTATTTACACTTTTTCAAATTGAAAATTAAATGCGAATTTCCTTATCTACATTTTGTTATCAGGTTGTATAGTATATTTTAAATTTCTTTAAAGGATATTAATGTGAAACATGAAAGTTCATAACATGAAGTTTCAAACGTAGAATAAAATGTTTTTTTGAGAAATTTTTATATTATTCTTTTAAATATTGAAATGTAAATGTGAATTTACTGATGCACAATTGGGTTTCTTGAAGAAAAGTATGTTTTCAATCTCTGACAAAAGTTTTACATGTGCTGTTAAACTATAAACAAAGTAGTTCATAGATGAGAAAGCTTGTTTAATGTTTTCCTAAAATGCAGCTTCATATTAGCATTTTTTTATACTTTTTCAAGGAAAATTAAATGCGAATCTCCTTATCTATATTTTGTTTTCTTGTTGTAATGTATATTTTTAAACTTCTTTAAACGTTTTACAAAGGCTATGAATATTTAAACATGAAAGTTCATCGATGTCAAGAAATGCTGAAACATTTCTCAATAAAGCATTTTATTTTATGTTTGTAATTTCATTTTAAGCATTTATAGTATTCTTTTAAATATGGAAATGTAAATGTGAATTTACTGATCTACAAGTGGGTTTCTTGAAGAAAAGTACTTTTCCAACCTCTGACAAACTTTTACGTTCTGTTAAAATATAAACAACGTAGTTCATAGATGAGAAAGCTTGTTTAATCTTTTGCAAAAATGAATTCATTTGAATGTTTGCAGCTTCATATTAGCATTAAATTTTACTTTTTGAAATTGAAATGTAAATGCGAATTTCTTTATCTACATTTTGTTTTCTGGTTGTATAGTGTATTTTCAAACTTCTTTAAACGTTTTACAAAGGTTATTAATATGAAACATGAAAGTTCATAGATGTGAAAAAATATTTTAGATTTCTCAAAAAAGCATTTTATTCTATGTTTGTAATTTCATTATAAGCATTTATATTATTCTTTTAAATATTGATGTGTAAATGTAAATTTATTCATCCGCAATTGGGTTTCTTGAAGAAAAGTATGTTTTAAACCTCTAACAAACGTTTTACACGTGCTGTTAAACTGTAAACAACGTAGTTCTTAGCAGAGAAAGCTTGTTTAATCTTTTCCTAAAATGCAGCTTCATTTAGCATTTATTTATACTTTTTCAACTTGAAAATTAAATGCCAATCTCCTTATCTACATTTTGTTTTCTGGTTCTATAGTATATTTTTAAACTGCTTTAAACGTTTTACAAAGGCTATGAATATTTAAACATGAAAGTTCATAGATGTGAAGAAATGCTTAAACATTTCTCAAAAAAGCATTTTATTTTATATTTGTAATTTCATTTTAAGCATTTATATTATCTTTTAAATAATGAAATGTAAATGAATTTACTGATCTACAAGTTGTTTTCTTAAAGAAAAGTACTTTTACAACCTCTGACAAACTTTTACATGTTCCGTTCAACTATAAACAACATACTTCATAGATGAGAAAGCAATGTTTAATCTTTCATAAAATGCATTCAATTCAATGTTCGCACATTCATATTAGCATTTATTTATACTTTTTGAAATTGAAATTTAAATGCGAATTTCTTTGACTACATTATGTTTTCTGGTTCCATAGTATATTTTAAAACTAAATGTTTTACAAAGGCTATTAATATTTAAATATGAAAGTTTATAGATGTGAAAAAATGTTTAAACATGTCGCAAAAAAGCATTTTATTTCATGTTTCATATTGAGCACTCATATCATTCTTTTTAGAATTGAAAAGTAAATGTGAATTTACTGATCCTCAATTTGTTTTCTTGAAGAAAAGTACTTTTACAACCTCAGACAAACGTTTAACATGTGCTGTTAAACTATAAACAACGTAGTTCTTAGATGAGAAAGCTATGTTTAATCTTTTCCAAAAATTAATTAATTTCAATGTTTGCAGCTTCATATTAGCATTTATTACGTTTTGATCGAAATTTGAATGCGAATTTCTTTATCTACATTTTGTATTCTGGTTGTATAGTGTATTTTTAAACTTCTTTAAACGTTTTACAAAGGTTATTAATATGAAACATGAAAGTTCATAGATGTGAAAAAATATTTAAAGATTTCTCAAAAAAGCATTTTATTCTATGTTTGTAATTTCATTATAAGCATTTATATTAAAATTTTAAATATTGATGTGTAAATGTAAATTTACTGATGCACAATTGGGTTTCTTGAAGAAAGGTATGTTTTCAACCTCTGACAAAAGTTTTACATGTGCTGTTAAACTATAAACAACGTAGTTCATAGATGAGAAAGCTTGTTTAATGTTTTCCTAAAATGCAGCTTCATATTAGTATTTATTTATACTTTTTCAACGAAAATTAAATGCGAATCTCCTTATCTATATTTTGTTTTCTTGTTGTAATGTATATTTTTAAACTTCTTTAAACGTTTTACAAATGCTATGAATATTTAAACATGAAAGTTCATCGATGTCAAGAAATGCTGAAACATTTCTCAATAAAGCATTTTATTTTATGTTTGTAATTTCATTTTAAGCATTTATAGTATTCTTTTAAATATGGAAATGTAAATGTGAATTTACTGATCTACAAGTGGGTTTCTTGAAGAAAAGTACTTTTCCAACCTCTGTCAAACTTTTACATGTTCTGTTAAAATATAAACAACGTAGTTCATAAATGAGAAAGCTTGTTTAATCTTTTCCAAAAATGAATTCATTTGAATGTTTGCAGCTTCATATTAGCATAAAATTTTACTTTTTGAAATTGAAATGTAAATGCGAATTTCTTTGCCTACTACTTGTTTTCTGGTTGTATAGTATATTTTAAAACTAAACGTTTTACAAAGGCTATTAATATGAAACATGAAAGTTCATAGATGTGAAAAAATGTTTAAACATGTCGCAAAAAAGCATTTTATTTCATGTTTCATATTGAGCACTCATATCATTCTTTTTAGAATTGAAAAGTAAATGTTAATTTAATCATCCTTAATTTGTTTTCTTGAAGAAAAGTACTTTTAACAAACGTTTTACACGTGCTGTTAAACTGTAAACAAAGTAGTTCTTAGCAGAGAAAGCTTGTTTAATCTTTTCCTAAAATGCAGCTTCATTTAGCATTTATTTATACTTTTTCAACTTGAAAATTAAATGCGAATCTCCTTATCTATATTTTGTTTTCTGGTTCTATAGTATATTTTTAAACTGCTTTAAACGTCTTACAAAGGTTATTAATATTTAAACATGAAAGTTTATAGATGTGAAAAAATGCTTAAACATTTCTCAAAAAAGCATTTTATTTTGTTTGTAATTTCATTTTAAGCATTTATATTATCTTTTAAATATTGAAATGTAAATGTGAATTTACTGATCTACAATTTGTTTTCTTGAAGAAAAGCATTAATGTTTTTAGATTCAATTTGGAAATTATACGATGGTTTTTAAACTTGAAATGTAGATATGAATTTACTCTTCTCCATTTCGTTTCGTTAAAGAAAAGTATTGTTATAAACTCTGACAAACGTTTTACGTATGTTTATATATAAACGATGGTGTACATAGCTGAGAAAACTATGTTTAATCTTTTCCTAAAATGCATTCAATTCAATGTTTGCAGCTACATATTAGCATTTATTACGTTTTGAACTTGAAATTTAAATGCGAATTTCTTTATCTACACTTTTTTTATGGTTGTATAGTATATTTGTAAACTTCTTTAAACGTTTTACAAAGGCTATTAATATTTAAACATGAAAGTTTATAGATGTGAAAAAATTTCAACATTTCTCAAAAAAAAATTTTACTTAATATTTGTAATTTCATTTTAAGCATATATTAATCTTTTTAAAATTAGAATGCAATTGTAAATTTATTGATCTACAATTTGGTTTCTTGAAGAAGTTCTTTTCCAACCTCTGACAAACGTTTTACATGTTCTGTTGAACTATAATCAACGTAGTTCACAGCTGAGAAAGCAATGTTTAATCGTTTCCTAAAATGTATTCATTTCAATGTTTGCAGCTTCATATTAGCGTTTATTTATACTTTTTGAAATGCAAATTTCTTTCTCTACATTTTGTTTTCTTGTTGTATAGTATATTTTTAAACATCTTTAAACGTTTTACAAAAGCTATTAATATGACAGTTCATAGGTGTGAAATATTGTTTAAACATTACCCAAAAATACATATATGTTTGCAGCTTAATTTTTGAGGGCGTGGTGAAATGGTGAGTGGAGTGCTGTGGTTGGGCGTGTGGTTTAAGGTTGTGTGTTGCGAAGGGGTGTGGGAGAAAGAGTGTGGAGAAGTGAGTGTGGTGGGAGGGTGAGTGGTGGGGGTGCGTGTGGTGTGAGGGTGTGTGGTGAGTGGGCGAGTCATGCGTGGGTGTGTGGGAGAAGGTGTGTTGGGAGGGCATCCGGTCAGAGGGGGTGTAGAGCGAGGCAGTATGGGAGAGGTAGTGTGGTGAACTGTGATGGGAGGGAGGGTGGTTGTAAGAGGTGTGGTTAGAGGAAGTGTGGGATAAGGGTTTTAATGTAGGCAATGTGGTGGGAGGGTTTGTGGGGGAAGATATTGTGAGGATGAATGTGGTAGGAGGAGTGTAGTGAAAGAATGGTGGTGGGAGGACGTGTGGTTGGAGGGCACGTGGTGGGAGGGCGGGTGTTTGGGGGACGTGTGGATCTAGGACGTGTGGTGCGATGGAATGAGGATAAGGGAGTGTATTGTGAGGGTGTGTGGAGCTAGGGAGTGTGGGATAAGGAGGGTGAGGTAAGGAGTGTGGTGAAGGGAGTGTATTGGGAGGGTATGAGGTGCAATGGCGTGTGGTGCGAGGGCGTGTGGAGCGATGGAGTGTAAGAGTAGGAGTGTGGAGAAGGGAGAGTGGTTTGTGGGCGTGTGGTGCGAGGGTGTGTGGGAGAAGGAGTGTGGTGAAGGGACTGTGCTGGGAGGGCGTGTTGTGCGAGGGCCTGTAGATGCCTGGGCTAGTGGGAGAAGCAATATGTTGAAGGGTGAGTGGTAGGAGAAAGTGTAAGAAGGATATGGTGAAGAGACTGTGTTTGGAGGGTGTGTGGTGCGAGGACATGTGGTGCGAGTTAGTGTGGGTGGAGTGTGGTGGGAGGGTGTGTGGGAGCAGGAGTGTGGCGAAGGGAGTTTGGTAGGAGGGCGTGTGGTGGAAGGGCGTATGGTGGGTGGGCGTGTGGTGGGATGCCGTGTCGTGCGACGGAAAGTGGGGAAATGTAGTGTGGCCTATGATATCAGTTGATTAAACAGCACATGTAAAACGTTTGTCAGAGGTTGTAAGAACACTAAATTCACATCTACGTTTCCAATTTAAAGAAGTATAATATAATTTCGAAAATGAAACAACAAACATTAATATAAATGGATTTTTGGGAAATCATTAAACAATGATTCTCATATGAACTGCCATGTTCAAATATTAATAGTCTTTCTAAAATGTAAAAAATTGTCAGAGGCTTGAAAAAATAATTATCTTAAAGAAAACAAAATGTCGATCAGGAAATTCACGTCCACATTTAAATTTTGAAAAGAATAATATACAGGCTAAAATGAAACTACTAACATCAAAATAACTGCTTTTTTTGCGAAATGTTTATCAATTCATTGTTTTAAATCTATGAACTTTCATGTTAAAATATTAATAAGACTTGTAAAACTTTTAAAGAATTTTAAAAATATACTTTACAACCAGAAAACAAAATGTAGATAAAGTAATTCGAATTTAAATTTCAATTTCAAAAAGTATAAATAAATGCTAAAATGAAGCTGCAAACATTGAAATAAATTCCCTTTGCCACACTCCTGGTCACAAACTCCTTCGCACCACACTCTCGCCCACCACATGGACTCCCACCACACTTCTTTCACCATACTTCTTCTCCCTTACACTTCCCCACAATACATTTCCTTCACCACACACCTTCTCCCACACACCCACGCATGGCATGCCCACTCACCACACTCCCTCGCACCACACGCACTACCATCACACATCCTCCAAACACCCGACCTCCCACCATGCACCCAAACACCACACGTCCTCCCACGAGACTTCTTTCACCACAGCTCCACCCACCATTTTCCTTTGCACCACATGCACTCGTACCATCCGCCCTCCCACCACATACCCAACCACCAAACTCCGTTCGCAACACTCCTTCTCAAATACTCCCTCTCTCCACACACTGTCCTACCACACATTCTCCCACCACACTTCTTTCACCACACTTCATCTCACTTACACTTTTCCACAATACCTTTCCCTAGAAGCCGTCCCAACGCATTCCTTCTCCACACGTCAATCCACCACATTCTTTCTCACCACATGCCCTCCCACCACACACTCTTCACCACATTCCTACTCACATACTCCCTCACACCACATGCCATCCTACCACCCGCCCTCCCACCAAATTCTCTTCGCCACACTCCTCGTCACACACTCTTTTGCACCACACTCTCTCCCACCACACGATAAACTACCACACTAACTCACACCACATTTCCTTCACCACGCTCCTCCTCCCACACACCTCCCGACACTATCTTTACCGAAAAGCCCACCCACCACACGTCCTCACACCACACTCCCTTCTCCACACTCCTTATCCCACATTCCCACGCACCACACACCATGGCACCAGACGAACTCTAACCACATTCCCTCCTTCCACACAGCCTTCACCGCACTTCTTCTAACACACTCCTCCCCACAGGAACTTTCATCACACACCTTCGCAACACATGCCCTCCCACCACATTGCCTAAATCACACTCCTCTTATCCCACACTTCCTCTAACCACAAGCCCTCCAACCATACTCCCTCCCATCACACTCACCTCACCACACTTACCTCTCCCATACACTCTCGCTCAACACACCCTCTGACCGCATGCCCTCCCACCGCACTCCCTTCACCACACACCTTCTCCCACACACCCACGCATGGCACGCCCACACACCGCACTCCCTCGCACCACATACACTCCCCCCACTCTCCCTCCCACCACTCTAAGTCCACCTCGCACAACATGTCCTCACCACACACACCCTCCCAACTAACACTCTGTACCATATACTTTTACCACAATCACTCGCACCACACACCGTCCCACCACATGTCCTACCACCACACTCCACATTTCTCACCACTCCTTCACACCACACACCCTCACACTACTCTCCCTTCTCCACACTCACTCGCACCACACGGCGTCCCACCACATGCCCTCCCACCACTCCGTCGCTCCACACACCCTCCGAACGGACGCCCTCTCACCACACACCCTTCACCACACTCCTCCAACACATCCTCGCACCACACGCCATCTCAACACACTCCCTCGAACCACAATCCCTGCAACATATGCATTCCGCCCACTCGCCCTCCCACCACTCTCAGTTCACCACACTCCTTTGCCTACACTCCCTCGCACCAGTCACCCTCGCAGCACATGTCCTCGCCACACACACCCTGCCTACTAACTCTCTTTAACATATCCTTTTACACACCCTTACACCACATGTCCTCCAACCACACTCAATTCACCACACTCCTTGACCCATATTCCCACACACCACACACCCTCGCACCACATGGACTCCCACCAGAGTCCCTCCGACCACGCACCCATCACCACACTTCTTCTAACACACTCTGCCCCACACTAACTTTCACCACACACCTTCGCAACACATGCCCTCCCACCACACTGCCTACATCACACTCCTGATCCCACACTTACTCTAACTGCACGCCCTCCAAACACACTCCCTCACAGCACACTAACTTCACCACACTACCCTCTCCCATACACCCTCGCAACACACACCTTCCGACCGGATTCCCTCCCACCACACTTCCTTCAGCACACACCATCTCCCAGACACCCATGCAAGACACGCCCACTCACCACACTCCCTCGCATCACACACACACCTCCACCACTCACCCTCCCACCACACTCACTTCGGCACACTCATTCTCACACAATCATTCGCACAACACAACCAAGAATCACACATCCGCACACCTCACACCCTACCAACACACACCTTTCACTAGACTCCTTCTTCAACAGTCCCTCGCACCACACACTAACACACCACACGCCCTCCCATCGACCTCCCTTCACCATTGCCCCTCACGCCCTCCAACCAGATGCCCTTGCATCACACGCACATCAACCTTATAACTTCCCAACACACACCCTTCACGACACTCCTTCTCCCACATGCCCTCCCACGACTCACACTCCCACCACACGCCCTCCCACCACACTCCCCTCACCACAATAAGTCTCCAAAAAACCCTCGCACCACATGCACTCGCACTACACTCCCTTCTCAACACTCCTTATCACACATTCCCATGCACCACACACCATGGCACCACACGCACTCTAACCACAGTCCCTCCCACCACACAGCCTTCACCGCACTTCTTCTAACACACTCCTCCCCACAGGAACTTACACCACACACCTTCACAACACATGCCCTGCCAGCACATTGCCTAAATCGCACTCCTTATCCCACACTTCCTCTAACCACAAGCCCTCCAACCACACTACCTCGCATCACACACACCTCCACCACTCACCCTCCCACCACACTCACTTCGGAACACACATTCTCCCACAATCATTCACACAACACAACCAAGAACCACACGTCCGCACACCTCCCACCCTACCAACACACACCTTTCACTATACTCCTTCTTCAACATTCCCTCGCACCACACACTAACACACCACACGCCCTCCCACCAACCTCCCTTCACCATTGCCCCACACGCCCTCCCACCAGATGCCCTCGCATCACACGCACATCAACCTTATAACTTCCCAACACACTCCCTTCACCACACTCCTTCTCCCACACTCTCTCCCACCACTCACACTCCCACCACACGCCCTCCCACCACACTCCCCTCACCACAATAAGTCTCCCAAAAATGCTCGCACCACATGCACTCGCACCATACTCCCTTCTCAACACTCCTTATCGCACATTCCCACACACCACACACCATGGCACCACACGCACTCCAACCACAGTACCTCACGCCACACACCCTTCACCGCACTTCTTCTAACACACTCCTCCCCACAGGAACTTTCACCACACACCTTCACAACACATGCCCTCCCACCACATTGCCTAAATCACACTCCTTATCCCACACTTCCTCTAACCACAAGCCCTCCAACCATACTCCCTCCCATCACACTCACCTCACCACACTTACCTCTCCCATACACTCTCGCTCCACACACCCTCTGACCGGATGCCCTCCCACCACACTACCTTCACCACACACCTTCTCCCACACACCCACACATGGCACGCCCACAGACCACACTCCCTCGCACCACACGCACTCCCCCACTCGCCCTCCCACCACTCTCAGTTCACCACACTCCTTTTCCAACACTCCCTCTCACCAGTCACCCTCGCACCACATGTCCTCGCCACACACACCCTGCCTACTAACTCTCTTTACCATATCCTTTTACCACACTCACTCGCACAACACACCCTTACACCACACGCCTTACCACCACACTCCATTCACCTGTTCAACACACTCACTCGCACCACACTCCCTCCCACCACATGTCCTCCAACCACACTCAATTCACGACATTCCTTGACCCATATTCCCACACACCACACACCCTCACACCACAAGGACTCCCACCAGAGTCCCTCCGACCACACACACTTCACCGCACTTCTTCTAACACACTCAGCCCCACACTAACTTTCACCACACACATTCGCAACACAAGTCCTCCCACCACATTGCCTACATCACACTCCTGATCCCACACTTACTCTAACCGCACGCCCTCCAACCACACTCCCTCCAATCACACTACCTCTCCCATACATCCTCGCAACACGCACCTTCGGACCGGATGCCCTCCCACCACACTCCCTTCAGCACACACTTTCTCCCAGACACCCACGCACGGCACGCCCACTCACCACATTCCCTCGCATCACACACCCCCCTACCACTCACCCTCCCACCACACTCACTTCGCCACACTCATTCTCCCACACTCATTCGCATGACACAACCAAGAACCACATGTTCGCACACGTCACACCCTACCAACACACTCCTTTCACTATCCTCCTTCTTCAACATTCCCTCACACCACACACTAACACACCACACGCCCTCCCACCAACCTCCATTCACCATTGCACCTCACGCCCTCCCACCAGATGCCCTCGCATCACATGCACATCAACTTTATAACTTCCCAACACACTCCCTTCACCACACCCCTTCTCCCAAACTCCTTCGCACCACACAAACTCGAACCACACGTCCTCGCACCACACACACTCCCAACACACTCCCTTCACCGGTGTGAGGGTGTGTGGGAGAAGTAGTTTGGTCAAGGTAGTGTGGTGGGAGGGAGTGTGGTGCGACGGCTTTTGGGAGAAGGAGTGTGGTGAAGGGAGTGTGGTGGCAGGGCGTGTGCTGCGAGGGAGTGTGGTGCGTGGGAGTGTGGAAGAACGATGGTGGTGAAGGGAGAGTCGTAGGAGGGCATATGGTGCGAGGTAGTGTGGGGAAGAGTGTGGGAGAAGGAGTGTGGAAAAGAGAGCGTGGTGTGAGGGCGTGTGGTGGGAGGGTGTGTGGTGCGAAAGAGTATGGGAGGAGTGTGGTGAAGGGTGTGTGGTGGGAGTGCGTGTGGTGCAAGGTAGTGTGGGGAGGAGTGTGGGAGAAGTCGTGAGGTGCCAGGGAGTTCGGTGGGAGGACATGTGGTGGGACGACGTGTGATGCCTGGAAGTGCGAGTGAAGGAGTGTGGTGAAGGGAATGTGTTGGGATTGCGTGTGGTGGGAGAGTTTGTGGTGGGAGAGTGGATCGTGCGAGGGAGTGTGGGAGCAGTAGTGTGGCGAAGGGAGTTTGGTGCGAAGGAGTGTGTGAGAAGTAGTGTGGTAGGAGGGTGTGTGGTGGGAAGGCTTGAGGGTAAAGGTATTGTGGGGAGGAGTGTTTGAGAAGCAGTGCAGTGAAAGAGCATTAGGTGGCAGGGCGTGTGGTGCGATGAAATGTGGTGTAAGTTAGTGTTGGGAGGAGTGAGGGAGAATGAGTGTGGTGAAGTGAGTATGTTGGCAGGGCGTGTGGTGCGATGAACAGTGGGAGAGGGAGTGGGATGGTAGGGAGTGTGGTGGAAGGGCATGTGGTGCGAGGGCGTTTAGTGCGAAGGGGTTTGGTGGGAGGGCGTGTGGAGAAATGGTGAAGGGAGTTTGTTGGGAGGATGTGTCATGCGAGGACGTGTGTTGCGGGTGCCAGTGAGTGTGGGAGAAGGAGAGTGGTGAAGGGAGTGTTGTGGGAGGGCTTCTGGGGAAAGGTAGTGTGGGGAGGAGTGTTGGCGAAGTAGCATGTTGAAGGAAATGTGCTGTGAGGGCGTGTGGTTGGGAGAGCATGTCGTGGGAGATTGTGTAGTGTCAGTGAGTGTGTGAGCAGGTGTGTGACAAAGGCAGTTTGGAGGGAGGGCGTGTGGTATGAAGGAATGTGGTGGGTGGACGTGTGGGAGAAGAAGTGTGGTTGGAGTGTGTGTGGTGGGAGGGTTTGTGGGGAAAGGTATTGTGGGTATGAGTGTGGGAGAAGGATTGTGGTGAAAGAAGTGTAGTTGGAGGACGTGTGCTGGGAGAGCATGTGGTGGGAGGGCGGGTGGTGCGAGGGAGTGTGAGAAAAGGTGGAGAAGGGAGAGTGGTTTGAGGACCTGTGTTCCGATGGAGTGTGGGAGAAGGAGTGTGGTGGGAGGGCTTGTGGGGACAGGTATTGTGGGGAGTAGTGTGGGAGTTGGTATTTGGAGAAAGATGTGTGGTGGGAGAGCGCATGGTGGAAGGGTTTGTGGTGGTAGGGGATGTGGTTGAAGTGCGTGTGGTGCGAGGGCGTGTGGTAGGCGTGCGTTGGGAGAAATTGTGAAGGGAGGTTGGTGGGAGGATATGTGGTGCAAGGGAGTGTTGGACAAGGAGTGAGGTGAAGTGTGTGTGGTGGGAGGGCATGTAGTGGGAGGGTTTGTGTGAAAGGCAGTGCGGGGAGTAGTGTGGGAGAGGGAGTGTGGTGAATGAAATGTGGTGTGAGGGCATGTGGAGGGAGAGCGTGTGGTGGGAGAATGTGTTTTGCGATTGAGTGTGAGAGGAGGAATGTGGTAAAGGAAGTGTGGTAGGAGGGCATATTGTGGGAGAGTATTTGGTGGGAGGGCGTGTCGTGGAATGGCGTATGTTGTGAGAGTGTGTGTGGTAGATCGGCGTATGGTTTGAGGGAGTGTGTGAGAAGTAGTGTGGTGAAGTGAGTGGGTTGGGAGCACAGGTGGTAGGAGGGCGTGTGGTGAAAGGTAGTGTGGGAGAAGGAGTGTGTTTGGAGGGACTGTGATGGGAGTGCGTGTGGTGCGAGGGTGTATGGTGTGTGGGAATGTGGGTCAAGGAGTGTGGTGAATTGAGTGTGGTTGGAGGACATGTGGTGGGAGAGTCTATGGTGCGAGTGAGTGTGGTGCGAGTGAGTGAGGAGAAGGGAGAGCAGTGTGAGGGCGTGTGGTGTGAAGGAGTGGGGAGAAATGGTGAATGCAGAGTGGTGGTAGGGTGTGTCGTGTAAGGATGTGTGGTGCGAGTGAGTGTAGTTAAAGGATATGGTAGAGAGAGTTAGTTGGGAGGGTGTGTGCGGCGAGGACATGTGGTGTGAGCTTGACTGGTGTGAGGGAGTGTGGGAAAAGGAGTGTGGTGAACTGAGAATGGTGGGAGGGTGATTAGGGGGAGTGCGTGTGATGCGAGGGATTGTGGCGCAAGGGAGTGTGGTGAGATGGCGTGTGGTGCGAGGGTGTTTTGGAGGAGTGTGGTTAAGGGAGTGCGGTGGGAGGGCGTCTGTTCGGAGGGTGTGTGGAGCGAGGGAGTATGTGAGAAGTAGTGTGGTGAAGTGAGGTATGAGCTTGATGTGCGTGTGATGTGAGGGCATCTGGTGGGAGGGCGTGGGGTGCAATGTTGAACGGAGATTGGTGGGAGGGCATGTGTTGTGAGGATGTGTGGTGCGAGGGAGTGTTGAAGAAGGAGTATGGTGAAGGGAGTGTGTTGGGAGGGTGTGTGTTGTGATGGCGTGTGGTTAGTGGCTGTGTGGTACGAAGGAGTGTGGGAGAATGAGTGTGGTGGGAGGGTGAGTGGTGGGGGTGCATGTGGTGCGAGGGAGTGTGGTGAGTGGGCGTGCTGTGCGTGTGTGTGTAGGAGAAGGTGTGTGGTGAAGGGAGTGCTGTGGGAGGGCATCCGGTCAGAGGGTGTGCGGAGCGAGAGTGCATGGGAAGGGTAGTGTGGTGAGGTGAGTTTGATGGGAGGGAGTGCGGATGGAGGGCATGTGGTTAGAGGAACTGTGGGATAAGGAGTGTGATTTAGGCAATGTGGTGGGAGGGCATGTGTTGCGAAGGTGTGTGGTGAAAGTTAGTGTGGGGAGGAGTGTGTTAGAAGAAGTGTGGTGAAGGCTGTGTGGTGGGAGGGACTGTGGTTGCAGTACATGTGGTGCCATGGTGTGTGGTGCGTGGGAATGTGGGATAAGGAGTGTGGAAAAGGGAGTGTGGTGGGAGGACGTGTGGTGGGAGGGCTTTTGGGTAAAGATAGTGTGGGGAGGAGTATGGGAGAAGTAGCGTGGTGAAGGAAATGTCGTTTGAGTTTGTGTGGTGGTTTAGCGTGTGGCCGGAGTGTGTGTGGTGCAAAGGAGTGTGTGACCAGGAGTGTAGCGAAGGGAATTTGGTGGGAGGGTGGTTGGTAGTAGGGCATGTGGTGTGAGGGTGTATGTGAATAGGAATGTGGTGAATGGTGTGTGGTGGGAGTGCGTGTGGTGTGAGGGCATGTGGTACGTAGGAATGTGATGGGTTGACATGTGGAGAAGGAGTGTGGTGGGAGGGCTTGTAGGAAAGGTATTGTGGGGAAGTGTGAGGGTGAAGAAGTGTGGTGAAAGAAATGTGGTGGGAGTACATGTGTTGGGAGAGTGTGTGGAGCGAAGGAGTGTTTGACCAGGAGTGTGGCGAACAGATTTTGGTGAGAGGGCATGTGGTGGGAGGGCGTGTGGTGTGTAGGAATGTGGTGGGTTGACACGTGAAGAAGGAGTGTGGTGAGAGGGCTTGTAGGGAATGGTATTGTGGGGAAGTGTAAGGGTGAAGAAGTGAGGTGAAAGAAGTGTGGTGGGAGTACATGAGGTGGGAGAGTGTGTGGGGCAAAGGAGTGTTTGACCAGGAGTATGACGAATGGAGTTTAGTGGGAGGCCATGTGGTGGGAGGGCTTGTGGTGCGAAGGAATATGGTGGGTAGAGCTGTGGTGAAAGAAGTGTGGTTGGAGGACGTGTGTTGTTTGGGTGCATGGTGGGAGGGCGGGTGTTTGGAGGATGTGTGGTGGTAGTGCGTGTGGTGCGAGTGAGTGTTGAGAAGGGAGAGTAGTGTGAGGTGGTGTGGTGAAATGTTGTTTGGTGCTAGTGAGTGTGGTGAACTGGTAAATGGAGTGTGGTGGTAGGGCGAGTCACCAAGGGTGTTTGGTGCGAGTGAGTGTGGAAGAGAATATGGAGGGTGTGTGTGGCGAGGACATGTTGTGCGAGGTTGACTGGTGCAGGGGAGCATGGGAAGAGCGTGTGGTGCGAGGGAGTTTGGGAGAAGGAGTGTAGTGAAGGTTGTGTGGTGGGAGGGCATGTGGTGCGAGTGTGCGTGGTGCAAGTGAGTGTGGGAGAAGTATATGGAGAAGGGATTATGCTTGGAGGGTGTGTGGGGTGAGGACTCATGGTGCAAGGTTGTGTGGTCCAAGGGAGTGTGGAAGAATGAATGTGGTATGAGGGTGTGTGGGAGAAGGGGTGTGGTGAAGTGAGTGTGCTGGGAGGGCGTGTGGTTGGAGGGCTTGTGGAGTGGGGAGGAATGTGGGAGAATGTGCATGGTGAAGGAAATGTGCTGTGAGGTAGCGTGGTGGGAGAACGTGTGGAGCGAGGGAGTTTGTTAGGAGGAGTGTGGTGAAGGGTCTGTGGTGGGAGGATGTATGGTGTGAGGGCGCGTGGTGCGATGGGCGTGTGGTGGGAGGACGTGTGGTGCTAGGACGTGTGGTGCGAGGGAGTGTGGAGAAGGCAGAGTAGTGTGAGGGCGTGTGGTGCGAGGGAGTGTGGGATAAGGAGTGTGGTGAAGTGAGTGTGGGGAGGGGATGAGTTGGAAGGGCGTGAGGCACGAGGGCGTGTGGTGGGGGTGTGTGGAGAAATGATGGGAGGTCGTGTGGTGCGAGGGTGTTTGGTGCGAATGTTTGTGGGACCAGGATATGTTGAAGGGATTTTTTGGGACGTGTGGAGCGAGTTTGAGTTGTTTGAGGGAGTGTGGGAGAAGGAGTGTGCTGCGAGGGAGTGTGGGAGAAGGAGTGTGGTGAAGGGCGTGTGCTGCCAGCTCGTGAGGTGGGAGGGCGTCTGGTGCGAGGTTGTGTGTGAGAAGGAATTTGTTGATGTGTTTGTGGTGGGAGGACCCGTGGTGCGAGGGAATGTGGTGGGAGGCTGTGTGGGAGTAGGAGTGTGGTGGGAGGCCTTGTGGGTAAAGGTTTTGTGGGGAGGAGTGTGGGAGAATGTGTGTGGTGAAAGAATTGTGGTGGCAGGACGTGGATTGGAGAGCACGTGGTGGGAGGGTGGTGGTGGGAGGGCGAGAGAAGGAAGGACGTGTGGTGCCAGGGCGTGTGGTGCCAGGGCGTGTGGGAGAAGGAATGTGGTGGGAGCCAGTGCAGTGCGAGGGAGTGTGGGGGAAGGAGTGTGGTGAAGTGAGTGTGGTGGGAGGCAGGTTGTGGGAATGCGTGTGGTGCGAGGCCATGTGGGTGAAGGAGTGTGGAGAAGGGAGTGTGGTGGGAAGGTGTCCGGTCAGAGGATGTGTGGAACAAGGGAGTATTGGAGAAGTAGTGTGGTGAAGTGAGTGTGGTGGGAGGGGTGTGGTTGGAGGGCGTGTGGTAGGAGGGCATGTGGTGTGAGGGAGTGTGTTAGTAGGAGTGCTGTGAAGGGTGTGTGGTTGGAGTGCGTGTGTTGGGAGGGCGTGTGGTGCGAAGGAATATGGTGGGTTAACGTGTGGAGAGGGAGTATGGTGGGAAGGCTTGTAGGGAGAGGTATTGTGTGGAAGTGTAAGGGAGAAGAGTGTGGTGAAAGAAGTGTGGTGGGAGTACTTGTGGTGGTTGGGCGCGTGCTGCGAGCGCGGGTGTTTGGAGGACCTGTGGTGCTTGGTCGTGTGTTGCGAGTGAATGTGGAGAATGGAGAGTTGTGTGAGGGCGTGTTGTGTGAGGGAGTGTGTGATAAGGAGTGTGGTGAAGGGAGTGTTTTGGGAGGGGATGAGGTGGAAGGGCGTGTGGTGGGAGGGCTTGTGGTGAAATAGTGAATGGAGTGTGGTGGTTGGGCATGAGGTGGGAGAGTGTGTGGAGCGAAGGAGTGTTTGACCAGGAGTGTGGTGAACGGAGTTTGGTGGGAGAGCATGTGGTGGGAGGGCGTGTGGTATGAGGGCGTGTGGTGCAAATGAATATGATGGGTGGAGCTGTGGTGAAAGGAGTGTGGTGGGAGGACGTGTGGTAGTTGGGTGCATGGTGGGAGGGCCGGTGTTTGGAGGATGTGTGGTGGTTGTGCGTGTGGTGCGAGTGAGTGTGGAGAAGGGAGAGTAGTGTGAGAGCATGTCGTGTGAAGGCATGTGGTGAAATGGTGAATGGAGTTTGGTGGCAAGGTGTGTGGTGTAAGGGTGTGTGGTGCGAGTGAGTGTGTTCAAAGAATATGGTAAAGAGAGTTAGTTGGGAGGGAGTATGTGGTCAGGACATGTGGTGCGAGGTTGACAGGTGCGAGGGAGTTTGGGAAAAGGGGTGTGGTGAACTAAGAGGAGTGGGGGGAGTTCGTGTGGTGCGAGGGAGAGTGGTGAAGGGAGTGTGGTGAGAGGGCTTCCGTTAGGAGGGTGTGTGCAGCGAGGGAGTATGTGAGAAGTGGTATGGTGAAGTACTTTATGTGGGTGGGAGTGTGTTTGGAGGGCGTGTGGTAAGAGGAAGTGTGGAATAAGGAATGTGATGTTGGCAATGTGGTGGGAGGGCATGTGGAGCGTAGGTGTATGGTGAAAGTTAGTGTGGGGTGATAGGGCGTGTGGTGTAGGGGTGTGTGGTGAAGTGACTTTAGTAAAAGGATATGGTAAAGAGAGTTAGTTAGGAGGGTTTGTGTTGCGTGGACATGTGGTGTGAGGTTGACTGGTGCGAGGGAGTGTGGGAAAAGGAGTGTGGTGAACTGAGAGTGATGGGAGGGCGAGTTGGAGGAGTGCATGTTGTGCTAGAGAGTGTGGTGCGAGGGAGTGTTGGTGGAGTGTGGTGAAGGGAGTGTGGTGGGAGGGTGTCCGTTCGGGGGTTGTCTGGAGTGAGGGAGTGTGTGAGAAGCAGTGTAGTTAAGTGAGTGTGGTGGGAGGGATTGTGGTTGGAGGGCGTGTGGTAAGAGGAAGTGTGGAATAAGGAATGTGATGTTGGCATTGTGGTGGAAGGGCATGTGGAGCGAAGGTGTATGGTGAAAGTTAGTGTGGGGTGGAATTTGTTAGAAGATGTGTGGTGAAGGGTGTGTGGTGGGAGGGACTGTGGTTGGAGCGCATGTGATGCCAGCGTGTGTGGTGCGTGGGAATGTGGGATAAGGAGTGTGGAGAAGGGAGTGTGGTGCGTGTGCGTGTGGTGCGAGGGAGTGTGGGAAAAGGAGTGGGGTGAAGGGAGTGTTGTCAGAGTTACTGTGGTGGGAGCCCGTGTGGTGCGAGGGTGTGTCGTGTGTGGGAATGTGGGTCAAGGAGTGTGGTGAATTGAGTGTTGTGGGAGGTTTTGTGGTGGGAGGGCGTGTTGTGCGAGTGAGTGTGGAGAAATTGTGAATGGAGTGTGATAGTAGGGTGTGTGGTTTAAGGGTGTGTGGTACGACTGAGTGTGGTGACGTGGTGAATGGATTGTGGTGGTAGGGCGTGTGGTGTAGTGGTGTGTGGTGCGAGTGAGTGTAGTAAAATGATATGGTAAAGAGAGTTAGTTGGGAGGGTTTGTGTTGCGAGGACATGTGGTTTGAGGTTGACTGGTGCGAGGGAGTGTGGGAAAAGGAGTGTGGTGAACTGAGAGTGGTGGGAGGGCGAGTTGGAGGAGTGCGTGTGGTGCTAGGGAGTGTGGTGCGAGGGAGTGCTGTGAGATGGCGTGTTGTGCGAGGGTGTGTTGGTGGAGTGTGGTGAATGGATTGTGGTGGGAGGGATGGTGGCTGGAGTGCGTGTGGTACCATGGTGTGTGGTGCGTGGGAATGTGGGATAAGGCGTGTGGAGAAGGTAGTGTGGTGCGAGTGTGTGTTGTGCGAGGGAGTATTTGAGAGGGAGTGTCGTGAGGGGAGTGTTGTGGGAGGGAGTGTGGTGGGAGTGCGAGTGCTGCGAGGGTGTGTGGTGGGAGGAGTTGTGTGCGAGGGAGTGTGTGGGAGGGTGTGTGGTGGGAAGGTATGAAGTTGATGCAAGCTCGTGTGATGTGCGTGTGATGCGATTGATGCGAGGGCGTGGGGAGCAATGTTGAAAGGAGCTTGGTGGGAGCGCATATGGTGTGAGCATGTGTGTTGTGAGGGTGTATAAGAAGGAGTATGGTGAAGGTGGTGTGTTGGGTGGGTGTGTGGTGTGAGGACGTGTGGTTCATGGTTGTGTGGTTCGAAGGAGTGTGGGAGAATGAGTGTGGTGAGAGGGAGTGTGGTGAGTGGGCGTGCCATGCGTTGGTGTGTGGGAGAAGGTGTGTGGCGAAGGGATTGTGGTGGGAGGGCATCCGTTCAGATGGTGTGTGGAGCGAGCGTGAGGTAGTGTGGTGAGGTGAGTGTGATGGGAGGAAGTGTGATTGGAGGGCGTGTGATTAGAGTAAGTATGGGATAAGGAGTGTGTTTGAGGCAATGTGGTGGGAGGGCATGTGTTGCAAAGGTGTGTGGTGAATGTTAGCATGGGGAGGAGTGTGTTAGAAGAAGTGCGGTGAATGCTGTGTGGTGGTAGGGACTGTGGTGTGATGGCGTGTGGTAAGAACGTGTGTGGGAGGGGTGTGGTGAAGAATGATTGGTGGGTGGGAGTGTGGTTGGAGGGCGTGTGGTAACAGGAAATGTAGAATAAGGAATGTGATGTAGGCAATGTGGTGGGAGGGCATGTGGTGCGAAGGTGTATGGTGAAAGTTAGTGTGGGGTGGAATTTGTTAGAAGAAGTGCGGTGAAGTGTGTGTGGTGGGAGGGAGAGTGCTTGGAGTGTGTGTGGAGCCAGGGTGAGTGGTGCGTTGGAATGTGGAATAAGGAATGTGGAGAAGGGAGTGTGGTGCGTGTGCGTTTGGTGCGAGGGTGTTTGGGAGAATCATTGTGGTGAGGGGAGTGAGATGGGAGGGCGTCCTTTCGGGGGGTATCTGGAGCGAGGGAGTGTGTGAGAAGCAGTGTAGTTAAGTGAGTGTGGTGGGAGGGATTGTGGTTGGAGGGCGTGTGGTAAGAGGAAGTGTGGAATAAGGTATGTTATGTTGGCAATGTGGTGGGTGGGCATGTGGAGTGAAGGTGTATGGTGAAAGTTAGTGTGGGGTGGAATTTGTTAGAAGATGTGCGGTGAAGGGTGTGTGGTGGGAGGGACTGTGGTTGGAGCGCATGTGATGCCAGCATGTGTGGTGCGTGGGAATGTGGGATAAGGAGTGTGGAGAAGGGAGTGTGGTGCGTGTGCGTGTGGTGCGAGGGAGTGTGGGAAAAGGAGTGGGGTGAAGGGAGTGTTGTCAGAGTGACTGTGGTGGGAGCTCGTGTGGTGCGAGGGTGTGTAGTGTGTGGGAATGTGGGTCAAGGAGTGTGGTGAATTGAGTGTGGAGAAGGTAGAATAGTGTGAGGGCGTGTGGTGTGAAAGAGTGGGGAGAAATTGTGAATGGAGTGTGGTGGTAGGGTGTGTGGTGGACGGGTATGTGGTACGAATGAGTGTGTTGACGTGGTCAATGGATTGTGGTGGTAGGGCATGTGGTGTAGGGGTGTGTGGTGCGAGTGAGTTTAGTAAAAGGATATGGTAAAGAGAGATAGTTGGGAGGGTTTGTGTTGCGAGGACATGTGGTTTGAGGTTGACTGGTACGAGGGAGTTTGGGAAAAGGAGTGTGGTGAACTGAGAGTGGTGGGAGGGCGAGTTGGAGGAGAGCGTGTGGTGAAGGGAGTGTGGTTGGAGGGCGTCCGTTCGGGGGTGTCTGGAGCGATGGAGTGTGTGAGAAGCAGTGTGGTTAAGTGAGTGTTGTGGGAGGGATTGTGGTTGGAGGGCGTGTGGTTTGATGAATTGTGGAATAAGGATTTTGACGTAGGTATCGTGGTGGTAGGGCATGTCTTGAGAAGGTGTGTGGTGAAAGTTAGTGTTTGGAGGAATGTGTTAGAAGAAGTGCGGTGAAGGGTGTGTGGTGGGAGGGACGGTGGTTGGAGTGGGTGTTGTGCCATGGTGTGTGGTGCGTGGGAATGTGGGATAAGGAGTGTGGAGAAGGGAGTGTGGTGCTAGTGAGTGTTGTGCGAGGGTGTTTGATGGAATGTGTGGTGAGGGGAGTGTGGTGGGAGGTCCTGTGGTGGGAGTTGCAGCGCTGCAAGGGCGTGTGGTGGGAGAAGGTGTGTGCGAGGGAGTGTGTGAGAGGGAGTGTGGTGAAGGGAGTGTGGTGGGAAGGTATGAAGTTGATGCGAGCTCCTGTGATGTGCGTGTGATGCGTGTGATGCGAGGGCGTGTGGAGCAATATTGAAAGGAGGTTGGTGGGAGCACGTATGGTGTGAGGATGTGTGGTGTGAGGGTGTATATGAAGGTGTGTGGTGAAGGGGGTGTGTTGGGAGTGTGTGTGGTGTGAGGACGTGTAGTTCATGGTTGTGTGGTTCGAAGGAGTGTGGGAGAATGAGTGTGGTGAAGGGATTTTGGTGGGACGGCGTCCGTTCAGACGGTGTGTGGAGCGAGAGTGTATGCGTGAGGTAGTGTGGTGAGGTGAGTGTGATGGGAGGGAGTTATGGACGGCGTGTGATTAGTGTAAATTTGGGATAAGGAGTGTGAGTGAGGCAATGTGGTTGGAGGTCATGTGTTGCCAAGGTATGTGGTGAATGTTAGCGTGGGGAGGAGTGTGTTAGAAGTGCGGTGAAGGGTGTGTGGTGGAAGGGACTGTGGTTGGAGTGCGTGTGGAGCCAGGGTGAGTGGTGCATTGGAATGTGGGATAAGGAGTGTGGAGAAGGGAGTGTGGTGCGTGTGCGTGTGGTAAAAGGATATGGTAAAGAGAGTTCGTTGGGAGGGTGTGTGTGGCGAGGACATGTGGTGCGAGGTTGACTGGTGTGAGGGAGTGTGGGAATAGGATTGTGGTGAACTGAGAGTGGTGGGAGGGCAAGTGGGTGGAGTGCGTGTGGTGCTAGGTAGTGGGTTTCGAGGGAGTGTTGGAGGAATGTGGTGATGGGAGTGTGGTGGGAAGGCGTCCGTTCGGGGGGAGTGTTGAGCGAGGGAGTGTGTGAGAAGCAGTGTGGTGAGATGGCGTTTTAAGTGAGGGTGTGTTGGTGGAGTGTGGTGAAGAGAGTGAGGTGGGAAGGCGTCCGTTCGGGGGGAGTGTTGAGCGAGGGAGTGTGTGAGAAGCAGTGTGGTTAACTGAGAGTGGTGGGAGGCTATGTGTTTGGAGAACGTATGGTTAGAGAAAGTGTTGAATAACGAGTGTGATGTAGGGAATGTGGTGGGAGGGGTTGTGGTGAGAAGCTGTGAGGTGTAAGTTAGTCTTTTGAGGAACGTGTTAGAAGAAGTGCGGTGAAGGGTGTGTGGTGGGAGGGACGGTGGTTGGAGTGTGTGTTGTGCCATGGTGTGTGGTTTTCATTTTGAAATTTAAATGCGAATTTCTTTATCTACATTTTGTTTTCTGGTTGTATAGTATATTTTCAAAGTTCTTTAAACGTTTTACAAAGACTATTAACATGAAACATGAAAGTTCATAGATGTCAAGAAATGCTTAAACATTTCTCAAAAAAGCATTTTGTTTTATGTTTGTAATTTCATTTTAAGCATTTATATTATCTTTTAAATATTGAAATGTAAATGTGAATTTACTGATCTACAATTGGGTTTCTTGAAGAAAAGTACTTTTACAACCTCTGACAAACTTTTACATGTTCTGTTAAACTATAAAATACGTACTTCATACATGAGAAAGCTATGTTTAATCTTTCATAAAATGCATTCAATTCAATGTTCGCACCTTCATTGTGGCATTTATTTATACTTTTTGTAATTGAAATTTAAATGCGAATTTCTTTGCCTCCATTTTGTTTTCTGTTGCATAGTACATGTTAAAACTTCTTTAAACGTTTTATAAAGGCTATTAATATTTAAAGATGAAAGTTCATAGATGTGAAAAAATGTTTAAACATGACTCCAAAAAGTATTTTGTATTATGTTTGTAATTTCATATTGGGCATTCATATCATTCTATTTAAATTTTAAATGTAAATGTGAATTTACTGATGCACAATTTGTGTCTTGAAGAAAAGTACTTTTCCAACCTCTGACACACGTTTAACATATGCTGTTAAACTATAAACAACGTAGTTCATAGATGAGAAAGCTATGTTTAATCTTTTCCAAAAATGAATTCATTTGAATGTTTGCAGCTTCATATTAGCATTAAATTTTACTTTTTGAAATTGAAATGTAAATGCGAATTTCTTTGCCTAAATTTTGTTTTCTTGTTGCATAGTATATTGTAAAACTTCTTTAAATGTTTTACAAAGGCTATTAATATCTAAACATGACTATTGATAGGTGTGAAACATTGTTTAAACATCACTCAAAACTACATTAATGTTTGCAGCTTCATGTTAGAAATTATAATATGCTTTTTAAAATTTGAAATGTAGATGTGAATTTACTCTTCTACATTTCATTTAATTATTACTATTTTTACAAACTCTGACATACGTTTTACATGTATGTTTATATTTTAACGATGGAGTTCATAGCTGAGAAAACTATGTTTAATCTTTCCCAAAAGTGCATTCATTTCAATGTTTCCAGCTTCATATTAGCATTTATTTATACTTTTTCAAATTGAAAATTAAATGCGATTTCCTTATCTACATTTTGTTATCTGGTTGTATAGTATATTATTAAACTTCTTTAAAGGATATTAATATGAAACATGAAAGTTCATAGATGTGAAAAAATATTTAAAAATTTCTCAAAAAAAGCATTTTATTCTATATTTGTAATTTCATTTTAAGTATTTATATTATTCATTTAAATATTGAAATGTAAATGTGAATTTACTGATCTACATTTGGTTTCTTGAAGAAAAGTACTTTTACAACCTCTGACAAACTTTTACATGTTCTGTTCAACTTTAAACAACGTAGTTCATAGATGAGAAAGCAATGTTTAATCTTTCATAAAATGCATTCAATTCAATGTTCGCACCTTCATATTAGCATTTATTTATACTTTTTGAAATTTAAATTTAAATGCAAATTTTTTTGCCTACATTTCATTTTCTGGTTCCATAGTATATTTTAAAACTTCTTTAAACATTTTACAAAGGCTATTAATATTTAAACATGACTATTGATAGGAGTGAATCATTGTTTAAACATTACCCAAAAATACATATATATATTATTGTTCACAGCTTCATGTTAGAAATTATAATATGCTTTTCAAAATTGGAAATGTAGATGTGAATTTACTGTTCAACATTTTATTTCTTTTAGAAAAGTTCTTTTCAAACCTCTGGCAAAGAGTTTTAAATGTGCTGTTTAAATATAAACAACGTAGTTCATAGGTGACAAAACTGGGTTTAAACATTTCTCAAAGAAACATTCTTTCAATGTTTGCAATAAATAAATATTTATTCTTCATGACATTGAAATTTAAAAGCCAATTTTCTTATCTACATTTTGTTTTCTGGTTGTAAAGATAATGTTTTTAACTTTTATAAAAGTTTTACATCTGTTATTAATATTTAAAGATGAACATTCATAGATGTGATACAATGTTTAAACATTTCTGAAAAAAGCATTTATGTTTATGTTTGTAATTTCATTTCAAGCATTTATATTATTCCTTTCAAAATTTAAATGTAGACGTGAATTTCCTGATCTACATTGGGGATTCCTGTAGGAAAGTACTCTTTCAACCTCTCACAAACGTTTTACATGTGCGGTTAAACTCTAAATAACGTAGTTCATCGCTGAGAAAACTATGTTTAATCTTTTCCTAAAAAGCATTTATTTCAATGATTGCAGCTGCATATTAGCATTTATTAACACATTTTGAAATTGAAATTAAAATGCGAACTTCTTTTCTGGTTGTACGTATATTTTAAAAATTCTTTAAACATTTTACATATGCTATTAATATTTAAACATGAAAGTTCATTGGTGAAATAATTTTAATATTTTTCTCAAATATACATCCGCAATAATGTTTTTAGCTTTATTTTGTAAATTATACTATGGTTTTTAAAATTTGAAATGTAGATGTGAATTTACTCTTCTACGTTTCATTTAATTATAAGTATTTTTACAAACTCTGACAAACGTTTTACAAGCATGTTTATATTTTAACGATGGAGTTCATAGCTGAGAAAACTATGTTTAATCTTTCCCAAAAATGCATTCATATCAATGTTTGCAGCTTCATATTAGCATTTATTTATACTTTTTGAAATTGAAATTTAAATGCGAATTTCTTTATCTACATTTTGTTTTCTGGTTGTATAGTATATTTTTAAACTTCTTTTAACGTTTTACAAAGTTATTAATATTTAAACATGAAAGTTCATAGTTGTGAAAAAATTCTCAAATAAGCAATTTTTTGTAATTTAAAGCATTTATATTATTCTTTTAAATTTTGAAATGTAAATGCGACTTTATTGATCTATAATTGGGCTTCTTGAAGAAAAGTATTTTTCCAAGCTCTGACACATGTTTGACATGTGCTGTTAAACTATAAACGACGTAGTTCTTAGCAGAGAAAGATTGTTTAATCTTTTCCTAAAATGCAGCTTCATATTAGCATTATATTTTACATTTTGAAATTGAAATTTAAATGCGAATTTCTTTGACTACACTTCGTTTTCTGGTTGCATAGTATATTTTTAAACTGCTTTAAACGTTTTACAAAGGCTATGAATATTAAACATGAAAGTTCATAGATGTGAAGAAATGCTTAAACATTTCTCAAAAAAGCATTTTATTTTATGTTTGTAATTTCATTTTAAGCATTTATGTTATCTTTTAAATATTGAAATGTTAATGTGAATTTACTGATCTACAATTTGTTTTCTTGAAGAAAAGTACATTTACAAGCTCTGACAAACGTTTAACATGTGCTGTTAAACTATAAACAACGTAATTCATAGATGAGAAAGCTATGTTTAATCTTTCCCAAAAGTGCATTCATTTCAATGTTTGCAGCTTCATATTAGCATTTATTTATACTTTTTGAAATTGAAATTTAAATGCGAATTCCTTTATCTACATTTTGTTTTCTGGTTGTATAGTATATTTTTAAACTTCTTTTAACGTTTTACAAAGGTTATTAATATTTAAACATGAAAGTTCATAGTTGTGAAAAAATTCTCAAATAAGCAATTTTTTGTAATTTAAAGCATTTATATTATTCTTTTAAATTTGGATATGTAAATGCGACTTTATTGATCTATAATTGGGCTTCTTGAAGAAAAGTATTTTTCCAAGCTCTGACACATGTTTGACATGTGCTGTTAAACTATAAATAACGTAGTTCTAGCTGAGAAAGCTATATTTAATCTTTTCCTAAAATGCAGCTTCATATTAGCATTATATTTTACTTTTTGAAATTGAAATTTAAATCCAAATTTCTTTGCCTACACTTCGTTTTCTGGTTGCATAGTATATTTTTAAACTGCTTTAAACGTTTTACAAAGGCTATGAATATTTAAACATGAAAGTTCATAGATGTGAAACAATATTTAAATATTTCTGAAAAATACATTTGCGTTAATGTTTTTAGATTCAGTTTGGAAATTATACGATGGTTTTTAAACTTGAAATGTAGATATGAATTTACTCTTCTACATTTCGTTTCGTTAAAGAAAAGTATTGTTATAAACTCTGACAAACGTTTTACGCATGTTTATATATAAACGATGGTGTACATAGCTGAGAAAACTATGCTTAATCTTTTCCTAAAATGCATTCAATTCAATGTTTGCAGCTACATATTAGCATTTATTTATACTTTTTCAAATTGAAAATTAAATGCGAATTTCTTTATCTACATTTTGTTTCCCGGTTGTAATGTATATTTTTCAACTTCTTTAAACGTTTTACAAAGGCTATTAATATTTAAACATGAAAGTTTAAAGATGTGAAAAAATGTTTAAACATTTCTCAAAAAAGTATTTTGTTTTATTTTTGTAATTTCATTTTAAGAATTTATATTATTTCTTTAAAAATTGATATGCAAATGTGAATTTACTGATCTACATTTTGGTTTCTTGACAACCTTTGACAAACGTTTTACAAGTTCTGTTAAACTATAAACAACGTAGTTCATAGCTGAGAAAGCTATGTTTAATCTTTTCCTAAAATACATTCATTTCAATGTTTGCAGCTTCATATTAGCATTTATTACGTTTTGAACTTGAAATTTAAATGAGAATTTCTTTATCTACATTTTTTTTATGGTTGTATAGTATATTTTTAAACTTCTTTAAACGTTTTACAAAGGCTATTAATATTTAAACATGAAAGTTTATAGATGTGAAAAAATTTCAACATTTCTCAAAAAAACATTTTATTTTATGTTTGTAATTTCATTTTAAGCATATATTAATCTTTTTAAAATTAGAATGTAATTGTAAATTTACTGATCTACAATTTGGTTTCTTAAAGAAGTTCTTTTCCAACCTCTGACAAACGTTTTACATGTTCTGTTAAACTATAATCAACGTAGTTCAAAGCTGAGAAAGCAATGTTTAATCGTTTCCTAAAATGCATTCATTTCAATGTTTGCGGCTTCATATTAGCGTTTATTTATACTTTTTGAAATGCAAATTTCTTTCTCTACATTTTGTTTTCTTGTTGTATAGTATATTTTTAAACTTCTTTAAACGTTTTACAAAGGCTATTAATATTTAAACATGACAGTTCATAGGTGTGAAATATTGTTTAAACATTACCCAAAAATACATATATGTTTGCAGCTTCATTTTTGAGGGCGTGGTGAAATAGTGAATGGAGTGCTGCGGTTGGGCGTCTGGTTTAAGGTTGTGTGTTGCGAAGGTGTGTGTGAGAAAGAGTGTGGAGAAGTGAGTGTGTTGGGAGGGTGAGTGGTGGGGGTGCGTGTGGTGTGAGGGTGTGTGGTGAGTGGGCGAGTCATGCGTGGGTGTGTGAGAGAATGTGTGTGGTGAAGGGAGTGTGTTGGGAGGGCATCCGGTCAGAGGGGGTGTGGAGCGAGGCAGTATGGGAGAGGTAGTGTGGTGAACTGTGATGGGAGGGAGTGTGGTTGTAAGAGGTGTGGTTAGAGGAAGTGTGGGATAAGGGGTTTAATGTAGGCAATGTGGTGGGAGGGTTTGTGGGGGAAGGTATTGTGAGGATGAATGTGGTAGAAGGAGTGTGGTGAAAGAAGTGTGGTGGGAGGACGTGTGGTTGGAGGGCGCATGGTTGGAGGGCGGGTGTTTGGGGGACGTGTGGTTCTAGGACGTGTGGTGCGATGGAATGAGGATAAGGGAGAGTATTGTGAGGGTGTGTGGAGCTAGGGAGTGTGGGACAAGGTGTGTGAGGTAAGGAGTGTGGTGAAGGGAGTGTATTGGGAGGGTTATGAGGGTGTGTGGAGCGATGGAGTGTGAGAGAAGGAGTGTGGAGAAGGGAGAGTGGTTTGGGGGCGTGTGGTGCGAGGGTGTGTGGGAGAAGGCGTGTGGTGAAGGGACTGTGCTGGGAGGGCGTGTTTTGCGAGGGCGTGTGGATGCCTGGGCTTGTGGTAGAAGGAATATGTTGAAGGGAGAGTGGTAGGAGAAAGTGTAAGAAGGATATGGTGAAGAGACTGTGTTTGGAGGGTGTGTGGTGCGAGGACATGTCGTGCGAGTTAGTGTGGGAGGAGTGTGATGGGAGGGTATGTGGGAGCAGGAGTGTGGCGAAGGGAGTTTGGTAGGAGGGCGTGTGGTGGGATGCCGTGTGGTGCGACGGAAAGTGGGGAAAGGTAGTGTGGCCTATGATCTCAGTTGATTAAACAGCACATGTAAAACGTTTGTCAGAGGTTGTAAAAATACCTAGCCTAATCTTCTTTGGCTTGGCTTCGCGGACGAAGATTTATGGAGGGGGTAAAAAGTCCACGTCAGCTGCAGGCTCGTTTGTGGCTGACAAGTCCGATGCGGGACAGGCAGACACGATTGCAGCGGTTGCAAGGGAAAATTGGTTGGTTGGGGTTGGGTGTTGGGTTTTTCCTCCTTTGCCTTTTGTCAGTGAGGTGGGCTCTGTGGTCTTCTTCAAAGGAGGTTGCTGCCCGCCAAACTGTGAGGCGCCAAGATGCACGGTTTGAGGCGTTATCAGCCCACTGGCGGTGGTCAATGTGGCAGGCACCAAGAGATTTCTTTAGGCAGTCCTTGTACCTTTTCTCTGGTGCACCTCTGTCACGGTGGCCAGTGGAGAGCTCGCCATATAACACGATCTTGGGAAGGCGATGGTCCTCCATTCTGGAGATGTGACCCACCCAGCGCAGCTGGATCTTCAGCAGCGTGGACTCGATGCTGTCGACCTCTGCCATCTCGAGTACTTCGACGTTAGGGATGAAAGCGCTCCAATGGATGTTGAGGATGGAGCGGAGACAACGCTGGTGGAAGCGTTCTAGGAGCCGTAGGTGGTGCCGGTAGAGGACCCATGATTCGGAGCCGAACAGGAGTGTGGGTATGACAACGGCTCTGTATACGCTTATCTTTGTGAGATTTTTCAGTTGGTTGTTTTTCCAGACTCTTTTGTGTAGTCTTCCAAAGGCGCTATTTGCCTTGGCGAGTCTGTTGTTTATCTCATTGTCGATCCTTGCATCTGATGAAATGGTGCAGCCGAGATAGGTAAACTGGTTGACCGTTTTGAGTTTTGTGTGCCCGATGGAGATGTGGGGGGGGCTGGTAGTCATGGTGGGGAGCTGGCTGATGGAGGACCTCAGTTTTCTTCAGGCTGACTTCCAGGCCAAACATTTTGGCAGTTTCCGCAAAGCAGGACGTCAAGCGCTGAAGAGCTGGCTCTGAATGGGCAACTAAAGCGGCATCATCTGCAAAGAGTAGTTCACGGACAAGTTTCTCTTGTGTCTTGGTGTGAGCTTGCAGGCGCCTCAGATTGAAGAGACTGCCATCCGTGCGGTACCGGATGTAAACAGCGTCTTCATTGTTGGGGTCTTTCATGGCTTGGTTCAGCATCATGCTGAAGAAGATTGAAAAGAGGGTTGGTGCGAGAACACAGCCTTGCTTCACGCCATTGTTAATGGAGAAGGGTTCAGAGAGCTCATTGCTGTATCTGACCCGACCTTGTTGGTTTTCGTGCAGTTGGATAATCATGTTGAGGAACTTTGGGGGACATCCGATGCGCTCTAGTATTTGCCAAAGCCCTTTCCTGCTCACGGTGTCGAAGGCTTTGGTGAGGTCAACAAAGGTGATGTAGAGTCCTTTGTTTTGTTCTCTGCACATTTCTTGGAGCTGTCTGAGGGCAAAGACCATGTCAGTGGTTCCTCTGTTTGCGCGAAAGCCGCACTGTGATTCTGGGAGAATATTCTCGGCGACACTAGGTATTATTCTATTTAGTAGAATCCAAGCGAAGATTTTGCCTGCAATGGAGAGCAACGTGATTCCCCTGTAGTTTGAGCAGTCTGATTTCTCGCCTTTGTTTTTGTACAGGGTGATGATGGTGGCATCACGAAGATCCTGAGGCAGTTTTCCTTGGTCCCAACAAAGCTTGAAAAACTCATGCAGTTTGGCATGCAGAGTTTTGCCGCCAGCCTTCCAGACTTCTGGGGGGATTCCATCCATACCTGCTGCTTTGCCACTTTTCAGTTGTTCGATTGCCTTATATGTCTCATCCAGGGTGGGAACCTCATCCAGCTCTAGCCTTAGGGGCTGTTGAGGGAGCTGGAGCAGGGCGGAATCTTGGACTGAGCGGTTGGCACTGAAAAAAGAAGGCCCCGATCCGGGCAGAGAGTGGGAGGCGGCGGCCCCAATCCAGGCACAGGGTGAGCTGCGGCGGCCTCGGCCCCGGTCCGGGCAGTATGGACCGACCTAGGAGGGGAGGCAGGCCCCTCCAGCCCGGGTAAGAAACCTGCATAGGAGAAGGCCACTACGATATAAAACCTACGACCCAAGGACCTCGCTGCCACGTCCCAGCTTGCTTGGCCACGGCACACGAACCGTGGGTGTAAAGTGTGGGGCCAGTACTGCGCGCACTGCACTCCACCTAAAAGCTCCTTTGCGCAGGCCCGAGGACAGGTCCATGTCCTCCCCCTCCACGTCCTCCCCCTCCACGTCCTCCCCCTCAAAAGATGCTCACAAACTCAAGCTAGCATGCTGGAACATCAGAACCATGCTACACAAGGCTGACAGCCACCGACCTGAACGTCGGTCTGCCCTCATTGCACATGAACTCCTCAGACTTGACATCGACATAGCCGCTCTCAGTGAAGTCGGCCTGGCAGATGTAGGCAGCCTCCAAGAACGCGGCGCGGGCTACACACTCTACTGGTCTGTAAAGCCTTCGGATGAACGACGCCTAGGCTTCATGGTCAAGAGCTTCATTGCCTCCAAACTCGAAAACCTTACGACAGGCCTCTCGGACCGAATCATGTCCATGCGACTCCCACTTCAAAACAAGCGTCACATCACCCTCATCAGTGTCTATGCTCCAACCCTCCAGGCGGAACCAGCAGAAAAGAACACGTTCTACACCGACCTGCGCAACCTCATCCAACGTACCCCTACAGCCGACAAGGTTGTCATCCTGGGCGACTTCAACGCTCGTGTCGGCAAAGACTCAGAAACCTGGCCAGGAATCCTGGGCAAGCATGGCGTCGGCAAGTGCAACGACAATGGGCGCCTCCTGTTGGAGCTCTGCGCAGAACAGCGACTTGTCATTACAAACACCCTTTTTCAGCAGAGGGACAGCCTTAAGACCACCTGGATGCATCCCCGATCCAAACACTGGCACCTCCTGGACTACATCCTGGTGCGAGAAAGTGACAAACAAGATGTGCTCAACACCAGGGTCATGCCTAGCGCGGAATGCCACACTGACCACCGGCTGGTTCGCTGCAAGCTCAAACTTCACTTCAAGCCAAAGCCCAGGAACAATAAAGCCCCCAGAAAGAGGTTCAATGTTGGAAACCTGCAGTCAGACGAAGCGAGAGGAAACTTCCAGGCAAACCTCAAAGCAAAGCTCGACGTTGCAACCCGCCTCATGGACCCGTCCCCTGAAACCCTCTGGGATCAGTTGAAGACTACCATACTGCAATCCACTGAAGAGGTACTGGGCTTCTCCTCCAGGAAAAACAAGGACTGGTTTGACGAAAACAGCCAGGAAATCCAGGAGCTGCTGGCAAAGAAGCGAGCTGCCCACCAGGCTCACCTTACAAAGCCGTCCTGTCCAGAGAAGAAACAAGCCTTCCGTCGCGCATGCAGCCATCTTCAGCGCAAACTCCGGGAGATCCAAAATGAGTGGACTAGCCTCGCCAAACGAACACAGCTCAGCGCGGACATTGGCGACTTCAGGGGTTTCTACGAGGCTCTAATGGCTGTGTACGGCCACTCACCCCAAGTCCAAAGCCCGCTGCGCAGCTCAGACGGCAAAGTCCTCCTCAGCGACAAGATCTCCATCCTCAACCGATGGTCACCTAGCCTAATATAGAACACTAAATTCACATCTACGTTTCCAATTTAAAGAAGTATAATATAATTTCGAAAATGAAACAACAATCATTAATATAAATGGATTTTTGGGAAATGATTAAACAATGATTCTCATATGAACTGCCAAGTTCCAATATTAATAGCCTTTCTAATGTAAAAAATTGTCAGAGGCTTGAAAACATAATTATCTTAAAGAAAACAAAATGTCGATCAGGAAATTCACGTCCACATTTAAATTTTAAAAACAATAATATACAGGCTAAAATGAAACTACTAACATCAAAATAAATGCTTTTTTTGCGAAATGTTATCAATTCATTGTTTTACATCTATGAACTTTCATGTTTAAATATTAATAAGACTTGTAAAACTTTTAAAGAATTTTAAAAATATACTTTACAACCAAAAAACAAAATGTAGATAAAGTAATTGGAATTAAATTTCAATTTCGAAAAGTATAAATAAATGCTAAAATGAAGCTGCAAATATTGAAATAAATTCCCTTTGCCACACTCCTGGTCACAAACTCCTTCGCACCACACTCTCGCCCACCACATGGACTCCTACCACACTTCTTTCACCATATTTCTTCTCCCTTACACTTCCCCACAATACATTTCCATACAAGCCCTCCCACCACACTCCTTCTCCACACGTCAACCCACCATATTCCTTGGCACCACATGCCCTCCCACCACACGCACTCCCACCACTCCCTTCACCACATTCCTACTCACATACTCCCTCACACCACATGCCCTCCTACCACCCGTCCTCCCACCAAATTCCCTTCGCCACACTCCTGGTCACATACTCTTTTGCACCACACACTCTCCCACCATACGATATCCCACCACACTACCTCACACCACATTTCCTTCACCACGTTCCTTCTCCCACACTCCTCCCGACACTACCTTTACCAAAAAGCCTTCCCACCACACGTCCTCCCACCACACTCCCTTCTCCACACACCTTATCCCACATTCCCTCACACCACACACCATGGCACCACACGCACTCCAACAACAGTCCGTCCCACCACACGGCCTTCACCACACTTCTTCTAAAACACTCCTCCCCACACTAACTTTCACTACACACCTTCGCAACAGATGTCCTCCCACCACATTGCCTAAATTACACTCCTTATCCCACACTTCCTCTAACCACACGCCCTCCAACCACACTCCCTCCCATCACACTCACTTCACCAAACTACCTCTCACAAACACTCTCGCTCCACACACTCTCTGACCGGATGCCCTCCCACCACACTTCCTTCAGCACACACATTCTCCCAGACACCCATGCACGACACGCCCACTCACCACACTCCTTTGCATCACACACACCTCCACCACTCACCCTCCCACCACACTCACTTCGGCACACTCATTCTCCCACAATCATTCGCACAACACAACCAAGAACCACACGTCCGCACACCTCCCACCCTACCAACACACACCTTTCACTATACTCCATCTTCAACATTCCCTCGCACCACACACTAACACACCACACGCCCTCCCACCAACCTCCCTTCACCATTGCCCCTCACGCCCTCCCACCAGATGCCCTCGCATCATACGCACATCAACCTTATAACTTCCCAACACACTCCCTTCACCACACTCCTTCGCCCACATGCCCTCCCACCACTCACACTCCCACCACACGCCCTCCCACCACACTCCCCTCACCACAATAAGTCTCCCAAAAACCCTCACACCACATGCACTCGCACCACACTCCCTTCTCAACACTCCTTGTCACACATTCCCACACACCACACACCCTGGCACCACACGCACTCCAACCACAGTACCTCACGCCACACACCCTTCACCACACTTCTTCTAACACACTCCTCCCCACAGGAACTTTCACCACACCTTCACAACACATGCCCTCCCACCACATTGCCTAAATCACACTCCTTATCCCACACTTCCTCTAACAACAAGCCCTCCAACCACACTCCCTCCCATCACACTCACCTCACCACACTATCTCTCCCATACACTCTCTCTCCACACACCCTCTGACCAGATGCCCTCCCACCACACTCCCTTCACCACACACCTTCTCCCACACACCCACATACGGCACGCCCACTCACTACACTCACTCGCACCACACGCACTCCCCCCACTCGCCCTCCCATCACTCTCAGTTCACCACATTCCTATTCCCACAATCACTCGCATGAGTCAACCTCGCACCACATGTCCTCACCACACACACCCTCCCAACTAACTCTCTCTACCATATGCTTTTACCACACTCACTCGCACCACACACATTTACACCACACGCCCTACTACCACACTCGGTTCATCAGTTCACCACACTAACTCGCAACACACACCCTCTCACCACGTGCTACCACCACACTCCATTCACTATTTCTCACCACTCCTTCACACCACACGCCCTCACACTACTCTCAGTTCTCCACACTCACTCGCACCACATGTCCTCCCACCACATGCCCCCCCACCACACTCAATCACCACACTCCTTGACTCACATTCCCACACACCACACACCCTCGCGCCACACGGACACCCACCACAGTCCCTCCGACCACACAACCTTCGCAGCACTTCTTCTAACACATCCCTCCCAACACTAACCTTCACCACACACCTTCGCACCACATGGGCTCCCACCACATTGCCTACATCATACTCCTTACTCCACACTTTCTCTAACCACACGCCCTCCCACCACATGCCCTTCCACCTCATCCCCTCCCAAAACACTGCATTCACCACACACCTCCGACCACACACCCTCCCACCACACTCCTTCTCCCACATTCCCACGACACACACACCCTCGCAACACACACACTCACACCACAAGCCCTCCCACCACAGTCCCTCCCACCACACACCCTTCATGATCCTCCTACTCACACACTCACTCACACGCCCTGCCACCACATGCCCTCCCACCAAACTCCCTTCGCCACAATCCTCGTCACACACTCCTTTGCACCACACACTCTGCCACCACACGCTATCCCACCACACAACCTAACACCACATTTCCTTCACCAGCCACCTTCTCCCACCCTGCTCCCCACACTACATTTACACAAGAGCCCTCCCAACACACGTCCTCCCACCACACTCCATTGACCACACTCCTTGACCCAAATTTCCACACACCACACATCCTCGCACCACACGGACTCCCACCACAATCCCTCCGACCATACACCCTTCACCTCACTTCTTCTAACACACTCCTCCCCACTCTAACTTTCACCACACACCTTCGCAATACATGCCCTCCCACAACATTGCCTACATCACACTCATTCTCACACATTTCCTCTTTCCACACGCCCTCCCACCACACTCCCTTCCACCTCATCCCCTCCCAAAACACCCCATTCACCACACTATTTATCACACACTCCCTCTCACCACATGTCCTCCCACCACACTCCCTTCACCACACTGCTTCTCCCACATTCTCACGCACCACACATCCTCGTACCACACGCACTCCCACCACAGTCCCTCCCACCACACTCCCTTCACTACACACCTTCTACCACACAGCCTCGCACCACACGCCCATTCTCCACACTCCTTCGCACCACACTCCCTCGCAACATATGCACTCCCCACACTCACCCTTCCCCTACTCCACTCAGTTCACCACACCCCATCTCCCAAACTCCCTCGCACCAGTCAACCTCACACCACATCTCCTCGCCACACACACCCTCCCAAACTAACTGCCTTTACCATACACTTTTACCAAACTCACTCGCACACACACCCTTACACCACACGCCCTACCACCACATTCACCATTTCACCACACACCTTCACACCACACTCCCTCACACTAATCTCCCTTCTCCACACTCACTCGCACTATACGCACTACCACCACACATCCTCCAAACACCCGCCCTCCCACCATGCGCCCAACCACCACACGTCCTCCCACGAGACTTCTTTCACCACAGCTCCACCCTCTATTTCTTTCGCACCACATGCCCTCGTACCACACGTCCTCCCACCACATGCCCAACCACCAAACTCCATTTGCAACAGTCCTTCTCAAATACTCCTTCTCTCCACACACTCTCCTACCACACGTTCTCCCACCACACTTTTTTCAGCACACTTCATCTCCCTTACACTTCTCCAGAATACCTTTCCCTACAAACCGTCCGAACACATTCCTTCTCCACACGTCAATCCACCACATTCCTTCCCACCACATGTCCTCCCACCACACACTCTTCACCATATTCCTACTCACACACTCTCTCACACCACACCCGCCCTCCCACCAAATTCTCTTCACCACACTCCTGGTCACACACTCTTTTGCACCACACTCTCTCCCACCACATGATAAACCACCACACTAACTCACACCACATTTCCTTCACCACGCTCCTTCTCCCACACACCCCCCACACTACCTTTACCCAAAAGCCCTCCCACCACACGTCCACACACCACACTCCCTTCTCCACACTCCTTATCCGACATTCCCACGCACCACACACCATGGCACCACACGCACTCCAACCACAGTCCGTCCCATTACACAGCCTTCACCTCACTTCTTCTAACACACTCCTCCCCACAGGAACTTTCACCACGCACCTTCACAACACATGCCCTCCCACCACATTGCCTAAATCACACTGCTTATCCCACACTTCCTCTAACCGCACGCCCTCCAAACACACTCCCTCCCATCACACTAACTTCACCACACTACCTCTCTCATACACCCTCGCAACACACACCTTCGGACCGGATGCCCTCCCACCACACTTCCTTCAGCACACACCTTCTCCCAGACACCCATGCACGACACGCCCATGCATCACACTCCCTCGCATCACACACACCTCCACCACTCACCCTCCCACCACACCCACTTCGGCACACACATTCTCCCACAATCATTCGCAAAACACAACCAAGAACCACACGTCCGCACACCTCCCACCCTACCAACACACACCTTTCACTATACTCCTTCTTCAACATTCCCTTGCACCACACAACCAACCTCCCACCAACCTCCATTCACCATTACCCCTCACGCACTCTCACCAGATGCCCTTGCATCACACACACATCAACCTTATAACTTCCCAACACACTCCCTTCACCACACTCCTTCTCCCACATGCCATCCCACCACACTCCCCTCACCACAATAAGTCTCCCAAGAACCCTCGCACCACATGCACTCGCACCATACTCCCTTCTCACCACTCCTTATCCAATATTCCCACACACCACACACCCTGGCACCACATGCATTCCAACCACAGTACCTCACGCCAAACACCCTTCACCACAATTCTTCTAACACACTCCTCCCCACAGGAACTTTCACCACACACCTTCACAAGACATGCCCTCCCACCACATTACCTAAATCACACTCCTATTATCCCACCCTTCCTCTAACCACAAGCCCTCCAACCATACACCCTCCCATCACACTCACCTCACCACACTACCTCTCCCATACACTCTCGCTCCACACACCCTCTGACCGGATGCCCTCCCACCACACTCCCTTCAGCACACAACTTCTCCCACACACCCACGTATGTCACGCCCACTCACTACACTCACTCGCACCACGCACACTCCCCCCACTCGACCTCCCACCACTCACAGTTCACCACACTCCTTTTCCCACAATCACCTGCACGAGTCAACCTCGCACCACATGTCCTCACCACACACACCCTCCCAACTAACTCTCTCTATCATATGCTTTTACCACACTCACTCGCACCACGCACCCTTACATCACACGCCCTACCACCACACTCGGTTCATCAGTTCACCACACTAACTCACACCACACACCATCCCACCACGTCCTACCACCACACTCCATTCACCATTCCTCACCACTCCTTCACACCACACGCCCTCACACTACTCTCAGTTCTCCACACTCACTCGCACCACATGCCCTCCCACCAAATGCCCCCCCACTACACTCAATTCACCACACTCCTTGACTCACATTCCCACACACCACTCACCCTCGTGCCACACGGACACCCACCACAGTCCCTCCGACCACACAACCTTCACAGAACTTCTTCTAACACATTCCTCCCAACACTAACCTTCACCACACACCTTCGCACCACATGGGCTCCCACCACATTGCCTACATCACACTCCATACTCCACGCTTCCTCTAAGCACACGCCCTCCCACCACATGCCCTTCCACCTCATCCCCTCCCAAAACACTGCTTTCACCACACACCTCCCACCACACGCCCTCCCACCACACTCCTTCTCCCACATTCCCACGACACACACACCCTCACAACACACACCCTCACACCACACGCACTCCCACCACAGTCCCTCCCACCACACACCCTTCATAACCCTCCTACTCACACACTCACTCACACCACACGCCCACATACCACACGCCCTCCCACCACATGCCCTCCCACCAAACTCCCTTCGCCACAATCCTCGTCACACACTCCTTTGCACCACACACTCTGCCACCACACGCTATCCCACCACACGACCTCACACCACATTTCCTTCACCAGCCACCTTCTCCCACCCTGCTCCCCACACTACCTTTACACAAAAGCCCTCCCAACACACGTCCTCCCACCACACTCCATTGACCACACTCCTTGACCCACATTTCCACACACCACACATCATCGCACCACATGGACTCCCACCACAATCCCTCCGACCACGCTCAGTTCACCACACTCCTTTTCCCACACTCACCCGCACGAGTCCACCTCGCACCAAATGTCCTCACCACACACACCCTCCAAACTACCACTCTTTACCATATACTTTTCCACAATCACTCGCACCACACACCCTCCAACCACATGTACTACCATCACACTCCACATTTCTCACCACTCCTTCACATCTCACGCCCTCACACTATTCTCCCTTCTCCACACTCACTCGCACCACACGCCCTCCCACCACATGCCCTCCAAACACACTCACTTCACCTCACTGCTTCTCACATACTCCGTCGCTCCACAAACCCTCCGAACAGACGCCCTCTCACCACACTCCCTTCACCACACTCCTCCAACACACCCTCGCACCACACGCCATCTCACCACACTCCCGAGCACCACACTCCCTTGCAACATATGCACTCCGCCCACTCGCCCTCCCACCCCTCTCAGTTCACCACACTCCTTTTCCTACACTCCCACGCACCAGTCACCCTCGCACCACATGTCCTCGCCACACACACCCTGCCTACTAACTCTCTTTACCATATCCTTTCACCACACTCACTAGCAGAACACACGCTTAAACCACACGCCTTACCATCACACTCCATTCACCTGTTCAACACACTCACTCGCACCACACTCCCTCCCACAACATGTCCTCAAACCACACTCAATTCACCACACTCCTTGACCCATAGTCCCACACACAACACTCCCTCGCAACACATGGACTCCCACCAGAGTCCCTCCGACCACACACCTTTCACCACACTTCTTCTAACACACTCCGCCCCACACAAACTTTCACCAAAAACCTTCGCATTTTGGTCACACCAACTGACGCAATTACGGTCACTGCTGTAGGTCATTCCCACTGTCCCACTCAAAGTCACTTCTGAAGGTCATTCGCACTGACCCGATTACGATCACTGCTGTAGGTCATTCGCACTGACTTAATAATGGTCACTGCTGGCGGTCATTTCCTCTGAACCAATTTCAGTCACTGCTGTAGGTCTTTCCCACTGACACAATCACGGTTACTGCTGTAGGGTACTCCCACTGACCCACTCACTGTCAATGCTGTCGGTCACTCCCACTGACCCATTCACTGTCACTGCTGCAGGTCACTCTAACTGTCCCAATCATGGTCACTGTTGCAGTTCATTCCCTCAGAACCACTCACTGTCACAGCTGTAGAGCACTCCGACTTACACAATCACGGTCACTGCTGTAGGTCACTCCCGCTGAGCCAATCACAGTCACTGCTGTAGGTCACTCTCTCTGACACAATCACAGTAACTGCTGTAGGTCACTGCACTGACCCAATCATGGTCAATGCTGTAGGCCATTCCCACTGACCCAATCACACTCACTGCTGTATGTCTTTCCCTCTGACACAATCACAGTGACTGCTGTAGGTCACACCCACTAACACAATCACTGTAACTGCTGTATAGCACTCCCACAGACACAATCACGGTCACTGCTTTAGGTTACTCCCACTGACCCAATAACTGTCACTGCTGACGGTCACTCCCACTGACACACTCACTGTCACTGCTGTCGGTCACTCCCACTGACCCAATCACAGTCACTGCTGCTGGTCACTCTCACTGTCCCAATCATTGTCACTGTTGCAGGTCATTCCCACAGACCCACTCATTGTCACTGTTGTAGAGCACTCCCACTGACACAATCACGGTCACTGCTTTAGGTCACTCCCACTGACCCAATCACAGACACTGCTGTAGGTCACTCCCGCTGAGCCAATCACAGTCTCTGCTGTAGGTCATTCCCACTGACCCACTCACTCTCACTGCTGTATGTCACTCCCACAGACCCAATCACACTCAGTGTAGGTCAGTCCCACTGACCCATTCACAGTCAATGCTGTAGGTCACTCCCACTGACACAATCACGGTCACTGCTTTAGGTCACTCCCACTGACCCAATCACAGACACTGCTGTAGGTCACTCCCGCTGAGCCAATGTCAGTCACTACTGTAGGTCACTCCCACTGACCCCTTCACTCTCACTGCTGTAGGTCACTCCAACTGACCCAAGCAATGTCAATGCTGTAGGTCATTCGCTGTAAGACAATCATGGTCAAAGCTGTAGGTCATTCCCACTGACCCAATCACAGTCACTGTTGTAGGTCATTCCCACTGATCCACTCACTTCACTGTTGTCGGTCACCCCCACTGACCCACTCACAGTCTCTGCTGTAGGTCATTCCCACTAACCCAATCATGGTAACTGATGGACGTCACTGCCACTCACCCAATCAAGGTTACTGCTATACGTCACTCCACTGACCCAATAACGGTCACTGCTGTATGTCATTCCCAGTGTCCCACTCACAGTCACTGCTGCATGTCACTCCCACTCACTCACTCACTGTCACTGCTGTAGGTAACTACCACTGACCCAATCACGGTTACTGCTGTAGGTCACTTCCACTGCCCCAATCACGGTCACAGCTGAATATTATTCCCACTGACCAAATCACGGTCACTGCTGTACGTCATTCCCACTGACCCAATCACGGACACTGCTGGAGGTCATTCCTACATACCCAATCTAAGTCACTGCTGTAGGTCAATCGCACAGACCCAATCACGGTTAATGCTGTAAGTCACTCCCACTGACCCACTCACTGTCACAGCTGTAGGTCACTCACACTGACCCAATCACAATCACTGCTGTAGGTCACTCTCACTGTCCCAATCATGGACACTATTGCAGGCCATTCACAAGAGACCCACTCACTGTCACTGCTCTAGATCACTCAATCACGGTCACGGCTTTAGGTCATTTGCACTGACCCAATCATGGTCAATGCTGTAGGTCATTCCCACTGACCCAATCAGGGTCACTGCTGTATGTCTTTCCCACTGACCCATTCACAGTCAATGCTGTAGGTCACTCCCACTGACACAATCACGGTCACTGCTGTAGGTCACTTCCACTGCCCCAATCACAGTCACTGGTGTAGGTCATTCCTGCATACCAAATCACAGTCACTGCTGTCGGTCACTCCCACTGACCCAATCACAGTCACTGCTGCTGGTAACTCTCACTGTCCCAATCATTGTCACTGTTGCAGGTCATTCCCACAGACACACTCATTGTCACTGTTGTAGTGCACTCCCACTGACACAATCACGGTCACTGCTTCAGGTCACTCCCACTGACCCAATCACAGACACTGCTGTAGGTCACTCCCGCTGACCCAATCACAGTCTCTGCTGTAGGTCATTCCCACTGACACACTCACTCTCACTGCTGTATGTCACTCCCACAGACCCAATCACACTCAATGTAGGTCAGTCCCACTGACCCATTCACAGTCAATGCTGTAGGTCACTCCCACTGACCAAATCACGGTCACTGCTGTAGGTCACTTCCACTGCCCCAATCACAGTCACTGGTGTAGGTCATTCCTGCATACCCAATCACAGTCACTGCTGTCGGTCACTCCCACTGACCCAATCACAGTCACTGCTGCTGGTCACTCTCACTGTCCCAATCATTGTCACTGTTGCAGGTCATACCCACAGACCCACTCATTGTTACTGTTGTAGAGCACTCCCACTGACACAATCACGGTCACTGCTTTAGGTCACTCCCACTGACCCAATCACAGACACTGCTGTACGTCACTCCCGCTGAGCCAATCACAGTCTCTGCTGTAGGTAATTCCCACTGACCCACTCACTCTCACTGCTGTATGTCACTCCCACAGACCCAATCACACCCAGTGCTGTAGGTCAGTCCCACAGTCCCATTCACAGTCAATGCTGTAGGTCACTCCCTCTGACACAATCACAGTCACTGCTGTAGGTCACTGCAACTCACCCAATGTCAGTCACTACTGTAGGTCACTCCCACTGACCCATTCACTCTTACTGCTGTAGGTCACTCCAACTGACCCAAGCAAGGACAATGCTGTAGGTCATTCGCAGTAACCCAATCATGGTCAAAGCTGTAGGTCATTCCCACTGACCCAATCACATTCACTGTTGTAGGTCATTCCCACTGATCCACTCACTTTCACTGCTGTCGGTCACCCCCACTGACCCACTCACTGTCACTGCTGTAGGTCATATCCACTAACCCAATCATGGTAACTGATGGAGGTCACTGCCACTCACCCAATCAGGGTTACTGCTATACGTCACTCCACTGACCCAATAACGGTCACTGCTGTATGTCATTCCCAGTGTCCCACTCACAGTCACTGCTGCATGTCACTCCCACTCACTCACTAACTGTCACTGCTGTAGGTAACTACCACTGACCCAATCACGGTTACTGCTGTAAGTCACTCCCACTGCCACAATCACGGTCACAGCTGAATATTATTCCCACTGACCAAATTACGGTCACTGCTGTAGGTCACTTCCACTGCCCCAATCACAGTCACTGGTGTAGGTCATTCCTGCATACCCAATCTCAGTCACTGCTGTAGGTCTATCGCACTGACCCAATCACGGTTACTGCTGTATATCATTCCCACTGAACCAATCTCGGTCACTGCTGTACGTCATTCCCACTGACCCAATCACGGACACTGCTGGAGGTCATTCCTACATACCCAATCTAAGTCACTGCTGTAGGTCAATCGCACAGACCCAATCACGGTTAATGCTGTAAGTCACTCACACTGACCCACTCACTCTCACAGCTGTAGGTCACTCACACAGACCCAATCACAATCACTGCTGTAGGTCACTCTCACTGTCCCAATCATGGACTCTATTGCAGGCCATTCACAATAGACCCACTCACAGTCACTGCTCTAGATCACTCAATCACGGTCACGGCTTTAGTTCACTTCCACTGACCCAATAACAGTCACTGCTGTTGCTCATTCCCACTGACCCAATCACAGTCACTACTGTAGGTCAATCCCTCTGGTCAAATCACAGTAACTGCTGTAGGTCACTCCCACTGACCAAATCACAGTCACTACTGTAGTTCACTCCCACTGACCAACTCACAGTCACTGTTGTTGGTCACTCCAACTGACGCAAATACGATCACTGCTGTAGGTCATTCCCACTGTCCCACTCACAGTCACTTCTGTAGGTCATTCGCACTGACCCGATTACGATCACTGCTGCAGGTCATTCGCACTGACTTAATCACGGTCACTGCTGGCGGTCATTCCCTCTGAACCAATTTCAGTCACTGCTGTAGGTCTTTCCCACTGACACAATCACGGTTACTGCTGTAGTTTACTCCCACTGACCCACTCACTGTCAATGCTGTCGGTCACTCCCACTGACCCATTCACTGTCAATGCTGTAGGTCACTCCCACTGACCCAATTACAGTCACTGCTGTAGGTCATTTCGACTGATCCAATCACGGTCACTGCTGTAGGTCATTCCCACTGAACCAATTTCAGTGACTGCTGTAGGTCTTTCCCACTGACACAATCACGGTTACTGCTGTAGGTCACTCCCACTGACCCACTCACTGTCACTGCTGACGGTTACTCCCACTGACCCATTCACTGTCACTGCTGTAGGTCACTCCCACTGACACAATCACTGTTACTGCTGTAGTTTACTCCCACTGACCCACTCACTGTCAATGCTGTCGGTTATTCCCACTGACCCATTCACTGTCACTGTTGTAGGTCACTCCCACTGACCAAATCACAGTCACTGCTGCAGGTCACTCTCACTGTCCCAATCATGGTCACTGTTGCTGGTCATTCCCTAAGAACAACTCACTGTCACTGCTGCAGAGCACTCCAACTGACACAATGACGGTCACTGCTTCAGGTCACTCCCACTGACCCAATCACGGTCACTGCTGTTGGTCACTCCCACTGCCCTAATGACGGTCACTGCTGTATATCATTCCCACTGAACCAATTTCAGTCACTGCTGTAGGTCATTCCCACTGACACAATCACGGTTCCTGCTGTAGGTTACTCGCACTGACCCATTCACTGTCAATGCTGTCGGTCACTCCCACTGACACACTCACTGTCACTGCTGTCGGTCACTCCCACTGACCCAATCACAGTCACTGCTGCTGGTCACTCTCACTGTCCCAATCATTGTCACTGTTGCAGGTCATTCCCACAGACCCACTCATTGTCACTGTTGTAGAGCACTCCCACTGACACAATCACGGTCACTGCTTTAGGTCACTCCCACTGACCCAATCACAGACACTGCTGTAGGTCACTCCCGCTGAGCCAATCACAGTCTCTGCTGTAGGTCATTCCCACTGACCCACTCACTCTCACTGCTGTATGTCACTCCCACAGACCCAATCACACTCAGTGTAGGTCAGTCCCACTGACCCATTCACAGTCAATGCTGTAGGTCACTCCCACTGACACAATCACGGTCACTGCTTTAGGTCACTCCCACTGACCCAATCACAGACACTGCTGTAGGTCACTCCCGCTGAGCCAATGTCAGTCACTACTGTAGGTCACTCCCACTGACCCCTTCACTCTCACTGCTGTAGGTCACTCCAACTGACCCAAGCAATGTCAATGCTGTAGGTCATTCGCTGTAACACAATCATGGTCAAAGCTGTAGGTCATTCCCACTGACCCAATCACAGTCACTGTTGTAGGTCATTCCCACTGATCCACTCACTTCACTGTTGTCGGTCACCCCCACTGACCCACTCACAGTCTCTGCTGTAGGTCATTCCCACTAACCCAATCATGGTAACTGATGGACGTCACTGCCACTCACCCAATCAAGGTTACTGCTATACGTCACTCCACTGACCCAATAACGGTCACTGCTGTATGTCATTCCCAGTGTCCCACTCACAGTCACTGCTGCATGTCACTCCCACTCACTCACTCACTGTCACTGCTGTAGGTAACTACCACTGACCCAATCACGGTTACTGCTGTAGGTCACTTCCACTGCCCCAATCACGGTCACAGCTGAATATTATTCCCACTGACCAAATCACGGTCACTGCTGTACGTCATTCCCACTGACCCAATCACGGACACTGCTGGAGGTCATTCCTACATACCCAATCTAAGTCACTGCTGTAGGTCAATCGCACAGACCCAATCACGGTTAATGCTGTAAGTCACTCCCACTGACCCACTCACTGTCACAGCTGTAGGTCACTCACACTGACCCAATCACAATCACTGCTGAAGGTCACTCTCACTGTCCCAATCATGGACACTATTGCAGGCCATTCACAAGAGACCCACTCACTGTCACTGCTCTAGATCACTCAATCACGGTCACGGCTTTAGGTCATTTGCACTGACCCAATCATGGTCAATGCTGTAGGTCATTCCCACTGACCCAATCAGGGTCACTGCTGTATGTCTTTCCCACTGACCCATTCACAGTCAATGCTGTAGGTCACTCCCACTGACACAATCACGGTCACTGCTGTAGGTCACTTCCACTGCCCCAATCACAGTCACTGGTGTAGGTCATTCCTGCATACCAAATCACAGTCACTGCTGTCGGTCACTCCCACTGACCCAATCACAGTCACTGCTGCTGGTAACTCTCACTGTCCCAATCATTGTCACTGTTGCAGGTCATTCCCACAGACACACTCATTGTCACTATTGTAGTGCACTCCCACTGACACAATCACGGTCACTGCTTCAGGTCACTCCCACTGACCCAATCACAGACACTGCTGTAGGTCACTCCCGCTGACCCAATCACAGTCTCTGCTGTAGGTCATTCCCACTGACACACTCACTCTCACTGCTGTATGTCACTCCCACAGACCCAATCACACTCAATGTAGGTCAGTCCCACTGACCCATTCACAGTCAATGCTGTAGGTCACTCCCACTGACCAAATCACGGTCACTGCTGTAGGTCACTTCCACTGCCCCAATCACAGTCACTGGTGTAGGTCATTCCTGCATACCCAATCACAGTCACTGCTGTCGGTCACTCCCACTGACCCAATCACAGTCACTGCTGCTGGTCACTCTCACTGTCCCAATCATTGTCACTGTTGCAGGTCATTCCCACAGACCCACTCATTGTTACTGTTGTAGAGCACTCCCACTGACACAATCACGGTCACTGCTTTAGGTCACTCCCACTGACCCAATCACAGACACTGCTGTACGTCACTCCCGCTGAGCCAATCACAGTCTCTGCTGTAGGTAATTCCCACTGACCCACTCACTCTCACTGCTGTATGTCACTCCCACAGACCCAATCACACCCAGTGCTGTAGGTCAGTCCCACAGTCCCATTCACAGTCAATGCTGTAGGTCACTCCCTCTGACACAATCACAGTCACTGCTGTAGGTCACTGCCACTCACCCAATGTCAGTCACTACTGTAGGTCACTCCCACTGACCCATTCACTCTTACTGCTGTAGGTCACTCCAACTGACCCAAGCAAGGACAATGCTGTAGGTCATTCGCAGTAACCCAATCATGGTCAAAGCTGTAGGTCATTCCCACTGACCCAATCACATTCACTGTTGTAGGTCATTCCCACTGATCCACTCACTTTCACTGCTGTCGGTCACCCCCACTGACCCACTCACTGTCACTGCTGTAGGTCATTCCCACTAACCCAATCATGGTAACTGATGGAGGTCACTGCCACTCACCCAATCAGGGTTACTGCTATACGTCACTCCACTGACCCAATAACGGTCACTGCTGTATGTCATTCCCAGTGTCCCACTCACAGTCACTGCTGCATGTCACTCCCACTCACTCACTAACTGTCACTGCTGTAGGTAACTACCACTGACCCAATCACGGTTACTGCTGTAAGTCACTCCCACTGCCACAATCACGGTCACAGCTGAATATTATTCCCACTGACCAAATCACGGTCACTGCTGTAGGTCACTTCCACTGCCCCAATCACAGTCACTGGTGTAGGTCATTCCTGCATACCCAATATCAGTCACTGCTGTAGGTCTATCGCACTGACCCAATCACGGTTACTGCTGTATATCATTCCCACTGAACCAATCTCGGTCACTGCTGTACGTCATTCCCACTGACCCAATCACGGACACTGCTGGAGGTCATTCCTACATACCCAATCTAAGTCACTGCTGTAGGTCAATCGCACAGACCCAATCACGGTTAATGCTGTAAGTCACTCACACTGACCCACTCACTCTCACAGCTGTAGGTCACTCACACAGACCCAATCACAATCACTGCTGTAGGTCACTCTCACTGTCCCAATCATGGACTCTATTGCAGGCCATTCACAATAGACCCACTCACTGTCACTGCTCTAGATCACTCAATCACGGTCACAGCTTTAGTTCACTTCCACTGACCCAATAACATTCACTGCTGTTGCTCATTCCCACTGACCCAATCACAGTCACTACTGTAGGTCAATCCCTCTGGTCAAATCACAGTAACTGCTGTAGGTCACTCCCACTGACCAAATCACAGTCACTACTGTAGTTCACTCCCACTGACCAACTCACAGTCACTGTTGTTGGTCACTCCAACTGACGCAAATACGATCACTGCTGTAGGTCATTCCCACTGTCCCACTCACAGTCACTTCTGTAGGTCATTCGCACTGACCCGATTACGATCACTGCTGCAGGTCATTCGCACTGACTTAATCACGGTCACTGCTGGCGGTCATTCCCTCTGAACCAATTTCAGTCACTGCTGTAGGTCTTTCCCACTGACACAATCACGGTTACTGCTGTAGTTTACTCCCACTGACCCACTCACTGTCAATGCTGTCGGTCACTCCCACTGACCCATTCACTGTCAATGCTGTAGGTCACTCCCACTGACCCAATTACAGTCACTGCTGTAGGTCATTCCGACTGATCCAATCACGGTCACTGCTGTAGGTCATTCCCACTGAACCAATTTCAGTGACTGCTGTAGGTCTTTCCCACTGACACAATCACGGTTACTGCTGTAGGTCACTCCCACTGACCCACTCACTGTCACTGCTGACGGTTACTCCCACTGACCCATTCACTGTCACTGCTGTAGGTCACTCCCACTGACACAATCACTGTTACTGCTGTAGTTTACTCCCACTGACCCACTCACTGTCAATGCTGTCGGTTATTCCCACTGACCCATTCACTGTCACTGTTGTAGGTCACTCCCACTGACCAAATCACAGTCACTGCTGCAGGTCACTCTCACTGTCCCAATCATGGTCACTGTTGCAGGTCATTCCCTAAGAACAACTCACTGTCACTGCTGCAGAGCACTCCAACTGACACAATGACGGTCACTGCTTCAGGTCACTCCCACTGACCCAATCACGGTCACTGCTGTTGGTCACTCCCACTGCCCTAATGACGGTCACTGCTGTATATCATTCCCACTGAACCAATTTCAGTCACTGCTGTAGGTCATTCCCACTGACACAATCACGGTTCCTGCTGTAGGTTACTCGCACTGACCCATTCACTGTCAATGCTGTCGGTCACTCCCACTGACCCACTCACTGTCACTGCTGTAGGTCACTCCCACTGACCCAATGACAGTCACTGCTGCAGGTCACTCTCACTGTCCCAATCAATGTCACTGTTGCAGGTCATTCCCTTAGAACCACTCACTGTCACTGCTGTAGAGCACTCCCACTGACACAATCACGGTCACTGCTTTAGGGTACTCCCACTGACCCATTCACTGTCACTGCTTTAGGTCATTCCGACTGACCCAATCACGGTCACTGCTGTAGGTCATTCGCACTGAACCAATTTCAGTGACTGCTGTAGGTCTTTCCCACTGACACAATCACGGTTACTGCTGTAGGTCACTCCCACTGACCCACTCACTGTCACTGCTGACGGTCACTCCCACTGACCCACTCATTGTCACTGCTGTAGGTCACTCTCACTGTCTCAATCATTGTCACTGTTGCAGGTCATTCCCACAGACCCACTCATTGTCACTGTTGTAGAGCACTCCCACTGACACAATCACGGTCACTGCTTTAGGTCACTCCCACTGAGCCAATCACAGACACTGCTGTAGGTCACTGCCACTCACACACTATCAGTCACTACTGTAGGTCACTCCCACTGACCCACTCACTCTCACTGCTGTAGGTCACTCGAACTGACCCAAGCAAGGTCACTGCTGTATTTCATTCCCACTGACCCAATTATGGTTACTGCTGTAGGTCACTCCCACTCACCTAATCATGGTTACTGCTATATGTCACCCACACTGACTCAATCACGGTCACGGCTTTAGGTCACTCCCACTGACCCAATGACAGTCACTGCTGTAGGTCATTCCCTCTGACACAAATACAGTCACTGCTGTAGGTCACTCCCACTGCCCCAATCTCAGTCACTGCTGTAGGTCACTCACACTAACCCAATTACAGTCACGGCTCTAGGTCACTCCCACTGACCCAATCACAGTCACTGATGTAGTTCACTCCCACTGCCCCAATCACGGTCACTGCTGTATATCATTCCCACTGAACCAATCTCAGTCACTGCTGTAGGCCATTCCCACTGACCCAATCACGGACACTGCTTTTGGTTATTCCTACAGACCCAATCTCAATAACTGCTATAGGTCTATCGCACTGACCCAATCACGGTTACTGCAGTAAGTCACTCCCACTGACCCACTCACTGTCACTGCTTTAGGTCACTCCCACTGACCCAATCACAGCCACTGCTGTAGGTCACTCCCGCCGAGCCAATCACAGTCACTGCTGTAGGTGTCTCCCTCTGACACAAACACAGTAACTTCTGTAGTTCCTTCCCACTGACTCAATTACGGTCACTGCTGTAGGTCATTAGCACTCACCCACTCACTCTCACTGCTGTAGGTCATTCCCACTGACCCAATCACAAGCACTGCTGTAGGTCACGCCCGCTGAGCCAATCACAGTCACTGCTGTAGGTGACTCCCTCTGACACAATCACAGTAACTGCTGTAGGTCACTCTCACTGTTCCAATCATGGACAATGTTGCAGGCCATTCCCAATAGACCCACTCACTGTCACTGCTCTAGGTCACCCCCACTGACTCAATCACTGTCACGGCTTGAGGTCACTTCCACTGACCCAATCACAGTCATTGCTGTAGCTCATTCCCACTGACCCAATCACAGTAACTGCTGTAGGTCACTCCCTCTGGCCCAATCACTGTCACTGCTGTAGGTCACTCCCACTGACCAAATCACAGTCACTACTGTAGATCCCTCCCACTGACCAACTCACAGTCACTGTTGATGGTCACTCCAACTGACGCAATTACGGTCACTGCTGTATGTCTTTCCCTCTGACACAATCACAGTGACTGCTGTAGGTCACTCCCACTGACACAATCACTGTAACTGCTGTAGAGCACTCCCACTGACACAATCACGGTCACTGCTCTAGGTTACTCCCACTGACCCAATAACTGTCACTGCTGACGGTCACTCCCACTGACCCATTCACTGTCACTGCTCTCGGTCACTCCCACTGACCCAATCACAGTCACTGCTGCTGGTCACTCTCACTGTCCCAATCATGGACACTGTTGCAGGCCATTGCCAATATACCCACTCACTGTCACTGCTCTAGATCACCCCCACTGACTCAATCACGGTCACGGCTTTAGGTCACTACCACTGATCCAATCACAGTCAGTGCTGTAGGACATTCTCACTGACCCAATCACAGTCACTGCTGTAGGTCACTCCCTCTGACCCAATCACAGTCACTGCTGTAGGTCACTCCCAGTGAACAAATCACAGTCACTACTGTAGTTCACTCCCACTGACCAACTCACAGTCACTGTTGTTGGTCACTGCAACTGGGGCAAATACTGTCACTGCTGTAGGTCATTCCCACTGTCCCACTCACAGTCACTTCTCTAGTTCATTCGCACTGACCCGATTACGGTCACTGCTGTATGCCATTCACTCTGACCCAATCACGGTCACTGCTGTAGGTCATTCACACTGACCTAATCACGGACACTGCTGGCGGTCATTCCCTCTAAACCAATTTCAGTGACTGCTGTAGAGACCTCCCACTGACACAATCACGGCCACTGCTTTAGGTCACTCCCACTGACCCAATCACAGCCACTACTGTAGGTCACTCCCGCTGAGCCAATCACAGTCACTGCTGTAGGTGACTCCCTCTGACACAATCACAGTAACTGCTGTAGGTCACTGCCAGTGACCCACTCACTGTCACTGCTGTAGGTCACTGTCACTGTCCCAATCATGGTCACTGTTGCAGGTCATTCCCACAGACCCACTCACTGTCACTGCTGTAGATCACTACCACTGACTCAATCAACGTAACGGCTTGAGCTCACTCCCACTGACCCAATCACAGTCACTGTCGTTGGACACTCCCACTGACCCAATTACGGTCACTGCTGCAAGTCATTCCCACTGTCCCACTCACAGTCACTTCTGTTGGTCATTCCCACTGACTCAATTACGGTCACTGCTGTAGGTCATTCGCACTCATACACTCACTCTCACTGCTGTAGGCCACTCCCACTGACCTAATCACAGTCACTGATGTAGTTCACTCCCACTGCCCCAATCACGGTCACTGCTGTATATCATTCCCACTGAACCAATCTCAGTCACTGCTGTAGGTCATTTGCACTGACCCAGTCATGGTCAATGCTGTAGGTCATTCCCACTGACCAAATCACGCTCACTGCTGTATGTCTTTCCCTCTGACACAATCACAGTGACTGCTGTAGGTCACTCCCACTGACACAATACTGTAACTGCTGTAGAGCACTCCCACTGACACAATCACGGTCACTGCTTTAGGTTACTCCCACTGACACAATAACTGTCACTGCTGACGGTCACTCCCACTGACCCACTCACTGTCACTGCTGTCGGTCACTCCCACTGACCCAATAACAGTCACTGCTGCTGGTCACTCTCACTGTCCCAATCATTGTCACTGTTGCAGGTCATTCCCACAGACCCACTCATTGTCACTGTTGTAGAGCACTCCCACTGACACAATCACGGTCACTGCTTTAGGTCACTCCCACTGACCCAATCACAGACACTGCTGTACGTCACTCCCGCTGAGCCAATCACAGTCTCTGCTGTAGGTAATTCCCACTGACCCACTCACTCTCACTGCTGTATGTCACTCCCACAGACCCAATCACACCCAGTGCTGTAGGTCATTCCCACTGACCCATTCACAGTCAATGCTGTAGGTCACTCCCTCTGACACAATCACAGTCACTGCTGTAGGTCACTCCCTCTGACACAATCACAGTCACTGCTGCCACTCACCCAATGTCAGTCACTACTGTAGGTCACTCCCACTGACCCATTCACTCTTACTGCTGTAGGTCACTCCAACTGACCCAAGCAAGGACAATGCTGTAGGTCATTCGCAGTAACCCAATCATGGTCAAAGCTGTAGGTCATTCCCACTGACCCAATCACATTCACTGTTGTAGGTCATTCCCACTGATCCACTCACTTTCACTGCTGTCGGTCACCCCCACTGACCCACTCACTGTCACTGCTGTAGGTCATTCCCACTAACCCAATCATGGTAACTGATGGAGGTCACTGCCACTCACCCAATCAGGGTTACTGCTATACGTCACTCCACTGACCCAATAACGGTCACTGCTGTATGTCATTCCCAGTGTCCCACTCACAGTCACTGCTGCATGTCACTCCCACTCACTCACTAACTGTCACTGCTGTAGGTAACTACCACTGACCCAATCACGGTTACTGCTGTAAGTCACTCCCACTGCCCCAATCACGGTCACAGCTGAATATTATTCCCACTGACCAAATCACGGTCACTGCTGTAGGTCACTTCCACTGCCCCAATCACAGTCACTGGTGTAGGTCATTCCTGCATACCCAATCTCAGTCACTGCTGTAGGTCTATCGCACTGACCCAATCACGGTTACTGCTGTATATCATTCCCACTGAACCAATCTCGGTCACTGCTGTACGTCATTCCCACTGACCCAATCACGGACACTGCTGGAGGTCATTCCTACATACCCAATCTAAGTCACTGCTGTAGGTCAATCGCACAGACCCAATCACGGTTAATGCTGTAAGTCACTCACACTGACCCACTCACTCTCACAGCTGTAGGTCACTCACACAGACCCAATCACAATCACTGCTGTAGGTCACTCTCACTGTCCCAATCATGGACTCTATTGAAGGCCATTCACAATTGACCGACTCACTGTCACTGCTCTAGATCACTCAATCACGGTCACGGCTTTAGTTCACTTCCACTGACCCAATAACAGTCACTGCTGTTGCTCATTCCCACTGACCCAATCACAGTCACTACTGTAGGTCAATCCCTCTGGTCAAATCACAGTAACTGCTGTAGGTCACTCCCACTGACCAAATCACAGTCACTACTGTAGTTCACTCCCACTGACCAACTCACAGTCACTGTTGTTGGTCACTCCAACTGACGCAAATACGATCACTGCTGTAGGTCATTCCCACTGTCCCACTCACAGTCACTTCTGTAGGTCATTCGCACTGACCCGATTACGATCACTGCTGCAGGTCATTCGCACTGACTTAATCACGGTCACTGCTGGCGGTCATTCCCTCTGAACCAATTTCAGTCACTGCTGTAGGTCTTTCCCACTGACACAATCACGGTTACTGCTGTAGTTTACTCCCACTGACCCACTCACTGTCAATGCTGTCGGTCACTCCCACTGACCCATTCACTGTCAATGCTGTAGGTCACTCCCACTGACCCAATTACAGTCACTGCTGTAGGTCATTTCGACTGATCCAATCACGGTCACTGCTGTAGGTCATTCCCACTGAACCAATTTCAGTGACTGCTGTAGGTCTTTCCCACTGACACAATCACGGTTACTGCTGTAGGTCACTCCCACTGACCCACTCACTGTCACTGCTGACGGTTACTCCCACTGACCCATTCACTGTCACTGCTGTAGGTCACTCCCACTGACACAATCACTGTTACTGCTGTAGTTTACTCCCACTGACCCACTCACTGTCAATGCTGTCGGTTATTCCCACTGACCCATTCACTGTCACTGTTGTAGGTCACTCCCACTGACCAAATCACAGTCACTGCTGCAGGTCACTCTCACTGTCCCAATCATGGTCACTGTTGCAGGTCATTCCCTAAGAACAACTCACTGTCACTGCTGCAGAGCACTCCAACTGACACAATGACGGTCACTGCTTCAGGTCACTCCCACTGACCCAATCACGGTCACTGCTGTTGGTCACTCCCACTGCCCTAATGACGGTCACTGCTGTATATCATTCCCACTGAACCAATTTCAGTCACTGCTGTAGGTCATTCCCACTGACACAATCACGGTTCCTGCTGTAGGTTACTCGCACTGACCCATTCACTGTCAATGCTGTCGGTCACTCCCACTGACACACTCACTGTCACTGCTGTCGGTCACTCCCACTGACCCAATCACAGTCACTGCTGCTGGTCACTCTCACTGTCCCAATCATTGTCACTGTTGCAGGTCATTCCCACAGACCCACTCATTGTCACTGTTGTAGAGCACTCCCACTGACACAATCACGGTCACTGCTTTAGGTCACTCCCACTGACCCAATCACAGACACTGCTGTAGGTCACTCCCGCTGAGCCAATCACAGTCTCTGCTGTAGGTCATTCCCACTGACCCACTCACTCTCACTGCTGTATGTCACTCCCACAGACCCAATCACACTCAGTGTAGGTCAGTCCCACTGACCCATTCACAGTCAATGCTGTAGGTCACTCCCACTGACACAATCACGGTCACTGCTTTAGGTCACTCCCACTGACCCAATCACAGACACTGCTGTAGGTCACTCCCGCTGAGCCAATGTCAGTCACTACTGTAGGTCACTCCCACTGACCCCTTCACTCTCACTGCTGTAGGTCACTCCAACTGACCCAAGCAATGTCAATGCTGTAGGTCATTCGCTGTAAGACAATCATGGTCAAAGCTGTAGGTCATTCCCACTGACCCAATCACAGTCACTGTTGTAGGTCATTCCCACTGATCCACTCACTTCACTGTTGTCGGTCACCCCCACTGACCCACTCACAGTCTCTGCTGTAGGTCATTCCCACTAACCCAATCATGGTAACTGATGGACGTCACTGCCACTCACCCAATCAAGGTTACTGCTATACGTCACTCCACTGACCCAATAACGGTCACTGCTGTATGTCATTCCCAGTGTCCCACTCACAGTCACTGCTGCATGTCACTCCCACTCACTCACTCACTGTCACTGCTGTAGGTAACTACCACTGACCCAATCACGGTTACTGCTGTAGGTCACTTCCACTGCCCCAATCACGGTCACAGCTGAATATTATTCCCACTGACCAAATCACGGTCACTGCTGTACGTCATTCCCACTGACCCAATCACGGACACTGCTGGAGGTCATTCCTACATACCCAATCTAAGTCACTGCTGTAGGTCAATCGCACAGACCCAATCACGGTTAATGCTGTAAGTCACTCCCACTGACCCACTCACTGTCACAGCTGTAGGTCACTCACACTGACCCAATCACAATCACTGCTGAAGGTCACTCTCACTGTCCCAATCATGGACACTATTGCAGGCCATTCACAAGAGACCCACTCACTGTCACTGCTCTAGATCACTCAATCACGGTCACGGCTTTAGGTCATTTGCACTGACCCAATCATGGTCAATGCTGTAGGTCATTCCCACTGACCCAATCAGGGTCACTGCTGTATGTCTTTCCCACTGACCCATTCACAGTCAATGCTGTAGGTCACTCCCACTGACACAATCACGGTCACTGCTGTAGGTCACTTCCACTGCCCCAATCACAGTCACTGGTGTAGGTCATTCCTGCATACCAAATCACAGTCACTGCTGTCGGTCACTCCCACTGACCCAATCACAGTCACTGCTGCTGGTAACTCTCACTGTCCCAATCATTGTCACTGTTGCAGGTCATTCCCACAGACACACTCATTGTCACTATTGTAGTGCACTCCCACTGACACAATCACGGTCACTGCTTCAGGTCACTCCCACTGACCCAATCACAGACACTGCTGTAGGTCACTCCCGCTGACCCAATCACAGTCTCTGCTGTAGGTCATTCCCACTGACACACTCACTCTCACTGCTGTATGTCACTCCCACAGACCCAATCACACTCAATGTAGGTCAGTCCCACTGACCCATTCACAGTCAATGCTGTAGGTCACTCCCACTGACCAAATCACGGTCACTGCTGTAGGTCACTTCCACTGCCCCAATCACAGTCACTGGTGTAGGTCATTCCTGCATACCCAATCACAGTCACTGCTGTCGGTCACTCCCACTGACCCAATCACAGTCACTGCTGCTGGTCACTCTCACTGTCCCAATCATTGTCACTGTTGCAGGTCATTCCCACAGACCCACTCATTGTTACTGTTGTAGAGCACTCCCACTGACACAATCACGGTCACTGCTTTAGGTCACTCCCACTGACCCAATCACAGACACTGCTGTACGTCACTCCCGCTGAGCCAATCACAGTCTCTGCTGTAGGTAATTCCCACTGACCCACTCACTCTCACTGCTGTATGTCACTCCCACAGACCCAATCACACCCAGTGCTGTAGGTCAGTCCCACAGTCCCATTCACAGTCAATGCTGTAGGTCACTCCCTCTGACACAATCACAGTCACTGCTGTAGGTCACTGCCACTCACCCAATGTCAGTCACTACTGTAGGTCACTCCCACTGACCCATTCACTCTTACTGCTGTAGGTCACTCCAACTGACCCAAGCAAGGACAATGCTGTAGGTCATTCGCAGTAACCCAATCATGGTCAAAGCTGTAGGTCATTCCCACTGACCCAATCACATTCACTGTTGTAGGTCATTCCCACTGATCCACTCACTTTCACTGCTGTCGGTCACCCCCACTGACCCACTCACTGTCACTGCTGTAGGTCATTCCCACTAACCCAATCATGGTAACTGATGGAGGTCACTGCCACTCACCCAATCAGGGTTACTGCTATACGTCACTCCACTGACCCAATAACGGTCACTGCTGTATGTCATTCCCAGTGTCCCACTCACAGTCACTGCTGCATGTCACTCCCACTCACTCACTAACTGTCACTGCTGTAGGTAACTACCACTGACCCAATCACGGTTACTGCTGTAAGTCACTCCCACTGCCACAATCACGGTCACAGCTGAATATTATTCCCACTGACCAAATCACGGTCACTGCTGTAGGTCACTTCCACTGCCCCAATCACAGTCACTGGTGTAGGTCATTCCTGCATACCCAATATCAGTCACTGCTGTAGGTCTATCGCACTGACCCAATCACGGTTACTGCTGTATATCATTCCCACTGAACCAATCTCGGTCACTGCTGTACGTCATTCCCACTGACCCAATCACGGACACTGCTGGAGGTCATTCCTACATACCCAATCTAAGTCACTGCTGTAGGTCAATCGCACAGACCCAATCACGGTTAATGCTGTAAGTCACTCACACTGACCCACTCACTCTCACAGCTGTAGGTCACTCACACAGACCCAATCACAATCACTGCTGTAGGTCACTCTCACTGTCCCAATCATGGACTCTATTGCAGGCCATTCACAATAGACCCACTCACTGTCACTGCTCTAGATCACTCAATCACGGTCACAGCTTTAGTTCACTTCCACTGACCCAATAACATTCACTGCTGTTGCTCATTCCCACTGACCCAATCACAGTCACTACTGTAGGTCAATCCCTCTGGTCAAATCACAGTAACTGCTGTAGGTCACTCCCACTGACCAAATCACAGTCACTACTGTAGTTCACTCCCACTGACCAACTCACAGTCACTGTTGTTGGTCACTCCAACTGACGCAAATACGATCACTGCTGTAGGTCATTCCCACTGTCCCACTCACAGTCACTTCTGTAGGTCATTCGCACTGACCCGATTACGATCACTGCTGCAGGTCATTCGCACTGACTTAATCACGGTCACTGCTGGCGGTCATTCCCTCTGAACCAATTTCAGTCACTGCTGTAGGTCTTTCCCACTGACACAATCACGGTTACTGCTGTAGTTTACTCCCACTGACCCACTCACTGTCAATGCTGTCGGTCACTCCCACTGACCCATTCACTGTCAATGCTGTAGGTCACTCCCACTGACCCAATTACAGTCACTGCTGTAGGTCATTCCGACTGATCCAATCACGGTCACTGCTGTAGGTCATTCCCACTGAACCAATTTCAGTGACTGCTGTAGGTCTTTCCCACTGACACAATCACGGTTACTGCTGTAGGTCACTCCCACTGACCCACTCACTGTCACTGCTGACGGTTACTCCCACTGACCCATTCACTGTCACTGCTGTAGGTCACTCCCACTGACACAATCACTGTTACTGCTGTAGTTTACTCCCACTGACCCACTCACTGTCAATGCTGTCGGTTATTCCCACTGACCCATTCACTGTCACTGTTGTAGGTCACTCCCACTGACCAAATCACAGTCACTGCTGCAGGTCACTCTCACTGTCCCAATCATGGTCACTGTTGCAGGTCATTCCCTAAGAACAACTCACTGTCACTGCTGCAGAGCACTCCAACTGACACAATGACGGTCACTGCTTCAGGTCACTCCCACTGACCCAATCACGGTCACTGCTGTTGGTCACTCCCACTGCCCTAATGACGGTCACTGCTGTATATCATTCCCACTGAACCAATTTCAGTCACTGCTGTAGGTCATTCCCACTGACACAATCACTGTAACTGCTGTAGAGCACTCCCACTGACACAATCACGGTCACTGCTCTAGGTTACTCCCACTGACCCAATAACTGTCACTGCTGACGGTCACTCCCACTGACCCATTCACTGTCACTGCTCTCGGTCACTCCCACTGACCCAATCACAGTCACTGCTGCTGGTCACTCTCACTGTCCCAATCATGGACACTGTTGCAGGCCATTGCCAATATACCCACTCACTGTCACTGCTCTAGATCACCCCCACTGACTCAATCACGGTCACGGCTTTAGGTCACTACCACTGATCCAATCACAGTCAGTGCTGTAGGACATTCTCACTGACCCAATCACAGTCACTGCTGTAGGTCACTCCCTCTGACCCAATCACAGTCACTGCTGTAGGTCACTCCCAGTGAACAAATCACAGTCACTACTGTAGTTCACTCCCACTGACCAACTCACAGTCACTGTTGTTGGTCACTGCAACTGGGGCAAATACTGTCACTGCTGTAGGTCATTCCCACTGTCCCACTCACAGTCACTTCTCTAGTTCATTCGCACTGACCCGATTACGGTCACTGCTGTATGCCATTCACTCTGACCCAATCACGGTCACTGCTGTAGGTCATTCACACTGACCTAATCACGGACACTGCTGGCGGTCATTCCCTCTAAACCAATTTCAGTGACTGCTGTAGAGACCTCCCACTGACACAATCACGGCCACTGCTTTAGGTCACTCCCACTGACCCAATCACAGCCACTACTGTAGGTCACTCCCGCTGAGCCAATCACAGTCACTGCTGTAGGTGACTCCCTCTGACACAATCACAGTAACTGCTGTAGGTCACTGCCAGTGACCCACTCACTGTCACTGCTGTAGGTCACTGTCACTGTCCCAATCATGGTCACTGTTGCAGGTCATTCCCACAGACCCACTCACTGTCACTGCTGTAGATCACTACCACTGACTCAATCAACGTAACGGCTTGAGCTCACTCCCACTGACCCAATCACAGTCACTGTCGTTGGACACTCCCACTGACCCAATTACGGTCACTGCTGCAAGTCATTCCCACTGTCCCACTCACAGTCACTTCTGTTGGTCATTCCCACTGACTCAATTACGGTCACTGCTGTAGGTCATTCGCACTCATACACTCACTCTCACTGCTGTAGGCCACTCCCACTGACCTAATCACAGTCACTGATGTAGTTCACTCCCACTGCCCCAATCACGGTCACTGCTGTATATCATTCCCACTGAACCAATCTCAGTCACTGCTGTAGGTCATTTGCACTGACCCAGTCATGGTCAATGCTGTAGGTCATTCCCACTGACCAAATCACGCTCACTGCTGTATGTCTTTCCCTCTGACACAATCACAGTGACTGCTGTAGGTCACTCCCACTGACACAATACTGTAACTGCTGTAGAGCACTCCCACTGACACAATCACGGTCACTGCTTTAGGTTACTCCCACTGACACAATAACTGTCACTGCTGACGGTCACTCCCACTGACCCACTCACTGTCACTGCTGTCGGTCACTCCCACTGACCCAATAACAGTCACTGCTGCTGGTCACTCTCACTGTCCCAATCATTGTCACTGTTGCAGGTCATTCCCACAGACCCACTCATTGTCACTGTTGTAGAGCACTCCCACTGACACAATCACGGTCACTGCTTTAGGTCACTCCCACTGACCCAATCACAGACACTGCTGTACGTCACTCCCGCTGAGCCAATCACAGTCTCTGCTGTAGGTAATTCCCACTGACCCACTCACTCTCACTGCTGTATGTCACTCCCACAGACCCAATCACACCCAGTGCTGTAGGTCATTCCCACTGACCCATTCACAGTCAATGCTGTAGGTCACTCCCTCTGACACAATCACAGTCACTGCTGTAGGTCACTCCCTCTGACACAATCACAGTCACTGCTGCCACTCACCCAATGTCAGTCACTACTGTAGGTCACTCCCACTGACCCATTCACTCTTACTGCTGTAGGTCACTCCAACTGACCCAAGCAAGGACAATGCTGTAGGTCATTCGCAGTAACCCAATCATGGTCAAAGCTGTAGGTCATTCCCACTGACCCAATCACATTCACTGTTGTAGGTCATTCCCACTGATCCACTCACTTTCACTGCTGTCGGTCACCCCCACTGACCCACTCACTGTCACTGCTGTAGGTCATTCCCACTAACCCAATCATGGTAACTGATGGAGGTCACTGCCACTCACCCAATCAGGGTTACTGCTATACGTCACTCCACTGACCCAATAACGGTCACTGCTGTATGTCATTCCCAGTGTCCCACTCACAGTCACTGCTGCATGTCACTCCCACTCACTCACTAACTGTCACTGCTGTAGGTAACTACCACTGACCCAATCACGGTTACTGCTGTAAGTCACTCCCACTGCCCCAATCACGGTCACAGCTGAATATTATTCCCACTGACCAAATCACGGTCACTGCTGTAGGTCACTTCCACTGCCCCAATCACAGTCACTGGTGTAGGTCATTCCTGCATACCCAATCTCAGTCACTGCTGTAGGTCTATCGCACTGACCCAATCACGGTTACTGCTGTATATCATTCCCACTGAACCAATCTCGGTCACTGCTGTACGTCATTCCCACTGACCCAATCACGGACACTGCTGGAGGTCATTCCTACATACCCAATCTAAGTCACTGCTGTAGGTCAATCGCACAGACCCAATCACGGTTAATGCTGTAAGTCACTCACACTGACCCACTCACTCTCACAGCTGTAGGTCACTCACACAGACCCAATCACAATCACTGCTGTAGGTCACTCTCACTGTCCCAATCATGGACTCTATTGAAGGCCATTCACAATTGACCGACTCACTGTCACTGCTCTAGATCACTCAATCACGGTCACGGCTTTAGTTCACTTCCACTGACCCAATAACAGTCACTGCTGTTGCTCATTCCCACTGACCCAATCACAGTCACTACTGTAGGTCAATCCCTCTGGTCAAATCACAGTAACTGCTGTAGGTCACTCCCACTGACCAAATCACAGTCACTACTGTAGTTCACTCCCACTGACCAACTCACAGTCACTGTTGTTGGTCACTCCAACTGACGCAAATACGATCACTGCTGTAGGTCATTCCCACTGTCCCACTCACAGTCACTTCTGTAGGTCATTCGCACTGACCCGATTACGATCACTGCTGCAGGTCATTCGCACTGACTTAATCACGGTCACTGCTGGCGGTCATTCCCTCTGAACCAATTTCAGTCACTGCTGTAGGTCTTTCCCACTGACACAATCACGGTTACTGCTGTAGTTTACTCCCACTGACCCACTCACTGTCAATGCTGTCGGTCACTCCCACTGACCCATTCACTGTCAATGCTGTAGGTCACTCCCACTGACCCAATTACAGTCACTGCTGTAGGTCATTTCGACTGATCCAATCACGGTCACTGCTGGAGGTCATTCCCACTGAACCAATTTCAGTGACTGCTGTAGGTCTTTCCCACTGACACAATCACGGTTACTGCTGTAGGTCACTCCCACTGACCCACTCACTGTCACTGCTGACGGTTACTCCCACTGACCCATTCACTGTCACTGCTGTAGGTCACTCCCACTGACACAATCACTGTTACTGCTGTAGTTTACTCCCACTGACCCACTCACTGTCAATGCTGTCGGTTATTCCCACTGACCCATTCACTGTCACTGTTGTAGGTCACTCCCACTGACCAAATCACAGTCACTGCTGCAGGTCACTCTCACTGTCCCAATCATGGTCACTGTTGCAGGTCATTCCCTAAGAACAACTCACTGTCACTGCTGCAGAGCACTCCAACTGACACAATGACGGTCACTGCTTCAGGTCACTCCCACTGACCCAATCACGGTCACTGCTGTTGGTCACTCCCACTGCCCTAATGACGGTCACTGCTGTATATCATTCCCACTGAACCAATTTCAGTCACTGCTGTAGGTCATTCCCACTGACACAATCACGGTTCCTGCTGTAGGTTACTCGCACTGACCCATTCACTGTCAATGCTGTCGGTCACTCCCACTGACACACTCACTGTCACTGCTGTCGGTCACTCCCACTGACCCAATCACAGTCACTGCTGCTGGTCACTCTCACTGTCCCAATCATTGTCACTGTTGCAGGTCATTCCCACAGACCCACTCATTGTCACTGTTGTAGAGCACTCCCACTGACACAATCACGGTCACTGCTTTAGGTCACTCCCACTGACCCAATCACAGACACTGCTGTAGGTCACTCCCGCTGAGCCAATCACAGTCTCTGCTGTAGGTCATTCCCACTGACCCACTCACTCTCACTGCTGTATGTCACTCCCACAGACCCAATCACACTCAGTGTAGGTCAGTCCCACTGACCCATTCACAGTCAATGCTGTAGGTCACTCCCACTGACACAATCACGGTCACTGCTTTAGGTCACTCCCACTGACCCAATCACAGACACTGCTGTAGGTCACTCCCGCTGAGCCAATGTCAGTCACTACTGTAGGTCACTCCCACTGACCCCTTCACTCTCACTGCTGTAGGTCACTCCAACTGACCCAAGCAATGTCAATGCTGTAGGTCATTCGCTGTAAGACAATCATGGTCAAAGCTGTAGGTCATTCCCACTGACCCAATCACAGTCACTGTTGTAGGTCATTCCCACTGATCCACTCACTTCACTGTTGTCGGTCACCCCCACTGACCCACTCACAGTCTCTGCTGTAGGTCATTCCCACTAACCCAATCATGGTAACTGATGGACGTCACTGCCACTCACCCAATCAAGGTTACTGCTATACGTCACTCCACTGACCCAATAACGGTCACTGCTGTATGTCATTCCCAGTGTCCCACTCACAGTCACTGCTGCATGTCACTCCCACTCACTCACTCACTGTCACTGCTGTAGGTAACTACCACTGACCCAATCACGGTTACTGCTGTAGGTCACTTCCACTGCCCCAATCACGGTCACAGCTGAATATTATTCCCACTGACCAAATCACGGTCACTGCTGTACGTCATTCCCACTGACCCAATCACGGACACTGCTGGAGGTCATTCCTACATACCCAATCTAAGTCACTGCTGTAGGTCAATCGCACAGACCCAATCACGGTTAATGCTGTAAGTCACTCCCACTGACCCACTCACTGTCACAGCTGTAGGTCACTCACACTGACCCAATCACAATCACTGCTGAAGGTCACTCTCACTGTCCCAATCATGGACACTATTGCAGGCCATTCACAAGAGACCCACTCACTGTCACTGCTCTAGATCACTCAATCACGGTCACGGCTTTAGGTCATTTGCACTGACCCAATCATGGTCAATGCTGTAGGTCATTCCCACTGACCCAATCAGGGTCACTGCTGTATGTCTTTCCCACTGACCCATTCACAGTCAATGCTGTAGGTCACTCCCACTGACACAATCACGGTCACTGCTGTAGGTCACTTCCACTGCCCCAATCACAGTCACTGGTGTAGGTCATTCCTGCATACCAAATCACAGTCACTGCTGTCGGTCACTCCCACTGACCCAATCACAGTCACTGCTGCTGGTAACTCTCACTGTCCCAATCATTGTCACTGTTGCAGGTCATTCCCACAGACACACTCATTGTCACTATTGTAGTGCACTCCCACTGACACAATCACGGTCACTGCTTCAGGTCACTCCCACTGACCCAATCACAGACACTGCTGTAGGTCACTCCCGCTGACCCAATCACAGTCTCTGCTGTAGGTCATTCCCACTGACACACTCACTCTCACTGCTGTATGTCACTCCCACAGACCCAATCACACTCAATGTAGGTCAGTCCCACTGACCCATTCACAGTCAATGCTGTAGGTCACTCCCACTGACCAAATCACGGTCACTGCTGTAGGTCACTTCCACTGCCCCAATCACAGTCACTGGTGTAGGTCATTCCTGCATACCCAATCACAGTCACTGCTGTCGGTCACTCCCACTGACCCAATCACAGTCACTGCTGCTGGTCACTCTCACTGTCCCAATCATTGTCACTGTTGCAGGTCATTCCCACAGACCCACTCATTGTTACTGTTGTAGAGCACTCCCACTGACACAATCACGGTCACTGCTTTAGGTCACTCCCACTGACCCAATCACAGACACTGCTGTACGTCACTCCCGCTGAGCCAATCACAGTCTCTGCTGTAGGTAATTCCCACTGACCCACTCACTCTCACTGCTGTATGTCACTCCCACAGACCCAATCACACCCAGTGCTGTAGGTCAGTCCCACAGTCCCATTCACAGTCAATGCTGTAGGTCACTCCCTCTGACACAATCACAGTCACTGCTGTAGGTCACTGCCACTCACCCAATGTCAGTCACTACTGTAGGTCACTCCCACTGACCCATTCACTCTTACTGCTGTAGGTCACTCCAACTGACCCAAGCAAGGACAATGCTGTAGGTCATTCGCAGTAACCCAATCATGGTCAAAGCTGTAGGTCATTCCCACTGACCCAATCACATTCACTGTTGTAGGTCATTCCCACTGATCCACTCACTTTCACTGCTGTCGGTCACCCCCACTGACCCACTCACTGTCACTGCTGTAGGTCATTCCCACTAACCCAATCATGGTAACTGATGGAGGTCACTGCCACTCACCCAATCAGGGTTACTGCTATACGTCACTCCACTGACCCAATAACGGTCACTGCTGTATGTCATTCCCAGTGTCCCACTCACAGTCACTGCTGCATGTCACTCCCACTCACTCACTAACTGTCACTGCTGTAGGTAACTACCACTGACCCAATCACGGTTACTGCTGTAAGTCACTCCCACTGCCACAATCACGGTCACAGCTGAATATTATTCCCACTGACCAAATCACGGTCACTGCTGTAGGTCACTTCCACTGCCCCAATCACAGTCACTGGTGTAGGTCATTCCTGCATACCCAATATCAGTCACTGCTGTAGGTCTATCGCACTGACCCAATCACGGTTACTGCTGTATATCATTCCCACTGAACCAATCTCGGTCACTGCTGTACGTCATTCCCACTGACCCAATCACGGACACTGCTGGAGGTCATTCCTACATACCCAATCTAAGTCACTGCTGTAGGTCAATCGCACAGACCCAATCACGGTTAATGCTGTAAGTCACTCACACTGACCCACTCACTCTCACAGCTGTAGGTCACTCACACAGACCCAATCACAATCACTGCTGTAGGTCACTCTCACTGTCCCAATCATGGACTCTATTGCAGGCCATTCACAATAGACCCACTCACTGTCACTGCTCTAGATCACTCAATCACGGTCACAGCTTTAGTTCACTTCCACTGACCCAATAACATTCACTGCTGTTGCTCATTCCCACTGACCCAATCACAGTCACTACTGTAGGTCAATCCCTCTGGTCAAATCACAGTAACTGCTGTAGGTCACTCCCACTGACCAAATCACAGTCACTACTGTAGTTCACTCCCACTGACCAACTCACAGTCACTGTTGTTGGTCACTCCAACTGACGCAAATACGATCACTGCTGTAGGTCATTCCCACTGTCCCACTCACAGTCACTTCTGTAGGTCATTCGCACTGACCCGATTACGATCACTGCTGCAGGTCATTCGCACTGACTTAATCACGGTCACTGCTGGCGGTCATTCCCTCTGAACCAATTTCAGTCACTGCTGTAGGTCTTTCCCACTGACACAATCACGGTTACTGCTGTAGTTTACTCCCACTGACCCACTCACTGTCAATGCTGTCGGTCACTCCCACTGACCCATTCACTGTCAATGCTGTAGGTCACTCCCACTGACCCAATTACAGTCACTGCTGTAGGTCATTCCGACTGATCCAATCACGGTCACTGCTGTAGGTCATTCCCACTGAACCAATTTCAGTGACTGCTGTAGGTCTTTCCCACTGACACAATCACGGTTACTGCTGTAGGTCACTCCCACTGACCCACTCACTGTCACTGCTGACGGTTACTCCCACTGACCCATTCACTGTCACTGCTGTAGGTCACTCCCACTGACACAATCACTGTTACTGCTGTAGTTTACTCCCACTGACCCACTCACTGTCAATGCTGTCGGTTATTCCCACTGACCTATTCACTGTCACTGTTGTAGGTCACTCCCACTGACCCAATCACGGTCACTGCTGTAGGTCATTCGCACTGAACCAATTTCAGTGACTGCTGTAGGTCTTTCCCACTGACACAATCACGGTTACTGCTGTCGGTCACTCCCACTGACCCACTCACTGTCACTGCTGACGGTCACTCCCACTGACCCACTCATTGTCACTGCTGTAGGTCACTCTCACTGTCTCAATCATTGTCACTGTTGCAGGTCATTCCCACAGACCCACTCATTGTCACTGTTGTAGAGCACTCCCACTGACACAATCACGGTCACTGCTTTAGGTCACTCCCACTGAGCCAATCACAGACACTGCTGTAGGTCACTGCCACTCACACACTATCAGTCACTACTGTAGGTCACTCCCACTGACCCACTCACTCTCACTGCTGTAGGTCACTCGAACTGACCCAAGCAAGGTCACTGCTGTATTTCATTCCCACTGACCCAATTATGGTTACTGCTGTAGGTCACTCCCACTCACCTAATCATGGTTACTGCTATATGTCACCCACACTGACTCAATCACGGTCACGGCTTTAGGTCACTCCCACTGACCCAATGACAGTCACCGCTGTAGGTCATTCCCTCTGACACAAATACAGTCACTGCTGTAGGTCACTCCCACTGCCCCAATCTCAGTCACTGCTGTAGGTCACTCACACTAACCCAATTACAGTCACGGCTCTAGGTCACTCCCACTGACCCAATCACAGTCAGTGATGTAGTTCACTCCCACTGCCCCAATCACGGTCACTGCTGTATATCATTCCCACTGAACCAATCTCAGTCACTGCTGTAGGCCATTCCCACTGACCCAATCACGGACACTGCTTTTGGTTATTCCTACAGACCCAATCTCAATAACTGCTATAGGTCTATCGCACTGACCCAATCACGGTTACTGCAGTAAGTCACTCCCACTGACCCACTCACTGTCACTGCTTTAGGTCACTCCCACTGACCCAATCACAGCCACTGCTGTAGGTCACTCCCGCCGAGCCAATCACAGTCACTGCTGTAGGTGTCTCCCTCTGACACAAACACAGTAACTTCTGTAGTTCCTTCCCACTGACTCAATTACGGTCACTGCTGTAGGTCATTAGCACTCACCCACTCACTCTCACTGCTGTAGGTCATTCCCACTGACCCAATCACAAGCACTGCTGTAGGTCACGCCCGCTGAGCCAATCACAGTCACTGCTGTAGGTGACTCCCTCTGACACAATCACAGTAACTGCTGTAGGTCACTCTCACTGTTCCAATCATGGACAATGTTGCAGGCCATTCCCAATAGACCCACTCACTGTCACTGCTCTAGGTCACCCCCACTGACTCAATCACTGTCACGGCTAGAGGTCACTTCCACTGACCCAATCACAGTCATTGCTGTAGCTCATTCCCACTGACCCAATCACAGTAACTGCTGTAGGTCACTCCCTCTGGCCCAATCACTGTCACTGCTGTAGGTCACTCCCACTGACCAAATCACAGTCACTACTGTAGATCCCTCCCACTGACCAACTCACAGTCACTGTTGATGGTCACTCCAACTGACGCAATTACGGTCACTGCTGTATGTCTTTCCCTCTGACACAATCACAGTGACTGCTGTAGGTCACTCCCACTGACACAATCACTGTAACTGCTGTAGAGCACTCCCACTGACACAATCACGGTCACTGCTCTAGGTTACTCCCACTGACCCAATAACTGTCACTGCTGACGGTCACTCCCACTGACCCATTCACTGTCACTGCTCTCGGTCACTCCCACTGACCCAATCACAGTCACTGCTGCTGGTCACTCTCACTGTCCCAATCATGGACACTGTTGCAGGCCATTGCCAATATACCCACTCACTGTCACTGCTCTAGATCACCCCCACTGACTCAATCACGGTCACGGCTTTAGGTCACTACCACTGATCCAATCACAGTCAGTGCTGTAGGACATTCTCACTGACCCAATCACAGTCACTGCTGTAGGTCACTCCCTCTGACCCAATCACAGTCACTGCTGTAGGTCACTCCCAGTGAACAAATCACAGTCACTACTGTAGTTCACTCCCACTGACCAACTCACAGTCACTGTTGTTGGTCACTGCAACTGGGGCAAATACTGTCACTGCTGTAGGTCATTCCCACTGTCCCACTCACAGTCACTTCTCTAGTTCATTCGCACTGACCCGATTACGGTCACTGCTGTATGCCATTCACTCTGACCCAATCACGGTCACTGCTGTAGGTCATTCACACTGACCTAATCACGGACACTGCTGGCGGTCATTCCCTCTAAACCAATTTCAGTGACTGCTGTAGAGACCTCCCACTGACACAATCACGGCCACTGCTTTAGGTCACTCCCACTGACCCAATCACAGCCACTACTGTAGGTCACTCCCGCTGAGCCAATCACAGTCACTGCTGTAGGTGACTCCCTCTGACACAATCACAGTAACTGCTGTAGGTCACTGCCAGTGACCCACTCACTGTCACTGCTGTAGGTCACTGTCACTGTCCCAATCATGGTCACTGTTGCAGGTCATTCCCACAGACCCACTCACTGTCACTGCTGTAGATCACTACCACTGACTCAATCAACGTAACGGCTTGAGCTCACTCCCACTGACCCAATCACAGTCACTGTCGTTGGACACTCCCACTGACCCAATTACGGTCACTGCTGCAAGTCATTCCCACTGTCCCACTCACAGTCACTTCTGTTGGTCATTCCCACTGACTCAATTACGGTCACTGCTGTAGGTCATTCGCACTCATACACTCACTCTCACTGCTGTAGGCCACTCCCACTGACCTAATCACAGTCACTGATGTAGTTCACTCCCACTGCCCCAATCACGGTCACTGCTGTATATCATTCCCACTGAACCAATCTCAGTCACTGCTGTAGGTCATTTGCACTGACCCAGTCATGGTCAATGCTGTAGGTCATTCCCACTGACCAAATCACGCTCACTGCTGTATGTCTTTCCCTCTGACACAATCACAGTGACTGCTGTAGGTCACTCCCACTGACACAATACTGTAACTGCTGTAGAGCACTCCCACTGACACAATCACGGTCACTGCTTTAGGTTACTCCCACTGACACAATAACTGTCACTGCTGACGGTCACTCCCACTGACCCACTCACTGTCACTGCTGTCGGTCACTCCCACTGACCCAATAACAGTCACTGCTGCTGGTCACTCTCACTGTCCCAATCATTGTCACTGTTGCAGGTCATTCCCACAGACCCACTCATTGTCACTGTTGTAGAGCACTCCCACTGACACAATCACGGTCACTGCTTTAGGTCACTCCCACTGACCCAATCACAGACACTGCTGTACGTCACTCCCGCTGAGCCAATCACAGTCTCTGCTGTAGGTAATTCCCACTGACCCACTCACTCTCACTGCTGTATGTCACTCCCACAGACCCAATCACACCCAGTGCTGTAGGTCATTCCCACTGACCCATTCACAGTCAATGCTGTAGGTCACTCCCTCTGACACAATCACAGTCACTGCTGTAGGTCACTCCCTCTGACACAATCACAGTCACTGCTGCCACTCACCCAATGTCAGTCACTACTGTAGGTCACTCCCACTGACCCATTCACTCTTACTGCTGTAGGTCACTCCAACTGACCCAAGCAAGGACAATGCTGTAGGTCATTCGCAGTAACCCAATCATGGTCAAAGCTGTAGGTCATTCCCACTGACCCAATCACATTCACTGTTGTAGGTCATTCCCACTGATCCACTCACTTTCACTGCTGTCGGTCACCCCCACTGACCCACTCACTGTCACTGCTGTAGGTCATTCCCACTAACCCAATCATGGTAACTGATGGAGGTCACTGCCACTCACCCAATCAGGGTTACTGCTATACGTCACTCCACTGACCCAATAACGGTCACTGCTGTATGTCATTCCCAGTGTCCCACTCACAGTCACTGCTGCATGTCACTCCCACTCACTCACTAACTGTCACTGCTGTAGGTAACTACCACTGACCCAATCACGGTTACTGCTGTAAGTCACTCCCACTGCCCCAATCACGGTCACAGCTGAATATTATTCCCACTGACCAAATCACGGTCACTGCTGTAGGTCACTTCCACTGCCCCAATCACAGTCACTGGTGTAGGTCATTCCTGCATACCCAATCTCAGTCACTGCTGTAGGTCTATCGCACTGACCCAATCACGGTTACTGCTGTATATCATTCCCACTGAACCAATCTCGGTCACTGCTGTACGTCATTCCCACTGACCCAATCACGGACACTGCTGGAGGTCATTCCTACATACCCAATCTAAGTCACTGCTGTAGGTCAATCGCACAGACCCAATCACGGTTAATGCTGTAAGTCACTCACACTGACCCACTCACTCTCACAGCTGTAGGTCACTCACACAGACCCAATCACAATCACTGCTGTAGGTCACTCTCACTGTCCCAATCATGGACTCTATTGAAGGCCATTCACAATTGACCGACTCACTGTCACTGCTCTAGATCACTCAATCACGGTCACGGCTTTAGTTCACTTCCACTGACCCAATAACAGTCACTGCTGTTGCTCATTCCCACTGACCCAATCACAGTCACTACTGTAGGTCACTCCCTCTGGCCAAATCACAGTAACTGCTGTAGGTCACTCCCACTGACCAAATCACAGTCACTACTGTAGTTCACTCCCACTGACCAACTCACAGTCACTGTTGTTGGTCACTCCAACTGACGCAAATACGGTCACTGCTGTAGGTCATTCCCACTGTCCCACTCACAGTCACTTCTGTAGGTCATTCGCACTGACCCGATTACGATCACTGCTGTAGGTCATTCGCACTGACTTAATCACGGTCACTGCTGGCGGTCATTCCCTCTGACCCATTCACTGTCAATGCTGTAGGTCACTCCCACTGACCCAATTACAGTCACTGCTGTAGGTCATTCCGACTGACCCAATCACGGTAACTGCTGTAGGTCATTCCCACTGAACCAATTTCAGTGACTGCTGTAGGTCTTTCCCACTGACACAATCACGGTTACTGCTCTAGGTCACTCCCACTGACCCACTCACTGTCGCTGCTTACGGTCACTCCCACTGACCAAATCACAGTCACTACTGTAGTTCACTCCCACTGACCAACTCACAGTCACTGTTGTTGGTCACTCCAACTGACGCAAATACGGTCACTGCTGTAGGTCATTCCCACTGTCCCACTCACAGTCACTTCTGTAGGTCATTCGCACTGACCCGATTACGATCACTGCTGTAGGTCATTCGCACTGACTTAATCACGGTCACTGCTGGCGGTCATTCCCTCTGACCCATTCACTGTCAATGCTGTAGGTCACTCCCACTGACCCAATTACAGTCACTGCTGTAGGTCATTCCGACTGACCCAATCACGGTAACTGCTGTAGGTCATTCCCACTGAACCAATTTCAGTGACTGCTGTAGGTCTTTCCCACTGACACAATCACTGTCACTGCTGTAGGTCACTCCCACTGACACAATCACTGTTACTGCTGTAGTTTACTCCCACTGACCCACTCACTGTCAATGCTGTCGGTTATTCCCACTGACCCATTCACTGTCACTGCTGGAGGTCATTCCCACTGACACAATCACGGTTCCTGCTGTAGGTTACTCGTACTGACCAATTCACTGTCAATGCTGTCGGTCACTCCCACTGACCCGCTCACTGTCACTGCTGTAGGTCACTCCCACTGACCCAATGACAGTCACTGCTGCAGGTCACTCTCACTGTCCCAATCAATGTCACTGTTGCAGGTCATTCACTTAGAACCACTCACTGTCACTGCTGTAGAGCACTCCCACTGACACAATCACGGTCACTGCTTTAGGTCACTCCCACTGACCCAATCACGGTCATTGCTGTTGGTCACTCCCACTGCCCCAATCACGGTCTCTGCTGTATATCATTCCCACTGACCCAATCACGGTCACTGCTGTAGGTCATTCCCTCTGACCTAATCACGGTCACTGCTGGCGGTCATTCCCTCTGAACCAATTTCAGTCACTGCTTTGGTCTTTCCCACTGACACAATCACTGTTACCGCTGTAGGTTACTCGCACTGACCCACTCACTGTCAATGCTGTCGGTCACTCCCACTGACCCACTCACTGTCACTGCTGTAGAGCACTCCCACTGACACAATCACGGTCAATGCTGTAGGTCACTCCCGCTGAGCCAATCACAGTCCCTGATGTAGGTCATTCCCTCTGACAAAATTGCAGTAACTGCTGTAAGTCACTGCAGTGACCCACTCACTGTCACTGCTGTCGGTCACTCCAACTGAACCACTCACTGTCACTGCTGTAGGTCACTCCAACTGACCTAAGCAAGGTCACTGCTGTATGTCATTCCCACTGACCCAATCACGGTCAATGCTGTATTTCATTTGCACTGACCCAATCATGGTCAATGCTGTAGGTCATTCCCACTGACCCAATCACGGTCACTGCTGTATGTCTTTCCCTCTGACACAATCACAGTGACTGCTGTAGAGCACTCCCACTGACACAATCACGGTCACTGCTCTAGGTTTCTTCCACTGACCCAATAACTGTCACTGCTGACGGTCACTCCTACTGACACATTCACTGTCACTGCTCTCGGTCACTCCCACTGACCCAATCACAGTCACTGCTGCTGGTCACTCTCACTGTCCCAATCATGGACACTGTTGCAGGCCATTGCTAATATACCCACTCACTGTCACTGCTCTAGATTACCCCCACTGTCTCAATCACGGTCACGACTTTAGGTCACTACCACTGATCCAATCACAGTCAGTGCTCTAGGACATTCCCACTGACCCAATCACAGTCACTGCTGTAGGTCACTCCCTCTGACCCAATCACAGTCACTGGAGTAGGTCACTCCCAGTGAACAAATCAGTGGTAGTTCACTCCCACTGACCAACTAACAGTCACTGTTGTTGGTCACTGCAACTGAGGCAAATACTGTCACTGCTGTAGGTCATTCCCACTGTCCCACTCACAGTCACTTCTGTAGGTCATTCGCACTGACCCGATTACGATCACTGCTGTAGGTCATTCGCACTCACCCACTCTCTCTCTCACTGCTGTCGGTCACTCCCACTGACCCAATCACAGTCACTGTTGGTGGACACTCCCACTGACCCAATTACGGTCACTGCTGCAAGTCATTCCCACTGTCCCACTCACAGTCACTTCTGTTGGTCATTCCCACTGACTGAATTACGGTCACTGCTGTAGGTCATTCGTACTCATACACTCACTCTCACTGCTGTAGGCCACTCCCACTGACCTAATCACAGTCACTGATGTAGTTCACTCCCACTGCCCCAATCACGGTCACTGCTGTATATCATTCCCACTGAACCAATCTCAGTCACTGCTGTAGGTCATTTGCACTGACCCAATCATGGTCAATGCTGTAGGTCATTCCCACTGACCCAATCACGGTCACTGCAGTATGTCTTTCCCTCTGACACAATCACAGTGACTGCTGTAGGTCACTCCAACTGACACAATTACTGTAACTGCTGTAGAGCACTCCCACTGACACAATCACGGTCACTGCTTTAGGTTACTCCCACTGACACAATAACTGTCACTGCTGACGGTCACTTCCACTGACCCAATCACAGTCACTGCTGCTGGACACTCTCACTGTCCCAATCATTGTCACTGTTGCAGGTCATTCCCACAGACCCACTCATTGTCACTGTTGTAGATCACTCCCACTGACACAATCACGGTCACTGCTTTAGGTCACTCCCACTGACCCAATCACAGACACTGCTGTACGTCACTCCCGCTGAGCCAATCACAGTCTCTGCTGTAGGTAATTCCCACTGACCCACTCACTCTCACTGCTGTATGTCACTCCCACAGACCCAATCACACCTAGTGCTGAAGGTCAGTCCCACTGACCCATTCACAGTCAATGCTGTAGGTCACTCCCTCTGACACAATCACAGTTACTGCTGTAGGTCACTGCCACTCACCCAATGTCAGTCACTACTGTAGGTCACTCCCACTGACCCATTCACTCTTACTGCTGTAGGTCACTCCAACTGACCCAAGCAAGGATAATGCTGTAGGTCATTCGCAGTAACCCAATCATGGTCAAAGCTGTAGGTCATTCCCCCTGACCCAATCACATTCACTGTTGTAGGTCATTCCCACTGTCCCACTCACAGTCACTTCTGTAGGTCATTCGCACTGACCCGATTACGATCACTGTTGTAGGTCATTCGCACTCACCCACTCTCTCTCTCACTGCTGTCGGTCACTCCCACTGACCCAATCACAGTCACTGTTGGTGGACACTCCCACTGACACAATTACGGTCACTGCTGCAAGTCATTCCCACTGTCCCACTCACAGTCACTTCTGTTGGTCATTCCCACTGACTGAATTACGGTCACTGCTGTAGGTCATTCGTAGTCATACACTCACTCTCACTGCTGTAGGCCACTCCCACTGACCTAATCACAGTCACTGATGTAGTTCACTCCCACTGCCCCAATCACGGTCAATGCTGTATATCATTCCCACTGAACCAATCTCAGTCACTGCTGTAGGTCATTTGCACTGACCCAATCATGGTCAATGCTGTAGGTCATTCCCACTGACCCAATCACGGTCACTGCTGTATGTCTTTCCCTCTGACACAATCACAGTGACTGCTGTAGGTCACTCCCACTGACACAATTACTGTAACTGCTGTAGAGCACTCCCACTGACACAATCACGGTCACTGCTTTAGGTTACTCCCACTGACACAATAACTGTCACTGCTGACGGTCACTTCCACTGACCCAATCACAGTCACTGCTGCTGGACACTCTCACTGTCCCAATCATTGTCACTGTTGCAGGTCATTCCCACAGACCCACTCATTGTCACTGTTGTAGATCACTCCCACTGACACAATCACGATCACTGCTTTAGGTCACTCCCACTGACCCAATCACGGTCACTGCTGTATGTCTTTCCCTCTGACACAATCACAGTGACTGCTGTAGGTCACTCCCACTGACACAATTACTGTAACTGCTGTAGAGCACTCCCACTGACACAATCACGGTCACTGCTTTAGGTTACTCCCACTGACACAATAACTGTCACTGCTGACGGTCACTTCCACTGACCCAATCACAGTCACTGCTGCTGGACACTCTCACTGTCCCAATCATTGTCACTGTTGCAGGTCATTCCCACAGACCCACTCATTGTCACTGTTGTAGGTCACTCCCACTGACACAATCACGGTCACTGCTTTAGGTCACTCCCACTGACCCAATCACAGACACTGCTGTACGTCACTCCCGCTGAGCCAATCACAGTCTCTGCTGTAGGTAATTCCCACTGACCCACTCACTCTCACTGCTGTATGTCACTCCCACAGACCCAATCACACCCAGTGCTGTAGGTCAGTCCCACTGACCCATTCACAGTCAATGCTGTAGGTCACTCCCTCTGACACAATCACAGTTACTGCTGTAGGTCACTGCCACTCACCCAATGTCAGTCACTACTGTAGGTCACTCCCACTGACCCATTCACTCTTACTGCTGTAGGTCACTCCAACTGACCCAAGCAAGGATAATGCTGTAGGTCATTCGCAGTAACCCAATCATGGTCAAAGCTGTAGGTCATTCCCGCTGACCCAATCACATTCACTGTTGTAGGTCATTACCACTGATCCACTCACTGTCACTGCTGTAGGTCATTCCTACATACCCAATCTCAGTCACTGCTGAAGGTCTATCGCACTGACCCAATCACGGTTACTGCTGTATATCATTCCCACTGAACCAATCTCGGTCACTGCTGTACGTCAATCCCACTGACCCAATCACGGACACTGCTGGAGGTCATTCATACATATCCAATCTAAGTCACTGCTGTAGGTCAATCGCACAGACCCAATCACGGTTACTGCTGTAAGTCACTCCCACTGACCCACTCACTGTCACACCTGTAGGTCACTCACACTGACCCAATCACAATCACTGCTGTAGGTCACTCTCACTGTCCCAATCATGGACACTATTGCTGGCCATTCACAATAGACCCACTGACTGTCACTGCTCTAGATCACTCAATCACGGTCACGGCTTTAGGCCACTTCCACTGACCCAATCACAGTCACTGCTGTTGCTCATTCCCACTGACCCAATCACATTCACTGCTGTAGGTCACTCCCTCTGGCCCAATCACAGTAACTGCTGTAGGTCACTCCCACTGACCAAATCACAGTCACTACTGAAGTTCACTCCCACTGACCAACTCAGAGTCACTGTTGTTGGTCACTCCAACTGACGCAAATACCGTCACTGCTGTAGGTCATTCGCACTGTCCCGATTACGATCACTGCTGTAGGTCATTCGCACTGACTTAATCACGGTCACTGCTGGAAGTCATTCCCTCTGAACCAATTTCAGTCACTGCTGTAGGTCTTTCCCACTGACACAATCACGGTTGCTGCTGTAGGTTACTCCCACTGACCCACTCACTGTCAATGCTGTCGGTCACTCCCACTGACCCATTCACTTTCACTGCTGTAGGTCACTCCCACTGACCCAATCACAGTCACTGCTGCAGGTCACTCTCACTGTCCCAATCATGGTCACTGTTGCAGGTCATTCCCTCAGAACCACTCACTGTCACTGCTGCAGAGCACTCCCACTGACACAATCACGGTCACTGCTTTAGGTCACTCCCACTGACCCAATCATGGTCACTGCTGTTGGTCACTCCCACTGCCCCAAACCCGGTCACTGCTGTATATCATTCCCACTGGCCCAATCACGGTCACTGCTGTAGGTCATTCGCACTGACCTAATCACGGTCACTGCTGGCGGTCATTCCCTCTGAACCAATTTCAGTCACTGCTGTAGGTCTTTCCCACTGACACAATCACGGTTCCTGCTGAAGGTTACTCGCACTGACCCATTCACTGTCACTACTGTCGGTCACTCCCACTGACCCACTCACTGTCACTACTTTAGGTCACTCCCACTGACCCAATGACAGTCACTGCTGCAGGTCACTCTCACTGTCCTAATCATGGTGCTTGTTGCAGGTCATTCCCTTAGAACCACTCACAGTCACTGCTGTAGAGCACTCCCACTGACACAATCACGGTCACTGCTGTAGGTCACTCCCGCTGAGTCAATCACAGTCACTGTTGTAGATCACTCCCACTGACACAATCACGGTCACTGCTTTAGGTCACTCCCACTGACCCAATCACAGACACTGCTGTACGTCACTCCCGCTGAGCCAATCACAGTCTCTGCTGTAGGTAATTCCCACTGACCCACTCACTCTCACTGCTGTATGTCACTCCCACAGACCCAATCACACCCAGTGCTGTAGGTCAGTCCCACTGACCCATTCACAGTCAATGCTGTAGGTCACTCCCTCTGACACAATCACAGTTACTGCTGTAGGTCACTGCCACTCACCCAATGTCAGTCACTACTGTAGGTCACTCCCACTGACCCAATCACAGTCACTGGTGTAGGTCACTCCAACTGACCCAAGCAAGGATAATGCTGTAGGTCATTCGAGGTAACCCAATCATGGTCAAAGCTGTAGGTCATTCCCCCTGACCCAATCACATTCAATGTTGTAGGTCATTCCCACTGTCCCACTCACAGTCACTTCTGTAGGTCATTCGCACTGACCCGATTACGATCACTGCTGTAGGTCATTCGCACTCACCCACTCTCTCTCTCACTGCTGTCAGTCACTCCCACTGACCCAATCACAGTCACTGTTGGTGGACACTCCCACTGACCCAATTACGGTCACTGCTGCAAGTCATTCCCACTGTCCCACTCATAGTCACTTCTGTTGGTCATTCCCACTGACTGAATTACGGTCACTGCTGTAGGTCATTCGTACTCATACACTCACTCTCACTGCTGTAGGCCACTCCCACTGACCTAATCACAGTCACTGATGTAGTTCACTCCCACTGCCCCAATCACGGTCACTGCTGTATATCATTCCCACTGAACCAATCTCAGTCACTGCTGTAGGTCATTTGCACTGACCCAATCATGGTCAATGCTGTAGGTCATTCCCACTGACCCAATCACGGTCACTGCTGTATGTCTTTCCCTCTGACACAATCACAGTGACTGCTGTAGGTCACTCCCACTGACCAAATCACAGTCACTACTGTAGTTCACTCCCACTGACCAACTCACAGTCACTGTTGTTGTTTAATCCAACTGATGCAAATACGGTCACTGCTGTAGGTCATTCCCACTGTCCCACTCAGAGTCACATCTGTAGGTCATTCGCACTGACCCGATTACGAACACTGCTGTAGGTCATTCTCACTCACCCACTCTCTCTCACTGCTGCAGATCACTCCCACTGACCCAATCACGGTTACTGCTGTATATCATTCCCACTGACCTAATCACGCTCACTGCTGTAGGTCATTCCCTCTGAACCAATTTCAGTCACTGCTGTAGGTCTTTCCCACTGACACAATCATGGTTACTGCTGTCGGTTACTCCCACTGACCCACTCACTGTCAATGCTGTCGGTCACACCCACTGACCCATTCACTGTCACTGCTGTAGGTCACTCCCACTAACCCAATCACAGTCACTGCTGCAGGTCACTCTCACTGTCCCAATCATGGTCACTGTTGCAGGTCATTCCCTCAGAACCACTCACTGTCACTGCTGTAGAGCACTCCCACTGACACAATCACGGTCACAGCTTTAGTTTACTCCCACTGACCCAATCACAGCCACTGCTGTCGGTCATTCCCGCTGAGCCAATCACAGTCACCGCTGTAGGTGACTCCCTCTGACACAATCACAGTAACTGCTGTAGGTCACTGCCAGTGACCCACTCACTGTCACTGCTGTCGGTCACTCCCACTGACCCACTCACTCTCACTGCTGTAGGTCACTGTCCCATTCATGGTCACTGTTGCATGTCATTCCATAGACCCACTCACTGTCACTGCTGTAGATCACTCCAACGGACTCAATCAAGGTCACGGCTTGAGGTCACTACCACTGACCCAATCACAGTCACTGTTGTTGGACACTCCCACTGACCCAATTACGGTCACTGCTGCAAGTCATTCCCACTGTCCCACTCACAGTCACTTCTGTTGGTCATTCCCACTGACTCAATTACGGTTACTGCTGTAGGTCATTCGCTCTCATACACTCACTCTCACTGCTGTAGGCCACTCCCACTGACCCAATCACTGTCACTGATGTAGTTCACTCCCACTGCCCCAATCACGGACACTGCTGAATATCATTCCCACTGAACCAATCTCAGTCACTGCTGTAGGTCATTCCCACTGACCCAATCACGGTCACTGCTTTTGGTTATTCCAACAGACCCAATCTCAATAACTGCTGTAGGTCTATCGCACTGACCCAATCACGGTTACTGCTGTAAGTCACTCCCACTGACCCACTCACTGTCACTGCTTTAGGTCACTCCCACTGACCCAATCACAGCCACTGCTGTAGGTCACTCCCGCCGAGCCAATCACAGTCACTGCTGTATGTGACTCCCTCTGACACAAACACAGTAACTTCTGTAGTTCCTTCCCACTGACTCAATTACGGTCACTGCTGTAGGTCATTCGCACTCACCCACTCACTCTCACTGCTGTAGGTCATTCCCACTGACCCAATCACAGGCACTGCTGAAGGTCACTCCCGCTGAGCCAATCACAGTCACTGCTGTAGGTGACTCCCTCTGACACAATCACATTAACTGCTGTAGGTCACTCTCATTGTTCCAATCATGGACAATGTTGCAGGCCATTCCCAATAGACCCACTCACTGTTACTGCTCTAGGTCACCCCCACTGACTCAATCACTGTCACGGCTTGAGGTCACTTCCACTGACCCAAACACAGTCATTGCTGTAGCTCATTCCCACTGACCCAATCACAGTAACTGCTGTAGGTCACTCCTTCTGGCCCAATCACAGTCACTGCTGTAGGTCACTCCCACTGACCAAATCACAGTCACTACTGTAGTTCCCTCTCACTGACCAACTCACAGTCACTGTTGATGGTCACTCCAACTGACGCAATTACGGTCACTGCTTTAGGTCTTTCCCACTGACACATTCACGGTTACTGCTGTAGGTTACTCCCACTGACCCACTCACTGTCAATGCTGTCGGTCACTCCCAGTGACCCATTCACTGTCACTGCTGTAGGTCACCCCCACTGACCCAATTACAGTAACTGATGCAGGTCACTCTCACTGAACCAATCATGATCACTGTTTCAGGTCATTCCCTCAGATCCACTCACTGTCACTGCTGTAGAGCACTCCCACTGACACAATCACGGTCACTGCTTTAGGTCACTCCCACTGACCCAATCACGGTCATTGCTGTTGGTCACTCCCACTGCCCCAATCACGGTCTCTGCTGTATATCATTCCCACTGACCCAATCACGGTCACTGCTGTAGGTCATACCCTCTGACCTAATCACGGTCACTGCTGGCGGTCATTCCCTCTGAACCAATTTCAGTCACTGCTTTGGTCTTTCCCACTGACACAATCACTGTTACCGCTGTAGGTTACTCGCACTGACCCACTCACTGTCAATGCTGTCGGTCACTCCCACTGACCCACTCACTGTCACTGCTGTAGAGCACTCCCACTGACACAATCACGGTCAATGCTGTAGGTCACTCCCGCTGAGCCAATCACAGTCCCTGATGTAGGTCATTCCCTCTGACACAATTGCAGTAACTGCTGTAGGTCACTGCAGTGACCCACTCACTGTCACTGCTGTCGGTCACTCCAGCTGAACCACTCACTGTCACTGCTGTAGGTCACTCCAACTGACCCAAGCAAGGTCACTGCTGTATGTCATTCCCACTGACCCAATCACGGTCAATGCTGTAGTTCATTTGCACTGACCCAATCATGGTCAATGCTGTAGGTCATTCCCACTGACCCAATCACGGTCACTGCTGTATGTCTTTCCCTCTGACACAATCACAGTGACTGCTGTAGAGCACTCCCACTGACACAATCACGGTCACTGCTCTAGGTTTCTCCCACTGACCCAATAACTGTCACTGCTGACGGTCACTCCTACTGACCCATTCACTGTCACTGCTCTCGGTCACTCCCACTGACCCAATCACAGTCACTGCTGCTGGTCACTCTCACTGTCCCAATCATGGACACTGTTGCAGGCCATTGCTAATATACCCACTCACTGTCACTGCTCTAGATTACCCCGACTGTCTCAATCACGGTCACGACTTTAGGTCACTACCACTGATCCAATCACAGTCAGTGCTGTAGGACATTCCCACTGACCCAATCACAGTCACTGCTGTAGGTCACTCCCTCTGACCCAATCACAGTCACTGCTGTAGGTCACTCCCAGTGAACAAATCAGTGGTAGTTCACTCCCACTGACCAACTCACAGTCACTGTTGTTGGTCACTGCAACTGAGGCAAATACTGTCACTGCTGTAGGTCATTCCCACTGTCCCACTCACAGTCACTTCTGTAGGTCATTCGCACTGACCCGATTACGATCACTGATGTAGGTCATTCGCACTCACCCACTCTCTCTCTCACTGCTGTCGGTCACTCCCACTGACCTAATCACAGTCACTGATGTAGTTCACTCCCACTGCCCCAATCACGGTCACTGCTGTATATCATTCCCACTGAACCAATCTCAGTCACTGCTGTAGGTCATTTGCACTGACCCAATCATGGTCAATGCTGTAGGTCATTCCCACTGACCCAATCACGGTCACTGCTGTATGTCTTTCCCTCTGACACAATCACAGTGACTGCTGTAGGTCACTCCCACTGACACAATTACTGTAACTGCTGTAGAGCACTCCCACTGACACAATCACGGTCACTGCTTTAGGTTACTCCCACTGACACAATAACTGTCACTGCTCACGGTCACTCCCACTGACCCAATCACAGTCACTGCTGCTGGACACTCTCACTGTCCCAATCATTGTCACTGTTGCAGGTCATTCCCACAGACCCACTCATTGTCACTGTTGTAGATCACTCCCACTGACACAATCACGGTCACTGCTTAAGGTCACTCCCACTGACCCAATCACAGACACTGCTGTACGTCACTCCCGCTGAGCCAATCACAGTCTCTGCTGTAGGTAATTCCCACTGACCCACTCACTCTCACTGCTGTAGGCCACTCCCACTGACCCAATCACTGTCACTGATGTAGTTCACTCCCACTGCCCCAATCACGGTCACTGCTGAATATCATTCCCACTGAACCAATCTCAGTCACTGCTGTAGGTCATTCCCACTGACCCAATCACGGTCACTTCTTTTGGTTATTCCTACAGAACCAATCTAAATAAGTGCTGTAGGTCTATCGCACTGACCCAATCACGGTTACTGCTGTAAGTCACTCCCACTGACCCACTCACTGTCACTGCTTTAGGTCACTCCCACTGACCCAATCACAGCCACTGCTGTAGGTCACTCTCGCCGAGCCAATCACAGTCACTGCTGTATGTGACTCCCTCTGACACAAACACAGTAATTTCTGTAGTTCCTTCCCACTGACTCAATTACGGTCACTGCTGTAGGTCATTCGCACTCACCCACTCACTCTCACTGCTGTAGGTCATTCCCACTGACCCAATCACAGGCACTGCTGTAGGTCACTCCCGCTGAGCCAATCACAGTCACTGCTGGAGGTGACTCCCTCTGACACAATCACATTAACTGCTGTAGGTCACTCTCACTGTTCCAATCATGGACAATGTTGCAGGCCATTCCCAATAGACCCACTCACTGTCACTGCTCTAGGTCACCCCCACTGACTCAATCACTGTCACGGCTTGAGGTCACTTCCACTGACACATTCACGGTTACTGCTGTAGGTTACTCCCACTGACCCACTCACTGTCAATGCTGTCGGTCACTCCCAGTGACCCATTCACTGTCACTGCTGTAGGTCATTCGCACTCACCCACTCACTCTCACTGCTGTAGGTCATTCCCACTGACCCAATCACAGGCACTGCTGTAGGTCACTCCCGCTGAGCCAATCACAGTCACTGCTGTAGGTGACTCCCTCTAACACAATCACATTAACTGCTGTAGGTCACTCTCACTGTTCCAATCATGGACAATGTTGCAGGCCATTCCCAATAGACCCACTCACTGTCACTGCTCTAGGTCACCCCCACTGACTCAATCACTGTCACGGCTTGAGGTCACTTCCACTGACCCAAACACAGTCATTGCTGTAGCTCATTCCCACTGACCCAATCACAGTAACTGCTGTAGGTCACTCCTTCTGGCCCAATCACAGTCACTGCTGTAGGTCACTCCCACTGACCAAATCACAGTCACTACTGTAGTTCCCTCCCACTGACCAACTCACAGTCACTGTTGATGGTCACTCCAACTGACGCAATTACGGTCACTGCTTTAGGTCTTTCCCACTGACACATTCACGGTTACTGCTGTAGGTTACTCCCACTGACCCACTCACTGTCAATGCTGTCGGTCACTCCCAGTGACCCATTCACTGTCACTGCTGTAGGTCACCCCCACTGACCCAATTACAGTAACTGATGCAGGTCACTCTCACTGAACCAATCATGATCACTGTTTCAGGTCATTCCCTCAGATCCACTCACTGTCACTGCTGTAGAGCACTCCCACTGACACAATCACGGTCACTGCTTTAGGTCACTCCCACTGACCCAATCACGGTCATTGCTGTTGGTCACTCCCACTGCCCCAATCACGGTCTCTGCTGTATATCATTCCCACTGACCCAATCACGGTCACTGCTGTAGGTCATACCCTCTGACCTAATCACGGTCACTGCTGGCGGTCATTCCCTCTGAACCAATTTCAGTCACTGCTTTGGTCTTTCCCACTGACACAATCACTGTTACCGCTGTAGGTTACTCGCACTGACCCACTCACTGTCAATGCTGTCGGTCACTCCCACTGACCCACTCACTGTCACTGCTGTAGAGCACTCCCACTGACACAATCACGGTCAATGCTGTAGGTCACTCCCGCTGAGCCAATCACAGTCCCTGATGTAGGTCATTCCCTCTGACACAATTGCAGTAACTGCTGTAGGTCACTGCAGTGACCCACTCACTGTCACTGCTGTCGGTCACTCCAACTGAACCACTCACTGTCACTGCTGTAGGTCACTCCAACTGACCCAAGCAAGGTCACTGCTGTATGTCATTCCCACTGACCCAATCACGGTCAATGCTGTAGTTCATTTGCACTGACCCAATCATGGTCAATGCTGTAGGTCATTCCCACTGACCCAATCACGGTCACTGCTGTATGTCCTTCCCTCTGACACAATCACAGTGACTGCTGTAGAGCACTCCCACTGACACAATCACGGTCACTGCTCTAGGTTTCTCCCACTGACCCAATAACTGTCACTGCTGACGGTCACTCCTACTGACCCATTCACTGTCACTGCTCTCGGTCACTCCCACTGACCCAATCACAGTCACTGCTGCTGGTCACTCTCAGTGTCCCAATCATGGACACTGTTGCAGGCCATTGCTAATATACCCACTCACTGTCACTGCTCGAGATTACCCCGACTGTCTCAATCACGGTCACGACTTTAGGTCACTACCACTGATCCAATCACAGTCAGTGCTGTAGGACATTCCCACTGACCCAATCACAGTCACTGCTGTAGGTCACTCCCTCTGACCCAATCACAGTCACTGCTGTAGGTCACTCCCAGTGAACAAATCAGTGGTAGTTCACTCCCACTGACCAACTCACAGTCACTGTTGTTGGTCACTGCAACTGAGGCAAATACTGTCACTGCTGTAGGTCATTCCCACTGTCCCACTCACAGTCACTTCTGTAGGTCATTCGCACTGACCCGATTACGATCACTGCTGTAGGTCATTCGCACTCACCCACTCTCTCTCTCACTGCTGTCGGTCACTCCCACTGACATAATCACAGTCACTGATGTAGTTCACTCCCACTGCCCCAATCACGGTCACTGCTGTATATCATTCCCACTGAACCAATCTCAGTCACTGCTGTAGGTCATTTGCACTGACCCAATCATGGTCAATGCTGTAGGTCATTCCCACTGACCCAATCACGGTCACTGCTGTATGTCTTTCCCTCTGACACAATCACAGTGACTGCTGTAGGTCACTCCCACTGACCCAATCACAGTCACTGCTGCTGGACACTCTCACTGTCCCAATCATTGTCACTGTTGCAGGTCATTCCCACAGACCCACTCATTGTCACTGTTGTAGATCACTCCCACTGACACAATCACGGTCACTGCTTAAGGTCACTCCCACTGACCCAATCACAGACACTGCTGTACGTCACTCCCGCTGAGCCAATCACAGTCTCTGCTGTAGGTAATTCCCACTGACCCACTCACTCTCACTGCTGTAGGCCACTCCCACTGACCCAATCACTGTCACTGATGTAGTTCACTCCCACTGCCCCAATCACGGTCACTGCTGAATATCATTCCCACTGAACCAATCTCAGTCACTGCTGTAGGTCATTCCCACTGACCCAATCACGGTCACTTCTTTTGGTTATTCCTACAGAACCAATCTAAATAAGTGCTGTAGGTCTATCGCACTGACCCAATCACGGTTACTGCTGTAAGTCACTCCCACTGACCCACTCACTGTCACTGCTTTAGGTCACTCCCACTGACCCAATCACAGCCACTGCTGTAGGTCACTCTCGCCGAGCCAATCACAGTCACTGCTGTATGTGACTCCCTCTGACACAAACACAGTAACTTCTGTAGTTCCTTCCCACTGACTCAATTACGGTCACTGCTGTAGGTCATTCGCACTCACCCACTCACTCTCACTGCTGTAGGTCATTCCCACTGACCCAATCACAGGCACTGCTGTAGGTCACTCCCGCTGAGCCAATCACAGTCACTGCTGTAGGTGACTCCCTCTAACACAATCACATTAACTGCTGTAGGTCACTCTCACTGTTCCAATCATGGACAATGTTGCAGGCCATTCCCAATAGACCCACTCACTGTCACTGCTCTAGGTCACCCCCACTGACTCAACCACTGTCACGGCTTGAGGTCACTTCCACTGACCCAAACACAGTCATTGCTGTAGCTCATTCCCACTGACCCAATCACAGTAACTGCTGTAGGTCACTCCTTCTGGCCCAATCACAGTCACTGCTGTAGGTCACTCCCACTGACCAAATCACAGTCACTACTGTAGTTCCCTCCCACTGACCAACTCACAGTCACTGTTGATGGTCACTCCAACTGACGCAATTACGGTCACTGCTTTAGGTCTTTCCCACTGACACATTCACGGTTACTGCTGTAGGTTACTCCCACTGACCCACTCACTGTCAATGCTGTCGGTCACTCCCAGTGACCCATTCACTGTCACTGCTGTAGGTCACTCCCACTGACCCAATTACAGTAACTGATGCAGGTCACTCTCACTGAACCAATCATGGTCACTGTTGCAGGTCATTCCCTCAGATCCACTCACTGTCACTGCTGTAGAGCATTCCCACTGACACAATCACGGTCACTGCTTTAGGTCACTCCCACTGACCCAATCACGGTCATTGCTGTTGGTCACTCCCACTGCCCCAATCACGGTCTCTGCTGTATATCATTCCCACTGACCCAATCACGGTCACTGCTGTAGGTCATTCCCTCTGACCTAATCACGGTCACTGCTGGCGGTCATTCCCTCTGAACCAATTTCAGTCACTGCTTTGGTCTTTCCCACTGACACAATCACTGTTACCGCTGTAGGTTACTCGCACTCACCCACTCACTGTCAATGCTGTCGGTCACTCCCACTGACACAATCACGGTCAATGCTGTAGGTCACTCCCGCTGAGCCAATCACGGTCAATGCTGTAGTTCATTTGCACTGACCCAATCATGGTCAATGCTGTAGGTCATTCCCACTGACCCAATCACGGTCACTGCTGTATGTCTTTCCCTCTGACACAATCACAGTGACTGCTGTAGAGCACTCCCACTGACACAATCACGGTCACTGCTCTAGGTTTCTCCCACTGACCCAATAACTGTCACTGCTGACGGTCACTCCTACTGACCCATTCACTGTCACTGCTCTCGGTCACTCCCACTGACCCAATCACAGTCACTGCTGCTGGTCACTCTCACTGTCCCAATCATGGACACTGTTGCAGGCCATTACTAATATACCCACTCACTGTCACTGCTCTAGATTACCCCCACTGTCTCAATCACGGTCACGACTTTAGGTCACTACCACTGATCCAATCACAGTCAGTGCTGTAGGACATTCCCACTGACCCAATCACAGTCACTGCTGTAGGTCACTCCCTCTGACCCAATCACAGTCACTGGTGTAGGTCACTCCCAGTGAACAAATCAATGGTAGTTCACTCCCACTGACCAACTCACAGTCACTGTTGTTGGTCACTGCAACTGAGGCAAATACTGTCACTGCTGTAGGTCATTCCCACTGTCCCACTCACAGTCACATCTGTAGGTCATTCGCACTGACCCGATTACGATCACTGCTGTAGGTCATTCGCACTCACCCACTCTCTCTCTCACTGCTGTCGGTCACTCCCACTGACCAAATCTCAGTCACTGTTGGTGGACACTCCCACTGACCCAATTACGGTCACAGCTGCAAGTCCTTCCCACTGTCCCACTCACAGTCACTTCTGATGGTCATTCCCACTGACTGAATTACGGTCACTGCTGTAGGTCATTCGTACTCATACACTCACTCTCACTGCTGTAGGCCACTCCCACTGACCTAATCACAGTCACTGATGTAGTTCACTCCCACTGACCAAATCACAGTCACTACTGTAGTTCCCTCCCACTGACCAACTCACAGTCACTGTTGATGGTCACTCCAACTGACGCAATTACGGTCACTGCTTTAGGTCTTTCCCACTGACACATTCACGGTTACTGCTGTAGGTTACTCCCACTGACCCACTCACTGTCAATGCTGTCGGTCACTCCCAGTGACCCATTCACTGTCACTGCTGTAGGTCACCCCCACTGACCCAATTACAGTAACTGATGCAGGTCACTCTCACTGAACCAATCATGATCACTGTTTCAGGTCATTCCCTCAGATCCACTCACTGTCACTGCTGTAGAGCACTCCCACTGACACAATCACGGTCACTGCTTTAGGTCACTCCCACTGACCCAATCACGGTCATTGCTGTTGGTCACTCCCACTGCCCCAATCACGGTCTCTGCTGTATATCATTCCCACTGACCCAATCACGGTCACTGCTGTAGGTCATACCCTCTGACCTAATCACGGTCACTGCTGGCGGTCATTCCCTCTGAACCAATTTCAGTCACTGCTTTGGTCTTTCCCACTGACACAATCACTGTTACCGCTGTAGGTTACTCGCACTGACCCACTCACTGTCAATGCTGTCGGTCACTCCCACTGACCCACTCACTGTCACTGCTGTAGAGCACTCCCACTGACACAATCACGGTCAATGCTGTAGGTCACTCCCGCTGAGCCAATCACAGTCCCTGATGTAGGTCATTCCCTCTGACACAATTGCAGTAACTGCTGTAGGTCACTGCAGTGACCCACTCACTGTCACTGCTGTCGGTCACTCCAACTGAACCACTCACTGTCACTGCTGTAGGTCACTCCAACTGACCCAAGCAAGGTCACTGCTGTATGTCATTCCCACTGACCCAATCACGGTCAATGCTGTAGTTCATTTGCACTGACCCAATCATGGTCAATGCTGTAGGTCATTCCCACTGACCCAATCACGGTCACTGCTGTATGTCTTTCCCTCTGACACAATCACAGTGACTGCTGTAGAGCACTCCCACTGACACAATCACGGTCACTGCTCTAGGTTTCTCCCACTGACCCAATAACTGTCACTGCTGACGGTCACTCCTACTGACCCATTCACTGTCACTGCTCTCGGTCACTCCCACTGACCCAATCACAGTCACTGCTGCTGGTCACTCTCACTGTCCCAATCATGGACACTGTTGCAGGCCATTGCTAATATACCCACTCACTGTCACTGCTCTAGATTACCCCGACTGTCTCAATCACGGTCACGACTTTAGGTCACTACCACTGATCCAATCACAGTCAGTGCTGTAGGACATTCCCACTGACCCAATCACAGTCACTGCTGTAGGTCACTCCCTCTGACCCAATCACAGTCACTGCTGTAGGTCACTCCCAGTGAACAAATCAGTGGTAGTTCACTCCCACTGACCAACTCACAGTCACTGTTGTTGGTCACTGCAACTGAGGCAAATACTGTCACTGCTGTAGGTCATTCCCACTGTCCCACTCACAGTCACTTCTGTAGGTCATTCGCACTGACCCGATTACGATCACTGCTGTAGGTCATTCGCACTCACCCACTCTCTCTCTCACTGCTGTCGGTCACTCCCACTGACCTAATCACAGTCACTGATGTAGTTCACTCCCACTGCCCCAATCACGGTCACTGCTGTATATCATTCCCACTGAACCAATCTCAGTCACTGCTGTAGGTCATTTGCACTGACCCAATCATGGTCAATGCTGTAGGTCATTCCCACTGACCCAATCACGGTCACTGCTGTATGTCTTTCCCTCTGACACAATCACAGTGACTGCTGTAGGTCACTCCCACTGACACAATTACTGTAACTGCTGTGGAGCACTCCCACTGACACAATCACGGTCACTGCTTTAGGTTACTCCCACTGACACAATAACTGTCACTGCTCACGGTCACTCCCACTGACCCAATCACAGTCACTGCTGCTGGACACTCTCACTGTCCCAATCATTGTCACTGTTGCAGGTCATTCCCACAGACCCACTCATTGTCACTGTTGTAGATCACTCCCACTGACACAATCACGGTCACTGCTTAAGGTCACTCCCACTGACCCAATCACAGACACTGCTGTACGTCACTCCCGCTGAGCCAATCACAGTCTCTGCTGTAGGTAATTCCCACTGACCCACTCACTCTCACTGATGTAGGCCACTCCCACTGACCCAATCACTGTCACTGATGTAGTTCACTCCCACTGCCCCCATCACGGTCACTGCTGAATATCATTCCCACTGAACCAATCTCAGTCACTGCTGTAGGTCATTCCCACTGACCCAATCACGGTCACTTCTTTTGGTTATTCCTACAGAACCAATCTAAATAAGTGCTGTAGGTCTATCGCACTGACCCAATCACGGTTACTGCTGTAAGTCACTCCCACTGACCCACTCACTGTCACTGCTTTAGGTCACTCCCACTGACCCAATCACAGCCACTGCTGTAGGTCACTCTCGCCGAGCCAATCACAGTCACTGCTGTATGTGACTCCCTCTGACACAAACACAGTAAGTTCTGTAGTTCCTTCCCACTGACTCAATTACGGTCACTGCTGTAGGTCATTCGCACTCACCCACTCACTCTCACTGCTGTAGGTCATTCCCACTGACCCAATCACAGGCACTGCTGTAGGTCACTCCCGCTGAGCCAATCACAGTCACTGCTGGAGGTGACTCCCTCTGACACAATCACATTAACTGCTGTAGGTCACTCTCACTGTTCCAATCATGGACAATGTTGCAGGCCATTCCCAATAGACCCACTCACTGTCACTGCTCTAGGTCACCCCCACTGACTCAATCACTGTCACGGCTTGAGGTCACTTCCACTGACCCAAACACAGTCATTGCTGTGGCTCATTCCCACTGACCCAATCACAGTAACTGCTGTAGGTCACTCCTTCTGGCCCAATCACAGTCACTGCTGTAGGTCACTCCCACTGACCAAATCACAGTCACTACTGTAGATCCCTCCCACTGACCAACTCACAGTCACTGTTGATGGTCACTCCAACTGACGCAATTACGGTCACTGCTTTCGGTCTTTCCCACTGACACATTCACGGTTACTGCTGTAGGTTACTCCCACTGACCCACTCACTGTCAATGCTGTCGGTCACTCCCAGTGACCCATTCACTGTCACTGCTGTAGGTCATTCGCACTCACCCACTCACTCTCACTGCTGTAGGTCATTCCCACTGACCCAATCACAGGCACTGCTGTAGGTCACTCCCGCTGAGCCAATCACAGTCACTGCTGTAGGTGACTCCCTCTAACACAATCACATTAACTGCTGTAGGTCACTCTCACTGTTCCAATCATGGACAATGTTGCAGGCCATTCCCAATAGACCCACTCACTGTCACTGCTCTAGGTCACCCCCACTGACTCAATCACTGTCACGGCTTGAGGTCACTTCCACTGACCCAAACACAGTCATTGCTGTAGCTCATTCCCACTGACCCAATCACAGTAACTGCTGTAGGTCACTCCTTCTGGCCCAATCACAGTCACTGCTGTAGGTCACTCCCACTGACCAAATCACAGTCACTACTGTAGTTCCCTCCCACTGACCAACTCACAGTCACTGTTGATGGTCACTCCAACTGACGCAATTACGGTCACTGCTTTAGGTCTTTCCCACTGACACATTCACGGTTACTGCTGTAGGTTACTCCCACTGACCCACTCACTGTCAATGCTGTCGGTCACTCCCAGTGACCCATTCACTGTCACTGCTGTAGGTCACCCCCACTGACCCAATTACAGTAACTGATGCAGGTCACTCTCACTGAACCAATCATGATCACTGTTTCAGGTCATTCCCTCAGATCCACTCACTGTCACTGCTGTAGAGCACTCCCACTGACACAATCACGGTCACTGCTTTAGGTCACTCCCACTGACCCAATCACGGTCATTGCTGTTGGTCACTCCCACTGCCCCAATCACGGTCTCTGCTGTATATCATTCCCACTGACCCAATCACGGTCACTGCTGTAGGTCATACCCTCTGACCTAATCACGGTCACTGCTGGCGGTCATTCCCTCTGAACCAATTTCAGTCACTGCTTTGGTCTTTCCCACTGACACAATCACTGTTACCGCTGTAGGTTACTCGCACTGACCCACTCACTGTCAATGCTGTCGGTCACTCCCACTGACCCACTCACTGTCACTGCTGTAGAGCACTCCCACTGACACAATCACGGTCAATGCTGTAGGTCACTCCCGCTGAGCCAATCACAGTCCCTGATGTAGGTCATTCCCTCTGACACAATTGCAGTAACTGCTGTAGGTCACTGCAGTGACCCACTCACTGTCACTGCTGTCGGTCACTCCAACTGAACCACTCACTGTCACTGCTGTAGGTCACTCCAACTGACCCAAGCAAGGTCACTGCTGTATGTCATTCCCACTGACCCAATCACGGTCAATGCTGTAGTTCATTTGCACTGACCCAATCATGGTCAATGCTGTAGGTCATTCCCACTGACCCAATCACGGTCACTGCTGTATGTCCTTCCCTCTGACACAATCACAGTGACTGCTGTAGAGCACTCCCACTGACACAATCACGGTCACTGCTCTAGGTTTCTCCCACTGACCCAATAACTGTCACTGCTGACGGTCACTCCTACTGACCCATTCACTGTCACTGCTCTCGGTCACTCCCACTGACCCAATCACAGTCACTGCTGCTGGTCACTCTCACTGTCCCAATCATGGACACTGTTGCAGGCCATTGCTAATATACCCACTCACTGTCACTGCTCTAGATTACCCCGACTGTCTCAATCACGGTCACGACTTTAGGTCACTACCACTGATCCAATCACAGTCAGTGCTGTAGGACATTCCCACTGACCCAATCACAGTCACTGCTGTAGGTCACTCCCTCTGACCCAATCACAGTCACTGCTGTAGGTCACTCCCAGTGAACAAATCAGTGGTAGTTCACTCCCACTGACCAACTCACAGTCACTGTTGTTGGTCACTGCAACTGAGGCAAATACTGTCACTGCTGTAGGTCATTCCCACTGTCCCACTCACAGTCACTTCTGTAGGTCATTCGCACTGACCCGATTACGATCACTGCTGTAGGTCATTCGCACTCACCCACTCTCTCTCTCACTGCTGTCGGTCACTCCCACTGACCTAATCACAGTCACTGATGTAGTTCACTCCCACTGCCCCAATCACGGTCACTGCTGTATATCATTCCCACTGAACCAATCTCAGTCACTGCTGTAGGTCATTTGCACTGACCCAATCATGGTCAATGCTGTAGGTCATTCCCACTGACCCAATCACGGTCACTGCTGTATGTCTTTCCCTCTGAAACAATCACAGTGACTGCTGTAGGTCACTCCCACTGACACAATTACTGTAACTGCTGTAGAGCACTCCCACTGACACAATCACGGTCACTGCTTTAGGTTACTCCCACTGACACAATAACTGTCACTGCTCACGGTCACTCCCACTGACCCAATCACAGTCACTGCTGCTGGACACTCTCACTGTCCCAATCATTGTCACTGTTGCAGGTCATTCCCACAGACCCACTCATTGTCACTGTTGTAGATCACTCCCACTGACACAATCACGGTCACTGCTTAAGGTCACTCCCACTGACCCAATCACAGACACTGCTGTACGTCACTCCCGCTGAGCCAATCACAGTCTCTGCTGTAGGTAATTCCCACTGACCCACTCACTCTCACTGCTGTAGGCCACTCCCACTGACCCAATCACTGTCACTGATGTAGTTCACTCCCACTGCCCCAATCACGGTCACTGCTGAATATCATTCCCACTGAACCAATCTCAGTCACTGCTGTAGGTCATTCCCACTGACCCAATCACGGTCACTTCTTTTGGTTATTCCTACAGAACCAATCTAAATAAGTGCTGTAGGTCTATCGCACTGACCCAATCACGGTTACTGCTGTAAGTCACTCCCACTGACCCACTCACTGTCACTGCTTTAGGTCACTCCCACTGACCCAATCACAGCCACTGCTGTAGGTCACTCTCGCCGAGCCAATCACAGTCACTGCTGTATGTGACTCCCTCTGACACAAACACAGTAACTTCTGTAGTTCCTTCCCACTGACTCAATTACGGTCACTGCTGTAGGTCATTCGCACTCACCCACTCACTCTCACTGCTGTAGGTCATTCCCACTGACCCAATCACAGGCACTGCTGTAGGTCACTCCCGCTGAGCCAATCACAGTCACTGCTGGAGGTGACTCCCTCTGACACAATCACATTAACTGCTGTAGGTCACTCTCACTGTTCCAATCATGGACAATGTTGCAGGCCATTCCCAATAGACCCACTCACTGTCACTGCTCTAGGTCACCCCCACTGACTCAATCACTGTCACGGCTTGAGGTCACTTCCACTGACCCAAACACAGTCATTGCTGTGGCTCATTCCCACTGACCCAATCACAGTAACTGCTGTAGGTCACTCCTTCTGGCCCAATCACAGTCACTGCTGTAGGTCACTCCCACTGACCAAATCACAGTCACTACTGTAGTTCCCTCCCACTGACCAACTCACAGTCACTGTTGATGGTCACTCCAACTGACGCAATTACGGTCACTGCTTTCGGTCTTTCCCACTGACACATTCACGGTTACTGCTGTAGGTTACTCCCACTGACCCACTCACTGTCAATGCTGTCGGTCACTCCCAGTGACCCATTCACTGTCACTGCTGTAGGTCATTCGCACTCACCCACTCACTCTCACTGCTGTAGGTCATTCCCACTGACCCAATCACAGGCACTGCTGTAGGTCACTCCCGCTGAGCCAATCACAGTCACTGCTGTAGGTGACTCCCTCTAACACAATCACATTAACTGCTGTAGGTCACTCTCACTGTTCCAATCATGGACAATGTTGCAGGCCATTCCCAATAGACCCACTCACTGTCACTGCTCTAGGTCACCCCCACTGACTCAATCACTGTCACGGCTTGAGGTCACTTCCACTGACCCAAACACAGTCATTGCTGTAGCTCATTCCCACTGACCCAATCACAGTAACTGCTGTAGGTCACTCCTTCTGGCCCAATCACAGTCACTGCTGTAGGTCACTCCCACTGACCAAATCACAGTCACTACTGTAGTTCCCTCCCACTGACCAACTCACAGTCACTGTTGATGGTCACTCCAACTGACGCAATTACGGTCACTGCTTTAGGTCTTTCCCACTGACACATTCACGGTTACTGCTGTAGGTTACTCCCACTGACCCACTCACTGTCAATGCTGTCGGTCACTCCCAGTGACCCATTCACTGTCACTGCTGTAGGTCACCCCCACTGACCCAATTACAGTAACTGATGCAGGTCACTCTCACTGAACCAATCATGATCACTGTTTCAGGTCATTCCCTCAGATCCACTCACTGTCACTGCTGTAGAGCACTCCCACTGACACAATCACGGTCACTGCTTTAGGTCACTCCCACTGACCCAATCACGGTCATTGCTGTTGGTCACTCCCACTGCCCCAATCACGGTCTCTGCTGTATATCATTCCCACTGACCCAATCACGGTCACTGCTGTAGGTCATACCCTCTGACCTAATCACGGTCACTGCTGGCGGTCATTCCCTCTGAACCAATTTCAGTCACTGCTTTGGTCTTTCCCACTGACACAATCACTGTTACCGCTGTAGGTTACTCGCACTGACCCACTCACTGTCAATGCTGTCGGTCACTCCCACTGACCCACTCACTGTCACTGCTGTAGAGCACTCCCACTGACACAATCACGGTCAATGCTGTAGGTCACTCCCGCTGAGCCAATCACAGTCCCTGATGTAGGTCATTCCCTCTGACACAATTGCAGTAACTGCTGTAGGTCACTGCAGTGACCCACTCACTGTCACTGCTGTCGGTCACTCCAACTGAACCACTCACTGTCACTGCTGTAGGTCACTCCAACTGACCCAAGCAAGGTCACTGCTGTATGTCATTCCCACTGACCCAATCACGGTCAATGCTGTAGTTCATTTGCACTGACCCAATCATGGTCAATGCTGTAGGTCATTCCCACTGACCCAATCACGGTCACTGCTGTATGTCCTTCCCTCTGACACAATCACAGTGACTGCTGTAGAGCACTCCCACTGACACAATCACGGTCACTGCTCTAGGTTTCTCCCACTGACCCAATAACTGTCACTGCTGACGGTCACTCCTACTGACCCATTCACTGTCACTGCTCTCGGTCACTCCCACTGACCCAATCACAGTCACTGCTGCTGGTCACTCTCACTGTCCCAATCATGGACACTGTTGCAGGCCATTGCTAATATACCCACTCACTGCCACTGCTCTAGATTACCCCGACTGTCTCAATCACGGTCACGACTTTAGGTCACTACCACTGATCCAATCACAGTCAGTGCTGTAGGACATTCCCACTGACCCAATCACAGTCACTGCTGTAGGTCACTCCCTCTGACCCAATCACAGTCACTGCTGTAGGTCACTCCCAGTGAACAAATCAGTGGTAGTTCACTCCCACTGACCAACTCACAGTCACTGTTGTTGGTCACTGCAACTGAGGCAAATACTGTCACTGCTGTAGGTCATTCCCACTGTCCCACTCACAGTCACTTCTGTAGGTCATTCGCACTGACCCGATTACGATCACTGCTGTAGGTCATTCGCACTCACCCACTCTCTCTCTCACTGCTGTCGGTCACTCCCACTGACCTAATCACAGTCACTGATGTAGTTCACTCCCACTGCCCCAATCACGGTCACTGCTGTATATCATTCCCACTGAACCAATCTCAGTCACTGCTGTAGGTCATTTGCACTGACCCAATCATGGTCAATGCTGTAGGTCATTCCCACTGACCCAATCACGGTCACTGCTGTATGTCTTTCCCTCTGACACAATCACAGTGACTGCTGTAGGTCACTCCCACTGACACAATTACTGTAACTGCTGTAGAGCACTCCCACTGACACAATCACGGTCACTGCTTTAGGTTACTCCCACTGACACAATAACTGTCACTGCTCACGGTCACTCCCACTGACCCAATCACAGTCACTGCTGCTGGACACTCTCACTGTCCCAATCATTGTCACTGTTGCAGGTCATTCCCACAGACCCACTCATTGTCACTGTTGTAGATCACTCCCACTGACACAATCACGGTCACTGCTTAAGGTCACTCCCACTGACCCAATCACAGACACTGCTGTACGTCACTCCCGCTGAGCCAATCACAGTCTCTGCTGTAGGTAATTCCCACTGACCCACTCACTCTCACTGCTGTAGGCCACTCCCACTGACCCAATCACTGTCACTGATGTAGTTCACTCCCACTGCCCCAATCACGGTCACTGCTGAATATCATTCCCACTGAACCAATCTCAGTCACTGCTGTAGGTCATTCCCACTGACCCAATCACGGTCACTTCTTTTGGTTATTCCTACAGAACCAATCTAAATAAGTGCTGTAGGTCTATCGCACTGACCCAATCACGGTTACTGCTGTAAGTCACTCCCACTGACCCACTCACTGTCACTGCTTTAGGTCACTCCCACTGACCCAATCACAGCCACTGCTGTAGGTCACTCTCGCCGAGCCAATCACAGTCACTGCTGTATGTGACTCCCTCTGACACAAACACAGTAACTTCTGTAGTTCCTTCCCACTGACTCAATTACGGTCACTGCTGTAGGTCATTCGCACTCACCCACTCACTCTCACTGCTGTAGGTCATTCCCACTGACCCAATCACAGGCACTGCTGTAGGTCACTCCCGCTGAGCCAATCACAGTCACTGCTGGAGGTGACTCCCTCTGACACAATCACATTAACTGCTGTAGGTCACTCTCACTGTTCCAATCATGGACAATGTTGCAGGCCATTCCCAATAGACCCACTCACTGTCACTGCTCTAGGTCACCCCCACTGACTCAATCACTGTCACGGCTTGAGGTCACTTCCACTGACCCAAACACAGTCATTGCTGTGGCTCATTCCCACTGACCCAATCACAGTAACTGCTGTAGGTCACTCCTTCTGGCCCAATCACAGTCACTGCTGTAGGTCACTCCCACTGACCAAATCACAGTCACTACTGTAGTTCCCTCCCACTGACCAACTCACAGTCACTGTTGATGGTCACTCCAACTGACGCAATTACGGTCACTGCTTTCGGTCTTTCCCACTGACACATTCACGGTTACTGCTGTAGGTTACTCCCACTGACCCACTCACTGTCAATGCTGTCGGTCACTCCCAGTGACCCATTCACTGTCACTGCTGTAGGTCATTCGCACTCACCCACTCACTCTCACTGCTGTAGGTCATTCCCACTGACCCAATCACAGGCACTGCTGTAGGTCACTCCCGCTGAGCCAATCACAGTCACTGCTGTAGGTGACTCCCTCTAACACAATCACATTAACTGCTGTAGGTCACTCTCACTGTTCCAATCATGGACAATGTTGCAGGCCATTCCCAATAGACCCACTCACTGTCACTGCTCTAGGTCACCCCCACTGACTCAATCACTGTCACGGCTTGAGGTCACTTCCACTGACCCAAACACAGTCATTGCTGTAGCTCATTCCCACTGACCCAATCACAGTAACTGCTGTAGGTCACTCCTTCTGGCCCAATCACAGTCACTGCTGTAGGTCACTCCCACTGACCAAATCACAGTCACTACTGTAGTTCCCTCCCACTGACCAACTCACAGTCACTGTTGATGGTCACTCCAACTGACGCAATTACGGTCACTGCTTTAGGTCTTTCCCACTGACACATTCACGGTTACTGCTGTAGGTTACTCCCACTGACCCACTCACTGTCAATGCTGTCGGTCACTCCCAGTGACCCATTCACTGTCACTGCTGTAGGTCACTCCCACTGACCCAATTACAGTAACTGATGCAGGTCACTCTCACTGAACCAATCATGGTCACTGTTGCAGGTCATTCCCTCAGATCCACTCACTGTCACTGCTGTAGAGCATTCCCACTGACACAATCACGGTCACTGCTTTAGGTCACTCCCACTGACCCAATCACGGTCATTGCTGTTGGTCACTCCCACTGCCCCAATCACGGTCTCTGCTGTATATCATTCCCACTGACCCAATCACGGTCACTGCTGTAGGTCATTCCCTCTGACCTAATCACGGTCACTGCTGGCGGTCATTCCCTCTGAACCAATTTCAGTCACTGCTTTGGTCTTTCCCACTGACACAATCACTGTTACCGCTGTAGGTTACTCGCACTCACCCACTCACTGTCAATGCTGTCGGTCACTCCCACTGACACAATCACGGTCAATGCTGTAGGTCACTCCCGCTGAGCCAATCACGGTCAATGCTGTAGTTCATTTGCACTGACCCAATCATGGTCAATGCTGTAGGTCATTCCCACTGACCCAATCACGGTCACTGCTGTATGTCTTTCCCTCTGACACAATCACAGTGACTGCTGTAGAGCACTCCCACTGACACAATCACGGTCACTGCTCTAGGTTTCTCCCACTGACCCAATAACTGTCACTGCTGACGGTCACTCCTACTGACCCATTCACTGTCACTGCTCTCGGTCACTCCCACTGACCCAATCACAGTCACTGCTGCTGGTCACTCTCACTGTCCCAATCATGGACACTGTTGCAGGCCATTACTAATATACCCACTCACTGTCACTGCTCTAGATTACCCCCACTGTCTCAATCACGGTCACGACTTTAGGTCACTACCACTGATCCAATCACAGTCAGTGCTGTAGGACATTCCCACTGACCCAATCACAGTCACTGCTGTAGGTCACTCCCTCTGACCCAATCACAGTCACTGGTGTAGGTCACTCCCAGTGAACAAATCAATGGTAGTTCACTCCCACTGACCAACTCACAGTCACTGTTGTTGGTCACTGCAACTGAGGCAAATACTGTCACTGCTGTAGGTCATTCCCACTGTCCCACTCTCTCTCTCACTGCTGTCGGTTACTACCACTGACCCAATCACAGTCACTGTTGGTGGACACTCCCACTGACCCAATTACGGTCACAGCTGCAAGTCATTCCCACTGTCCCACTCACAGTCACTTCTGATGGTCATTCCCACTGACTGAATTACGGTCACTGCTGTAGGTCATTCGTACTCATACACTCACTCTCACTGCTGTAGGCCACTCCCACTGACCTAATCACAGTCACTGATGTAGTTCACTCCCACTGCCCCAATCATGGTCACTGCTGTATATCATTCCCACTGAACCAATCTCAGTCACTGCTGTAGGTCATTTGCACTGACCCAATCATGGTCAATGCTGTAGGTCATTCCCACTGACCCAATCACGGTCACTGCTGTATGTCTTTCCCTCTGACACAATCACAGTGACTGCTGTAGGTCACTCCCACTGACACAATTACTGTAACTGCTGTAGAGCACTCCCACTGACACAATCACGGTCACTGCTTTAGGTTACTCCCACTGACACAATAACTGTCACTGCTCACGGTCACTCCCACTGACCCAATCACAGTCACTGCTGCTGGACACTCTCACTGTCCCAATCATTGTCACTGTTGCAGGTCATTCCCACAGACCCACTCATTGTCACTGTTGTAGATCACTCCCACTGACACAATCACGGTCACTGCTTTAGGTCACTCCCACTGACACAATCACGGTCACTGCTGAATATCATTCCCTCTGAACCAATCTCAGTCACTGCTGTAGGTCATTCCCACTGACCCAATCACGGTCACTGCTTTTGGTTATTCCTACAGACCCAATCTCAATAAGTGCTGTTGGTCTATCGCACTGACCCAATCACGGTTACTGCTGTAAGTCACTCCCACTGACCCACTCACTGTCACTGATTTAGGTCACTCCTACTGACCCAATCACAGCCACTGCTTTAGGTCACTCCCGCCGAGCCAATCACAGTCACTGCTGTATGTGACTCCCTCTGACACAAACACAGTAACTTCTGTAGTTCCTTCCCACTGACTCAATTACGGTCACTGCTGTAGGTCATTCGCACTCACCCACTCACTCTCACTGCTGTAGGTCATTCCCAATGACCCAATCACAGGCACTGCTGTAGGTCACTCCTTCTGGCCCAATCACAGTCACTGCTGTAGGTCACTCCCACTGACCAAATCACAGTCACTACTGTAGTTCCCTCCCACTGACCAACTCACAGTCACTGTTGATGGTCACTCCAACTGACGCAATTACGGTCACTGCTTTAGGTCTTTCCCACTGACACAGTCACGGTTACTGCTGTAGGTTACTCCCACTGACCCACTCACTGTCAATGCTGTCGGTCACTCCCAGTGACCCATTCACTGTCACTGCTGTAGATCACTCCAACGGACTCAATCAAGGTCACGGCTTGAGGTCACTACCACTGACCCAATCACAGTCACTGTTGTTGGACACTCCCACTGACCCAATTACGGTCACTGCTGCAAGTCATTCCCACTGTCCCACTCACAGTCACTTCTGTTGGTCATTCCCACTGACTCAATTACGGTTACTGCTGTAGGTCATTCGCTCTCATACACTCACTCTCACTGCTGTCGGCCACTCCCACTGACCCAATCACTGTCACTGATGTAGTTCACTCCCACTGCCCCAAGCAAGGTCACTGCTGTATGTCATTCCCACTGACCCAATCACGGTCAATGCTGTAGTTCATTTGCACTGACCCAATCATGGTCAATGCTGTAGGTCATTCCCACTGACCCAATCACGGTCACTGCTGTATGTCTTTCCCTCTGACACAATCACAGTGACTGCTGTAGAGCACTCCCACTGACACAATCACGGTCACTGCTCTGGGTTTCTCCCACTGACCCAATAACTGTCACTGCTGACGGTCACTCCTACTGACCCATTCACTCTCACTGCTCTCGGTCACTCCCACTGACCCAATCACAGTCACTGCTGCTGGTCACTCTCACTGTCCCAATCATGGACACTGTTGCAGGCCATTGCTAATATACCCACTCACTGTCACTGCTCTAGATTACCCCCACTGTCTCAATCACGGTCACGACTTTAGGTCACTACCACTGATCCAATCACAGTCAGTGCTGTAGGACATTCCCACTGACCCAATCACAGTCACTGCTGTAGGTCACTCCCTCTGACCCAATCACAGTCACTGGTGTAGGTCACTCACAGTGAACAAATCAGTGGTAGTTCACTCCCACTAACCAACTCACAGTCACTGTTGTTGGTCACTGCAACTGAGGCAAATACTGTCACTGCTGTAGGTCATTCCCACTGTCCCACTCACAGTCACTTCTGTAGGTCATTCGCACTGACCCGATTACGATCACTGCTGTAGGTCATTCGCACTCACCCACTCTCTCTCTCACTGCTGTCGGTCACTCCCACTGACCCAATCACAGTCACTGTTGGTGGACACTCCCACTGACCCAATTACGGTGACTGCTACAAGTCATTCCCACTGTCCCACTCACAGTCACTTCTGTTGGTCATTCCCACTGACTGAATTACGGTCACTGCTGTAGGTCATTCGTACTCATACACTCACTCTCACTGCTGTAGGCCACTCCCACTGACCTAATCACAGTCACTGATGTAGTTCACTCCCACTGCCCCAATCACGGTCACTGCTGTATATCATTCCCACTGAACCAATCTCAGTCACTGCTGTAGGTCATTTGCACTGACCCAATCATGGTCAATGCTGTAGGTCATTCCCACTGACCCAATCACGGTCACTGCTGTATGTCTTTCACTCTGACACAATCACAGTGACTGCTGTAGGTCACTCCCACTGACACAATTGCTGTAACTGCTGTAGAGCACTCCCACTGACACAATCACGGTCACTGCTTTAGGTTACTCCCACTGACACAATAACTGTCACTGCTCACGGTCACTCCCACTGACCCAATCACAGTCACTGCTGCATGACACTCTCACTGTCCCAATCATTGTCACTGTTGCAGGTCATTCCCACAGACCCACTCATTGTCACTGTTGTAGATCACTCCCACTGACACAATCACGGTCAGTGCTTTAGGTCACTCCCACTGACCCAATCACAGACACAGCTGTACGTCACTCCCGCTGAGCCAATCACATTCTCTGCTGTAGGTAATTCCCACTGACCCACTCACTCTCACTGCTGTAGGCCACTCCCACTGACCCAATCACTGTCACTGATGTAGTTCACTCCCACTGCCCCAATCACGGTCACTGCTGAATATCATTCCCACTGAACCAATCTCAGTCACTGCTGTAGGTCATTCCCACTGACCCAATCACGGTCACTGCTTTTGGTTATTCCTACAGACCCAATCTCAATAAGTGCTGTAGGTCTATCGCACTGACCCAATCACGGTTACTGCTGTAAGTCACTCCCACTGACCCACTCACTGTCACTGTTTTAGGTCACTCCCACTGACCCAATCACAGCCACTGCTGTAGGTCACTCCCGCCGAGCCAATCACAGTCACTGCTGTATGTGACTCCCTCTGACACAAACACAGTAACTTCTGTAGTTCCTTCCCTCTGACTCAATTACGGTCACTGCTGTAGGTCATTCGCACTCACCCACTCAATCTCACTGCTGTAGGTCATTCCCACTGACCCAATCACAGGCACTGCTGTAGGTCACTCCCGCTGAGCCAATCACAGTCACTGCTGTAGGTGACTCCCTCTGACACAATCACATTAACTGCTGTAGGTCACTCTCACTGTTCCAATCATGGACAATGTTGCAGGCCATTCCCAATAGACCCACTCACTGTCACTGCTCTAGGTCACCCCCACTGACTCAATCACTGTCACGGCTTGAGGTCACTTCCACTGACCCAAACACAGTCATTGCTGTAGCTCATTCCCACTGACCCAATCACAGTAACTGCTGTAGGTCACTCCTTCTGGCCCAATCACAGTCACTGCTGTAGGTCACTCCCACTGACCAAATCACAGTCACTACTGTAGTTCCCTCCCACTGACCAACTCACAGTCACTGTTGATGGTCACTCCAACTGACGCAATTACGGTCACTGCTTTAGGTCTTTCCCACTGACACATTCACGGTTACTTCTGTAGGTTACTCCCACTGACCCACTCACTGTCAATGCTGTCGGTCACTCCCAGTGACCCATTCACTGTCACTGCTGTAGGTCACTCCCACTGATCCAATTACAGTAACTGATGCAGGTCACTCTCACTGAACCAATCATGGTCACTGTTGCAGGTCATTCCCTCAGATCCACTCACTGTCACTGCTGTAGAGCACTCCCACTGACACAATCACGGTCACTGCTTTAGGTCACTCCCACTGACCCAATCACGGTCATTGCTGTTGGTCACTCCCACTGCCCAATCACGGTCTCTGCTGTATATCATTCCCACTGACCCAATCACGGTCACTGCTGTAGGTCATTCCCTCTGACCTAATCACGGTCACTGCTGGCGGTCATTCACTCTGAACCAATTTCAGTCACTGCTTTGGTCTTTCCCACTGACACAATCACTGTTACCGCTGTAGGTTACTCGCACTGACCCACTCACTGTCAATGCTGTCGGTCACTCCCACTGACCCACTCACTGTCACTGCTGTAGAGCACTCCCACTGACACAATCACGGTCAATGCTGTAGGTCACTCCCGCTGAGCCAATCACAGTCCCTGATGTAGGTCATTCCCTCTGACACAATTGCAGTAACTGCTGTAGGTCACTGCAGTGACCCACTCACTGTCACTGCTGTCGGTCACTCCAACTGAACCACTCACTGTCACTGCTGTAGGTCACTCCAACTGACCCAAGCAAGGTCACTGCTGTATGTCATTCCCACTGACCCAATCACGGTCAATGCTGTAGTTCATTTGCACTGACCCAATCATGGTCAATGCTGTAGGTCATTCCCACTGACCCAATCACGGTCACTGCTGTATGTCTTTCCCTCTGACACAATCACAGTGACTGCTGTAGAGCACTCCCACTGACACAATCACGGTCACTGCTCTAGGTTTCTCCCACTGACCCAATAACTGTCACTGCTGACGGTCACTCCTACTGACCCATTCACTGTCACTGCTCTCGGTCACTCCCACTGACCCAATCACAGTCACTGCTGCTGGTCACTCTCACTGTCCCAATCATGGACACTGTTGCAGGCCATTGCTAATATACCCACTCACTGTCACTGCTCTAGATTACCCCCACTGTCTCAATCACGGTCACGACTTTAGGTCACTACCACTGATCCAATCACAGTCAGTGCTGGAGGACATTCACTACATGTTTACATGTTCTGTTCAACTATAAACAACGTAGTTCATAGATGAGAGAGCAATGTTTAATCTTTCATAAAATGCATTCAATTCAATGTTCGCACCTTCATATTAGCATTTATTTATACTTTTTGAAATTGAAATTTAAATGCGAATTTCTTTGCCTACACTTCCTTTTCTGGTTGCATAGTATATTTTTAAACTGCTTTAAACGCTTTACAAAGGCTATAAATATTTAAACATGAGAGTTCATAGATGTGAAGAAATGCTTAAACACTTCTCAAAAAAGCATTTTATTTTATGTTTGTAATTTCATTTTAAGCATTTATATTATCTTTTAAATATTGAAATGTTAATGTGAATTTACTGATCTACAATTTGTTTTCTTGAAGAAAAGTACATTTACAACCTCTGACAAACGTTTAACATGTGCTGTTAAACTATAAACAACGTAGTTCTTAGCAGAGAAAGATTGTTTAATCTTTTCCTAAAATGCAGCTTCATATTAGCATTATATTTTACATTTTGAAATTGAAATTTAAATGCGAATTTCTTTGCCTACACTTCGTTTTCTGGTTGCATAGTATATTTTTAAACTTCTTTAAACGTTTTACAAAGGCTATGAATATTAAACATGAAAGTTCATAGATGTGAAGAAATGCTTAAACATTTCTCAAAAAAGCATTTTATTTTATGTTTGTAATTTCATTTTAAGCATTTATATTATCTTTTAAATATTGAAATGTTAATGTGAATTTACTGATCTACCTTTGGTTTCTTGAAGAAAAGTACTTTTACAACCTCTGACAAAATTTTACATGTTCTGTTCAACTTTAAACAACGTAGTTCATAGATGAGAGAGCAATGTTTAATCTTTCATAAAATGCATTCAATTCAATGTTCGCACCTTCATATTAGCATTTATTTATACTTTTTGAAATTGAAATTTAAATGCGAATTTCTTTGCCTACACTTCCTTTTCTGGTTGCATAGTATATTTTTAAACTGCTTTAAACGTTTAACAAAGGTTATGAATATTAAACATGAAAGTTCATAGATGTGAAAAAATATTTAAAGATTTCTCAAAAAAGCATTTTATTTTATGTTTGTAATTTCATTTTAAGCATTTATATTATCTTTTAAATATTGAAATGTTAATGTGAATTTACTGATCTACAATTTGTTTTCTTGAAGAAAAGTACATTTACAACCTCTGACAAACGTTTAACATGTGCTGTTAAACTATAAACAACGTAGTTCTTAGATGAGAAAGCTATGTTTAATCTTTCCCAAAAGTGCGTTCATTTCAATGTTTCCAGCTTTATATTTGCATTTATTTATACTTTTTCAAACTGAAAATTAAATGCGATGTCCTTATTTAATTATTAATATTTAAACATGAAAGTTCATAGATGTGAAAAAATTTCTCAAATAAGCAATTTTGTAATTTAAAGCATTTATATTATTCTTTTAAATTTTGAAATATAATGCGATTTTATTGATCTATTTTCTTGAAGAAAAAGTATTTTTTCAAGCTCTGACACATGTTTTACATGTGCTGTTAAACTATAAATAACGTAGTTCTTAGCTGAGAAAGCTATGTTTAATCTTTTCCTAAAATGCAGCTTCATATTAGCATTATATTTTACTTTGTGAAATTAAAATTTAAATGCGAATTTCTTTGCCTACACTTCCTTTTCTGGTTGCATAGTATATTTTTAAACTGCTTTAAACGTTTAACAAAGGCTATGAATATTAAACATGAAAGTTCATAGATGTGAAGAAATGCTTAAACATTTCTCAAAAAAGCATTTTATTCTATGTTTGTAATTTCATTATAAGCATTTATATTATTCATTTAAATATTAACGTGTAAATGTAAATTTACTCATCCACAATTGGGTTTTAAACCTCTAACAAACGTTTTACACGTGCTGTTAAACTATAAACAACGTAGTTCTTAGCAGAGAAAGATTGTTTAATCTTTTCCTAAAATGCAGCTTCATATTAGCATTATATTTTACATTTTGAAATTGAAATTTAAATGCGAATTTCTTTGCCTACATTTCGTTTTCTGGTTCGATAGTATATTTTAAAACTAAACGTTTTACAAAGGCTATTAATATTTAAATATGAAATTTCATAGATGTGAAAAAATATTTAAAGATTTCTCAAAAAAGCATTTTATTCTATGTTTGTAATTTTATTATAACCATTTGTATTATTCTTTTAAATATTGATGTGTAAATGTAAATTTACTCATCCACAATTGGGTTTCTTGAAGAAAAGTATGTTTTAAACCTCTAACAAACGTTTTACACGTGCTGTTAAACTATAAACGACGTAGTTCTTAGCAGAGAAAGATTGTTTAATCTTTTCCTAAAATGCAGCTTCATTTAGCATTTATTTATACATTTTCAACCTGAAAATTAAATGCGAATCTCCTTATCTACATTTTGTTTTCTGGATCTATATTATATTTTTAAACTGCTTTAAACTTTTTACAAAGGCTATGAATATTTAAACATGAAGTTCATAGATGTAAAGAAATGCTTAAACATTTCTCAAAAAAGCATTTTATTTTATGTTTGTAATTTCATTTTAATCATTTATATTATCTTTTAAATATTGAAATGTTAATGTGAATTTACTGATCTACAATTTTTTTTCTTGAAGAGAAGTACATTTACAACCTCTGACAAACGTTTAACATGTGCTGTTAAACTATAAACAACGTAATTCATAGATGAGAAAGCTATGTTTAATTTTTTCAAAAAATGAATTCATTTCAATGGTTGCAGCTTCATATTAGCATTTATTACGATCTGATCGAAATTTAAATGCGAATTTATCTGCATTTTGTTTTCTGGTTGTATAGTGTATTTTTAAACTTCTTTAAACGTTTTACATAGGTTATTAATATGAAACATGAAAGTTCATGGATGTGAAAAAATATTTAAAGATTTCACTAAAAAGCTTTTTATTCTATGTTTGTAATTTCATTATAAGCATTTATATTCTTCTTTTAAATGTTGATGTGTAAATGTAAATTTACTCATCCACAATTGGGTTTCTTGAAGAAAAGTATATTTTAAACCTCTAACAAACGTTTTACACGTGCTGTTAAACTATAAACAACGTAGTTCTTAGCAGAGAAAGATTGTTTAATCTTTTCCTAAAATGCAGCTTCATATTAGCATTATATTTTACATTTTGAAATTGAAATTTAAATGCGAATTTCTTTGCCCACATTTCGTTTTCTGGTTCGATAGTATATTTTAAAACTAAACGTTTTACAAAGGCTATTAATATTTAAATATGAAAGTTCATAGATGTGAAAAAATATTTAAAGATTTCTCAAAAAAGCATTTTATTCTATGTTTGTAATTTTATTATAACCATTTGTATTATTCTTTTAAATATTGATGTGTAAATGTAAATTTACTCATCCACAATTGGGTTTCTTGAAGAAAAGTATGTTTTAAACCTCTAACAAACGTTTTACACGTGCTGTTAAACTATAAACGACGTAGTTCTTAGCAGAGAAAGATTGTTTAATCTTTTCCTAAAATGCAGCTTCATTTAGCATTTATTTATACATTTTCAACCTGAAAATTAAATGCGAATCTCCTTATCTACATTTTGTTTTCTGAATCTATAGTATATTTTTAAACTGCTTTAAACTTTTTACAAAGGCTATGAATATTTAAACATGAAGTTCATAGATGTAAAGAAATGCTTAAACATTTCTCAAAAAAGCATTTTATTTTATGTTTGTAATTTCATTTTAAGCATTTATATTATCTTTTAAATATTGAAATGTTAATGTGAATTTACTGATCTACAATTTGTTTTCTTGAAGAAAAGTACATTTACAACCTCTGACAAACGTTTAACATGTGCTGTTAAACTATAAACAACGTAGTTCTTAGATGAGAAAGCTATGTTTAATCTTTCCCAAATGTGCGCTCATTTCAATGTTTCCAGCTTTATATTTGCATTTATTTATACTTTTACTTCAAGAAAATAGATCAATAAAATCGCATTATATTTCAAAATTTAAAAGAATAATATAAATGCTTTAAATTACAAAATTGTTTATTTGAGAAATTTTTTCACATCTATGAACTTTCATGTTTAAATATTAATAATTAAATAAGGAAATCGCATTTAATTTTCAGTTTGAAAAAGTATTTTTTCAAGCTCTGACACATGTTTTACATGTGCTGTTAAACTATAAATAACGTAGTTCTTAGCTGAGAAAGCTATGTTTAATCTTTTCCTAAAATGCAGCTTCATATTAGCATTATATTTTACTTTGTGAAATTAAAATTTAAATGCGAATTTCTTTGCCTACACTTCCTTTTCTGGTTGCATAGTTAATTTTTAAACTGCTTTAAACACTTTACAAAGGCGATGAATATTTAAACATGTGAGTTCATAGATGTGAAGAAATGCTTAAACACTTCTCAAAAAAGCATTTTATTTTGTTTGTAATTTCATTTTAAGCATTTATATTAACTTTTAAATATTGAAATGTAAATGTGAATTTACTGATCTACATTTGGTTTCTTGAAGAAAAGTACTTTTACAACTTCTGACAAACTTTTACATGTTCTGTTCAACTATAAACAACGTAGTTCATAGATGAGAGAGCAATGTTTAATCTTTCATAAAATGCATTCAATTCAATGTTCGCACCTTCATATTAGCATTTATTTATACTTTTTGAAATTGAAATTTAAATGCGAATTTCTTTGCCTACACTTCCTTTACTGGTTGCATAGTATATTTTTAAACTGCTTTAAACGCTTTACAAAGGCTATGAATATTTAAACATGAGAGTTCATAGATGTGAAGAAATGCTTAAACACTTCTCAAAAAAGCATTTTATTTTATGTTTGTAATTTCATTTTAAGCATTTATATTATCTTTTAAATATTGAAATGTTAATGTGAATTTACTGATCTACAATTTGTTTTCTTGAAGAAAAGTACATTTACAACCTCTGACAAACGTTTAACACGTGCTGTTAAACTATAAACAACGTAGTTCTTAGCAGAGAAAGATTGTTTAATCTTTTCCTAAAATGCAGCTTCATATTAGCATTATATTTTACATTTTGAAATTGAAATTTAAATGCGAATTTCTTTGCCTACACTTCGTTTTCTGGTTGCATAGTATATTTTTAAACTGCTTTAAACGTTTTACAAAGGCTATGAATATTAAACATGAAAGTTCATAGATGTGAAGAAATGCTTAAACATTTCTCAAAAAAGCATTTTATTTTATGTTTGTAATTTCATTTTAAGCATTTATATTATCTTTTAAATATTGAAATGTTAATGTGAATTTACTGATCTACAATTTGTTTTCTTGAAGAAAAGTACATTTACTACCTCTGACAAACGTTTAACATGTGCTGTTAAACTATAAACAACGTAATTCATAGATGAGAAAGCTATGTTTAATCTTTTCCAAAAATGAATTCATTTCAATGCAGCTTCATATGAGCATTTATTACGTTTTGATCGAAATTTAAATGCGAATTTATCTGCATTTTGTTTTCTGGTTGTATAGTGTATTTTTAAACTTCTTTAAACGTTTTACATAGGTTATTAATATGAAACATGAAAGTTCATGGATGTGAAAAAATATTTAAAGGTTTCACTAAAAAGCTTTTTATTCTATGTTTGTAATTTCATTTTAAGCATTTATATTCTTCTTTTAAATGTTGATGTGTAAATGTAAATTTACTCATCCACAATTGGGTTTCTTGAAGAAAAGTATATTTTAAACCTCTAACAAACGTTTTACACGTGCTGTTAAACTATAAACAACGTAGTTCTTAGCAGAGAAAGATTGTTTAATCTTTTCCTAAAATGCAGCTTCATATTAGCATTATATTTTACATTTTGAAATTGTAATTTAAATGCGAATTTCTTTGCCTACACTTCGTTTTCTGGTTGCATAGTATATTTTTAAACTGCTTTAAACGTTTAACAAAGGCTATGAATATTAGACATGAAAGTTCATAGATGTGAAGAAATGCTTAAACATTTCTCAAAAAAGAATTTTATTTTATGTTTGTAATTTCATTTTAAGCATTTATATTATCTTTTAAATATTGAAATGTCAATTTGTTTTCTTGAAGAAAAGTACATTTACAACCTCTGACAAACGTTTAACATGTGCTGTTAAACTATAAACAACGTAGTTCTTAGATGAGAAAGCTATGTTTAATCTTTCCCAAATGTGCGCTCATTTCAATGTTTCCAGCTTTATATTTGCATTTATTTATACTTTTTCTTCAAGAAAATAGATCCATAAAATCGCATTATATTTCAAAATTTAAAAGAATTATATAAATGCTTTAAATTACAAAATTGTTTATTTGAGAAATTTTTTCACATCTATGAACTTTCGTTTAAATATTAATAATTAAATAAGGAAATCGCATTTAATTTTCAGTTTGAAAAAGTATTTTTTCAAGCTCTGACACATGTTTTACATGTGCTGTTAAACTATAAATAACGTAGTTCTTAGCTGAGAAAGCTATGTTTAATCTTTTCCTAAAATGCAGCTTCATATTAGCATTATATTTTACTTTGTGAAATTAAAATTTAAATGCGAATTTCTTTGCCTACACTTCCTTTTCTGGTTGCATAGTATATTTTTAAACTGCTTTATACGCTTTACAAAGGCTATGAATATTTAAACATGAGAGTTCATAGATGTGAAAAAAATGCTTAAACATTTCTCAAAAAAGCATTTTTTTTTGTTTGTCATTTCATATTGAGCATTCTGATCATTCTTTTTAAAATTGTGAATTTTAAATGTGAATTTACTGATCTACATTTGGTTTCTTGAAGAAAAGTACTTCTACAACCTCTGACAAACTTTTACATGTTCTCTTCAACTATAAACAACGTAGTTCATAGATGAGAAAGCAATGTTTAATCTTTAATAAAATGCATTCAATTCAATGTTCGTACCTTCATATTAGCATTTATTTATACTTTTTGAAATTGAAATTTAAATGCGAATTTCTTTGCCTACATTTCGTTTTCTGGTTCGATAGTATATTTTAAAACTAAACGTTTTACAAAGGCTATTAATATTTAAATATGAAAGTTCATAGATGTGAAAAAATATTTAAAGATTTCTCAAAAAAGCATTTTATTCTATGTTTGTAATTTTATTATAACCATTTGTATTATTCTTTTAAATATTGATGTGTAAATGTAAATTTACTCATCCACAATTGGGTTTCTTGAAGAAAAGTATGTTTTAAACCTCTAACAAACGTTTTACACGTGCTGTTAAACTATAAACGACGTAGTTCTTAGCAGAGAAAGATTGTTTAATCTTTTCCTAAAATGCAGCTTCATTTAGCATTTATTTATACATTTTCAACCTGAAAATTAAATGCGAATCTCCTTATCTACATTTTGTTTTCTGGATCTATAGTATATTTTTAAACTGCTTTAAACTTTTTACAAAGGCTATGAATATTTAAACATGAAGTTCATAGATGTAAAGAAATGCTTAAACATTTCTCAAAAAAGCATTTTATTTTATGTTTGTAATTTCATTTTAATCATTTATATTATCTTTTAAATATTGAAATGTTAATGTGAATTTACTGATCTACAATTTTTTTTCTTGAAGAAAAGTACATTTACAACCTCTGACAAACGTTTAACATGTGCTGTTAAACTATAAACAACGTAATTCATAGATGAGAAAGCTATGTTTAATTTTTTCAAAAAATGAATTCATTTCAATGGTTGCAGCTTCATATTAGCATTTATTACGTTTTGATCGAAATTTAAATGCGAATTTATCTGCATTTTGTTTTCTGGTTGTATAGTGTATTTTTAAACTTCTTTAAACGTTTTACATAGGTTATTAATATGAAACATGAAAGTTCATGGATGTGAAAAAATATTTAAAGATTTCACTAAAAAGCTTTTTATTCTATGTTTGTAATTTCATTATAAGCATTTATATTCTTCTTTTAAATGTTGATGTGTAAATGTAAATTTACTCATCCACAATTGGGTTTCTTGAAGAAAAGTATATTTTAAACCTCTAACAAACGTTTTACACGTGCTGTTAAACTATAAACAACGTAGTTCTTAGCAGAGAAAGATTGTTTAATCTTTTCCTAAAATGCAGCTTCATATTAGCATTATATTTTACATTTTGAAATTGTAATTTAAATGCGAATTTCTTTGCCTACACTTCGTTTTCTGGTTGCATAGTATATTTTTAAACTGCTTTAAACGTTTAACAAAGGCTATGAATATTAAACATGAAAGTTCATAGATGTGAAGAAATGCTTAAACATTTCTCAAAAAAGCATTTTATTTTATGTTTGTAATTTCATTTTAAGCATTTATATTATCTTTTAAATATTGAAATGTTAATGTGAATTTACTGATCTACAATTTGTTTTCTTGAAGAAAAGTACATTTACAACCTCTGACAAACGTTTAACATGTGCTGTTAAACTATAAACAACGTAGTTCTTAGATGAGAAAGCTATGTTTAATCTTTCCCAAAAGTGCGTTCATTTCAATGTTTCCAGCTTTATATTTGCATTTATTTAAACTTTTTCAAACTGAAAATTAAATGCGATGTCCTTATTTAATTATTAATATTTAAACATGAAAGTTCATAGATGTGAAAAAATTTCTCAAATAAGCAATTTTGTAATTTAAAGCATTTATATTATTCTTTTAAATTTTGAAATATAATGCGATTTTATTGATCTATTTTCTTGAAGAAAAAGTATTTTTTCAAGCTCTGACACATGTTTTACATGTGCTGTTAAACTATAAATAACGTAGTTCTTAGCTGAGAAAGCTATGTTTAATCTTTTCCTAAAATGCAGCTTCATATTAGCATTATATTTTACTTTGTGAAATTAAAATTTAAATGCGAATTTCTTTGCCTACACTTCCTTTTCTGGTTGCATAGTATATTTTTAAACTGCTTTAAACGCTTTACAAAGGCTATGAATATTTAAACATGAGAGTTCATAGATGTGAAGAAATGCTTAAACACTTCTCAAAAAAGAATTTTATTTTATGTTTGTAATTTCATTTTAAGCATTCATATTATCTTTTAAATATTGAAATGTAAATGTGAATTTACTGATCTACATTTGGTTTCTTGAAGAAAAGTACTTTTACAACTTCTGACAAAATTTTACATGTTCTGTTCAACTATAAACAACGTAGTTCATAGATGAGAGAGCAATGTTTAATCTTTCATAAAATGCATTCAATTCAATGTTCGCACCTTCATATTAGCATTTATTTATACTTTTTGAAATTGAAATTTAAATGCGAATTTCTTTGCCTACACTTCCTTTTCTGGTTGCATAGTATATTTTTAAACTGCTTTAAACGCTTTACAAAGGCTATAAATATTTAAACATGAGAGTTCATAGATGTAAAGAAATGCTTAAACACTTCTCAAAAAAGCATTTTATTTTATGTTTGTAATTTCATTTTAAGCATTTATATTATCTTTTAAATATTGAAATGTTAATGTGAATTTACTGATCTACAATTTGTTTTCTTGAAGAAAAGTACATTTACAACCTCTGACAAACGTTTAACATGTGCTGTTAAACTATAAACAACGTAGTTCTTAGCAGAGAAAGATTGTTTAATCTTTTCCTAAAATGCAGCTTCATATTAGCATTATATTTTACATTTTGAAATTGAAATTTAAATGCGAATTTCTTTGCCAACACTTCGTTTTCTGGTTGCATAGTATATTTTTAAACTGCTTTAAACGTTTTACAAAGGCTATGAATATTAAACATGAAAGTTCATAGATGTGAAGAAATGCTTAAACATTTCTCAAAAAAGCATTTTATTTTATGTTTGTAATTTCATTTTAAGCATTTATATTATCTTTTAAATATTGAAATGTTAATGTGAATTTACTGATCTACCTTTGGTTTCTTGAAGAAAAGTACTTTTACAACCTCTGACAAAATTTTACATGTTCTGTTCAACTTTAAACAACGTAGTTCATAGATGAGAGAGCAATGTTTAATCTTTCATAAAATGCATTCAATTCAATGTTCGCACCTTCATATTAGCATTTATTTATACTTTTTGAAATTGAAATTTAAATGCGAATTTCTTTGCCTACACTTCCTTTTCTGGTTGCATAGTATATTTTTAAACTGCTTTAAACGCTTTACAAAGGCTATGAATATTTAAACATGAGAGTTCATGGATGTGAAGAAATGCTTAAACACTTCTCAAAAAAGCATTTTATTTTATGTTTGTAATTTCATTTTAAGCATTTATATTATCTTTTAAATATTGAAATGTTAATGTGAATTTACTGATCTACAATTTGTTTTCTTGAAGAAAAGTACATTTACAACCTCTGACAAACGTTTAACATGTGCTGTTAAACTATAAACAACGTAGTTCTTAGATGAGAAAGCTATGTTTAATCTTTCCCAAAAGTGCGTTCATTTCAATGTTTCCAGCTTTATATTTGCATTTATTTATACTTTTTCAAACTGAAAATTAAATGCGATGTCCTTATTTAATTATTAATATTTAAACATGAAAGTTCATAGATGTGTATTTTTTCAAGCTCTGACACATGTTTTACATGTGCTGTTAAACTATAAACAACGTAGTTCTTAGCAGAGAAAGATTGTTTAATCTTTTCCTAAAATGCAGCTTCATATTAGCATTATATTTTACTTTGTGAAATTAAAATTTAAATGCGAATTTCTTTGCCTACACTTCCTTTTCTGGTTGCATAGTATATTTTTAAACTGCTTTAAACGTTTAACAAAGGTTATGAATATTAAACATGAAAGTTCATAGATGTGAAAAAATATTTAAACATTTCTCAAAAAAGCATTTTATTCTATGTTTGTAATTTCATTATAAGCATTTATATTATTCATTTAAATATTAACGTGTAAATGTAAATTTAATCATCCACAATTGGGTTTTAAACCTCTAACAAACGTTTTACACGTGCTGTTAAACTATAAACAACGTAGTTCTTAGCAGAGAAAGATTGTTTAATCTTTTCCTAAAATGCAGCTTCATATTAGCATTATATTTTACATTTTGAAATTGAAAGTTAAATGCGAATTTCTTTGCCTACATTTCGTTTTCTGGTTCGATAGTATATTTTAAAACTAAACGTTTTACAAAGGCTATTAATATTTTAATATGAAAGTTCATAGATGTGAAAAAAATATTTAAAGATTTCTCAAAAAAGCATTTTATTCTATGTTTGTAATTTTATTATAACCATTTGTATTATTAATTTTAAATATTGATGTGTAAATGTAAATTTACTCATCCACAATTGGGTTTCTTGAAGAAAAGTATGTTTTAAACCTCTAACAAACGTTTTACACGTGCTGTTAAACTATAAACGACGTAGTTCTTAGCAGAGAAAGATTGTTTAATCTTTTCCTAAAATGCAGCTTCATTTAGCATTTATTTATACATTTTCAACCTGAAAATTAAATGCGAATCTCCTTATCTACATTTTGTTTTCTGGATCTATAGTATATTTTTAAACTGCTTTAAACTTTTTACAAAGGCTATGAATATTTAAACATGAAGTTCATAGATGTAAAGAAATGCTTAAACATTTCTCAAAAAAGCATTTTATTTTATGTTTGTAATTTCATTTTAATCATTTATATTATCTTTTAAATATTGAAATGTTAATGTGAATTTACTGATCTACAATTTTTTTTCTTGAAGAAAAGTACATTTACAACCTCTGACAAACGTTTAACATGTGCTGTTAAACTATAAACAACGTAATTCATAGATGAGAAAGCTATGTTTAATTTTTTCAAAAAATGAATTCATTTCAATGGTTGCAGCTTCATATTAGCATTTATTACGATCTGATCGAAATTTAAATGCGAATTTATCTGCATTTTGTTTTCTGGTTGTATAGTGTATTTTTAAACTTCTTTAAACGTTTTACATAGGTTATTAATATGAAACATGAAAGTTCATGGATGTGAAAAAATATTTAAAGATTTCACTAAAAAGCTTTTTATTCTATGTTTGTAATTTCATTATAAGCATTTATATTCTTCTTTTAAATGTTGATGTGTAAATGTAAATTTACTCATCCACAATTGGGTTTCTTGAAGAAAAGTATATTTTAAACCTCTAACAAACGTTTTACACGTGCTGTTAAACTATAAACAACGTAGTTCTTAGCAGAGAAAGATTGTTTAATCTTTTCCTAAAATGCAGCTTCATATTAGCATTATATTTTACATTTTGTAATTGTAATTTAAATGCGAATTTCTTTGCCTACACTTCGTTTTCTGGTTGCATAGTATATTTTTAAACTGCTTTAAACGTTTAACAAAGGCTATGAATATTAAACATGAAAGTTCATAGATGTGAAGAAATGCTTAAACATTTCTCAAAAAAGCATTTTATTTTATGTTTGTAATTTCATTTTAAGCATTTATATTATCTTTTAAATATTGAAATGTTAATGTGAATTTACTGATCTACAATTTGTTTTCTTGAAGAAAAGTACATTTACAACCTCTGACAAACGTTTAACATGTGCTGTTAAACTATAAACAACGTAGTTCTTAGATGAGAAAGCTATGTTTAATCTTTCCCAAAAGTGCGTTAATTTCAATGTTTCCAGCTTTATATTTGCATTTATTTATACTTTTTCAAACTGAAAATTAAATGCGATTTCCTTATTTAATTATTAATATTTAAACATGAAAGTTCATAGATGTGAAAAAATTTCTCAAATAAGCAATTTTGTAATTTAAAGCATTTATATTATTCTTTTAAATTTTGAAATATAATGCGATTTTATTGATCTATTTTCTTGAAGAAAAAGTATTTTTTCAAGCTCTGACACATGTTTTACATGTGCTGTTAAACTATAAATAACGTAGTTCTTAGCTGAGAAAGCTATGTTTAATCTTTTCCTAAAATGCAGCTTCATATTAGCATTATATTTTACTTTGTGAAATTAAAATTTAAATGCGAATTTCTTTGCCTACACTTCCTTTTCTGGTTGCATAGTATATTTTTAAACTGCTTTAAACGTTTAACAAAGGCTATGAATATTAAACATGAAAGTTCATAGATGTGAAGAAATGCTTAAACATTTCTCAAAAAAGCATTTTATTCTATGTTTGTAATTTCATTATAAGCATTTATATTATTCATTTAAATATTAACGTGTAAATGTAAATTTACTCATCCACAATTGGGTTTTAAACCTCTAACAAACGTTTTACACGTGCTGTTAAACTATAAACAACGTAGTTCTTAGCAGAGAAAGATTGTTTAATCTTTTCCTAAAATGCAGCTTCATATTAGCATTATATTTTACATTTTGAAATTGAAAGTTAAATGCGAATTTCTTTGCCTACTTTTCGTTTTCTGGTTCGATAGTATATTTTAAAACTAAACGTTTTACAAAGGCTATTAATATTTAAATATGAAAGTTCATAGATGTGAAAAAATATTTAAAGATTTCTCAAAAAAGCATTTTATTCTATGTTTGTAATTTTATTATAACCATTTGTATTATTCTTTTAAATATTGATGTGTAAATGTAAATTTACTCATCCACAATTGGGTTTCTTGAAGAAAAGTATGTTTTAAACCTCTAACAAACGTTTTACACGTGCTGTTAAACTATAAACGACGTAGTTCTTAGCAGAGAAAGATTGTTTAATCTTTTGATAAAATGCAGCTTCATTTAGCTTTTATTTATACATTTTCAACCTGAAAATTAAATGCGAATCTCCTTATCTACATTTTGTTTTCTGGATCTATAGTATATTTTTAAACTGCTTTAAACTTTTTACAAAGGCTATGAATATTTAAACATGAAGTTCATAGATGTAAAGAAATGCTTAAACATTTCTCAAAAAAGCATTTTATTTTATGTTTGTAATTTCATTTTAATCATTTATATTATCTTTTAAATATTGAAATGTTAATGTGAATTTACTGATCTACAATTTTTTTTCTTGAAGAAAAGTACATTTACAACCTCTGACAAACGTTTAACATGTGCTGTTAAACTATAAACAACGTAATTCATAGATGAGAAAGCTATGTTTAATTTTTTCAAAAAATGAATTCATTTCAATGGTTGCAGCTTCATATTCGCATTTATTACGTTTTGATCGAAATTTAAATGCGAATTAATCTGCATTTTGTTTTCTGGTTGTATAGTGTATTTTTAAACTTCTTTAAACGTTTTACATAGGTTATTAATATGAAACATGAAAGTTCATGGATGTGAAAAAATATTTAAAGATTTCACTAAAAAGCTTTTTATTCTATGTTTGTAATTTCATTATAAGCATTTATATTCTTCTTTTAAATGTTGATGTGTAAATGTAAATTTACTCATCCACAATTGGGTTTCTTGAAGAAAAGTATATTTTAAACCTCTAACAAACGTTTTACACGTGCTGTTAAACTATAAACAACGTAGTTCTTAGCAGAGAAAGATTGTTTAATCTTTTCCTAAAATGCAGCTTCATATTAGCATTATATTTTACATTTTGAAATTGTAATTTAAATGCGAATTTCTTTGCCTACACTTCGTTTTCTGGTTGCATAGTATATTTTTAAACTGCTTTAAACGTTTAACAAAGGCTATGAATATTAAACATGAAAGTTCATAGATGTGAAGAAATGCTTAAACATTTCTCAAAAAAGCATTTTATTTTATGTTTGTAATTTCATTTTAAGCATTTATATTATCTTTTAAATATTGAAATGTTAATGTGAATTTACTGATCTACAATTTGTTTTCTTGAAGAAAAGTACATTTACAACCTCTGACAAACGTTTAACATGTGCTGTTAAACTATAAACAACGTAGTTCTTAGATGAGAAAGCTATGTTTAATCTTTCCCAAAAGTGCGTTCATTTCAATGTTTCCAGCTTTATATTTGCATTTATTTATACTTTTTCAAACTGAAAATTAAATGCGATGTCCTTATTTAATTATTAATATTTAAACATGAAAGTTCATAGATGTGAAAAAATTTCTCAAATAAGCAATTTTGTAATTTAAAGCATTTATATTATTCTTTTAAATTTTGAAATATAATGCGATTTTATTGATCTATTTTCTTGAAGAAAAAGTATTTTTTCAAGCTCTGACACATGTTTTACATGTGCTGTTAAACTATAAATAACGTAGTTCTTAGCTGAGAAAGCTATGTTTAATCTTTTCCTAAAATGCAGCTTCATATTAGCATTATATTTTACTTTGTGAAATTAAAATTTAAATGCGAATTTCTTTGCCTACACTTCCTTTTCTGGTTGCATAGTATATTTTTAAACTGCTTTAAACGCTTTACAAAGGCTATGAATATTTAAACATGAGAGTTCATAGATGTGAAGAAATGCTTAAACACTTCTCAAAAAAGCATTTTATTTTATGTTTGTAATTTCATTTTAAGCATTTATATTATCTTTTAAATATTGAAATGTAAATGTGAATTTACTGATCTACATTTGGTTTCTTGAAGAAAAGTACTTTTACAACTTCTGACAAAATTTTACATGTTCTGTTCAACTATAAACAACGTAGTTCAGGACAGAGGGGAAACAAATAGAGCAGGGGGAATGGATTGCAAAAAGTTGGGAACCGTGGAGGACACTGCAGGACAGAGGGGAAACAAACAGAGCAGGGGGAATGGATTGCAAAAAGTTGGGAACCGTGGAGGACACTGCAGGACAGAGGGGAAACAAATAGAGCAGGGGGAATGGATTGCAAAAAGTTGGGAACAGTGGAGGACACTGCAGGACAGAGGGGAACCAAAGGGACCAGGGCGAACAGATTGGAAAACAGTGGGGAAACATGGGGAACACTGCAGAACAGTGGGAAAGCAAAGCGAGCTGGGGGAACGGATTGTAAAAAGTGGGGAAACATGGGGAACACTGCAGGACAGAGGGGAACCAAAGGGAGCAGAGCGAAAGGATAGGAAAAAAGTGGAGAATTGGGAAACACTGAGGAACAGTGGGGAACCAAAGGGAGCAGGGGGAAAGGATTCAAAAAAGTGGGGAACCGTGGAGGACACTGCAGGACAGAGGGGAAACAAACAGAGTTCATAGATGAGAGAGCAATGTTTAATCTTTCATAAAATGCATTCAATTCAATGTTCGCACCTTCATGTTAGCATTTATTTATACTTTTTGAAATTGAAATTTAAATGCGAATTTCTTTGCCTACACTTCCTTTTCTGGTTGCATAGTATATTTTTAAACTGCTTTAAACGCTTTACAAAGGCTATAAATATTTAAACATGAGAATTCATAGATGTGAAGAAATGCTTAAACACTTCTCAAAAAAGCATTTTATTTTATGTTTGTAATTTCATTTTAAGCATTTATGTTATCTTTTAAATATTGAAATGTTAACGTGAATATACTGATCTACAATTTGTTTTCTTGAAGAAAAGTACATTTACAACCTCTGACAAACGTTTAACATGTGCTGTTAAACTATAAACAAGGTAGTTCTTAGCAGAGAAAGATTGTTTAATCTTTTCCTAAAATGCAGCTTCATATTAGCATTATATTTTACATTTTGAAATTGAAATTTAAATGCGAATTTCTTTGCCTACACTTCGTTTTCTGGTTGCATAGTATATTTTTAAACTGCTTTAAACGTTTTACAAAGGCTATGAATATTAAACATGAAAGTTCATAGATGTGAAGAAATGCTTAAACATTTCTCAAAAAAGCATTTTATTTTATGTTTGTAATTTCATTTTAAGCATTTATATTATCTTTTAAATATTGAAATGTTAATGTGAATTTACTGTTCTACCTTTGGTTTCTTAAAGAAAAGTACTTTTACAACCTCTGACAAAATTTTACATGTTCTGTTCAACTTTAAACAACGTAGTTCATAGATGAGAGAGCAATGTTTAATCTTTCATAAAATGCATTCAATTCAATGTTTCCAGCTTTATATTTGCATTTATTTATACTTTTTCAAACTGAAAATTAAATGCGATTTCCTTATTTAATTATTAATATTTAAACATGAAAGTTCATAGATGTGAAAAAATTTCTCAAATAAGCAATTTTGTAATTTAAAGCATTTATATTATTCTTTTAAATTTTGAAATATAATGCGATTTTATTGATCTATTTTCTTGAAGAAAAAGTATTTTTTCAAGCTCTGACACATGTTTTACATGTGCTGTTAAACTATAAATAACGTAGTTCTTAGCTGAGAAAGCTATGTTTAATCTTTTCCTAAAATGCAGCTTCATATTAGCATTATATTTTACTTTGTGAAATTAAAATTTAAATGCGAATTTCTTTGCCTACACTTCCTTTTCTGGTTGCATAGTATATTTTTAAACTGCTTTAAACGTTTAACAAAGGCTATGAATATTAAACATGAAAGTTCATAGATGTGAAGAAATGCTTAAACATTTCTCAAAAAAGCATTTTATTCTATGTTTGTAATTTCATTATAAGCATTTATATTATTCATTTAAATATTAACGTGTAAATGTAAATTTACTCATCCACAATTGGGTTTTAAACCTCTAACAAACGTTTTACACGTGCTGTTAAACTATAAACAACGTAGTTCTTAGCAGAGAAAGATTGTTTAAACTTTTCCTAAAATGCAGCTTCATATTAGCATTATATTTTACATTTTGAAATTGAAAGTTAAATGCGAATTTCTTTGCCTACATTTCGTTTTCTGGTTCGATAGTATATTTTAAAACTAAACGTTTTACAAAGGCTATTAATATTTAAATATGAAAGTTCATAGATGTGAAAAAATATTTAAAGATTTCTCAAAAAAGCATTTTATTCTATGTTTGTAATTTTATTATAACCATTTGTATTATTCTTTTAAATATTGATGTGTAAATGTAAATTTACTCATCCACAATTGGGTTTCTTGAAGAAAAGTATGTTTTAAACCTCTAAAAAACGTTTTACACGTGCTGTTAAACTATAAACGACGTAGTTCTTAGCAGAGAAAGATTGTTTAATCTTTTGATAAAATGCAGCTTCATTTAGCTTTTATTTATACATTTTCAACCTGAAAATTAAATGCGAATCTCCTTATCTACATTTTGTTTTCTGGATCTATAGTATATTTTTAAACTGCTTTAAACTTTTTACAAAGGCTATGAATATTTAAACATGAAGTTCATAGATGTAAAGAAATGCTTAAACATTTCTCAAAAAAGCATTTTATTTTATGTTTGTAATTTCATTTTAATCATTTATATTATCTTTTAAATATTGAAATGTTAATGTGAATTTACTGATCTACAATTTGTTTTCTTGAAGAAAAGTACATTTACAACCTCTGACAAACGTTTAACATGTGCTGTTAAACTATAAACAACGTAATTCATAGATGAGAAAGCTATGTTTAATTTTTTCAAAAAATGAATTCATTTCAATGGTTGCAGCTTCATATTAGCATTTATTACGTTTTGATCGAAATTTAAATGCGAATTAATCTGCATTTTGTTTTCTGGTTGTATAGTGTATTTTTAAAATTCTTTAAACGTTTTACTTAGGTTATTAATATGAAACATGAAAGTTCATGGATGTGAAAAAATATTTAAAGATTTCACTAAAAAGCTTTTTATTCTATGTTTGTAATTTCATTATAAGCATTTATATTCTTCTTTTAAATGTTGATGTGTAAATGTAAATTTACTCATCCACAATTGGGTTTCTTGAAGAAAAGTATATTTTAAACCTCTAACAAACGTTTCACACGTGCTGTTAAACTATAAACAACGTAGTTCTTAGCAGAGAAAGATTGTTTAATCTTTTCCTAAAATGCAGCTTCATATTAGCATTATATTTTACATTTTGAAATTGTAATTTAAATGCGAATTTCTTTGCCTACACTTCCTTTTCTGGTTGCATAGTATATTTTTAAACTGCTTTAAACGTTTAACAAAGGCTATGAATATTAAACATGAAAGTTCATAGATGTGAAGAAATGCTTAAACATTTCTCAAAAAAGCATTTTATTTTATGTTTGTAATTTCATTTTAAGCATTTATATTATCTTTTAAATATTGAAATGTTAATGTGAATTTACTGATCTACAATTTGTTTTCTTGAAGAAAAGTACATTTACAACCTCTGACAAACGTTTAACATGTGCTGTTAAACTATAAACAACGTAGTTCTTAGATGAGAAAGCTATGTTTAATCTTTCCCAAAAGTGCGTTCATTTCAATGTTTCCAGCTTTATATTTGCATTTATTTATACTTTTTCAAACTGAAAATTAAATGCGATGTCCTTATTTAATTATTAATATTTAAACATGAAAGTTCATAGATGTGAAAAAATTTCTCAAATAAGCAATTTTGTAATTTAAAGCATTTATATTATTCTTTTAAATTTTGAAATATAATGCGATTTTATTGATCTATTTTCTTGAAGAAAAAGTATTTTTTCAAGCTCTGACACATGCTTTACATGTGCTGTTAAACTATAAATAACGTAGTTCTTAGCTGAGAAAGCTATGTTTAATCTTTTCCTAAAATGCAGCTTCATATTAGCATTATATTTTACTTTGTGAAATTAAAATTTAAATGCGAATTTCTTTGCCTACACTTCCTTTTCTGGTTGCATAGTATATTTTTAAACTGCTTTAAACGCTTTACAAAGGCTATGAATATTTAAACATGAGAGTTCATAGATGTGAAGAAATGCTTAAACACTTCTCAAAAAAGCATTTTATTTTATGTTTGTAATTTCATTTTAAGCATTTATATTATCTTTTAAATATTGAAATGTAAATGTGAATTTACTGATCTACATTTGGTTTCTTGAAGAAAAGTACTTTTACAACTTCTGACAAAATTTTACATGTTCTGTTCAACTATAAACAACGTAGTTCAGGACAGAGGGGAAACAAATAGAGCAGGGGGAATGGATTGCAAAAAGTTGGGAACCGTGGAGGACACTGCAGGACAGAGGGGAAACAAACAGAGCAGGGGGAATGGATTGCAAAAAGTCGGGAACCGTGGAGGACACTGCAGGACAGAGGGGAAACAAATAGAGCAGGGGGAATGGATTGCAAAAAGTTGGGAACAGTGGAGGACACTGCAGGACAGAGGGGAACCAAAGGGACCAGGGCGAACAGATTGGAAAACAGTGGGGAAACATGGGGAACACTGCAGAACAGTGGGAAAGCAAAGCGAGCTGGGGGAACGGATTGTAAAAAGTGGGGAAACATGGGGAACACTGCAGGACAGAGGGGAACCAAAGGGAGCAGAGCGAAAGGATAGGAAAAAAGTGGAGAATTGGGAAACACTGAGGAACAGTGGGGAACCAAAGGGAGCAGGGGGAAAGGATTCAAAAAAGTGGGGAACCGTGGAGGACACTGCAGGACAGAGGGGAAACAAACAGAGTTCATAGATGAGAGAGCAATGTTTAATCTTTCATAAAATGCATTCAATTCAATGTTCGCACCTTCATGTTAGCATTTATTTATACTTTTTGAAATTGAAATTTAAATGCGAATTTCTTTGCCTACACTTCCTTTTCTGGTTGCATAGTATATTTTTAAACTGCTTTAAACGCTTTACAAAGGCTATAAATATTTAAACATGAGAATTCATAGATGTGAAGAAATGCTTAAACATTTCTCAAAAAAGCATTTTATTTTATGTTTGTAATTTCATTTTAATCATTTATATTATCTTTTAAATATTGAAATGTTAATGTGAATTTACTGATCTACAATTTTTTTTCTTGAAGAAAAGTACATTTACAACCTCTGACAAACGTTTAACATGTGCTGTTAAACTATAAACAACGTAATTCATAGATGAGAAAGCTATGTTTAATTTTTTCAAAAAATGAATTCATTTCAATGGTTGCAGCTTCATATTAGCATTTATTACGTTTTGATCGAAATTTAAATGCGAATTAATCTGCATTTTGTTTTCTGGTTGTATAGTGTATTTTTAAAATTCTTTAAACGTTTTACTTAGGTTATTAATATGAAACATGAAAGTTCATGGATGTGAAAAAATATTTAAAGATTTCACTAAAAAGCTTTTTATTCTATGTTTGTAATTTCATTATAAGCATTTATATTCTTCTTTTAAATGTTGATGTGTAAATGTAAATTTACTCATCCACAATTGGGTTTCTTGAAGAAAAGTATATTTTAAACCTCTAACAAACGTTTCACACGTGCTGTTAAACTATAAACAACGTAGTTCTTAGCAGAGAAAGATTGTTTAATCTTTTCCTAAAATGCAGCTTCATATTAGCATTATATTTTACATTTTGAAATTGTAATTTAAATGCGAATTTCTTTGCCTACACTTCCTTTTCTGGTTGCATAGTATATTTTTAAACTGCTTTAAACGTTTAACAAAGGCTATGAATATTAAACATGAAAGTTCATAGATGTGAAGAAATGCTTAAACATTTCTCAAAAAAGCATTTTATTTTATGTTTGTAATTTCATTTTAAGCATTTATATTATCTTTTAAATATTGAAATGTTAATGTGAATTTACTGATCTACAATTTGTTTTCTTGAAGAAAAGTACATTTACAACCTCTGACAAACGTTTAACATGTGCTGTTAAACTATAAACAACGTAGTTCTTAGATGAGAAAGCTATGTTTAATCTTTCCCAAAAGTGCGTTCATTTCAATGTTTCCAGCTTTATATTTGCATTTATTTATACTTTTTCAAACTGAAAATTAAATGCGATGTCCTTATTTAATTATTAATATTTAAACATGAAAGTTCATAGATGTGAAAAAATTTCTCAAATAAGCAATTTTGTAATTTAAAGCATTTATATTATTCTTTTAAATTTTGAAATATAATGCGATTTTATTGATCTATTTTCTTGAAGAAAAAGTATTTTTTCAAGCTCTGACACATGCTTTACATGTGCTGTTAAACTATAAATAACGTAGTTCTTAGCTGAGAAAGCTATGTTTAATCTTTTCCTAAAATGCAGCTTCATATTAGCATTATATTTTACTTTGTGAAATTAAAATTTAAATGCGAATTTCTTTGCCTACACTTCCTTTTCTGGTTGCATAGTATATTTTTAAACTGCTTTAAACGCTTTACAAAGGCTATGAATATTTAAACATGAGAGTTCATAGATGTGAAGAAATGCTTAAACACTTCTCAAAAAAGCATTTTATTTTATGTTTGTAATTTCATTTTAAGCATTTATATTATCTTTTAAATATTGAAATGTAAATGTGAATTTACTGATCTACATTTGGTTTCTTGAAGAAAAGTACTTTTACAACTTCTGACAAAATTTTACATGTTCTGTTCAACTATAAACAACGTAGTTCAGGACAGAGGGGAAACAAATAGAGCAGGGGGAATGGATTGCAAAAAGTTGGGAACCGTGGAGGACACTGCAGGACAGAGGGGAAACAAACAGAGCAGGGGGAATGGATTGCAAAAAGTTGGGAACCGTGGAGGACACTGCAGGACAGAGGGGAAACAAATAGAGCAGGGGGAATGGATTGCAAAAAGTTGGGAACAGTGGAGGACACTGCAGGACAGAGGGGAACCAAAGGGACCAGGGCGAACAGATTGGAAAACAGTGGGGAAACATGGGGAACACTGCAGAACAGTGGGAAAGCAAAGCGAGCTGGGGGAACGGATTGTAAAAAGTGGGGAAACATGGGGAACACTGCAGGACAGAGGGGAACCAAAGGGAGCAGAGCGAAAGGATAGGAAAAAAGTGGAGAATTGGGAAACACTGAGGAACAGTGGGGAACCAAAGGGAGCAGGGGGAAAGGATTCAAAAAAGTGGGGAACCGTGGAGGACACTGCAGGACAGAGGGGAAACAAACAGAGTTCATAGATGAGAGAGCAATGTTTAATCTTTCATAAAATGCATTCAATTCAATGTTCGCACCTTCATGTTAGCATTTATTTATACTTTTTGAAATTGAAATTTAAATGCGAATTTCTTTGCCTACACTTCCTTTTCTGGTTGCATAGTATATTTTTAAACTGCTTTAAACGCTTTACAAAGGCTATAAATATTTAAACATGAGAATTCATAGATGTGAAGAAATGCTTAAACACTTCTCAAAAAAGCATTTTATTTTATGTTTGTAATTTCATTTTAAGCATTTATGTTATCTTTTAAATATTGAAATGTTAACGTGAATTTACTGATCTACAATTTGTTTTCTTGAAGAAAAGTACATTTACAACCTCTGACAAACGTTTAACATGTGCTGTTAAACTATAAACAAGGTAGTTCTTAGCAGAGAAAGATTGTTTAATCTTTTCCTAAAATGCAGCTTCATATTAGCATTATATTTTACATTTTGAAATTGAAATTTAAATGCGAATTTCTTTGCCTACACTTCGTTTTCTGGTTGCATAGTATATTTTTAAACTGCTTTAAACGTTTTACAAAGGCTATGAATATTAAACATGAAAGTTCATAGATGTGAAGAAATGCTTAAACATTTCTCAAAAAAGCATTTTATTTTATGTTTGTAATTTCATTTTAAGCATTTATATTATCTTTTAAATATTGAAATGTTAATGTGAATTTACTGATCTACCTTTGGTTTCTTGAAGAAAAGTACTTTTACAACCTCTGACAAAATTTTACATGTTCTGTTCAACTTTAAACAACGTAGTTCATAGATGAGAGAGCAATGTTTAATCTTTCATAAAATGCATTTATTTATACTTTTTCAAACTGAAAATTAAATGCGATTTCCTTATTTAATTATTAATATTTAAACATGAAAGTTCATAGATGTGAAAAAATTTCTCAAATAAGCAATTTTGTAATTTAAAGCATTTATATTATTCTTTTAAATTTTGAAATATAATGCGATTTTATTGATCTATTTTCTTGAAGAAAAAGTATTTTTTCAAGCTCTGACACATGTTTTACATGTGCTGTTAAACTATAAATAACGTAGTTCTTAGCTGAGAAAGCTATGTTTAATCTTTTCCTAAAATGCAGCTTCATATTAGCATTATATTTTACTTTGTGAAATTAAAATTTAAATGCGAATTTCTTTGCCTACACTTCCTTTTCTGGTTGCATAGTATATTTTTAAACTGCTTTAAACGTTTAACAAAGGCTATGAATATTAAACATGAAAGTTCATAGATGTGAAGAAATGCTTAAACATTTCTCAAAAAAGCATTTTATTCTATGTTTGTAATTTCATTATAAGCATTTATATTATTCATTTAAATATTAACGTGTAAATGTAAATTTACTCATCCACAATTGGGTTTTAAACCTCTAACAAACGTTTTACACGTGCTGTTAAACTATAAACAACGTAGTTCTTAGCAGAGAAAGATTGTTTAAACTTTTCCTAAAATGCAGCTTCATATTAGCATTATATTTTACATTTTGAAATTGAAAGTTAAATGCGAATTTCTTTGCCTACATTTCGTTTTCTGGTTCGATAGTATATTTTAAAACTAAACGTTTTACAAAGGCTATTAATATTTAAATATGAAAGTTCATAGATGTGAAAAAATATTTAAAGATTTCTCAAAAAAGCATTTTATTCTATGTTTGTAATTTTATTATAACCATTTGTATTATTTTAATGCAGCTTCATTTAGCTTTTATTTATACATTTTCAACCTGAAAATTAAATGCGAATCTCCTTATCTACATTTTGTTTTCTGGATCTATAGTATATTTTTAAACTGCTTTAAACTTTTTACAAAGGCTATGAATATTTAAACATGAAGTTCATAGATGTAAAGAAATGCTTAAACATTTCTCAAAAAAGCATTTTATTTTATGTTTGTAATTTCATTTTAATCATTTATATTATCTTTTAAATATTGAAATGTTAATGTGAATTTACTGATCTACAATTTTTTTTTCTTGAAGAAAAGTACATTTACAACCTCTGACAAACGTTTAACATGTGCTGTTAAACTATAAACAACGTAATTCATAGATGAGAAAGCTATGTTTAATTTTTTCAAAAAATGAATTCATTTCAATGGTTGCAGCTTCATATTCGCATTTATTACGTTTTGATCGAAATTTAAATGCGAATTAATCTGCATTTTGTTTTCTGGTTGTATAGTGTATTTTTAAACTTCTTTAAACGTTTTACATAGGTTATTAATATGAAACATGAAAGTTCATGGATGTGAAAAAATATTTAAAGATTTCACTAAAAAGCTTTTTATTCTATGTTTGTAATTTCATTATAAGCATTTATATTCTTCTTTTAAATGTTGATGTGTAAATGTAAATTTACTCATCCACAATTGGGTTTCTTGAAGAAAAGTATATTTTAAACCTCTAACAAACGTTTTACACGTGCTGTTAAACTATAAACAACGTAGTTCTTAGCAGAGAAAGATTGTTTAATCTTTTCCTAAAATGCAGCTTCATATTAGCATTATATTTTACATTTTGAAATTGTAATTTAAATGCGAATTTCTTTGCCTACTCTTCGTTTTCTGGTTGCATAGTATATTTTTAAACTGCTTTAAACGTTTAACAAAGGCTATGAATATTAAACATGAAAGTTCATAGATGTGAAGAAATGCTTAAACATTTCTCAAAAAAGCATTTTATTTTATGTTTGTAATTTCATTTTAAGCATTTATATTATCTTTTAAATATTGAAATGTTAATGTGAATTTACTGATCTACAATTTGTTTTCTTGAAGAAAAGTACATTTACAACCTCTGACAAACGTTTAACATGTGCTGTTAAACTATAAACAACGTAGTTCTTAGATGAGAAAGCTATGTTTAATCTTTCCCAAAAGTGCGTTCATTTCAATGTTTCCAGCTTTATATTTGCATTTATTTATACTTTTTCAAACTGAAAATTAAATGCGATGTCCTTATTTAATTATTAATATTTAAACATGAAAGTTCATAGATGTGAAAAAATTTCTCAAATAAGCAATTTTGTAATTTAAAGCATTTATATTATTCTTTTAAATTTTGAAATATAATGCGATTTTATTGATCTATTTTCTTGAAGAAAAAGTATTTTTTCAAGCTCTGACACATGTTTTACATGTGCTGTTAAACTATAAATAACGTAGTTCTTAGCTGAGAAAGCTATGTTTAATCTTTTCCTAAAATGCAGCTTCATATGAGCATTATATTTTACTTTGTGAAATTAAAATTTAAATGCGAATTTCTTTGCCTACACTTCCTTTTCTGGTTGCATAGTATATTTTTAAACTGCTTTAAACGCTTTACAAAGGCTATGAATATTTAAACATGAGAGTTCATAGATGTGAAGAAATGCTTAAACACTTCTCAAAAAAGCATTTTATTTTATGTTTGTAATTTCATTTTAAGCATTTATATTATCTTTTAAATATTGAAATGTTAATGTGAATTTACTGATCTACCTTTGGTTTCTTGAAGAAAAGTACTTTTACAACCTCTGACAAAATTTTACATGTTCTGTTCAACTTTAAACAACGTAGTTCATAGATGAGAGAGCAATGTTTAATCTTTCATAAAATGCATTCAATTCAATGTTCGCACCTTCATATTAGCATTTATTTATACTTTTTGAAATTGAAATTTAAATGCGAATTTCTTTGCCTATACTTCCTTTTCTGGTTGCATAGTATATTTTTAAACTGCTTTAAACGCTTTACAAAGGCTATAAATATTTAAACATGAGAGTTCATAGATGTGAAGAAATGCTTAAACACTTCTCAAAAAAGCATTTTATTTTGTTTGTAATTTCATTTTAAGCATTTATATTATCTTTTAAATATTGAAATGTTAATGTGAATTTACTGATCTACAATTTGTTTTCTTGAAGAAAAGTACATTTACAACCTCTGACAAACGTTTAACATGTGCTGTTAAACTATAAACAACGTAGTTCTTAGCAGAGAAAGATTGTTTAATCTTTTCCTAAAATGCAGCTTCATATTAGCATTATATTTTACATTTTGAAAGTGAAATTTAAATGCGAATTTCTTTGCCTACACTTCGTTTTCTGGTTGCATAGTATATTTTTAAACTGCTTTAAACGTTTTACAAAGGCTATGAATATTAAACATGAAAGTTCATAGATGTGAAGAAATGCTTAAACATTTCTCAAAAAAGCATTTTATTTTATGTTTGTAATTTCATTTTAAGCATTTATATTATCTTTTAAATATTGAAATGTTAATGTGAATTTACTGATCTACCTTTGGTTTCTTGAAGAAAAGTACTTTTACAACCTCTGACAAAATTTTACATGTTCTGTTCAACTTTAAACAACGTAGTTCATAGATGAGAGAGCAATGTTTAATCTTTCATAAAATGCATTCAAATCAATGTTCGCACCTTCATATTAGCATTTATTTATACTTTTTGAAATTGAAATTTAAATGCGAATTTCTTTGCCTACACTTCCTTTTCAGGTTGCATAGTATATTTTTAAACTGCTTTAAACGTTTAACAAAGGTTATGAATATTAAACATGAAAGTTCATAGATGTGAAAAAATATTTAAAGATTTCTCAAAAAAGCATTTTATTTTATGTTTGTAATTTCATTTTAAGCATTTATATTATCTTTTAAATATTGAAATGTTAATGTGAATTTACTGATCTACAATTTGTTTTCTTGAAGAAAAGTACATTTACAACCTCTGACAAACGTTTAACATGTGCTGTTAAACTATAAACAACGTAGTTCTTAGATGAGAAAGCTATGTTTAATCTTTCCCAAAAGTGCGTTCATTTCAATGTTTCCAGCTTTATATTTGCATTTATTTATACTTTTTCAAACTGAAAATTAAATGCGATGTCCTTATTTAATTATTAATATTTAAACATGAAAGTTCATAGATGTGAAAAAATTTCTCAAATAAGCAATTTTGTAATTTAAAGCATTTATATTATTCTTTTAAATTTTGAAATATAATGCGATTTTATTGATCTATTTTCTTGAAGAAAAAGTATTTTTTCAAGCTCTGACACATGTTTTACATGTGCTGTTAAACTATAAATAACGTAGTTCTTAGCTGAGAAAGCTATGTTTAATCTTTTCCTAAAATGCAGCTTCATATGAGCATTATATTTTACTTTGTGAAATTAAAATTTAAATGCGAATTTCTTTGCCTACACTTCCTTTTCTGGTTGCATAGTATATTTTTAAACTGCTTTAAACGCTTTACAAAGGCTATGAATATTTAAACATGAGAGTACATAGATGTGAAGAAATGCTTAAACACTTCTCAAAAAAGCATTTTATTTTATGTTTGTAATTTCATTTTAAGCATTTATATTATCTTTTAAATATTGAAATGTTAATGTGAATTTACTGATCTACCTTTGGTTTCTTGAAGAAAAGTACTTTTACAACCTCTGACAAAATTTTACATGTTCTGTTCAACTTTAAACAACGTAGTTCATAGATGAGAGAGCAATGTTTAATCTTTCATAAAATGCATTCAATTCAATGTTCGCACCTTCATATTAGCATTTATTTATACTTTTTGAAATTGAAATTTAAATGCGAATTTCTTTGCCTATACTTCCTTTTCTGGTTGCATAGTATATTTTTAAACTGCTTTAAACGCTTTACAAAGGCTATAAATATTTAAACATGAGAGTTCATAGATGTGAAGAAATGCTTAAACACTTCTCAAAAAAGCATTTTATTTTGTTTGTAATTTCATTTTAAGCATTTATATTATCTTTTAAATATTGAAATGTTAATGTGAATTTACTGATCTACAATTTGTTTTCTTGAAGAAAAGTACATTTACAACCTCTGACAAACGTTTAACATGTGCTGTTAAACTATAAACAACGTAGTTCTTAGCAGAGAAAGATTGTTTAATCTTTTCCTAAAATGCAGCTTCATATTAGCATTATATTTTACATTTTGAAATTGAAATTTAAATGCGAATTTCTTTGCCTACACTTCGTTTTCTGGTTGCATAGTATATTTTTAAACTGCTTTAAACGTTTTACAAAGGCTATGAATATTAAACATGAAAGTTCATAGATGTGAAGAAATGCTTAAACATTTCTCAAAAAAGCATTTTATTTTATGTTTGTAATTTCATTTTAAGCATTTATATTATCTTTTAAATATTGAAATGTTAATGTGAATTTACTGATCTACAATTTGTTTTCTTGAAGAAAAGTACATTTACAACCTCTGACAAACGTTTAACATGTGCTGTTAAACTATAAACAACGTAGTTCTTAGATGAGAAAGCTATGTTTAATCTTTCCCAAAAGTGCGTTCAATTCAATGTTTCCAGCTTTATATTTGCATTTATTTATACTTTTTCAAACTGAAAATTAAATGCGATGTCCTTATTTAATTATTAATATTTAAACATGAAAGTTCATAGATGTGAAAAAATTTCTCAAATAAGCAATTTTGTAATTTAAAGCATTTATATTATTCTTTTAAATTTTGAAATATAATGCGATTTTATTGATCTATTTTCTTGAAGAAAAAGTATTTTTTCAAGCTCTGACACATGTTTTACATGTGCTGTTAAACTATAAATAACGTAGTTCTTAGCTGAGAAAGCTATGTTTAATCTTTTCCTAAAATGCAGATTCATATGAGCATTATATTTTACTTTGTGAAATTAAAATTTAAATGCGAATTTCTTTGCCTACACTTCCTTTTCTGGTTGCATAGTATATTTTTAAACTGCTTTAAACGCTTTACAAAGGCTATGAATATTTAAACATGAGAGTTCATAGATGTGAAGAAATGCTTAAACACTTCGCAAAAAAGCATTTTATTTTATGTTTGTAATTTCATTTTAAGCATTTATATTATCTTTTAAATATTGAAATGTTAATGTGAATTTACTGATCTACCACACATGTGCTGTTAAACTATAAACAACGTAGTTCTTAGCAGAGAAAGATTGTTTAATCTTTTCCTAAAATGCAGCTTCATATTAGCATTATATTTTACATTTTGAAATTGAAATTTAAATGCGAATTTCTTTGCCTACACTTCGTTTTCTGGTTGCATAGTATATTTTTAAACTGCTTTAAACGTTTTACAAAGGCTATGAATATTAAACATGAAAGTTCATAGATGTGAAGAAATGCTTAAACATTTCTCAAAAAAGCATTTTATTTTATTTTTGTAATTTCATTTTAAGCATTTATATTATCTTTTAAATATTGAAATGTTAATGTGAATTTACTGATCTACCTTTGGTTTCTTGAAGAAAAGTACTTTTACAACCTCTGACAAAATTTTACATGTTCTGTTCAACTTTAAACAACGTAGTTCATAGATGAGAGAGCAATGTTTAATCTTTCATAAAATGCATTCAATTCAATGTTCGCACCTTCATATTAGCATTTATTTATACTTTTTGAAATTGAAATTTAAATGCGAATTTCTTTGCCTACACTTCCTTTTCTGGTTGCATAGTATATTTTTAAACTGCTTTAAACGTTTAACAAAGGTTATGAATATTAAACATGAAAGTTCATAGATGTGAAAAAATATTTAAAGATTTCTCAAAAAAGCATTTTATTTTATGTTTGTAATTTCATTTTAAGCATTTATATTATCTTTTAAATATTGAAATGTTAATGTGAATTTACTGATCTACAATTTGTTTTCTTGAAGAAAAGTACATTTACAACCTCTGACAAACGTTTAACATGTGCTGTTAAACTATAAACAACGTAGTTCTTAGATGAGAAAGCTATGTTTAATCTTTCCCAAAAGTGCGTTAATTTCAATGTTTCCAGCTTTATATTTGCATTTATTTATACTTTTTCAAACTGAAAATTAAATGCGATTTCCTTATTTAATTATTAATATTTAAACATGAAAGTTCATAGATGTGAAAAAATTTCTCAAATAAGCAATTTTGTAATTTAAAGCATTTATATTATTCTTTTAAATTTTGAAATATAATGCGATTTTATTGATCTATTTTCTTGAAGAAAAAGTATTTTTTCAAGCTCTGACACATGTTTTACATGTGCTGTTAAACTATAAATAACGTAGTTCTTAGCTGAGAAAGCTATGTTTAATCTTTTCCTAAAATGCAGCTTCATATTAGCATTATATTTTACTTTGTGAAATTAAAATTTAAATGCGAATTTCTTTGCCTACACTTCCTTTTCTGGTTGCATAGTATATTTTTAAACTGCTTTAAACGTTTAACAAAGGCTATGAATATTAAACATGAAAGTTCATAGATGTGAAGAAATGCTTAAACATTTCTCAAAAAAGCATTTTATTCTATGTTTGTAATTTCATTATATGCATTTATATTATTCATTTAAATATTAACGTGTAAATGTAAATTTAATCATCCACAATTGGGTTTTAAACCTCTAACAAACGTTTTACACGTGCTGTTAAACTATAAACAACGTAGTTCTTAGCAGAGAAAGATTGTTTAATCTTTTCCTAAAATGCAGCTTCATATTAGCATTATATTTTACATTTTGAAATTGAAAGTTAAATGCGAATTTCTTTGCCTACATTTCATTTTCTGGTTCGATAGTATATTTTAAAACTAAACGTTTTACAAAGGCTATTAATATTTAAATATGAAAGTTCATAGATGTGAAAAAATATTTAAAGATTTCTCAAAAAAGCATTTTATTCTATGTTTGTAATTTTATTATAACCATTTGTATTATTCTTTTAAATATTGATGTGTAAATGTAAATTTACTCATCCACAATTGGGTTTCTTGAAGAAAAGTATGTTTTAAACCTCTAACAAACGTTTTACACGTGCTGTTAAACTATAAACGACGTAGTTCTTAGCAGAGAAAGATTGTTTAATCTTTTCCTAAAATGCAGCTTCATTTAGCATTTATTTATACATTTTCAACCTGAAAATTAAATGCGAATCTCCTTATCTACATTTTGTTTTCTGGATCTATAGTATATTTTTAAACTGCTTTAAACTTTTTACAAAGGCTATGAATATTTAAACATGAAGTTCATAGATGTAAAGAAATGCTTAAACATTTCTCAAAAAAGCATTTTATTTTATGTTTGTAATTTCATTTTAATCATTTATATTATCTTTTAAATATTGAAATGTTAATGTGAATTTACTGATCTACAATTTTTTTTCTTGAAGAAAAGTACATTTACAACCTCTGACAAACGTTTAACATGTGCTGTTAAACTATAAACAACGTAATTCATAGATGAGAAAGCTATGTTTAATTTTTTCAAAAAATGAATTCATTTCAATGGTTGCAGCTTCATATTAGCATTTATTACGTTTTGATCGAAATTTAAATGCGAATTAATCTGCATTTTGTTTTCTGGTTGTATAGTGTATTTTTAAAATTCTTTAAACGTTTTACTTAGGTTATTAATATGAAACATGAAAGTTCATGGATGTGAAAAAATATTTAAAGATTTCACTAAAAAGCTTTTTATTCTATGTTTGTAATTTCATTATAAGCATTTATAATCTTCTTTTAAATGTTGATGTGTAAATGTAAATTTACTCATCCACAATTGGGTTTCTTGAAGAAAAGTATATTTTAAACCTCTAACAAACGTTTCACACGTGCTGTTAAACTATAAACAACGTAGTTCTTAGCAGAGAAAGATTGTTTAATCTTTTCCTAAAATGCAGCTTCATATTAGCATTATATTTTACATTTTGAAATTGTAATTTAAATGCAAATTTCTTTGCCTACACTTCGTTTTCTGGTTGCATAGTATATTTTTAAACTGCTTTAAACGTTTAACAAAGGCTATGAATATTAAACATGAAAGTTCATAGATGTGAAGAAATGCTTAAACATTTCTCAAAAAAGCATTTTATTTTATGTTTGTAATTTCATTTTAAGCATTTATATTATCTTTTAAATATTGAAATGTTAATGTGAATTTACTGATCTACAATTTGTTTTCTTGAAGAAAAGTACATTTACAACCTCTGACAAACGTTTAACATGTGCTGTTAAACTATAAACAACGTAGTTCTTAGATGAGAAAGCTATGTTTAATCTTTCCCAAAAGTGCGTTCATTTCAATGTTTCCAGCTTTATATTTGCATTTATTTATACTTTTTCAAACTGAAAATTAAATGCGATGTCCTTATTTAATTATTAATATTTAAACATGAAAGTTCATAGATGTGAAAAAATTTCTCAAATAAGCAATTTTGTAATTTAAAGCATTTATATTATTCTTTTAAATTTTGAAATATAATGCGATTTTATTGATCTATTTTCTTGAAGAAAAAGTATTTTTTCAAGCTCTGACACATGTTTTACATGTGCTGTTAAACTATAAATAACGTAGTTCTTAGCTGAGAAAGCTATGTTTAATCTTTTCCTAAAATGCAGCTTCATATTAGCATTATATTTTACTTTGTGAAATTAAAATTTAAATGCGAATTTCTTTGCCTACACTTCCTTTTCTGGTTGCATAGTATATTTTTAAACTGCTTTAAACGCTTTACAAAGGCTATGAATATTTAAACATGAGAGTTCATAGATGTGAAGAAATGCTTAAACACTTCTCAAAAAAGCATTTTATTTTATGTTTGTAATTTCATTTTAAGCATTTATATTATCTTTTAAATATTGAAATGTAAATGTGAATTTACTGATCTACATTTGGTTTCTTGAAGAAAAGTACTTTTACAACTTCTGACAAAATTTTACATGTTCTGTTCAACTATAAACAACGTAGTTCATAGATGAGAGAGCAATGTTTAATCTTTCATAAAATGCATTCAATTAAATGTTCGCACCTTCATATTAGCATTTATTTATACTTTTTGAAATTGAAATTTAAATGCGAATTTCTTTCCCTACATTTCGTTTTCTGGTTCGATAGTATATTTTAAAACTAAACGTTTTACAAAGGCTATTAATATTTAAATATGAAAGTTCATAGATGTGAAAAAATATTTAAAGATTTCTCAAAAAAGCATTTTATTCTATGTTTGTAATTTTATTATAACCATTTGTATTATTCTTTTAAATATTGATGTGTAAATGTAAATTTACTCATCCACAATTGGGTTTCTTGAAGAAAAGTATGTTTTAAACCTCTAACAAACGTTTTACACGTGCTGTTAAACTATAAACGACGTAGTTCTTAGCAGAGAAAGATTGTTTAATCTTTTCCTAAAATGCAGCTTCATTTAGCATTTATTTATACATTTTCAACCTGAAAATTAAATGCGAATCTCCTTATCTACATTTTGTTTTCTGGATCTATAGTATATTTTTAAACTGCTTTAAACTTTTTACAAAGGCTATGAATATTTAAACATGAAGTTCATAGATGTAAAGAAATGCTTAAACATTTCTCAAAAAAGCATTTTATTTTATGTTTGTAATTTCATTTTAATCATTTATATTATCTTTTAAATATTGAAATGTTAATGTGAATTTACTGATCTACAATTTTTTTTCTTGAAGAAAAGTACATTTACAACCTCTGACAAACGTTTAACATGTGCTGTTAAACTATAAACAACGTAATTCATAGATGAGAAAGCTATGTTTAATTTTTTCAAAAAATGAATTCATTTCAATGGTTGCAGCTTCATATTAGCATTTATTACGATCTGATCGAAATTTAAATGCGAATTTATCTGCATTTTGTTTTCTGGTTGTATAGTGTATTTTTAAACTTCTTTAAACGTTTTACATAGGTTATTAATATGAAACATGAAAGTTCATGGATGTGAAAAAATATTTAAAGATTTCACTAAAAAGCTTTTTATTCTATGTTTGTAATTTCATAATAAGCATTTATATTCTGCTTTTAAATGTTGATGTGTAAATGTAAATTTACTCATCCACAACTGGGTTTCTTGAAGAAAAGTATATTTTAAACCTCTAACAAACGTTTTACACGTGCTGTTAAACTATAAACAACGTAGTTCTTAGCAGAGAAAGATTGTTTAATCTTTTCCTAAAATGCAGCTTCATATTAGCATTATATTTTACATTTTGAAATTGAAAGTTAAATGCGAATTTCTTTGCCTACACTTCCTTTTCTGGTTGCATAGTATATTTTTTAAACTGCTTTAAACGCTTTACAAAGGCTATGAATATTTAAACATGAGAGTTCATAGATGTGAAGAAATGCTTAAACACTTCTCAAAAAAGCATTTTATTTTATGTTTGTAATTTCATTTTAAGCATTTATATTATCTTTTAAATATTGAAATGTAAATGTGAATTTACTGATCTACATTTGGTTTCTTGAAGAAAAGTACTTTTACAACTTCTGACAAAATTTTACATGTTCTGTTCAACTATAAACAACGTAGTTCATAGATGAGAGAGCAATGTTTAATCTTTCATAAAATGCATTCAATTCAATGTTCGCACCTTCATATTAGCATTTATTTATACTTTTTGAAATTGAAATTTAAATGCGAATTTCTTTGCCTACACTTCCTTTTCTGGTTGCATAGTATATTTTTAAACTGCTTTAAACGCTTTACAAAGGCTATAAATATTTAAACATGAGAGTTCATAGATGTGAGGAAATGCTTAAACACTTCTCAAAAAAGCATTTTATTTTATGTTTGTAATTTCATTTTAAGCATTTATATTATCTTTTAAATATTGAAATGTTAATGTGAATTTACTGATCTACAATTTGTTTTCTTGAAGAAAAGTACATTTACAACCTCTGACAAACGTTTAACATGTGCTGTTAAACTATAAACAACGTAGTTCTTAGCAGAGAAAGATTGTTTAATCTTTTCCTAAAATGCAGCTTCATATTAGCATTATATTTTACATTTTGAAATTGAAATTTAAATGCGAATTTCTTTGCCTACACTTCGTTTTCTGGTTGCATAGTATATTTTTAAACTGCTTTAAACGTTTTACAAAGGCTATGAATATTAAACATGAAAGTTCATAGATGTGAAGAAATGCTTAAACATTTCTCAAAAAAGCATTTTATTTTATGTTTGTAATTTCATTTTAAGCATTTATATTATCTTTTAAATATTGAAATGTTAATGTGAATTTACTGATCTACCTTTGGTTTCTTGAAGAAAAGTACTTTTACAACCTCTGACAAAATTTTACATGTTCTGTTCAACTTTAAACAACGTAGTTCATAGATGAGAGAGCAATGTTTAATCTTTCATAAAATGCATTCAATTCAATGTTCGCACCTTCATATTAGCATTTATTTATACTTTTTGAAATTGAAATTTAAATGCGAATTTCTTTGCCTACACTTCCTTTTCTGGTTGCATAGTATATTTTTAAACTGCTTTAAACGTTTTACAAAGGCTATGAATATTAAACATGAAAGTTCATAGATGTGAAGAAATGCTTAAACATTTCTCAAAAAAGCATTTTATTTTATGTTTGTAATTTCATTTTAAGCATTTATATTATCTTTTAAATATTGAAATGTTAATGTGAATTTACTGATCTACCTTTGGTTTCTTGAAGAAAAGTACTTTTACAACCTCTGACAAACGTTTAACATGTGCTGTTAAACTATAAACAACGTAGTTCTTAGCAGAGAAAGATTGTTTAATCTTTTCCTAAAATGCAGCTTCATATTAGCATTATATTTTACATTTTGAAATTGAAATTTAAATGCGAATTTCTTTGCCTACACTTCGTTTTCTGGTTGCATAGTATATTTTTAAACTGCTTTAAACGTTTAACAAAGGTTATGAATATTAAACATGAAAGTTCATAGATGTGAAAAAATATTTAAAGATTTCTCAAAAAAGCATTTTATTTTATGTTTGTAATTTCATTTTAAGCATTTATATTATCTTTTAAATATTGAAATGTTAATGTGAATTTACTGATCTACAATTTGTTTTTTTGAAGAAAAGTACATTTACAACCTCTGACATGTGCTGTTAAACTATAAACAACGTAGTTCTTAGATGAGAAAGCTATGTTTAATCTTTCCCAAAAGTGCGTTAATTTCAATGTTTCCAGCTTTATATTTGCATTTATTTATACTTTTTCAAACTGAAAATTAAATGCGATTTCCTTATTTAATTATTAATATTTAAACATGAAAGTTCATAGATGTGAAAAAATTTCTCAAATAAGCAATTTTGTAATTTAAAGCATTTATATTATTCTTTTAAATTTTGAAATATAATGCGATTTTATTGATCTATTTTCTTGAAGAAAAAGTATTTTTTCAAGCTCTGACACATGTTTTACATGTGCTGTTAAACTATAAATAACGTAGTTCTTAGCTGAGAAAGCTATGTTTAATCTTTTCCTAAAATGCAGCTTCATATTAGCATTATATTTTACTTTGTGAAATTCAAATTTAAATGCGAATTTCTTTGCCTACACTTCCTTTTCTGGTTGCATAGTATATTTTTAAACTGCTTTAAACGTTTAACAAAGGCTATGAATATTAAACATGAAAGTTCATAGATGTGAAGAAATGCTTAAACATTTCTCAAAAAAGCATTTTATTCGATGTTTGTAATTTCATTATAAGCATTTATATTATTCATTTAAATATTAACGTGTAAATGTAAATTTACTCATCCACAATTGGGTTTTAAACCTCTAACAAACGTTTTACACGTGCTGTTAAACTATAAACAACGTAGTTCTTAGCAGAGAAAGATTGTTTAATCTTTTCCTAAAATGCAGCTTCATATTAGCATTATATTTTACATTTTGAAATTGTAATTTAAATGCGAATTTCTTTGCCTACACTTCGTTTTCTGGTTCGATAGAATATATTTTAAAACTAAACGTTTTACAAAGGCTATTAATATTTAAATATGAAAGTTCATAGATGTGAAAAAATATTTAAAGATTTCTCAAAAAAGCATTTTATTCTATGTTTGTAATTTTATTATAACCATTTGTATTATTCTTTTAAATATTGATGTGTAAATGTAAATTTACTCATCCACAATTGGGTTTCTTGAAGAAAAGTATGTTTTAAACCTCTAACAAACGTTTTACACGTGCTGTTAAACTATAAACGACGTAGTTCTTAGCAGAGAAAGATTGTTTAATCTTTTGATAAAATGCAGCTTCATTTAGCTTTTATTTATACATTTTCAACCTGAAAATTAAATGCGAATCTCCTTATCTACATTTTGTTTTCTGGATCTATAGTATATTTTTAAACTGCTTTAAACTTTTTACAAAGGCTATGAATATTTAAACATGAAGTTCATAGATGTAAAGAAATGCTTAAACATTTCTGAAAAAAGCATTTTATTTTATGTTTGTAATTTCATTTTAATCATTTATATTATCTTTTAAATATTGAAATGTTAATGTGAATTTACTGATCTACAATTTGTTTTCTTGAAGAAAAGTACATTTACAACCTCTGACAAACGTTTAACATGTGCTGTTAAACTATAAACAACGTAGTTCTTAGATGAGAAAGCTATGTTTAATCTTTCCCAAAAGTGCGTTCATTTCAATGTTTCCAGCTTTATATTTGCATTTATTTATACTTTTTCAAACTGAAAATTAAATGCGATTTCCTTATTTAATTATTAATATTTAAACATGAAAGTTCATAGATGTGAAAAAATTTCTCAAATAAGCAATTTTGTAATTTAAAGCATTTATATTATTCTTTTAAATTTTGAAATATAATGCGATTTTATTGATCTATTTCCTTGAAGAAAAAGTATTTTTTCAAGCTCTGACACATGTTTTACATGTGCTGTTAAACTATAAATAACGTAGTTCTTAGCTGAGAAAGCTATGTTTAATCTTTTCCTAAAATGCAGATTCATATTAGCATTATATTTTACTTTGTGAAATTAAAATTTAAATGCGAATTTCTTTGCCTACACTTCGTTTTCTGGTTGCATAGTATATTTTTAAACTGCTTTAAACGTTTAACAAAGGTTATGAATATTAAACATGAAAGTTCATAGATGTGAAAAAATATTTAAAGATTTCTCAAAAAAGCATTTTATTCTATGTTTGTAATTTCATTATAAGCATTTATATTATTCATTTAAATATTAACGTGTAAATGTAAATTTACTCATCCACAATTGGGTTTTAAACCTCTAACAAACGTTTTACAAGTGCTGTTAAACTATAAACAACGTAGTTCTTAGCAGAGAAAGATTGTTTAATCTTTTCCTAAAATGCAGCTTCATATTAGCATTATATTTTACATTTTGAAATTGAAATTTAAATGCGAATTTCTTTGCCTACACTTCGTTTTCTGGTTGCATAGTATATTTTTAAACTGCTTTAAACGTTTTACAAAGGCTATGAATATTAAACATGAAAGTTCATAGATGTGAAAAAATGCTTAAACATTTCTCAAAAAAGCATTTTATTTTATGTTTGTAATTTCATTTTAAGCATTTATATTATCTTTTAAATATTGAAATGTTAATGTGAATTTACTGATCTACAATTTGTTTTCTTGAAGAAAAGTACATTTACAACCTCTGACAAACGTTTAACATGTGCTGTTAAACTATAAACAACGTAATTCATAGATGAGAAAGCTATGTTTAATCTTTTCCAAAAATGAATTCATTTCAATGCAGCTTCATATGAGCATTTATTACGTTTTGATCGAAATTTAAATGCGAATTTCATTATCTACATTTTGTTTTCAGGTTGTATAGTGTATTTTTAAACTTCTTTTAACGTTTTACAAAGGTTATTAAAATTTAAACATGGAAGTTCATAGATGTGAAAAAATGCTTAAACATTTCTCACAAAAGCATTTTATTTTGTTTGTCATTTCATATTGAGCATTCTGATCATTCTTTTTAAAATTGTGAATTTTAAATGTGAATTTACTGATCTACATTTGGTTTCTTGAAGAAAAGTACTTTTACAACCTCTGACAAACTTTTACATGTTCTCTTCAACTATAAACAACGTAGTTCATAGATGAGAAAGCAATGTTTAATCTTTAATAAAATGCATTCAATTCAATGTTCGTACCTTCATATTAGCATTTATTTATACTTTTTGAAATTGAAATTTAAATGCGAATTTCTTTGCCTACATTTCGTTTTCTGGTTCGATAGTATATTTTAAAACTAAACGTTTTACAAAGGCTATTAATATTTAAATATGAAAGTTCATAGATGTGAAAAAATATTTAAAGATTTCTCAAAAAAGCATTTTATTCTATGTTTGTAATTTTATTATAACCATTTGTATTATTCTTTTAAATATTGATGTGTAAATGTAAATTTACTCATCCACAATTGGGTTTCTTGAAGAAAAGTATGTTTTAAACCTCTAACAAACGTTTTACACGTGCTGTTAAACTATAAACGACGTAGTTCTTAGCAGAGAAAGATTGTTTAATCTTTTCCTAAAATGCAGCTTCATTTAGCATTTATTTATACATTTTCAACCTGAAAATTAAATGCGAATCTCCTTATCTACAATTTGTTTTCTGGATCTATAGTATATTTTTAAACTGCTTTAAACTTTTTACAAAGGCTATGAATATTTAAACATGAAGTTCATAGATGTAAAGAAATGCTTAAACATTTCTCAAAAAAGCATTTTATTTTATGTTTGTAATTTCATTTTAAGCATTTATATTATCTTTTAAATATTGAAATGTTAATGTGAATTTACTGATCTACAATTTTTTTTCTTGAAGAGAAGTACATTTACAACCTCTGACAAACGTTTAACATGTGCTGTTAAACTATAAACAACGTAATTCATAGATGAGAAAGCTATGTTTAATTTTTTCAAAAAATGAATTCATTTCAATGGTTGCAGCTTCATATTAGCATTTATTACGATCTGATCGAAATTTAAATGCGAATTTATCTGCATTTTGTTTTCTGGTTGTATAGTGTATTTTTAAACTTCTTTAAACGTTTTACATAGGTTATTAATATGAAACATGAAAGTTCATGGATGTGAAAAAATATTTAAAGATTTCACTAAAAAGCTTTTTATTCTATGTTTGTAATTTCATTATAAGCATTTATATTCTTCTTTTAAATGTTGATGTGTAAATGTAAATTTACTCATCCACAATTGGGTTTCTTGAAGAAAAGTATATTTTAAACCTCTAACAAACGTTTTACACGTGCTGTTAAACTATAAACAACGTAGTTCTTAGCAGAGAAAGATTGTTTAATCTTTTCCTAAAATGCAGCTTCATATTAGCATTATATTTTACATTTTGAAATTGTAATTTAAATGCGAATTTCTTTGCCTACTCTTCGTTTTCTGGTTGCATAGTATATTTTTAAACTGCTTTAAACGTTTAACAAAGGCTATGAATATTAAACATGAAAGTTCATAGATGTGAAGAAATGCTTAAACATTTCTCAAAAAAGCATTTTATTTTATGTTTGTAATTTCATTTTAAGCATTTATATTATCTTTTAAATATTGAAATGTTAATGTGAATTTACTGATCTACAATTTGTTTTCTTGAAGAAAAGTACATTTACAACCTCTGACAAACGTTTAACATGTGCTGTTAAACTATAAACAACGTAGTTCTTAGATGAGAAAGCTATGTTTAATCTTTCCCAAAAGTGCGTTCATTTCAATGTTTCCAGCTTTATATTTGCATTTATTTATACTTTTTCAAACTGAAAATTAAATGCGATTTCCTTATTTAATTATTAATATTTAAACATGAAAGTTCATAGATGTGAAAAAATTTCTCAAATAAGCAATTTTGTAATTTAAAGCATTTATATTATTCTTTTAAATTTTGAAATATAATGTGATTTTATTGATCTATTTTCTTGAAGAAAAAGTATTTTTTCAAGCTCTGACACATGTTTTACATGTGCTGTTAAACTATAAATAACGTAGTTCTTAGCTGAGGAAGCTATGTTTAATCTTTTCCTAAAATGCAGCTTCATATTAGCATTATATTTTACTTTGTGAAATTAAAATTTAAATGCGAATTTCTTTGCCTACACTTCCTTTTCTGGTTGCATAGTATATTTTTAAACTGCTTTAAACGCTTTACAAAGCCTATGAATATTAAACATGAGAGTTCATAGATGTGAAACAATTTTTTAATATTTTTGAAAAATACATTTGCATTAATGTTTATAGATTCAGTTTGGAAATTATACGATGGTTTTTAAACTTGAAATGTAGATATGAATTTACTCTTCTACATTTCGTTTCGTTAAAGAAAAGTGTTGTTATAAACTCTGACAAACGTTTTACGTATGTTTATATATAAACGATGGTGTACATAGCTGAGAAAACTATGTTTAATCCTATCCTAAAAGGCATTGAATTCAATGTTTGCAGCTACATATTAGCATTTATTTATACTTTTTCAAATTGAAAATTAAATGCGAATTTCTTTATCTACATTTTGTTTCCCGGTTGTAATGTATATTTTTCAACTTCTTTAAACGTTTTACAAAGGCTATTCAAATTTAAACATGAAAGTTCAAAGATGTGAAAAAATGTTTAAACATTTCTCAAAAAAGTATTTTGTTTCATTTTTGTAATTTCATTTTAAGAATTTATATTATTTTTTTAAAAATGGATATGTAAATGTGAATTTACTGATCTACATTTTGGTTTCTTGACAACCTTTGACAAACGTTTTACAAGTTCTGTTAAACTATAAACAACATAGTTCATAGCTGAGAAAGCTATGTTTAATCTTTTCCTAAAATACATTCATTTCAATGTTTGCAGCTTCATATTAGCATTTATTATGTTTTGAACTTGAAATTTAAATGCGAATTTCTTTACCTACACTTTTTTTATGGTTGTATAGTATATTTTTAAACTTCTTTAAACATTTTACAAAGGCTATTAATATTTAAACATGACAGTTCATAGGTGCGAAATATTGTTTAAACATTACCCAAAAATACATATATGTTTGCAGCTTCATTTTTGAGGCCGTGGTGAAATTTTGAATGGAGTGCTGTGGTTGGGCATGTGGTTTAAGGTTGTGTGTTGCGAATGGGTGTGGGAGAAAGAGTGTGTACAAGTGAGTGTGGAGGGAGGGTGAGTGGTGGGGGTGCGTGTGGTGTGTGGGTGTGTGGTGAGTGGGCGTGTCATGCGTGGGTGTGTGGGAGAAGGTGTGTGGTGAAGGGAGTGTGTTGGGAGGGCATCCGGTCAGAGGGGGTGTGGAACGAGGGAGTATGGGAGAGGTAGTGTGGTGAACTGTGATGGGAGGGAGTGTGGTTGTAAGTGTGGTTAGAGGAAGTGTGGGATAAGGGGTTTAATATAGGCAATGTGGTGGGAGGGTTTGTGGGGGAAGGTATTGTGAGGATGAATGTGGTAGAAGGAGTGTGGTGAAAGAAGTGTGGTGGGAGGACGTGTGGTTAGAGTGCGCGTGGTGGGAGGGCGGGTGTTTGGGGGACGTGTGGTTCTAGGACGTGTGGTGGAATGGAATGAGGATAAGGGAGAGTATTGTGAGGGTGTGTGGAGCTAGGGAGTGTGGGATAAGGAGTGTGAGGTAAGGAGTGTGGTGAAGGGAGTGTATTGGGAGGGTATGAGGGCGTGTGGAGCGATGGAGTGTGAGAGAAGGAGTGTGGAGAAGGGAGAGTGGTTTGGGGGCGTGTGGTGCGAGGGTGTGTGGGTGAAGGAGTGTGGTGAAGGGACTGTGCTGGGAGGGCGTGTTGTGCGAGGGCGTGTGGATGCCTGGGCTTGTGGGAGAAGCAATATGTTGAAGGGAGAGTGGTAGGAGAAAGTGTAAGAAGGATATGGTGAAGAGACTGTGTTTGGAGGGTGTGTGGTGCGAGGACATGTCGTGCGAGTTAGTGTGGGAGGAGTGTGGTGGGAGGGTATGTGGGAGCAGGAGTGTGGTGAAGGGAGTTTGCTAGGAGGGCGTGTGGTGGAAGGGCGTATGGTGGGTGGGCGTGTGGTGGGATGCCGTGTGGTGCGACGGAAAGTGGGGAAAGGTAGTGTGGCCTATGATCTCAGTTGATTAAACAGCACATGTAAAACGTTTGTCAGAGGTTGTAAAAATACCTAGCCTAATATAGAACACTAAATTCACATCCAATTTAAATAAGTATAATATAATTTCGAAAATGAAACAACAAACATTATTATAAATTGATTTATGGGAAATGATTAAACAATGATTCTCATATGAACTGCCATGTTCAAATATTAATAGCCTTTCTAAAATGTAAAAAATTGTTAGAGTCTTGAAAATATAATTATCTTAAAGAAAACAAAATGTCGATCAGGAAATTCACGTCCACATTTAAGTTTTAAAAAGAATAATATACAGGCTAAAATGAAACTACTAACATCAAAATAAATGCATTTTTTGCGAAATGTTTATCAATTCATTGTTTTACATCTATGAACTTTCATGTTTAAATATTAATAAGACTTGTAAAACTTTTAAAGAATTTTAAAAATATACTTTACAACCAGAAAACATAATGTAGATAAAGTAATTCGAATAAATGCTAAAATGAAGCTGCAAACATTGAAATAAATTCCCTTTGCCACACTCCTGGTCACAAACTGCTTCGCACCACACTCTCGCCCACCACATGGAGTCCCACCACACTTCTTTCACCATACTTCTTCTCCCTTACACTTCCACACAATACATTTCCATACAAGCCCTCCCACCACACTCCTTCTCCACACGTCAAGCCACCATATTCCTTGGCACCACATGTCCTCCCACCACACGCACTCCCACCACACTCCATTAACCACACTCCTTGACTCACATTTCCACACACCACACATCCTCGCACCACACAGAATCCCACCACAATCCCTCCGACAACACACCCTTCACCTCACTTCTTCTAACACACTCCTCCCCACACTAACTTTCACCACACACCTTCGCAATACATGCCCTCCCATCACACTTATTCTCCCACATTTCCTCTTTCCACACGCCCTCCCACCACACTCCCTTCCACCTCATCCCCTCCCAAAACCCTCCATTCACCACACTATTTATTACACACTCCCTCCCACCACATGTCCTCCCACCACGTTCCCTTCACCACACTCCTTCTCCCAAATTCTCACGCACCACACAGTCTGGCACCACACGCACTCCCACCACAGTCCCTCCCACCACACTCCCTTCACTACACACCATCTACCACACACCCTCGCACCACACACCCATTCTCCACACTCCTTCGCACCACACTCCCTTGCAACATATGCACTCCCCAGACTCGCCCTCCCCCTACTCCTCTCAGTTCACCACACCCCTTCTCCCAAACTCCCTCGCACCAGTCAACCTCGCACCATATATCCTTGCCACACACACACCCTCCCAAACTAACTGCCTTTACCATACACTTTTACCACACTCACTCGCACACACACCTTCACACCACACGCCCTCACACTAATCTCCCTTCTCCACACTCACTTCACCACACGACTTATCACTCCACACACCCTCCGACTGGGCGTCCTCCCACCACACTCCCTTCACTACACACCTCTACAACACACCCTCGCACCACACGCCCATTCTCCACACTCCTTCGCACCACACGCACTCCCACCACTCGCCCTCCCACCACACTCAGTTCACCACAATCCTTCTCCCATATTCCCTCACACCAGTCAACCTCGCATCACATGTCCTCACGACACACACCCTCCCAACACACACTCTTCACCATATCCTTTTACCACACACACTCGCACCACTCACCATTACATCACACGCCCAACCACCACATTCCATTCACCAGTTCACCACACGCCCTCCAACCACACGACCTTCCACCTCATCCCCTCCCAAAACACTCCCTTCACCTCACTCCTTATCCCACGCGACCTCACGCTACTCTCCCTACTGCACACTCACTCGCACCACATGCCCAGTCACCACACATCCTCCCACGAGACTTCATTCACCACAGCTCCACCCTCCATTTCCCTTCGCAGCACATGCCCTCATACCACACGTCCTCCCACCACATGCCCAACCACCAAACTCCATCCGCAACACTCCTTCTCAAATACTCCTTCTCTCCACACACTCTCCTACCACACGTTCTCCCACCACACTTCGTTCAGCACACTTTATCTCCCTTACACTTCTCCAGAATACCTTTCCCTACAAACCGTTTGAACACATTCCTTCTCCACACGTCAATCCACCACATTCCTTCTCACCACATGCCCTCCCACCACACACTCTTCACCATATTCCTACTCACATACTCCCTCACACCACATGCCATCCTACCACTCTTCTCCCACCAAATTCTCTTCACCACACTCCTGGTCGCATACTCTTTTGCAATGGAGAGTTGTGTGAGGGCGTGTGGTGTGAGGGAGTGTGTGATAAGGAGTGTGGTGAAGCGAGTGTTTTGGGAGGGGATGAGGTGGAAGGGCGTGTGGTGGGAGGGCTTGTGGTGAAAGAGTGAAAGGAGAGTGGTGGTTGGGCATGAGGTGGGAGAGTGTGTGGAGCGAAGTGTTTGACCAGGAGTGTGGTGAGCGGAGTTTGGTGGGAGAGCATGTGGTGGGAGGGCGTGTGGTAAGAGGGCGTGTGGTGCGAAGGAATATGATGGGTGGAGCTGTGGTGAAAGGAGTGCGGTGGGAGGACGTGTGGAAGTTGGGTGCATGGTGGGAGGTCCGCTGTTTGGAGGATGTGTGGTGGTTGTGCGTGTGGTGCGAGTGAGTGTGGAGAAGGGAGAGTAGTGTGAGAGGGTGTGGTGTGTAGGCATGTGGTGAAATGGTGAATGGAGTGTGGTGGCAAGGTGTGTGGTGTAAGGGTGTGAGGTGCGAGTGAGTGTGTTCAAAGAATATGGTAAAGAGAGTTAGTTGGGAGGGTGTATGTGGTCAGGACATGTGGTGCGAGATTGACAGGTGCGAGGGAGTTTGGGAAAAGGGGTGTGGTGAACTAAGAGGAGGGTTAGGGTTAGGGTTAGGGTTAGAGTTAGGGTTAGGGTTAGGGTCACTCACATCACACACCCTCCCACCACATGTCCTACCACCACACTCCACATTTCTACCCACTCCTTAACACCACACACCCTCACACTACTCTCCCTTCTCCACACTCACTCGCACCACACGCCCTCCCACCACATGCCCTCCCACCACACTCACTTCACATCACTGCTTCTCACATACTCCGTCGCTCCACACACCCTCCGAACGGACGCCCTCTCACCACACTCCCTTCACCACACTCCTCCAACACACCCTCGCACCACACGCCATCTCAGCACACTCCCTCGCACCACACTCCCTCGCAACATAGGCACTACGCCCACTCGCCGTCCCACCACTCTCAATTCACCACACTCCTTTTCCTACACTCCCTCTCACCAGTCACCCTCGCAGCACATGTCCTCGCCACACACACCCTGCCTACTAACTCTCTTTACCATATCCTTTTACCACACTCACTAGCACAACACACGCTTAAACCACACGCCTTATCACAACACTCCATTCACCTGTTCAACACACTCACTCGCACGACACTCCTACCCACCACATGTCCTCCAACCACACTCCATTCACCACACTCCTTGACACATATTCCCACACACCACACACCCTCGCACCACAAGGACTCCCACCAGAGTCCCTCCGACCACACACCCATCACCACACTTCTTCTAACACATTCTGCCCCACACTAACTTTCACCACACACCTTCGCAACACATGCCCTCCCACCACATTGCCTAAATCACACTCCTTATCCCACACTTTCTCTAACCACAATCCCTCCAACCTCACTCCCTCCCATAACACTCACCTCACCACACTTACCTCTCCCATACACTCTCGCTCCACACACCCTCTGACCGGATGCCCTCCCACCGCACTCCCTTCACCACACACACCTTCTCCCACACACCCACGCATGGCACGCCCACAGACCGCACTCCGTCGCACCACACGCACTCCCCCCACTCGCCCTCCCACCACTCACACTTCGCCACACTCATTCTCCCACCCTCATTCGCACGACAAAACCAAGAACCACATGTCCGCACACCTCACACCCTACCAACACACTCCTTTCACTATACTCCACATTCCCTCGCACCACACACTAACACACCACACGCACTCCCACCAACCTCCCTTCAGCATTGCCCCTCACGCCCTCCCACCAGATGCCCTCGCATTACACGCACATCAACTTTATAACTTCCCAACACACTCCATTCACCACACCCCTTCTCCCACATTTCCACACACCACACATCCTCGCACCACACGAACTCCTACCACAGTCCCTCCGACCACACACCTTTCACCGCATTTCTTCTAACACACTCCTCCCCACAGTAACTTTCACCACACACCTTTGCAAGACATGCCCTCCCACCACATTGCCTACATCACACTCCTTATCCCACGCTGTCTCTAACCACACACCCTCCAAACACACTCCCTCCCACCACACTCACTTCACCACACTACTTATCACTCCACGCACCCTTCGACTGGGCGTCCTCCCACCACACTCCCTTCACTACACACCTTCTACGACACACCCTCGCACCACACGCCCATTCTCGACACTCCTTCGCACTACACGCACTCCCACCACTCGCCCTCCCACCACACTCAGTTCGCCACAATCCTTCTCCCATATTCCCTCACACCAGTCAACCTCGCATCACATGTCCTCACCACACACACCCTCCCAACACACTCTCTTCACCATATCCTTTTAGCACACTCACTCGGACCACTCACCCTTACATCACACGCCCAACCACCACACTCCATTCACCAGTTCACCACACGCCCTCCAACCACACGCCCTTCCACCTCATCCCTTCCCAAAACACTCCCTTCACCTCACTCCTTATCCCACGTGATCTCACACCACATGCCCTCATGCTACTCTCCCTACTGCACACTCACTCGCACCACACGCCCAGGCACCACACTTCCTCCAAACACATGCCTTCCCACCACGCGCTCAACCACCACACAGACTCCCACCACACTTCTTTCACCACACTTCTCTCCCTACACTACCCTACAATACGTTTCCCTACAAAGCCTTGCACCACACTTCTTTTCCACACGTCCACCCACCACATTCCTTCACAACATACGCATTCCCACCACACGCACTTCCACCACACACGCTTCACCAAACTACTACTCACACACTCCCTCACACCATATGCCCTCCTACCACACGCTATCCTACCACACGACCTCACACCAAACTTACTTCACCATACCACCTCTCACATACTCCCTCGCTCCACACATCCTCTGAACGGACCCCCTCTGTCCACACTCCCTTCACCACACTCCTCCCACCCACTCTCGCACCACACGCCATCTCACCACACGCCCTCCCATTACTCTCCCTTCTCCACACTCACTTGCACCACGCGCCTGAGCACCACACGTCCTCCAAATATCCGCCCACCACCACGTGCCCAACCACCACACGGCCTCCCACCACACTTCTTTCACCACACTTCTTCTCCGGCACACTACCCCACAATACCTTACCCTAGAAACCCTCCCACCACACACCCTCTCAACACACTCCTCCCACACGTCCACCCACCACACTCCTACTCACACACTCCCTCACACCACTCGCCCTCCTCACAAACGCCCTCTCACCACATGCCCTCCTAAAAAACTTCCTTCGCCACACACCTGGTCACACATTTCTTCGCACCACTCATTATCCCACCACACCCTATCCCACCACGCTACCTCAAAGCACATTTCTTTCAACACGCTCCTTCTCCCACACTCCCACGCATCATACAACCTTACACCACACGCACTCCCACCACAGTCGCTCCCACCACACACCCTTCACTGCACTCCTTCTAACACACTCATCCCAAACTAACTTTCACCACACTCATTCTCACCACATGGCCCCCCCACCACACTCCCTATATCACACTCCATCTCCCACACTTCCTCTCACCTCACGCCCTCCACCCACACGCCATCCCACCACACTCCCTTCACCACACTCCTTCTCCCACAATCCTTCGCACCACACAAACTCGAACCACACGTCCTCGCACCACACACACTCCCAACACACTCCCTTCACCGGTGTGAAGGAGTGTGGGAGAAGTAGTTTGGTCAAGGTAGTGTGGTGGGAGGGAGTGTGGTGCGACGGCTTTTGGGAGAACGAGTGTGGTGAAGGGAGTGTGGTGGCAGGGCGTGTGCTGCGAGGGAGTATGGTGCGTGGGAGTGTGGGAGAACGATGGTGGTGAAGGGAGAGTCGTAGGAGGGCATATGGTGCGAGGTAGTGTGGGGAAGAGTGGGGGAGAAGGAGTGTGGAAAAGAGAGTGTGGTGTGAGGGCTTGTGGTGGGAGGGGCTGTGGTGCGAAAGAGTCTGGGAGGAGTGTGGTGAAGGGAGTGTGGTGGGAGGGCGGGTGGTGCGAGGGCATTTGGGAGAAGATGTGTGATTAAGGGAGTGTGATGGGAGTGCGTGTGGTGCAAGGTAGTGTGGGGAGGAGTGTGGGAGAAGTCGTGAGGTGCGAGGGAGTTCGGTGGGAGGACATGTGGTGGGACGACGTGTGATGCCTGCAAGTGCGAGTGAAGGAGTGTGGTGAAGGGAATGTGTTGGGATTGCTTGTGGTGGGAGAGTTTGTGGTGGGAGAGTGGATCGTGCGAGGGAGTGTGGGACCAGTAGTGTGGCGAAGGGAGTTTGGTGCGAGGGAGTGTGTGAGAAGTAGTGTGGTAGGAGGCTGTGTGGTGGGAAGGCTTGAGGGTAAAGGTATTGTGGGGAGGAGTGTTTGAGAAGCAGTGCAGTGAAAGAGCGTTAGGTGGCAGGGCGGGTGGTGCGATGGAGTGTGGTGTAAGTTAGTGTTGGGAGGAGTGAGGGAGAATGAGTGTGGTGAAGTGAGTATGTTGGCAGGGCGTGTGGTGCGATGAACAGTGGGAGAGGAAGTGGGATGGTGGGGAGTGTGGTGGAAGGGCGTGTGGTGCGAGGGCGTTTAGTGCGAAGGCGTTTGGTGGAGAAATGGTGAAGGGAGTTTGTTGGGAGGATGTGTCATGCGAGGACGTGTGTTGCGGGTGCCAGTGAGTGTTGTAGAAGGAGAGTGGTGAAGGGAGTGTTGTGGGAGGGCTTCTGGGGAAAGGTAGTGTGGGGAGGAGTGTTGGCGAAGCAGCATGTTGAAGGAAATGTGCTTTGAGGGCGTGTGATTGGGAGAGCATGTAGTGGGAGATTGTGTAGTGTCAGGGAGTGTGTGAGCAGGTGTGTGGCAAAGGCAGTTTGGAGGGAGGGCGTGTGGTATGAAGGAATGTGGTTGGTGGACGTGTGGGAGAAGGAGTGTGGTGGTAGGGTTTGTAGGGAAAGGTATTGTGGGGACGAGTGTGGGAGAAGGATTGTGGTGAAAGAAGTGTAGTTGGAGTACGTGTGCTGGGGGAGCATGTGGTGGGAGGGCGGGTGGTGGGAGGGCGGGTGGAGGAAGGACGTGTGGTGCGAGGGCATGTAGTGCGAGGGAGTGTGAGAAAAGGAGGGTGGAGAAGGGAGAGTGGTTTTAGGACCTGTGTTCCGATGGAGTGTGGGAGAAGGAGTGTGGTGGGAGGGCTTGTGTGGAAAGGTAGTTGTAGTGTGGGAGTTGGTATTTGGAGGAAGATGTGTGGTGGGAGAGCGCGTGGTGTAGGGTTTGTGGTGGGAGGGGATGTGGTTGAAGTGCGTGTGGTGCGAGGACGTGTGGTAGGAGTGCGTTGCGAGAAATTGTTAAGGGAGGTTGGTGGGAGGGTATGTGGTGCGAGGGAGTGTTGGACAAGGTGTGTGGTGAAGTGTGTGTGGTGGGAGGGCGTGTAGTGGGAGGGTTTGTGTGAAAGGCAGTGCGGGGAGTAGTGTGGGAGAAGGAGTGTGGTGAATGAAATGTGGTGTGAGGGCATGTGGAGGGAGAGCGTGTGGTGGGAGAATGTGTTTTGCGATTGAGTGTAAGAGGAGGAATGTGGTAAAGGAAGTGTGGTAGGAGGGCGTGTTGTGGGAGAGTATTTGATAGGAGGGCGTGTCGTGGAATGGCGTATGGTGTGAGAGTGTGTGTGGTAGATTGGAGTATGGTTCGAGGGAGTGTGTGAGAAGTAGTGTGGTGAAGTGAGTGTGGTGGGAGCACATGTGGTAGGAGGGCGTGTGGTGAGAGGTAGTGTGGGAGAAGGAGTGTGGTTGGAGGGACTGTGGTGGGAGTGCGTGTGGTGCGAGGGTGTATGGTGTGTGGGAATGTGGGTCAAGGAGTGTGGTGAATTGAGTGTGGTGGGAGGAAATGTGGTGGAAGGGTCTTTGGTGTGAGTGAGTGTGGTGCGAGTGAGGGAGGAGAAGGGAGAGCAGTGTGAGGGCGTGTGGTGTGAAGGAGTGGGGAGAAATGGTGAATGCAGAGTGGTGGTAGGGTGTGTCATGTAAGGGTGTGTGGTGCGAGTGAATGTGGTTAAAGGATATGGTAGAGAGAGTTAGTTGGGAGGGTGTGTGTGGCGAGGACATGTGGTGCGAGCTTGACTGGTGCGAGGGAGTGTGGGAAAAGGAGTGTGGTGAACTGAGAATGGTGGGAGGGCGATTAGTGGGAGTGCGTGTGGTGCGAGGGAGTGTGGCGCAAGGGAGTGTGGTGAGATAACGTGTGGTGCGAGGCTGTTTTGGAGGAGTGTGGTTAAGGGAGTGCGGTGGGAGGGCTTCCGTTCGGAGGGTGTGTGGAGCGAGGGAGTATGTGAGAAGCAGTGTGGTGAAGTGAGGTATGAGCTTGATGTGCGTGTGATGCGAGGGCGTCTGGTGGGAGGGCGTGGGGTGCAATGTTGAAAGGAGATTGGTGGGAGGGCGTGTCTTGTGAAGATGTGTGGTGCGAGTGAGTGTGGTTAAAGGATATGGTAGAGAGAGTTAGTTGGGAGGGTGTGTGTGGCGAGGTCATGTTGTGCGAGTTTGACTGGTGCAGGGGAGTATGGGAAGAGCGTGTGGTGTGAGGGAGTTTGGGAGAAGGAGTGTAGTGAAGGTTGTGTGGTGGGAGGGCGTGTGGTGCGAGTGTGCATGGTGCAAGTGAGTGTGGGAGAAGTATATGGTGAAGGGATTATGCTTGGAGGGTGTGTGGGGCGAGGACTCATGGTGCAAGGTTGTGTGGTCCGAGGGAGTGTGGGAGAATGAATGTGGTAAGAGGGTGTGTGGGAGAAGGAGTGTGGTGAAGGGAGTGTGCTGGGAGGGCATGTGGTTGGAGGGCTTGTGGAGTGGGGAGGAATGTGGGAGAACGTGCATGGTGAAGGAAATGTGCTGTGAGGTAGCATGGTGGGAGAGCATGTGGAGCGAGGGAGTTTGTGAGGAGGAGTGTGGTGAAGGGTCTGTGGTGGGAGGATGTATGGTGTGAGGGCGCGTGGTGCGATGGGCGGGTGGTGGGAGGACGTGTGGTGCTAGGACGTGTGGTGCGAGGGAGTGTGGAGAAGGGAGAGTAGTGTGAGGGCGTGTGGTGCGAGTGAGTGGGATAAGGAGTGTGGTGAAGCGAGTGTGGGGAGGGGATGAGTTGGAAGGGTGTGAGGCGCGAGGGCGTGTGGTGGGGGTGTGTGGAGAAATGATGGGAGGTCGTGTGGTGCGAGGGTGTTTAGTGCGAATGTGGTGAAAGCAGTGTTTTGGGAGGGGAAGAGGTGGAAGGGCATGTGGTGGGAGGGCGTGAGGTTAGAGCAAGTGTGGAGTAAGGAGTGTGATGTAGGCAATGTGCTGGGAGCCCATGTGGTGCGAAGGTGTGTGGTGAAGGTTAGTGTTGGGAAGAATGTGTTAGAAGAAGTGCTGAGAAGGTTGTGTGGTCGGAGGGACTGTGGTGGGCGTCCGTGTGGCGCGAGGGTGTGTGGTGTGTGGGAATTTGTGTCAAGGAGTGTGGTGAATTGAGTGTGGTGGGGGGGCATGTGGTGGGAGGGCATGTGGTGCGAGTGAGTGTGGTGAACTGAGAGTAGTGTGAGGGCGTGTGGTGTGAAGGAGTGGTGAGAAATGGTGAATGGAGTGTGGTGGTAGGACGTGGTGGGAGGGTGTGTGGTGCCAGTTAGTGTGGTGAACTGATGAACCGAGTGTGGTTGTAGGGCGTGTGGTGTAAGGGTGTGTGGTGCTAGTGAGTGTGGTAAAAGCATATGGTAGAGAGAGTTAGTTGGGAGGGTGTGTGTGGTGAGGACATGTGGTGCGAGGTTGACGCGTCCGAGTGATTGTGGGAAAAGGAGTGTGGTGGGAGGGCCAGTGGGGGGAGTGCGTGTGGTGCGAGTGAGTGTAGTGAGTGGGTGTGCCGTACGTGGGTGTGTGGGATAAGGTGTGTGGTGAAGTGAGTGTGGTGGGAGGGCATCCGGTCAGAGGGTGTGTGGAGCAAGAGTGTATGGGAAAGGTAGTGTGGTGAGGTGAGTGTGATGGGAGGGAGTGTGGTTAGAGGGCTTGTGGTTAGAGGCAGTGTGGGATAAGAAGTGTGATTTAGGCAATGTGGTGGGAGGACATGTGTTGTGAAGGTGTGTGGTGAAAGTTCCTGTGGGGAGGAGTGTGTTAGAAGAAGTGCGGTGAAGGGTGTGCGGCGTGAGGTACTGTGGTTGGAGTGCGTGTGGTGCCAGGGTGTGTGGTGTGTGTGAATGTGTGATAAGGAGTGTTGAGAAGGGAGTGTTGAGAAGGAGTGTTGAGAAGGGAGTTGAGAAGGGAAGCGAGTGCATGTGGTGCGAGGGTTTTTGGGAGACTTATTGTGGTGAGGGGAGTGTGGTGGTAGGGCGTGTGGTGGGTGTGTGAGTGGTGGGAGGGCATGTGGGTGAAGCAGAGTGGTGAAGGGAGTGTGTTTGGAAGTTATAAGGTTGATGTGCGTGTGATGCGAGGGCATCTGGTGGGAGGGCGTGAGGGGAAGTGGTGAAGGGAGGTTTGTGGGAGGGCGTGTGGTGTGTTAGTGTGTGGTGCGAGGGACTGTTGAAGAAGGAGTATAGTGAAAGGTGTGTGTTCGTAGGGTGTGAGGTGTGCGGATGTATGGTTCTTGGTTGTGTTGTGCGAATGATTGTGGGAGAATGAGTGTGCCGAAGTGAGTGTGGTGGGAGGGTGAGTAGTGGAGGTGTGTGTGATGCGAGGGAGTGTGGTGAGTGGGCGTGTCGTGCATGGGTGTCTGAGAGAAGGTGTGTGCTGATGGAAGTGTGGTGGGAGGGCATCCAGTCCGAAGGTGTGTGTTGCGAGAGTGTATGGGAGAGGTAGTGTGGTGATGTTAGTGTGATTTCAGGGAGTGTGTTTGGAGGGCGTGCGGTTAGAGTAAGTGTGGGATCAGGAGTGTAATGTAGGCAATGTGGTGGGAGGGCATGTGTTGCGAAGGTGTGTGGTGAAAGTTAGTGTGGGGCAGAGTGTGTTAGAAGAAGTGTGGTGATGGGTGTGTGGTCGGAGGGACTCTGGTGGGAGTCCTTGTGGTGCGAGGGTGTGTGGTGTGTGGGAATATGTGTCAAGGAGTGTGGTGAATTGAGTGTGGTTGGAGGACATGTGGTGGAAGGGAGTGTGGTGCGAGTGAGTGTGTTGAACAGGTGAATGGATTGTTGTGATAAGGCGTGTGGTTTAAGCGTGTGTTCTGCTAGTGAGTGTGGTAAAAGGATATGGTAAAGAGAGTTATTAGGCAGGGTGTGTGTGGCGAGGACATGTGCTGCGAGGGTGACTGGTGAGAGGGAGTGTAGGAAAAGGAGTGTGGTGAACTGAGAGTGGTGGGAGGGAGAGTGGGCGTAGTGCATATGTTGCGAGGGAGTGTGGTGAAGGGAGTGTGGTGAGAGGGCGTCCGTTCGGAGGGTGTGTGGAGCGACGGAGTATGTGAGAAGCAGTGAGGTGAAGTGAGTGTGGTGGGAGGGCATGTGGTGGGAGGGCGTGTGGTGCGAGTGAGTGTGGAGAAGGGAGAGTAGTGTGAGAGTGTGTGGTGTGAAGGAGTGGTGAGGAATGTGGAGTGTGGTGCTAGGACATGTGGTGGGAGGGTGTGTGATGTGAGTGACCCTAACCCTAACCCTAACCCTAACCCTAACCCTAACCCTAACCTTCCTCTTAGTTCACCACACCCCTTTTCCCAATCTTCCTCGCACCTGTCAATCTCGCACCACATGTCCTGACCACATACTCCCTCCCAACTAACTCTCTTTACCATATTCTTTGAACACACTCACTCGCACCACACACCCTTACACCACACACCTTGCCACCACACTCCATTTACCATTTCACCACACACCTTCACACCACACCCTCTCACACTACTCTCACTTCTCCACACTCACTCGCACCACACGCACAACCACCACACATCCTCCAAACAGCGGCCCTCCCACCATGCACCCAACTACCACACGTCCTCCCACCACCCTCCTTTCACCACAACTCCACCCATCATATTCCTTCACACCACACGCCCTCTTACCACATGCTCTCCCACCAAACTCCGTTCACCACACTCCTGGTCTAACACTTCTTTGCTCCACACACTCTCCCACCTCATGCCCAACCACCACACTCCTTTCACTATTTCACCACAAGCCCTCCCACCACACGCCCTTCCACCTCATCCCCTCCCAAAACACTCCCTTCACCACACTCCTTATCACACACTCCCTCACACCACACGCCCTCACACAACTCTCCATTCTCCACATACACTCGCACCACACGACCAAGCACCACAGGTCCTCCAAACACCCGCGCTCGCAGCACGCGCCCAACCACGCACAAGTACTCCCACCACACTTCTTTCACCACACTCTTCTCCTTTACACTTCCACACAATACCTTTCCCTACAAGCCTTCCCACCATACTCCCTCTCCACACGTTAACCCACCATATTCCTTCGCATCACACGCCCTCCCAACACACGCACTCCGACCACATACCCTTCACAGCACTCCTACTAACACACTCCCTCACACTACATGCCCTACTACCACACGCCCTCCAACCACACCCCTCCCACCACTCTCACTTCACCACACTACTCCAATACTCCCTTGTTCCACACATCCTCTGACCGGACACCTTCCCACCACACTCCCTTCTCCACACTCCTTCACCCACACACCCTCGCACCACACGCATTCCCACAACCTGCCTCCCACCACACTCACTTCACCACACTCCTTCCCCCACACTCTCTCGCACCACACTGGCTCCCACCACATTCCTTCTCTCACACTCCCTGGCACCACATGCCAAGGCACCACACGTCCTTCCTTCTCTCGCCCTCCCACCTCCACCCTCCCACCACGTGCTCTCCAATCCACGTCCTGCCACCACACTTCTTTCACCACACACTTTCTCCCACACTCCTCCCCACAAAACCTTTACCCACAAGGCCTCCCACCACACTCCTACTCCCACACAGCCTCCCACCACATTCCCTCGCACAACAGGTCCTCCCACCACAAACACTTCAACAAACTCCTTCTCACACACAACCTCGCACCAGACGCCCTCCCACCTCACGAGCTGGCAGCACACGCCCTTCACCACACTCCTTCTCCCACACTCCCTCGCAGCACACTCCTTCTCACACACTCCCTCAAACCACTCAAACTCGCTCCAAACGTCCGCGCCCCACACACCCTCCCAAAAAATCCCTTCAACATATCCTTGGTGGTTGGGCATGTGGTGGGAGGACGTGTTGTACGAAGGAAATGTGGGAGAATGAGTGTGATGTAGGCAATGTGTTGGGAGGGCATGTATTGCGAAGGAGTGTGTTGAAAGTTAGTGTGGGGAGGAGTGTGTTAGAAGAAGTGAGGTGAAGGGTGTGTGGTCGGAGGGATTGTGGTGGGATTCCGTGTGATGCGACGATGTGTGGTGTGTGGAAATGTGGGTCAAGGAGTGTGGTCACTGGAGTGTGGTGGGAGGACGTGTGTTGGGAGGGCTTTTGTGTAAAGGTAGTGTGGGGAGCAGGGTGGGAGAAGGTGGCTGGTGAAAGAAATGTGGTGTGAGGTTGTGTGGTGGGATAGCGTGTGGTGGCAGAGTGTGTGGTGCAAAGGAGTGTGTAACGAGCATTGTGGCGAAGGGAGTTTGGTGGGAGGGCATGTGGTGGCAGAGTGTGTGGTGCAAAGGAGTGTGTAACGAGCATTGTGGCGAAGGGAGTTTGGTGGGAGGGCATGTGGTGGGAGGGCGTGTGGTATGGGGCGTGTGGTGTGAGTGAGTGTGTGAGTAGGAGGGTCATGAAGGGTGTGTGGTGGGAGGGACTGTGGTGGGAGTGCGTGTGGTGTGAAGGTGTGTGTGTCATGGGAATGTGGGAGAAGGAGTGTGGTGGGAGGGCGTGTGGTAGGAGGTGTGTGGTGAAAGCAGTGTTTTGGGAGGGGATGAGGTGAAAGGGCATGTGGTGGGAGGGCGTGTGGTTAGTGGAAGTGTGGAGTAAGGAGTGTGATGTCGGCAATGTGGTGGGAGCCCATGTGGTGCGAAGGTGTGTGGTGAAGGTTAGTGTTGGGAGGAATGTGTTAGAAGAAGTGCTGTGAAGGTTGTGTGGTCAGAGGGATTGTGGTGGGCGTCCGTGTGGCACGAGGGTGTGTGGTGTGTGGGAATGTGAGTCAAGGAGTGTGGTGAATTGAGTGTGGTGGGGGGCATGTGGTGGGAGGGCATGTGGTGCGAGTGAGTGTGGAGAACTGAGAATAGTGTGAGGGCGTGTGGTGTGAAGGAGTGGTGAGGAATGGTGAATGGAGTGTGGTGGTAGGACGTGGTGGGAGGGTGTGTGGTGCGAGTCATTGTGGTAAAAGTATATGGTAGAGAGTGTTAGTTGTGAGGGTGTGTGGGGTGAGGACATGTGGTGCGAGGTGGACTCGTGCGGGTGAGTGTGGGAAAAGGTGTGTGGTGAACTGAGAGTGGTGGGAGGGCGAGTGGGGTGAGTGCGTGTGGTGCGAGGGAGAGCCGTCTGTGGGCGTGCCGTGCGTGGGTGTGTGAGAGAAGGTGTGTGGTGAAGGGAGTGCGGTGGGACGGCATCCGGTCAGAGGTTGTGTGGAGCGAGAGTGTATGGGAGAGTTAAGTGTGGTCAGGTGAGTGTGATGGGAGGGAGCATGGTTGGAGGGCTTGTGGTTAGAGGAAGTGTGGGATAAGGAGTGATATTTAGGCAATGTGGTGGGAGGACATGTGTTGTGAAGGTGTGTGGTGAAAGTTCCTGTGGGGAGGAATGTGTTAGAAGATGTGCGGTGAATGCTGTGTGGTGAGAGGGACTGTTGTTGGAGTGCGTGTGGTGTGAGGGAATGTGGGATAAGGTGTGTGGAGAAGGGAGTGTGGTGGGAGTACTTGTGGTGGGAAGGCTTTTGGGTAAAGGTAGTGTGGGGAGGAGTGTGGGAGAAGGAGCGTGGTGAAGGAAATGTGGTGTGAGGTAGTGTGGTGGGATATCGTGTGGTGGGAGAGTGTGTGGTGCAAAAGAGTGTGTGACAAGGAGTGTGGCGAAGGGAATTTGGTGGGATGGCGGGTGGTAGGAGGGCATGTGGTGTGAGGGAGTATGTGAGTAGGAATGTGGTGAAGGGTGTGGTGGGAGTGCGTGTAGTGGGAGGGCATGTGGTGCCAAGGAATGTGGTGGGTTGACGTGTGGAGAAGGAGTGTGATGGGAGGGCTTGTATGGAAATGTATTGTGGGGAAGTGTAAGGGAGAAGAAGTATGGTGAAAGAAGTGTGGTGGGAGTCCATGTGGTGGGCGAGAGTGTGGTGCGAAGGAGTTTGTGACCAGGAGTGTGGCAAAGGGAATTTATTTCAATGTTTGCAGCTTCATTTTAGCATTTATTTATACTTTTTGAAATTGAAATTTAAATTCGAATTACTTTATCTACATTTTGTTTTCTGGTTGTAAAGTATATTTTTAAAATTCTTTAAAAGTTTTACAAGTCTTATTAATATTTTAACATGAAAGTTCATAGATTTAAAACAATGAATTGATAAACATTTCGCTAAAAAAGCAGTTATTTTGATGTTCGTAGTTTCATTTTAGCCTGTATATTATTCTTTTTAAAATTTAAATGTGGATGTGAATTTCCTGATCGACATTTTCATTTCTTTAAGATAATTACTTTTTCAAGCCTCTGACAATTTTTTACATTTTAGAAAGGCTATTAATATTTGAACATGGCAGTTCATATGAGAATCATTGTTTATTCATTTCCCAAAAATCCATTTATATTAATGTTTGTTGTTTCATTTTCGAAATTATATTATACTTCTTTATATTGGAAACGTAGATGTGAATTTAGTGTTCTATATTAGGCTAGGTATTTTTACAACCTCTGACAAACGTTTTACATGTGCTGTTTAATCAACTGAGATCATAGGCCACACAACCTTTCCCCACTTTCCGTCGCACCACACGGCAACCCACCACACGCTCACCCACCATACGCCCTTCCACCACACGCCCGCCTAGCAAACTCCCTTCGCCACACTCCTGCTCCCACACATCCTCCCACCACACTCCACCCACACTAACTCGCACCACATATCTTCGCACCACACACTCTCCAAACACAGTCTCTTCAGCATATCCTTCTTACACTTTCTCCTACCACTCTCCCTTCAACATATTGCTTCTCCCACTAGCCCAGGTATCCACACGCCCTCGCACAACACGCCCTCCCAGCACAGTCCCTTCACCACACTCCTTCTCCCACACGCCCTCGCACCACACGCCCTTGCACCTCATACCCTCCCAATACACTCCCTTCAGCACACTCCTTACCTCACACTCCTTATCCCACACTCCCTAGCTCCACACACCCTCACAATACTCTCTCTTATGCACATTCCATCGCACCACACGTCCTAGAACCACACGTCCCCCAAACACCCGTCCTCCCACCACGCGCCCTCCAACCACACGTCCTCCCACCACACTTCTTTCACCACACTCCTTCTACCACATTCATCCTCACAATACCTTCCCCCACAAACCCTCCCACCACATTGTCTACATTAAACCCCTTATCCCACACTTCCTCTAACCACACCTCTTACAACCACACTCCCTCTCATCACAGTGCACCACACTACCTCTCCCATACTCCCTCGCTCCACACACCCTCTGACCGGATGCCCTCCCAACACACTCCCTTCACCACACACCTTCTCCCACACACCCATGCATGACTCGCCCACACATCACACACCCTCACACCACACGCACCCCCACCACTCACCCTCCCACCACACTCACTTCTCCAAACTCTTTCTCCCACACCCTTTCGCAACACACAACCTTAAACCACACGCCCAACAACAGCACTCCATTCACCATTTCACCACGCCCTCAAAAAATGAAGCTGCAACCATATATGTATTTTTGGGTAATGTTTAAACAATATTTCAAACCTATCAAATGTCATGTTTAAATATTAATAGCCTTTGTAAAACGTTTAAAGAAGTTTAAAAATATACTATACAACAAGAAAACAAAATGTAGAGAAAGAAATTTGCATTTCAAAAATTATGAATAAACGCTAATATGAAGCTTCAAACATTGAAATGAATGCATTTTAGGAAACGATTAAACATTGCTTTCTCAGGTGTGAACTACGTTGATTATAGTTTAACAGAACATGTAAAACGTTTGTCAGAGGTTGGAAAAGAACTTCTTCAAGAAACCAAATTGTAGATCAGTAAATTTGCAATTACATTCTAATTTTAAAAACAATAATATGTGCTTAAAATGAAATTACAAACATAAAATAAAATGTTTTTTTGAGAAATGTTGAATTTTTTTCACATCTATAAACTTTCATGTTTAAATATTAATAGCCTTTGTAAAACTTTTTTTAACGTTTTACAAAGGTTATTAATATTTAAACATGAAAGTTCATCGGTGAAAGAATGCTTAAACATTTCTCAAAAATGCATTTTATTTTATGATGGTAATTTCATTTTAAGCATTTACTATGGTATATTTCTTGTAAATATTGTAATGTAAATGTGAATTTACTAATCTACATTTGGTTTTTTGAAGAAAAGTACTTTTACAACCTCTGACAAACTTTTACGTTCTGTTAAACTATAAACAACGTAGTTCATAGATGAGAAAGCTATGTTTAATCTTTCATAAAATGCATTCAATTCAATGTTTGCAGCTTCATATTAGCATTATATTTTACTTTTTGAAATTGAAAATTAAATCCGAATTTCTTTGCCTACACTTCGTTTTCTGGTTGCATAATATATTTTTAAACTGCTTTAAACGTTTTACAAAGGCTATGAATATTTAAACATGAAAGTTCATAGATGTGAAACAATTTTTAAATATTTCTGAAAAATACATTTGCATTAATGTTTTTAGATTCAGTTTGGAAATTATACGATGGTTTTTAAACTTGAAATGTAGATATGAATTTACTCTTCTACATTTCGTTTCGTTAAAGAAAAGTATTGTTATAAACTCTGACAAACGATTTACGTATGTTTATATATAAACGATGGTGTACATAGCTGAGAAAACTATGTTTAATCTTTTCCTAAAATGCATTCAATTCAATGTTTGCAGCTACATATTAGCATTTATTTATACTTTTTCAAATTGAAAATTAAATGCGAATTTCTTTATCTACATTTTGTTTCCCGGTTGTAATGTATATTTTTCAACTTCTTTAAACGTTTTACAAAGGCTATTAATATTTAAACATGAAAGTTTAAAGATGTGAAAAAATGTTTAAACATTTCTCAAAAAAGTATTTTGTTTTATTTTTGTAATTTCATTTTAAGGATTTATATTATTTCTTTAAAAATTGATATGTAAATGTGAATTTACTGATCTACATTTTGGTTTCTTGACAACCTTTGACAAACGTTTTACAAGTTCTGTTAAACTATAAACAACGTAGTTCATAGCTGAGAAAGCTATGTTTAATCTTTTCCTAAAATACATTCATTTCAATGTTTGCAGCTTCATATTAGCATTTATTACGTTTTGAACTTGAAATTTAAATGCAAATTTCTTTATCTACATTTTTTTTATGGTTGTATAGTATATTTTTAAACTTCTTTAAACGTTTTACAAAGGCTATTAATATTTAAACATGAAAGTTTATAGATGTGAAACAATTTCAACATTTCTCAAAAAAACATTTTATTTTATGTTTGTAATTTCATTTTAAGCATATATTAATCTTTTTAAAATTTTGAATGTAATTGTAAATTTACTGATCTACAATTTGGTTTCTTGAAGAAGTTCTTTTCCAACCTCTGACAAACGTTTTACATGTGCTGTTTAATCAACTGAGATCATAGGCCACACTACCTTTCCCCACTTTCCGTCGCACCACACGGCATCCCACCACACGCGAGTGGGCGAATCATGCGTGGGTGTGTGGGAGAAGGTGTGTGGTGAAGGGAGTGTGTTGGGAGGGCATCCGGTCAGAGTGTGTGTGGAGCGAGGGTGTATGGGAGAGGTAGTGTGGTGAACTGTGATGGGAGGGAGTGTGGTTGTAAGAGGTGTGGTTAGAGGAAGTGTGGGATAAGGGGTTTAATGTAGGCAATGTGGTGGGAGGGTTTGTGGGGGCTATTGTGAGGATGTATGTGGTAGAAGGAGTGTGGTGAAAGTAGTGTGGTGGGAGGACGTGTGGTTGGAGGGCGCGTGGTAGGAGGGCGGGTATTTGGGGGACGTGTAGTTCTAGGACGTGTGGTGCGATGGAATGTGGATAAGGGAGAGTATTGTGATGGCGTGTGGAGCGATGGAGTGTGAGGTAAGGAGTGTGGTGAAGGGAGTGTATTGGGAGGGTATGAGGTGCAAGGGCGTGTGGTGCGAGGGCGTGTGGAGCAATGGAGTGTGAGAGGAGGAGTGTGGAGAAGGGAGAGTGGTTTGGGGGCGTGTGGTGGGAGGGTGTGTGGGAGAAGGAGTGTGGTGAAGGGAGATTGGTAGGAGGGCGTGTAGTGGAAGGGCGTATGGTGGGTGGGCGTGTGGTGGGATGCCGTGTGGTGCGATGGAAAGTGGGGAAAGGTAGTGTGGCCTATGATCTCAGTTGATTAAACAGCACATGTAAAATGTTTGTCAGAGGTTGTAAAAATACCTAGCCTAATATAGAACTCTAAATTCACATCTTCGTTTCCAATTTAAAGAAGTATAATATAATTTCGAAAATGAAACAACAAACATTAATATAAATGGACTTTTGGGAAATGATTAAACAATGATTCTCATATGAACTGCCATGTTCAAATATTAATAGCCTTTCTAAAATGTAAAAAATTGTTAGAGGCTTGAAAAAATAATTATCTTAAAGAAAACAAACTGTCGATCAGGAAATTCACCTACACATTTAAATTTTAAAAAGAATACTATACAGGCTAAAATACATTCATTTCAATGTTTGCAGCTTCATATTAGCTTCATCAAAATCAATGCTTTTTTTGCGAAATGTTTATCAATTCATTGTTTTACATCTTTCATGTTTAAATATTAATAGGACTTGAAAAACTTTTAAAGAATTTTAAAAATATACTTTACAACCAGAAAACAAAATGTAGATAAAGTAATTCGAATTTATTTTTCAATTTCAAAAAGTATAAATAAATACTAAAATGAAGCTGCAAACATTGAAATAAATTCCCTTTGCCACACTCCTGGTCACAAACTCCTTCGCAACACACTCTCGCCCACCACATGGACTCCCACCACACTTCTTTCACCATACTTCTCCCTTACACTTCCCCACAATACATTTCCATACAAGCCCTCCCACCACACTCCTTCTCCACACGTCAACCCACCATATTCCTTGGCACCACACGTCCTCCCGCCACATGCACTCCCACCACACCCTTCACCACATTCCTACTCACATACTCCCTCACACCACATGCCCTCCTACCACCCACCCTCCCACCAAATTCTATTCGCCACACTCCTGGTGACACACTATTTTGCACCACACACTCTCCCACCACACGATATCCCACCACACTACCTCACACCACATTTCCTTCACCACACTCCTTCTCCCACACTCCTCCCCAGACTACCTTTACCCAAAAGCCTTCCCACCACACGTCCTCCCACCACACTCCCTTCTCCACACACCTTATCCCACATTCCCTCACACCACACACCATGGCACCACACGCACTCCAACAACAGTCTGTCCCACCACACAGCCTTAACCGCACTTCTTCTAACACACTCCTCCCCACAGGAACTATCACCACACACCTTCACAACACATGCCCTCCCACAACATTGCCTAAATCACACTCCTTATCCCACACTTCCTCTAACCAAAATCCCTCCAACCACACCCCCTCCCATCACACTCACCTCACCATACTACCTCTCCCATACACTCTTCCTCCACACACCCTCTGACCGGATGCCCTCCCACCACACTACCTTCACCACACACCTTCTCCCACACACCCACGTACGGCACGCCCACTCACTACACTCACTCGCACCACACGCACTCCCCCCACTCGCCCTCCCACCACTCTCAGTTCACCACACTCCTATTCCCACAATCACTCGCATGAGTCAACCTCACACGACATGTCCTCACCACACACACCCTCCCAACTAACTCTCTCTACCATATGCTTTTACCACACTCACTCACACCACACACCCTTACACCACACGCCCTACCACCACACTCGTTTCATCAGTTCACCACACTAACTCTCACCACACACCCTCCCACCACGTCCTATCACCACACTCCATTCACCATTTATCACAACTCCTTCACACCACACGCCCTCACACTACTCTCAGTTCTCCACACTCACGCGGACCACATGCCCTCCCACCACATGCCCCCCCACCACACACCTTCGCACTCCTTGGCTCACATTCCCACACACCACACACCCTCGCGCCACACGGACGCCCACCACAGTCCCTCTGACCACACAAGCTTCACAACATTTCTTCTAACACATTCCACCCAACACTAACCTTCACCACACACCTTCGCACCACATGGGCTCCCACCACATTGCCTACATCACAATCCTTACTCCACACTACCTCTAACCACACGCCCTCCCACCACACGCCCTCCCACCACACTCCTTCTCCCACATTCCCACGACACACACACCCTCGCAACACACACCTTCACAACACATGCACTCCCACCACAGTCCCTCCCACCACACACCCTTCATGACCCAGCTACTCACAAACTCACTCACACCACACGCCCACATACCACACGCCCTCCCACCACATGCCCTCCCACCAAACTCCCTTCGCAACAATCCTCGTCACACACTCCTTTGCACCACACACTCTGCCACCACACGCTATCCCACCACACAAGCTCACACCACATTTCCTTCACCAGCCACCTTCTCCCACCCTGCTCCCAACACTACACAAAAGCCCTCCCAACACACGTCCTCCCAACACACGTCCTCCCACCACACTCCATTGACCACACTCCTTGACCCACATTTCCACACACCACACATCCTCGCACCACATGGACTCCCACCACAATCCCTCCGACCACACACCCTTCACCTCACTTCTTCTAACACACTCCTCCCCACACTAACTTTCACCACACACCTTCGCAATACATGCCCTCCCACCATATTGCCTACATCACACTCATTCTCCCACATATCCTCTTTCCACACTCCCTCCCACCACATGTCCTCCCACCACACTCCCTTCACCACACTCCTTCTCCCACATTCTCACGCACCACACACCCTCGCACCACACGCACTCCCACCACAGTCCCTCCCACCACACTCCCTTCACTACACACCTTCGACCACACACCCTCGCACCACACGTCCATTCTCCACACTCCTTCAAACCACACTCCCTCGCAAGATATGCATTCCCCACACTCGCACTCCCCCTACTCCTCTCAGTTCACCACTCCCCTTCTCCCAAACTCCCTCGCACCAACCTCGCACCACATGTCCTCGCCACACACAACCTCCCAAACTAACTGCCTTTACCATACACTTTTACCACACTCACTCGCACACACACCCTTACACCACACGCCCTACCACCACACTCCATTCACCATTTCACCACACACCTTCACACCACACGGCCTCACACTAATCTCCCTTCTCCACACTCACTCGCACCACACGCACTACCACCACAAATCCTCCAAACACCCACACACCCACTATGCACCCAACCACCACATGTCCTCCCACGAGACTTCTTTCACCACAGCTCCACCCTCCATTTTCCTTCGCACCACATGCTCTCGTACCACACGTCCTCCCACCACATGCCCAACCACCAAACTTCATTCGCAACTCTCCTTCTCAAATACTCCATCTCTCCACACACTCTCCTGCCACACGTTCTCCCACCACACTTTTTTCAGCAGACTTCATCTCCCTTACACTTCTCCAGAATACCTTTCCGTACAAACCGTCCGAACACATTCCTTCTCCACACGTCAATCCACCACATTCCTTCTCACCACATGCCCTCCCACGACACACTCTTCACAACATTCCTACTCAGATGCTGCCTCACACCACATGCCATCCCACCAAATTCTCTTCGCCACACTCCTGGTCACACACTCTTTTGCACCACACTCTCTCCCACCACACGATAAACCACCACACTAACTCACACCACATTTCCTTCACCATGCTCCTTCTCCCACACTCCTCCCCACACTACCTTTACCCAAAAGCCCTCCCACCACACGTCCTCGCACCATACTCCCTTCTCAACACTCCTTACCCCACATTCCCACGCACCACACACCCTGGCACCACACGCACTCCAACCACAGTACCTCACGCCACACACCCGGCACCGCACTTCTTCTAACACACTCCTCCCCACAGGAACTTTCACCACACACCTTCACAACACATGCCCTCCCACCACATTGCCTAAATCACACTCCTTATCCCACACTTCCTCTAACCACAGGTCCTCCAACCACACCCCCTCCCATCACACTCACCTCACCATACTACCTCTCCCATACACTCTCGCTCCACACACCCTCTGACCGGATGCCCTCCCACCACACTACCTTCACCACACACCTTCTCCCACTCTCCCACGTACGGCACGCCCACTCACTACACTCACTCGCACCACACGCACAACCACCACACATCCTCCAAACACCGGCCCTCCCACCATGCACCCAACTACCACACGTCCTCCCATCACACTCCTTTCACCACAGCTCCACCCATCATATTCCTTCGCACCACATGCCCTCCTACCACACGCCCTCCCACCACATGCTCTCCCACCAAACTCCATTCACCACACTCCTGGTCAAACACTCCTTCGCTCCACACACTCTTCCACCTCATGCCCAACCACCACACTCCTTTCACTATTTCACCACAAGCCCTCGAACCACACGCCCTTCCACCTCATCCACTCCCAAAACACTCCCTTCACCACACTCCTTATCACACAATCCCTCACACCACACGCCCTCACACAACTCTCCATTCTCCACAATCACTCGCACCACATGACCAAGCACCACAGGTCCTCCAAACACCCGCGCTCGCAGCACGCTCCCAACCACCACAAGTACTCCCACCACACTTCTTTCACCACAATCCTTCTCCAACACTCGTCCCCACAATACCTTTCCCCACAAACCCTCCCACCACACACACTCCCACCACACTCCTTCTCCCACACGTCCACCCACCACATTCCTTCATACCACACGCCCTCCCTCCAAACTGCGTTTGCCACACACCTGCTCACACACTCCCTGACACTACACAATCTCCCACTACATGCTCTCCCAATCACACGCCCTCACAGCACATTTCCTTCAACATGCTACTTCGCCAACACTCCTCCCCACACTACCTTTCCCCAGAAGCCCTCCCACAACACTCCCTTCACCACTCTCCTTCTCCCACACTCACTGGCACCCGCAACACACGTCCTCGCATGACACATCCTCCCAACAAACTCCCTTCACCATTTCTCCACACGCCCTCCCACCAAACGCCTTCACACTAAACGCCCTCGCACCACACGCCCTTCCACCACAGTCCATACCATCCCACTCCATCTCCCACTGTTCATCGCAGCACACGCCCTGCCAACATACTCACTTCACCACACTCATTCTCCCTCACTCCTCCCCACAATACCCTCAAGCCTTCCCACCACACACCCTCCTACCACACTACTGCTCCCACACTCCCTCGCACGATCCACTCTCCCACCACAAACTCTCCCATCACAAGCAATCCCAACACATTCCCTTCACCACACTCCTTCACTCGCACTTGCAAGCATCACACGTCGTCCCACCACATGCCCTCCCACCGAACTCCCTCGCACCCCACGACTTCTCCCACACTCCTCCCCACACTACCTTGCACCACACGCACTCCCATCACACTCCCTTAATCACACATCTTCTCCCAAACGCCCTCGCACCACCCGCCCTCCCACAACACTTCCTTCACCACACTCCTCCCAGACTCTTTCGCACCACACCCCCTCCCACCAGACGCCCTCACACCACGCTCTCTTTACCACACTCCTTCTCCTACACACTTCCCCACACTACCTCGCACCATATGCCCTCCTACGACTCTCCCTTCACCACCATCGTTCTCCCACACTCCCACGCACCACACTCCCTCGCAGCACACTCCCTGCCACCACACTACCTTGAACAAACTACTTCTCCCACAAACCCTCACACCGGTGAGGGGAGTGTGTTTGGAGTGTGTGTGGTGCGAGGACGTGTGGTTCGAGTTTGTGTGGTGCGAAGGAGTGTGGGAGAAGGAGTGTGGTGAAGGGAGTGTGGTGGGAGGGCGTGTGGGTGGAGGGCGTGAGGTAAGAGGAAGTGTGGGAGATGGAGTGTGATATAGGGAGTGTGGTGGGGACGCCATGTGGTGAGAATGAGTGTGGTGAACGTTAGTTTGGGGATGAGTGTGTTAGAAGGAGTGCAGTGAAGGGTGTGTGGTGGGAGCGACTGTGGTGGGAGTGCGTGTGGTGTGAGGGTGTATGATGCGTGGGAGTGTGGGAGAAGGAGCGTGTTGAAAGAAATGTGCTTTGAGGTTGCGTGGTGGGATAGGGTGTGGTGGGATAATGAGTGGTGCGAAGGAATGTGTGACCAGGTGTGTGGCGAAGGAAGTTTGTTAGGAGGGCATGTGGTGAGAGGGCGTGTGTTAGGAGGGCGAATGGTGTGAGGGAGTGTGTGAGTAGGAGTGTGGTGGGTGGACGTGTGGGAGGAGTGTGTTGAGAGGGTGTGTGCTGGGAGGGTTTCTAGGGTAAGGTATTGTGGGGAAGTGTGACGGAGAAGAAGTGTGGTGAAAGAAGTGTGGTGGGAGTCTGTGTGGTGGTTGGGCGCATGGTGGGAAGGCATGTGTTTGGAGGATGTGTGGTGCCTGGGCGTGTGGTGAGAGTGATTGTGCGTGAGGGCATGTGGTGTGAGGTCGTGTGGGTTAAGGAGTGAGGTGAATGCAGTGTCTTGGGAGGGGATGAGTTGGAAGGGCGTGTGGTTGTAGGGCGTGTGGTGAACTGGTGAATGGAGTGTGGTGGTTGGGCGTGTGATGTAAGGGTGAGTGGTGCGAGTGAGTGTGGTAAAAGGATATGGTGAAGATAGTGTGTTGGGTGGGTGTGTGTGGTGAGGACATGTGATGCGAGGTTGACTGGTGTGAGGGAATATGGGAGAAGGATTGTGGCGAACTGAGTGTGGAGAATGGGCGTGTGGTGCGAGGGTGTGTCGTAGAAGGTGTGTAGTGAAGGGAGTGTGGTGGAAGGACGCCCTGTCGGAGGGTGTGTGGAGTGATAAGTAGTGTGGTGAAGTGGGTGTGGTGGGAGGGAGTGTGTTTGTAGGGCGTGTGGTTAGAGACAGCGTGGGATAAGGAGTGTGATGTAGGCAATGTGGTGGGAGGGCATGTCTTGCGAAGGTGTGCGGTGAAAGTTACTGTGGGGAGGAGTGTGTTAGAAGAAATGCGGTGAAATGTCTGTGGTTGGAGGGACTGTGGTAGGAGTTCGTGTGGTGCGAGGATGTGTGGTGTGTGGAAATGTAGGAAAAGGGGTGTGGTGAATGGAGTGTGTTGGGAACATAAAGTTGATGTGCGTGTGATGCGAGGGCAGATGGTGGGAGGGCGTGAGGGGCAATGGTGAAGGGAGGTTGGTGGGAGGGCGTGTGGTGTGTTAGTGTGTGGTGCGAGGGAATGTTGAAGAAGGAGTATAGTGAAAGGAGTGTGTTGGTAGGGTGTGAGGTGTGCGGACATGTGTTTCTTGGTTGTGTCGTGCGAATGAGGGTGGGAGAATGAGTGTGGCGAAGTGAGTGGGGTGGGAGGGTGAGTGGTAGGGGGGCGTGTGATGCGAGGGAGTGTGGTGAGTGTGCGTGTCGTGCGTGTGTGTCTGGGAGAAGGTGTGTGCTGAAGGGAGTGTGGTGGGAGGGCATCCAGTCCGAAGGTGTGTGTTGCAAGGATGTATGGGAGAGGTAGTGTGGTGAAGTTAGTGTGATGGGAGGGATTGTGGTTGCAGGGTGTGCGGTTAGAGTAAGTGTGGGATCAGGAGTATGATGTAGGCAACGTGGTGGGAGGACTTGTGTTGCGAAGGTGTGTGGTGAAAGTTAGTGTGGGTCGGAGTGTGTTAGAAGAAGTGCGGTGAAGTGTGTGTGGTCGGAGGGACTCTGGTTGGAGTCCTTGTGGTGCGAGGGTATGTGGTGTGTGGGAATATGGGTCAAGGAGTGTGGTGAATTGAGTGTGGTTGGAGGACATATGGTGGGAGGGAGTGTGGTGCGAGTAAGTGTGTTGAACAGGTGAATGGAGTGTTGTGGTAAGGCATGCGGTGTAAGGGTGTGTTGTGCGAGTGAGTGTGGTAAAAGGATATGGTAAAGAGAGTTAGTAGGCAGGGTGTGTGTGGCGAGGACATGTGGTGCGAGGGTGACTTGTCTGAGGGAGTGTAGGAAAATGAGTGTGGTGAACTGAGAGTGGTGGGAGGGCGAGTGTGGGGAGTGCATATGTTGCGAGGAAGTGTGGTGCGAGGGAGTGTGGTGAGATGGCGTGTGGTGCGAGTGTGTGTTGGAGAAGTGTGGTGAAGGGAGTGTGGTGAGAGGGCGGCCGTTCGGAGGGTGTGTCGAGCGAGGGACTATGTGAGAAGCAGTGTGGTGAGGTGAGTGTGGTGGGAGGCAATGTGGTTGGAGTGCGTGTGGTTAGAGGAAGTGTGGAATAAGGAGTGGGATGTAGGCAATGTGGTGGGAGGGCATGTGGTGCGAAGATGTGTGGTGAAGGTTAGTGTTGGGAGGAATGTGTTTGAAGAAGTGCAGTGAAGGTTTGGTCGGAGGGACTGTGGTGGGAGTCCATGTGGCGTGAGGGTGTTTGATGTGTGGGAATGAGGGTCAAGGTGTGTGGTGAATTGAGTGTGGTGGGAGGGCATGTGGTGGGAGGGCGTGGGGTGCGAGTGAGTGTGGAGAAGGGAGAGTAGTGTGAGGGCGTGTGGTGAGAAGGAGTGTTGAGGAATGGTGAATGGAGTGTGGTGGTAGGACATGTGTTGGGAGGGTGTGTGGTGCGAGTGATTGTGGTAAAAGTATACGGTAGAGAGTGTTAGTTGTGAGGGTGTGTGGGGTGAGGACATGTGGTGCGTGGTTAACTCGTGCGGGTGAGTGTGGGAAAAGGAGTGTGGTGAACTGAGAGTGGTGGGAGGGCGAGTGGGGGGAGTGCGTGTGGTGCGAGGGAGTGTGTGAGTAGGTGGATCATGAAGGGTGTGTGGTGGGAGGGACTGTGGTGGGAGTGCGTGTGGTGTGAGGGTGTGTGTTGCGAGGGTGTGTGTGTCGTGGGAATGTGGGAGAAGGAGTGTGGTGGGAGGGCGTGTGGTGGGAGGTGTGTGGTGAAAGCAATTTTTTGGGAGGGGATGAGGTGAAAGGGCACGTGGTGCGAGGGCGTGTGGTTAGAGGAAGTGTGGAATAAGGAGTGTGATGTAGGCAATGTGGTGGGAGCCCATGTGGTGCGAAGGTGTGTGGTGAAGTTTAGTGTTGGGAGGAATGTGTTAGAATGTGTTAGAAGAAATGCTGTGAAGCTTGTGTGGGCGTCCGTGTGGCGCGAGGGTGTGTGATTTGTGGGAATGTGAGTCAAGGAGTGTGGAGAATTGAGTGTGGTGGGGGGGCAAGTGGTGGGAGTGCATGTGGTCCACGTGAGTGTGGAGAACAGAGAGTAGTGTGAGGGCGTGTGGTGTGAAGTAGTGGTGAGAAATGGTGAAGGGAGTGTGCTGGGAGGGCGTGTGGTTGGAGGGCTTGTGGAGTGGGGAGGAATGTGGGAGAACGTGCATGGTGAAGTAAATGTGCTGTGAGGTAGCGTGGTGGGAGAGCATGTGGAGCGAGGGAGTTTGTGAGGAGGAGTGTGGTGAAGGGGCTGTGGTGGGAGGATGTATGGTGTGAGGGTGCGTGGTGCGATAGGCGGGTGGTGGGAGGACGTGTGGTGCTAGGACGTGTGGTGCGAGGGAGTGTGGAGAAGAGAGAGTAGTGTGAGGGGCGCGGACGTGTGGAGCGAGTTTGAGTGGTTTGAGGGAGTGTGGGAGAAGGAGTGTGCTGCGAGGGAGTGTGGGAGAAGGAGTGTGGTGAAGGGCGTGTGCTGCCAGCTCGCGAGGTGGGAGGGCGTCTGGTGCGAGGTTGTGTGTGAGAAGGAGTTTGTTGAAGTGTTTGTGGTGGGAGGACCCGTGGTGCGAGGGAATGTGGTGGGAGGCTGTGTGGGAGTAGGAGTGTGGTGGGAGGCCTTGTGGGTAAAGGTTTTGTGGGGAGGAGTGTGGTGAAAGAAGTGTGGTGGCAGGACGTGGATTGGAGAGCACGTGTGGGAGGCTGGTGGTGGGAGGGCGAGAGAAGGAAGGACGTGTGGTGCCAGGGCGTGTGGTGCCAGGGAATGTGGGAGAAGGAATGTGGTGGGAGCCAGTGTGGTGTGAGAGAGTGTGGGGGAAGGGGTGTGGTGAAGTGAGTGCGGTGGGAGGCAGGTTGTGGGAATGCGTGTGGTGCGAGGGTGTGTGGGTGAAGGAGAGTGGAGAAGGGAGTGTGGTGGGAAGGTGTCCGGTCAGAGGATGTGTGAGGAGTATTGGAGAAGTAGTGTGGTGAAGTGAGTGTGGTGGGAGGGGTGTGGTTGGAAGACATGTGGTAGGAGGGCATGTGGTGTGAGAGAGTGTGTGTTAGTAGGGGTTCTGTGAAGGTAGTGTGGTCGGAGTGCGTGTGTTGGGAGGGCGTGTGGTGCAAAGGAATATGGTGGGTTAACGTGTGGAGAGGGAGTATGGTGGGAAGGCTTGTAGGGAAAGGTATTATGTGGAAGTGTAAGGGAGAAGAGCGTGGTGAAAGAAGTGTGGTGGGAGTACTTGTGGTGGTTGGGCGCGTGCTGCGAGCGCGGGTGTTTGGAGGACCTGTGGTGCTTGGTCGTGTGGTGTGAGTGAATGTGGAGAATGGAGAGTTGTGTGAGGGCGTGTGGTGTGAGGGAGTGTGTGATAAGGAGTGTGGTGAAGGGAGAGTTTTGGGAGGGGATGAGGTGGAAGGGCGTGTGGTTGGAGGGCTTGTGGTGAAATAGTGAAAGGAGTGTGGTGGTTGGGCATGAGGTGGGAGAGTGTGTGGAGCGAAGGAATGTTTGACCAGGAGTGTGGTGAACGGAGTTTGGTGGGAGAGCATGTGGTGGGAGGGCGTGTGGTAGGAGGGCGTGTGGTGTGAAGGAATATGATGGGTGGAGCTGTGGTGAAAGGAGTGTGCTGGGAGGACGTGTTGTAGTTGGGTGCATGGTGGCAGGGCCGGTGTTTGGAGGATGTGTGGTGGTTGTGCGTGTGGTGCAAGTGTGTGTGAAGAAGGGAGAGTAGTGTGAGAGTGTGTGGTGTGAAGGCATGTGGTGAAATGGTGAATGGAGTGTGGTGCGTGTGCGTGTGGTGTGAGGGAGTGTGGGAAAAGGAGTGGGGTGAAGGGAGTGTTGTCAGAGTGAATGTGGTGGGATCCCGTGTGGTGCGAGGGTGTGTGGTGTGTGGGAATGTGGGTCAAGGAGAGTGGTGAATTGAGTGTTGTGGGAGGTTTTGTGGTGGGAGCGAGTGTGGTGCGAGTGAGTGTGGAGAAGGGAGAATAGTGTGAGGGCGTGTGGTGTGAAAGAGTGGGGAGAAATTGTGAATGGAGTGTGATGGTAGGGTGTGTTGTTTAAGGGTGTGTGGTACGACTGAGTGTGGTGACGTGGTGAATGGATTGTGGTGGTAGGGCGTGTGCTGTAGGGGTGTGTGGTGCGAGTGTGTGTAGTAAAAGGATATGGTAAAGAGAGTTAGTTGGGATGTGGTTTGTGGTTGACTGGTGCGAGGGAGTGTGGGAAAAGGAGTGTGGTGAACTGAGAGTGGTGGGAGGGCGAGTTGGAGGAGTGCGTGAGGTGCGAGGGAGTGCTGTGAGATGGCGTGTTGTGCGAGGGCGTCAGTTCGGCGGGTGTCTGGAGAGAGGGAGTGTGTGAGAAGCAGTGTGGTTAAGTGAGTGTTGTGGGAGGGATTGTGGTTGGAGTGCGTGTGGTTAGAGGAATTGTGGAATATGGATTTTGATGTAGGCATCGTGGTGGGAGTGCATGTCGTGAGAAGGTGTGTGGTGAAAGTTAGTGTTTGGAGGAATGTGTTAGAAGAAGTGCGGTGTAGGGTGTGTGGTGGGAGGGACGGTGGTTGGATGTGTTGCCATGGTGTGTGGTGCATGGGAATGTGGGATAAGGCGTGTGGAGAAGGGAGTGTGGTGCGAGTGAGTGTTGTGCGAGGGAGTGTGTGAGAGGGAGTGTGGTGAGGGGAGTGTGGTGGGAGGGCGAGTTGGAGGAGTGCGTGTGGTGCGAGGGAGTGCCGTGAGATGGCGTGTTGTGCGAGGGTGTGTTGGTGGAGTGTGGTGAAGCGAGTGTGGTGGGAGGGCGTCTGTTCGGGGGGTGTCTGGAGAGAGGGAGTGTGTGAAAAGCAGTGTGGTTAAGTGAGTGTGGTGGGAGGGATTGTGGTTGGAGGGCGTGTGGTTAGAGGAATTGTGGAATATGGATTTTGATGTAGGCATCGTGGTGGGAGGGCATGTCGTGAGAAGGTGTGTGGTGAAAGTTAGTGTATGGAGTAATGTATTAGAAGAAGTGCGGTGAAGGGTGTGTGGTGGGAGGGACGGTGGTTGGAGTGCGTGTGGTGACATGGTGTGTGGTGAATGGGAATGTGGGATAAGGCGTGTGGAGAAGGTAGTGTGGTGCGAGTGAGTGTTGTGCGAGGGAGTGTGTGAGAGGGAGTGTGGTTAAGGGAGTGTGGTGTGAAGGTATGAAGTTGATGCGAGCTCATGTGATGTTGGTGTGATGCATGTGATGCGAGGGCGTGGGGAGCAATGTTGAAAGGAGGTTGGTGGGAGCGCGTATGTTATGAGGATGTGTGGTGTGAGGGTGTATAAGAAGGAGTATGGTGAAGGGGTGTGTTGGGTGGGTGTGTGGTGTGAGGACGTGTGGTTCATGGTTGTGTGGTTCGAAGGAGTGTGGGAGAATGAGTGTGTTGAGAGGGAGTGTGGTGAGTGGGCGTGCCATGCGTCGGTGTGTGGGAGAAGGTGTGTGGTGAAGGGATTGTGGTGGGAGGGCATCCGTTCTGACGGTGTGTGGAGCGAGAGTGTAGGCGTGAGGTAGTGTGGTGAGGTGAGTGTGATGGGAGGGAGTGTGGTTGGACGGCGTGTGATTAGAGTAAGTATGGGATAAGGAGTGTGTTGGAGGAAATGTGGTGGGAGGGCATGTGTTTTGAAGAAGTGCGGTGAATGCTGTGTGGTGGTAGGGTGTGTGGTGAGGGCGTGTGGTGCGAGGGTGTGTGGGAGGGGTGTGGTGAAGGGAGTATGGTGGGAGGGCGTCCGTTCGGAGGGTGTGTTCATGGTGTGATGAAGAATGATTGGTGGTTGGGAGTGTGGTTGGAGGGCGTGTGGTAACAGGAAATGTAGAAAAGGAATGTGATGTAGGCAATGTGGTGGGAGGGCATGTGGTGCGAAGGTGTATGGTGAAAGTTAGTGTGGGGTGGAATTTGTTAGAAGATGTGCGGTGAAGGGTGTGTGGTGGGAAGGAAAGTGCTTGGAGTGCGTGTGGAGCCAGGGTGAGTGATGCGTTGGAATGTGGGATAAGAAGTGTGGAGAAGGGAGGGTGGTGTGTGTGCATTTGTTGCGAGGGTGTTTGGGAGAATCACTGTGGTGAGGGGAGTGAAATGGGAGGGCGTCCTTTCTGGGTGTGTCTGGAGCGAGGGAGTGTGTGAGAATCAGTGTAGTTAAGTGAGTGTGGTGGGAGGGATTGTGGTTGGAAGGCGTGTGGTAAGAGGAAGTGTGGAATAAGGTATGTTATGTTGGCAATGTGGTGGGTGGGCATGTGGAGTGAAGGTGTATGGTGATAGTTAGTGTGGGGTGGAAATTGTTAGAAGATGTTCGGTGAAGGGTGTGTCGTGGGAGGGACTGTGGTTGGAGCGCATGTGATGCGTGTGCGTGTGCTGTGAGGGAATGTGGGAAAAGGAGTGGGGTGAAGGGAGTGTTGTCAGAGTGACTGTGGTGGGAGCCCGTGTGGTGCGAGTGAGTGTGGAGAAGGGAGAATAGTGTGAGGGCGTGTGGTGTGAAAGAGTGTGGAGAAATTGTGAATGGAGTGTGGTGGTAGGGTGTGTGGTGAAAGGGTGTGTGGTACGAATGAGTGTGGTGACGTGGTGAATGGATTGTGGTGGTAGGGCGTGTGGTGTAGGGGTGTGTGGTACGATTGAGTTTAGTAAAAGGATATGGTAAAGAGAGTTAGTTGGGAGGGTTTGTGTTGCGAGGACATGTGGTTTGAGGTTGACTGGTGCGAGGGAGTGTGGGAAAAGCAGTGTGATGAACTGAGAGTGGTGGGAGGGCGAGTTGGAGGAGTGCGTGTGGTGCGAGGGAGTGCTGTAAGATGGCGTGTTGTGCGAGGGTGTGTTGGTGGAGTGTGGTGAAGGGAGTGTGGTGGGAGGGCATCCGTTCGGGGGGTGTCTGGAGAGAGGGAGTGTCTGAGAACCAGTGTGGTTAAGTGAGTGTGGTGGGAGGGATTGTGGTTGGAGGGCGTGTGTTTAGAGGAATTGTGGAATATGTATTTTGATGTAGGCGTCGTGGCGGGAGGGCATGTCATGAGAAGGTGTGTGGTGAAAGTTAGTGTATGGAGGAATGTGTTAGAAGAAGTGTGGTGAAGGGTGTGTGGTGGGAGGGACGGTGGTTGGAGTGCGTGTGGTGCCATGGTGTGTGTTGCGTGGGAATGTGGGATAAGGCGTGTGGAGAAGGGAATGTGGTGCGAGTGAGTGTTGTACGAGGGAGTGTGTGAGAGGGAGTGTGGTGAGGGGAGTGTGGTGGGAGGGCGTGTGGTGGGATTGCCAGTGCTGCGAGGGCGTGTGGTGGGAGGAGTTGTGTGCGAGGGATTGTGTGGGAGGGAGTGTGGTTAAGGGAGTGTGGTGGGAAGGTATGAAGTTGATGCGAGCTCGTGTGATATGCGTGTGATGCGTGTGATGCAAGGGCGTGGGGAGCAATGTTGAAAGGAGGTTGGTGGGAGTGCGTATGGTGTGAGGATGTGTGGTGTGAGGGTGTATAAGAAGGAGTATGGTGAAGGGGTGTGTTGGGTGGGTGTGTGGTGTGAGGACGTGTGGTTCATGCTTGTGTGGTTCGAAGGAGTGTGGGAGAATGAGTGTGGTGAGAGGGTGTGTGGTGAGTGGGCGTGCCATGCGTCGGTGTGTGGGAGAAGGTGTGTGGTGAAGAGATTGTGGTGGGAGGGCATCCGTTCTGACGGTGTGTGGAGCGAGAGTGTATGCGTGAGGTAGTGTGGTGAGGTGAGCGTGATGGGAGGGAGTGTGGTTGGAGGGCGTGTGATTAGAGTAAGTATGGGATAAGGAGTGTGTTTGAGGCAATGTTGTGGGAGGGCATGTGTTGCGAAGGTGTGTGGTGAATGTTAGCGTGTGGAGGATTGTGTTAGAAGAAGTGCGGTGAATGCTGTGTGGTGGTAGGGACTGTGGTGAGATGGCATGTGGTGCGAGGGTGTGTGGGAGGGGTGTGGCGAAGGGAGTATGGTGGGAGGGCGTCCGTTCGGATGTGTGTGCATGGTGTGATGAAGAATGATTGGTGGGTGGGAGTGTGGTTGGAGGGAGTGTGGTAACAGGAAATGTAGAAAAAGGAATGTGATGTAGGCAATGTGGTGGGAGGGCATGTGGTGCGAAGGTGTATGGTGAAAGTTAGTGTGGGGTGGAATTTGTTAGAAGAAGTGCGGTGAAGTGTGTGTGGTGGGAGGGAGAGTGCTTGGAGTGCGTGTGGAGCCAGGGTGAGTGGTGCGTTGGAATGTGGAATAAGGAATGTGGAGAAGGGAGTGTGGTGCGTGTGCGTTTGGTGCGAGTGTGTTTGGGAGAATCACTGTGGTGAGGGGAGTGATATGGGAGGGCATCCTTTCGAGGGGTGACTGGAGCGAGGGAGTGTGTGAGGAGCAGTGTAGTTAAGTGTGTGTGGTGGGAGGGATTGTTGTTGAAGGGCGTGTGGTAAGAGGAAGTGTGGAATAAGGTATGTTATGTTGGCAATGTGGTGGGTGGGCATGTGGAGTGAAGGTGTATGGTGATAGTTAGTGTGGGTTGGAATTTGTTAGAAGATGTGCGGTGAAGGGTGTGTGGTGGGAGGGACTGTGGTTGGAGCGCATGTGATGCCAGCGTGTGTGGTGCGTGGGAATGTAGGATAAGGAGTGTGGAGAAGGGAGTGTGGTGCGTGTGCGTGTGGTGTGAGGAAGAGTGGGAAAAGGAGTGGGGTGATGGGACTGTTGTCAGAGTGAGTGCGGTGGGAGACCGTGTGGTGCGAGGGTGTGTAGTTTGTGGGAATGTGGATCAAGGAGTGTGGTGAATTGAGTGTGGTGGGAGGTTTTGTGCTGGGAGGGCGTGTGGTGCGAGTGAGTGTGGAGAAGGGAGAATAGTGTGAGGGCGTGTGGTGTGAAAGAGTGGGGAGAAATTGTGAATGGATTGTGGTGGTAGGGTGTGTGGTGAAAGGGTGTGAGGTATGAGTGAGTTTAGTAAAAGGATATGGTAAAGAGAGTTAGTTGGGAGGGTTTGTGTTGCGAGGACATGTGGTTTGAGGTTGACTGGTGCGAGGGAGTGTGGGAAAAGGAGTGTGGTGAACTGAGAGTGGTGGGAGGGCGAGTTGGAGGAGAGCGTGTGGTGAAGGGAATGTGGTGGAATTGCATGTGGAGGCAGGGTGAGTGGTGCGTGGGAATGTGGGATACGGAGTGTGGAGAAGGGAGTGTGGTGCGTGTGCGTGTGGTGCAAGGGTGTTTGGGAGAATCACTGTGGTGAGGGGAGTGTGGTGGGAGGGCGAGTGGTGGGAGCGTGAGTGGTGGGAGGGCGTGTGGTGCGAGGGAGTGTGGGAGAAGGAGTGGGGTAAAGGGACTGTGGTCGGTGGGACTGTGGTGGGAGTCCGTGTGGTGGGAGGGTGTGTGGTGTGTGGGAATGTGTGTCAAGGAGTGTGGTGAATTAAGAGTGGTGGGAGGACGTGTGGTGGGCGGGCGTGTTGTGCCAGTGAGTGTGATGAAGGGAGAGTAGTGTGAGGCGTGTGGTGTGAAAGAGTGGGGAGAAATGGTGAATGGAGTGGGGTGGTAGGGTGAGTAGTGTCAGGGTGTGTGGTGCGAATGAGTGTGGTGAACTGGTGAATGGACTGTGGTAGTAGGGCGTGTGGTGTTCGGGAGTGTGGTGCGAGTGAGTGTGGTAAAAGGATATGGTAAAGAGAGTTAGTTGGGAGGGTGTGTGTGGCGAGGACATGTGGTGCGAGGTTGACTGGTGCGAGGGAGTGTGGGAAAAGGATTGTGGTGAACTGAGATTGGTGGGAGGGGAGTGGGTGGAGTGCGTGTGTTGCTAGGTAGTGGGTTTCGAGGGAGTGTTGGAGGAATGTGGTGAAGTGAGTGTGGTGGGAAGGCGTCCGTTCGGGGGGAGTGTTGAGCGAGGGAGTGTGTGAGAAGCAGTGTGGTGAGATGGCGTGTTGAGTGAGGGTGTGTTGAAGAGACTGTGGTGGGAAGGCGTCCGTTCGTGGGGAGTGTTCAGCGAGGGAGTGTGTGAGAAGCAGTGTGGTTAAGTGAGAGTGGTGGGAGGCTATGTGGTTGGAGAACGAGTTGTTAGAGAAAGTGATGAATAACGAGTGTGATGTAGGGAATGTGGTGGGAGGGGTTGTGGTGAGAAGCTGTGAGGTGTAAGTTAGTGTTTTGAGGAACGTGTTAGAAGAAGTGCGGTGAAGGGAGCGTTGTCAGAGTGACTGTGGTGGGAGCCCGTGTGGTGCGAGGGTGTGTGGTGTGTGGGAATGTGGGTCAAGGAGTGTGGTGAATTGAGTGTGGTGGGAGGTTTTGTAGTGGGAGGGCGTGTGCTGCGAGTGAGTGTGATGAAGGGAGAGTAGTGTGAGGCGTGTGGTGTGAAGGAGTGGGGAGAAATGGTGAATGGAGTGGGGTGGTAGGGTGTGTGGTGTCAGGGTGTGTTTTGCGAATGAGTGTTGTGAACTGGTGAATGGACTGTGGTGGTAAGGCGTGTGGTGTTGTGGTGTGTGGTGCGAGTGAGTGTGGTAAAAGGATATGGTAAAGACAGTTAGTTCGGAGGGTGTGTGTGGCGAGGACATGTGGTGCGGGGTTGACTGGTGGGAGGGAGTTTGGGAAAAGGATTGTGGTCAACTGAGAGTGGTGGGAGGGCGAGTGGGTGGAGTGCGTGTGGTGCTAGGTAGTGGGTTTCGAGGGAGTGTTGGAGGAATGTGGTGAAGGGAGTGTGGTGAGAGGGCATACGTTCGGGGGGAGTGTGGAGCGAGGGAGTGTGTGAGAAGCAGTGTGGTGAGATGGCGTGTTGAGTGAGGGTTTGTTGGTGGAGTGTGGTGAAGGGAGTGTGGTCGGAAGGCGTCCGTTCGGGGGGAGTGTTGAACGAGGGAGTGTGTGAGAAGCAGTGTGGTGAGATGGCGTGTTGAGTGAGGGTGTGTTGGTGGAGTGTGGTGAAGAGAGTGTGGTGGGAAGGCGTCCCTTCGGGGGGAGTGTTGAGCGAGGGAATGTGTGAGAAGCAGTGTGGTTAAGTGAGAGTGGTGGGAGGCTATGTGGTTGGAGAACGAATGGTTAGAGAAAGTGTTGAATAACGAGTGTGATGTAGCGAATGTGGTGGGAAGGGTTGTGTGAGAAGCTGTGAGGTGTAAGTTAATGTTTTGAGGAACGTGTTAGAAGAAGTGCGGTGAAGGGTGTGTGGTGGGAGGGACGGTGGTTGGAGTGCGTGTGGTGCCATGGTGTGTCGTTTTCATCTTGAAATTTAAATGCGAATTTCTTTATCTACATTTTGTTTTCTGGTTGTATAGTATATTTTCAAAGTTCTTTAAACGTTTTACAAAGACTATTAATGAAACATGAAAGTTCATAGATGTGTAAAAATATTTAAAAATTTCTCAAAAAATCATTTTATTCTAAGTTTGTAATTTCATTTTAAGCATTTTTATTATTCTTTTAAATATTGAAATGTGAATTTACTGATTCTTGAAGGAAAGTACTTTTCCAACCTCTGACACACGTTTAACATATGCTGGTAAACTATAAACAACGTAGTTCATAAATGAAAAAGCTATGTTTAATCTTTTCCAAAAATGAATTCATTTGAATGTTTGCAGCTTCATATTAGCATTTAATTTTACTTTTTGAAATTGAAATGTAAATGCGATTTTCTTTGCCTACATTTTGTTTTCTGGTTGCAGAATACATTTTAAAACATCTTTAAATGTTTTACAAAGGCTATTAATATTTAAACATGACTTTTGATAGGTGTGAAACATTGTTTAAACATTACCCAAAACTACATTAATGTTTTCAGCTTCATGTTAGAAATTATAATATGCTTTTTAAAATTTGAAATGTGGAAGTGAATTTACTCTTCTATATTTCATTTAATTATAAGTATTTTTACAAACACTGACAAACGTTTTACATGTATGATAATATTTTAACGATGGAGTTCATAGCTGAGAAAACTATGTTTAATCTTTCCCAAAAATGCATTCATTTCAATGTTTGCAGCTTCATATTAGCATTTATTTACACTTTTTCAAATTGAAAATTAAATGCGAATTTCCTTATCTACATTTTGTTATCAGGTTGTATAGTATATTTTAAATTTCTTTAAAGGATATTAATGTGAAACATGAAAGTTCATAAAATGAAGTTTCAAACGTAGAATAAAATGTTTTTTTGAGAAATTTTTATATTATTCTTTTAAATATTGATGTGTAAATGTAAATTTACTGATGCACAATTGGGTTTCTTGAAGAAAAGTATGTTTTCAATCTCTGACAAAAGTTTTACATGTGCTGTTAAACTATAAACAAAGTAGTTCATAGATGAGAAAGCTTGTTTAATGTTTTCCTAAAATGCAGCTTCATATTAGCATTTTTTTATACTTTTTCAAGGAAAATTAAATGCGAATCTCCTTATCTATATTTTGTTTTCTTGTTGTAATGTATATTTTTAAACTGCTTTAAACGTTTTACAAAGGCTATGAATATTTAAACATGAAAGTTCATCGATGTCAAGAAATGCTTAAACATTTCTCAATAAAGCATTTTATTTTATATTTGTAATTTCATTTTAAGCATTTATAGTATCTTTTAAATATTGAAATGTAAATGAATTTACTGATCTACAAGTTGTTTTCTTAAAGAAAAGTACTTTTACAACCTCTGACAAACTTTTACATGTTCCGTTCAACTATAAACAACATAGTTCATAGATGAGAAAGCAATGTTTAATCTTTCATAAAATGCATTCAATTCAATGTTCGCACATTCATATTAGCATTTATTTATACTTTTTGAAATTGAAATTTAAATGCGAATTTCTTTGACTACATTATGTTTTCTGGTTCCATAGTATATTTTAAAACTAAACGTTTTACAAAGGCTATTAATATTTAAATATGAAAGTTCATAGATGTGAAAAAATGTTTAAACATGTCGCAAAAAAGCATTTTATTTCATGTTTCATATTGAGCACTCATATCATTCTTTTTAGAATTGAAAAGTAAATGTGAATTTACTGATCCTCAATTTGTTTTCTTGAAGAAAAGTACTTTTACAACCTCTGACAAACGTTTAACATGTGCTGTTAAACTATAAACAACGTAGTTCTTAGATGAGAAAGCTATGTTTAATCTTTTCCAAAAATTAATTAATTTCAATGTTTGCAGCTTCATATTAGCATTTATTACGTTTTGATCGAAATTTGAATGCGAATTTCTTTATCTACATTTTGTATTCTGGTTGTATAGTGTATTTTTAAACTTCTTTAAACGTTTTACAAAGGTTGTTAATATGAAACATGAAAGTTCATAGATGTGAAAAAATATTTAAAGATTTCTCAAAAAAGCATTTTATTCTATGTTTGTAATTTCATTATAAGCATTTATATTAAAATTTTAAATATTGATGTGTAAATGTAAATTTACTGATGCACAATTGGGTTTCTTGAAGAAAGGTATGTTTTCAACCTCTGACAAAAGTTTTACATGCGCTGTTAAACTATAAACAACGTAGTTCATAGATGAGAAAGCTTGTTTAATGTTTTCCTAAAATGCAGCTTCATATTAGTATTTATTTATACTTTTTCAACGAAAATTAAATGCGAATCTCGTTATCTATATTTTGTTTTCTTGTTGTAATGTATATTTTTAAACTTCTTTAAACGTTTTACAAATGCTATGAATATTTAAACATGAAAGTTCATCGATGTCAAGAAATGCTGAAACATTTCTCAATAAAGCATTTTATTTTATGTTTGTAATTTCATTTTAAGCATTTATAGTATTCTTTTAAATATGGAAATGTAAATGTGAATTTACTGATCTACAAGTGGGTTTCTTGAAGAAAAGTAGTTTTCCAACCTCTGACAAACTTTTACATGTTCTGTTAAAATATAAACAACGTAGTTCATAGATGAGAAAGCTTGTTTAATCTTTTCCAAAAATGAATTCATTTGAATGTTTGCAGCTTCATATTAGCATTAAATTTTACTTTTTGAAATTGAAATGTAAATGCGAATTTCTTTGCCTACATTTTGTTTTCTGGTTGTATAGTATATTTTAAAACTAAACGTTTTACAAAGGCTATTAATATGAAACATGAAAGTTCATAGATGTGAAAAAAATGTTTAAACATGTCGCAAAAAAGCATTTTATTTCATGTTTCATATTGAGCACTCATATCATTCTTTTTAGAATTGAAAAGTAAATGTGAATTTACTGATCCTTAATTTGTTTTCTTGAAGAAAAGTACTTTTAACATACGTTTTACACGTGCTGTTAAACTGTAAACAAAGTAGTTCTTAGCAGAGAAAGCTTGTTTAATCTTTTCCTAAAATGCAGCTTCATTTAGCATTTATTTATACTTTTTCAACTTGAAAATTAAATGCGAATCTCCTTATCTACATTTTCTTTTCTGGTTGAATAGTATATTTTTAAACTGCTTTAAACGTTTTACAAAGGCTATGAATATTTAAACATGAAAGTTCATAGATGTGAATAAATGCTTAAACATTTCTCAAAAAATCATTGTATTTTGTGTTTGTAATTTCATTTTATGAATTTATATTATCTTTTAAATATTGAAATGTAAATGAATTTACTGATCTACAAGTTGTTTTCTTAAAGAAAAGTACTTTTACAACCTCTGACAAACTTTTACATGTTCCGTTCAACTATAAACAACATAGTTCATAGATGAGAAAGCAATGTTTAATCTTTCATAAAATGCATTCAATTCAATGTTCGCACATTCATATTAGCATTTATTTATACTTTTTGAAATTGAAATTTAAATGCGAATTTCTTTGACTACATTATGTTTTCTGGTTCCATAGTATATTTTAAAACTAAATGTTTTACAAAGGCTATTAATATTTAAATATGAAAGTTTATAGATGTGAAAAAATGTTTAAACATGTCGCAAAAAAGCATTTTATTTCATCTTTCATATTGAGCACTCATATCATTCTTTTTAGAATTGAAAAGTAAATGTGAATTTACTGATCCTCAATTTGTTTTCTTGAAGAAAAGTACTTTTACAACCTCAGACAAACGTTTAACATGTGCTGTTAAACTATAAACAACGTAGTTCTTAGATGAGAAAGCTATGTTTAATCTTTTCCAAAAATTAATTAATTTCAATGTTTGCAGCTTCATATTAGCATTTATTACGTTTTGATCGAAATTTGAATGCGAATTTCTTTATCTACATTTTGTATTCTGGTTGTATAGTATATTTTTAAACTGCTTTAAACGTCTTACAAAGGTTATTAATATTTAAACATGAAAGTTTATAGATGTGAAAAAATGCTTAAACATTTCTCAAAAAAGCATTTTATTTTGTTTGTAATTTTATTTTAAGCATTTATATTATCTTTTAAATATTGAAATGTAAATGTGAATTTACTGATCTACAATTTGTTTTCTTGAAGAAAAGCATTAATGTTTTTAGATTCAATTTGGAAATTATACGATGGTTTTTAAACTTGAAATGTAGATATGAATTTACTCTTCTCCATTTCGTTTCGTTAAAGAAAAGTATTGTTATAAACTCTGACAAACGTTTTACGTATGTTTATATATAAACGATGGTGTACATAGCTGAGAAAACTATGTTTAATCTTTTCCTAAAATGCATTCAATTCAATGTTTGCATCTACATATTAGCATTTATTACGTTTTGAACTTGAAATTTAAATGCGAATTTCTTTATCTACACTTTTTTTATGGTTGTATAGTATATTTGTAAACTTCTTTAAACGTTTTACAAAGGCTATTAATATTTAAACATGAAAGTTTATAGATGTGAAAAAATTTCAACATTTCTCAAAAAAAAATTTTACTTAATATTTGTAATTTCATTTTAAGCATATATTAATCTTTTTAAAATTAGAATGCAATTGTAAATTTATTGATCTACAATTTGGTTTCTTGAAGAAGTTCTTTTCCAACCTCTGACAAACGTTTTACATGTTCTGTTGAACTATAATCAACGTAGTTCACAGCTGAGAAAGCAATGTTTAATCGTTTCCTAAAATGTATTCATTTCAATGTTTGCAGCTTCATATTAGCGTTTATTTATACTTTTTGAAATGCAAATTTCTTTCTCTACATTTTGTTTTCTTGTTGTATAGTATATTTTTAAACATCTTTAAACGTTTTACAAAAGCTATTAATATGACAGTTCATAGGTGTGAAATATTGTTTAAACATTACCCAAAAATACATATATGTTTGCAGCTTAATTTTTGAGGGCGTGGTGAAATGGTGAGTGGAGTGCTGTGGTTGGGCGTGTGGTTTAAGGTTGTGTGTTGCGAAGGGGTGTGGGAGAAAGAGTGTGGAGAAGTGAGTGTGGTGGGAGGGTGAGTGGTGGGGGTGCGTGTGGTGTGAGGGTGTGTGGTGAGTGGGCGAGTCATGCGTGGGTGTGTGGGAGAAGGTGTGTTGGGAGGGCATCCGGTCAGAGGGGGTGTAGAGCGAGGCAGTATGGGAGAGGTAGTGTGGTGAACTGTGATGGGAGGGAGGGTGGTTGTAAGAGGTGTGGTTAGAGGAAGTGTGGGATAAGGGGTTTAATGTAGGCAATGTGGTGGGAGGGTTTGTGGGGGAAGATATTGTGAGGATGAATGTGGTAGGAGGAGTGTAGTGAAAGAATGGTGGTGGGAGGACGTGTGGTTGGAGGGCACGTGGTGGGAGGGCGGGTGTTTGGGGGACGTGTGGATCTAGGACGTGTGGTGCGATGGAATGAGGATAAGGGAGTGTATTGTGAGGGTGTGTGGAGCTAGGGAGTGTGGGATAAGGAGTGTGAGGTAAGGAGTGTGGTGAAGGGAGTGTATTGGGAGGGTATGAGGTGCAATGGCGTGTGGTGCGAGGGCGTGTGGAGCGATGGAGTGTAAGAGTAGGAGTGTGGAGAAGGGAGAGTGGTTTGTGGGCGTGTGGTGCGAGGGTGTGTGGGAGAAGGAGTGTGGTGAAGGGACTGTGCTGGGAGGGCGTGTTGTGCGAGGGCCTGTAGATGCCTGGGCTAGTGGGAGAAGCAATATGTTGAAGGGTGAGTGGTAGGAGAAAGTGTAAGAAGGATATGGTGAAGAGACTGTGTTTGGAGGGTGTGTGGTGCGAGGACATGTGGTGCGAGTTAGTGTGGGTGGAGTGTGGTGGGAGGGTGTGTGGGAGCAGGAGTGTGGCGAAGGGAGTTTGGTAGGAGGGCGTATGGTGGAAGTGCGTATGGTGGGTGGGCGTGTGGTGGGATGCCGTGTGGTGCGACGGAAAGTGGGGAAATGTAGTGTGGCCTATGATATCAGTTGATTAAACAGCACATGTAAAACGTTTGTCAGAGGTTGTAAGAACACTAAATTCACATCTACGTTTCCAATTTAAAGAAGTATAATATAATTTCGAAAATGAAACAACAAACATTAATATAAATGGATTTTTGGGAAATCATTAAACAATGATTCTCATATGAACTGCCATGTTCAAATATTAATAGTCTTTCTAAAATGTAAAAAATTGTCAGAGGCTTGAAAAAATAATTATCTTAAAGAAAACAAAATGTCGATCAGGAAATTCACGTCCACATTTAAATTTTGAAAAGAATAATATACAGGCTAAAATGAAACTACTAACATCAAAATAACTGCTTTTTTTGCGAAATGTTTATCAATTCATTTTTTTAAATCTATGAACTTTCATGTTAAAATATTAATAAGACTTGTAAAACTTTTAAAGAATTTTAAAAATATACTTTACAACCAGAAAACAAAATGTAGATAAAGTAATTCGAATTTAAATTTCAATTTCAAAAAGTATAAATAAATGCTAAAATGAAGCTGCAAACATTGAAATAAATTCCCTTTGCCACACTCCTGGTCACAAACTCCTTCACACCACACTCTCGCCCACCACATGGACTCCCACCACACTTCTTTCACCATACTTCTTCTCCCTTACACTTCCCCACAATACATTTCCTTCACCACACACCTTCTCCCACACACCCACGCATGGCATGCCCACTCACCACACTCCCTCGCACCACACGCACTACCATCACACATCCTCCAAACACCCGACCTCCCACCATGCACCCAAACACCACACGTCCTCCCACGAGACTTCTTTCACCACAGCTCCACCCACCATTTTCCTTTGCACCACATGCACTCGTACCATCCGCCCTCCCACCACATACCCAAACACCAAACTTCGTTCGCAACACTCCTTCTCAAATACTCCCTCTCTCCACACACTGTCCTACCACACATTCTCCCACCACACTTCTTTCACCACACTTCATCTCACTTACACTTTTCCACAATACCTTTCCCTCGAAGCCGTCCCAATGCATTCCTTCTCCACACGTCAATCCACCACATTCTTTCTCACCACATGCCCTCCCACCACACACTCTTCACCACATTCCTACTCACATACTCCCTCACACCACATGCCATCCTAACACCCACCCTCCCACCATATTCTCTTCGCCACACTCCTCGTCACACACTCTTTTGCACCACACTCTCTCCCACCACACGATAAACCACCACACTAACTCACACCACATTTCCTTCACCACGCTCCTCCTCCCACACACCTCCCGACACTATCTTTACCGAAAAGCCCACCCACCACACGTCCTCACACCACACTCCATTCTCCACACTCCTTATCCCACATTCCCACGCACCACACACCATGGCACCAGACGCACTCTAACCACATTCCCTCCTACCACACAGCCTTCACCGCACTTCTTCTAACACACTCCTCCCCACAGGAACTTTCACCACACACCTTCGCAACACATGCCCTCCCACCACATTGCCTAAATCACACTCCTCTTATCCCACACTTCCTCTAACCACAAGCCCTCCAACCATACTCCCTCCCATCACACTCACCTCACCACACTTACCTCTCCCATACACTCTCGCTCCACACACCCTCTGACCGCATGCCCTCCCACCGCACTCCCTTCACCACACACCTTCTCCCACACACCCACGCATGGCACGCCCACACACCGCACTCCCTCGCACCACATACACTCCCCCCAATCTCCCTCCCACCACTCTAAGTCCACCTCGCACAACATGTCCTCACCACACACACCCTCCCAACTAACACTCTGTACCATATACTTTTACCACAATCACTCGCACCACACACCGTCCCACCACATGTCCTACCACCACACTCCACATTTCTCACCACTCCTTCACACCACACACCCTCACACTACTCTCCCTTCTCCACACTCACTCGCACCACACGGCGTCCCACCACATGCCCTCCCACCACTCCGTCGCTCCACACACCCTCCGAACGGACGCCCTCTCACCACACACCCTTCACCACACTCCTCCAACACACCCTCGCACCACACGCCATCTCAACACACTCCCTCGCACCACAATCCCTGCAACATATGCATTCCGCCCACTCGCCCTCCCACCACTCTCAGTTCACCACACTCCTTTGCCTACACTCCCTCGCACCAGTCACCCTCGCAGCACATGTCCTCGCCACACACACCCTGCCGACTAACTCTCTTTAACATATCCTTTTACACACCCTTACACCACATGTCCTCCAACCACACTCAATTCACCACACTCCTTGACCCATATTCCCACACACCACACACCCTCGCACCACATGGACTCCCACCAGAGTCCCTCCGACCACACACCCATCACCACACTTCTTCTAACACACTCTGCCCCACACTAACTTTCACCACACACCTTCGCAACACATGCCCTCCCACCACATTGCCTACATCACACTCCTGATCCCACACTTACTCTAACTGCACGCCCTCCAAACACACTCCCTCACAGCACACTAACTTCACCACACTACCCTCTCCCATACACCCTCGCAACACACACCTTCGGACCGGATTCCCTCCCACCACACTTCCTTCAGCACACACCATCTCCCAGACACCCATGCACGACACGCCCACTCACCACACTCCCTCGCATCACACACACACCTCCACCACTCACCCTCCCACCACACTCACTTCGGCACACTCATTCTCACACAATCATTCGCACAACACAACCAAGAATCACACATCCGCACACCTCACACCCTACCAACACACACCTTTCACTATACTCCTTCTTCAACAGTCCCTCGCACCACACACTAACACACCACACGCCCTCCCATCAACCTCCCTTCACCATTGCCCCTCACGCCCTCCCACCAGATGCCCTTGCATCACACGCACATCAACCTTATAACTTCCCAACACACACCCTTCACGACACTCCTTCTCCCACATGCCCTCCCACGACTCACACTCCCACCACACGCCCTCCCACCACACTCCCCTCACCACAATAAGTCTCCAAAAAACCCTCGCACCACATGCACTCGCACCACACTCCCTTCTCAACACTCCTTATCACACATTCCCATGCACCACACACCATGGCACCACACGCACTCTAACCACAGTCCCTCCCACCACACAGCCTTCACCGCACTTCTTCTAACACACTCCTCCCCACAGGAACTTACACCACACACCTTCACAACACATGCCCTGCCAGCACATTGCCTAAATCGCACTCCTTATCCCACACTTCCTCTAACCACAAGCCCTCCAACCACACTACCTCGCATCACACACACCTCCACCACTCACCCTCCCACCACACTCACTTCGGAACACACATTCTCCCACAATCATTCACACAACACAACCAAGAACCACACGTCCGCACACCTCCCACCCTACCAACACACACCTTTCACTATACTCCTTCTTCAACATTCCCTCGCACCACACACTAACACACCACATGCCCTCCCACCAACCTCCCATCACCATTGCCCCACACGCCCTCCCACCAGATGCCCTCGCATCACACGCACATCAACCTTATAACTTCCCAACACACTCCCTTCACCACACTCCTTCTCCCACACTCTCTCCCACCACTCACACTCCCACCACACGCCCTCCCACCACACTCCCCTCACCACAATAAGTCTCCCAAAAATGCTCGCACCACATGCACTCGCACCATACTCCCTTCTCAACACTCCTTATCGCACATTCCCACACACCACACACCTTGGCACCACACGCACTCCAACCACAGTACCTCACGCCACACACCCTTCACCGCACTTCTTCTAACACACTCCTCCCCACAGGAAATTTCACCACACACCTTCACAACACATGCCCTCCCACCACATTGCCTAAATCACACTCCTTATCCCACACTTCCTCTAACCACAAGCCCTCCAACCATACTCCCTCCCATCACACTCACCTCACCACACTTACCTCTCCCATACACTCTCGCTCCACACACCCTCTGACCGGATGCCCTCCCACCACACTACCTTCACCACACACCTTCTCCCACACACCCACACATGGCACGCCCACAGACCACACTCCATCGCACCACACGCACTCCCCCACTCGCCCTCCCACCACTCTCAGTTCACCACACTCCTTTTCCAACACTCCCTCTCACCAGTCACCCTCGCACCACATGTCCTCGCCACACACACCCTGCCTACTAACTCTCTTTACCATATCCTTTTACCACACTCACTCGCACAACACACCCTTACACCACACGCCTTACCACCACACTCATTCACCTATTCAACACACTCACTCGCACCACACTCCCTCCCACCACATGTCCTCCAACCACACTCAATTCACGACATTCCTTGACCCATATTCCCACACACCACACACCCTCACACCACAAGGACTCCCACCAGAGTCCCTCCGACCACACACACTTCACCGCACTTCTTCTAACACACTCAGCCCCACACTAACCTTCACCACACACATTCGCAACACAAGTCCTCCCACCACATTGCCTACATCACACTCCTGATCCCACACTTACTCTAACCGCACGCCCTCCAACCACACTCCCTCCAATCACACTACCTCTCCCATACATCCTCGCAACACGCACCTTCGGACCGGATGCCCTCCCACCACACTCCCTTCAGCACACACTTTCTCCCAGACACCCACGCACGACACGCCCACTCACCACACTCCCTCGCATCACACACCCCCCTACCACTCACCCTCCCACCACACTCACTTCGCCACACTCATTCTCCCACACTCATTCGCATGACACAACCAAGAACCACATGTTCGCACACCTCACACCCTACCAACACACTCCTTTCACTATCCTCCTTCTTCAACATTCCCTCACACCACACACTAACACACCACACGCCCTCCCACCAACCTCCCTTCACCATTGCACCTCACGCCCTCCCACCAGATGCCCTCGCATCACATGCACATCAACTTTATAACTTCCCAACACACTCCCTTCACCACACCCCTTCTCCCAAACTCCTTCGCACCACACAAACTCGAACCACACGTCCTCGCACCACACACACTCTCAACACACTCCCTTCACCGGTGTGAGGGAGTGTGGGAGAAGTAGTTTGGTCAAGGTAGTGTGGTGGGAGGGAGTGTGGTGCGACGGCTTTTGGGAGAAGGAGTGTGGTGAAGGGAGTGTGGTGGCAGGGCGTGTGCTGCGAGGGAGTGTGGTGCGTGGGAGTGTGGGAGAACGATGGTGGTGAAGGGAGAGTCGTAGGAGGGCATATGGTGCGAGGTAGTGTGGGGAAGAGTGTGGGAGAAGGAGTGTGGAAAAGAGAACGTGGTGTGAGGGCGTGTGGTGGGAGGGTGTGTGGTGCGAAAGAGTATGGGAGGAGTGTGGTGAAGGGTGTGTGGTGGGAGTGCGTGTGGTGCAAGGTAGTGTGGGGAGGAGTGTGGGAGAAGTCGTGAGGTGCGAGGGAGTTCGGTGGGAGAACATGTGGTGGGACGACGTGTGATGCCTGGAAGTGCGAGTGAAGGAGTGTGGTGAAGGGAATGTGTTGGGATTGCGTGTGGTGGGAGAGTTTGTGGTGGGAGAGTGGATCGTGCGAGGGAGTGTGGGAGCAGTAGTGTGGCGAAGGGAGTTTGGTGCGAAGGAGTGTGTGAGAAGTAGTGTGGTAGGAGGGTGTGTGGTGGGAAGGCTTGAGGGTAAAGGTATTGTGGGGAGGAGTGTTTGAGAAGCAGTGCAGTGAAAGAGCATTAGATGGCAGGGCGTGTGGTGCGATGAAATGTGGTGTAAGTTAGTGTTGGGAGGAGTGAGGGAGAATGAGTGTGGTGAAGTGAGTATGTTGGCAGGGCGTGTGGTGCGATGAACAGTGGGAGAGGGAGTGGGATGGTAGGGAGTGTGGTGGAAGGGCATGTGGTGCGAGGGCGTTTAGTGCGAAGGCGTTTGGTGGGAGGGCGTGTGGAGAAATGGTGAAGGGAGTTTGTTGGGAGGATATGTCATGCGAGGACGTGTGTTGCGGGTGCCAGTGAGTGTGGGAGAAGGAGAGTGGTGAAGGGAGTGTTGTGGGAGGGCTTCTGGGGAAAGGTAGTGTGGGGAGGAGTGTTGGCGAAGTAGCATGTTGAAGGAAATGTGCTGTGAGGGCGTGTGGTTGGGAGAGCATGTCGTGGGAGATTGTGTAGTGTCAGTGAGTGTGTGAGCAGGTGTGTGACAAAGGCAGTTTGGAGGGAGGGCGTGTGGTATGAAGGAATGTGGTGGGTGGACGTGTGGGAGAAGAAGTGTGGTTGGAGTGTGTGTGGTGGGAGGGTTTGTGGGGAAAGGTATTGTGGGGATGAGTGTGGGAGAAGGATTGTGGTGAAAGAAGTGTAGTTGGAGGACGTGTGCTGGGAGAGCATGTGGTGGGAGGGCGGGTGGTGCGAGGGAGTGTGAGAAAAGGTGGAGAAGGGAGAGTGGTTTGAGGACCTGTGTTCCGATGGAGTGTGGGAGAAGGAGTGTGGTGGGAGGGCTTGTGGGGATAGGTATTGTGGGGAGTAGTGTGGGAGTTGGTATTTGGAGAAAGATGTGTGGTGGGAGAGCGCATGGTGGAAGGGTTTGTGGTGGTAGGGGATGTGGTTGAAGTGCGTGTGGTGCGAGGGCGTGTGGTAGGCGTGCGTTGGGAGAAATTGTGAAGGGAGGTTGGTGGGAGGATATGTGGTGCAAGGGAGTGTTGGACAAGGAGTGAGGTGAAGTGTGTGTGGTGGGAGGGCATGTAGTGGGAGGGTTTGTGTGAAAGGCAGTGCGGGGAGTAGTGTGGGAGAAGGAGTGTGGTGAATGAAATGTGGTGTGAGGGCATGTGGAGGGAGAGCGTGTGGTGGGAGAATGTGTTTTGCGATTGAGTGTGAGAGGAGGAATGTGGTAAAGGAAGTGTGGTAGGAGGGCATATTGTGGGAGAGTATTTGGTGGGAGGGCGTGTCGTGGAATGGCGTATGTTGTGAGAGTGTGTGTGGTAGATCGGCGTATGGTTTGAGGGAGTGTGTGAGAAGTAGTGTGGTGAAGTGAGTGGGTTGGGAGCACAGGTGGTAGGAGGGCGTGTGGTGAAAGGTAGTGTGGGAGAAGGAGTGTGTTTGGAGGGACTGTGATGGGAGTGCGTGTGGTGCGAGGGTGTATGGTGTGTGGGAATGTGGGTCAAGGAGTGTGGTGAATTGAGTGTGGTTGGAGGACATGTGGTGGGAGAGTCTATGGTGCGAGTGAGTGTGGTGCGAGTGAGTGAGGAGAAGGGAGAGCAGTGTGAGGGCGTGTGGTGTGAAGGAGTGGGGAGAAATGGTGAATGCAGAGTGGTGGTAGGGTGTGTCGTGTAAGGATGTGTGGTGCGAGTGAGTGTAGTTAAAGGATATGGTAGAGAGAGTTAGTTGGGAGGGTGTGTGCGGCGAGGACATGTGGTGTGAGCTTGACTGGTGTGAGGGAGTGTGGGAAAAGGAGTGTGGTGAACTGAGAATGGTGGGAGGGTGATTAGGGGGAGTGCGTGTGATGCGAGGGATTGTGGCGCAAGGGAGTGTGGTGAGATGGCGTGTGGTGCGAGGGTGTTTTGGAGGAGTGTGGTTAAGGGAGTGCGGTGGGAGGGCGTCTGTTCGGAGGGTGTGTGGAGCGAGGGAGTATGTGAGAAGTAGTGTGGTGAAGTGAGGTATGAGCTTGATGTGCGTGTGATGCGAGGGCATCTGGTGGGAGGGCGTGGGGTGCAATGTTGAACGGAGATTGGTGGGAGGGCATGTGTTGTGAGGATGTGTGGTGCGAGGGAGTGTTGAAGAAGGAGTATGGTGAAGGGAGTGTGTTGGGAGGGTGTGTGGTGTGATGGCGTGTGGTTAGTGGCTGTGTGGTACGAAGGAGTGTGGGAGAATGAGTGTGGTGGGAGGGTGAGTGGTGGGGGTGCATGTGGTGCGAGGGAGTGTGGTGAGTTGGCGTGCTGTGCGTGTGTGTGTAGGAGAAGGTGTGTGGTGAAGGGAGTGCTGTGGGAGGGCATCCGGTCAGAGGGTGTGCGGAGCGAGAGTGCATGGGAAGGGTAGTGTGGTGAGGTGAGTTTGATGGGAGGGAGTGCAGATGGAGGGCATGTGGTTAGAGGAACTGTGGGATAAGGAGTGTGATTTAGGCAATGTGGTGGGAGGGCATGTGTTGCGAAGGTGTGTGGTGAAGGTTAGTGTGGGGAGGAGTGTGTTAGAAGAAGTGTGGTGAAGGCTGTGTGGTGGGAGGGACTGTGGTTGCAGTACATGTGGTGCCATGGAGTGTGGTGCGTGGGAATGTGGGATAAGGAGTGTGGAAAAGGGAGTGTGGTGGGAGGACGTGTGGTGGGAGGGCTTTTGGGTAAAGGTAGTGTGGGGAGGACTATGGGAGAAGTAGCGTGGTGAAGGAAATGTCGTTTGAGTTTGTGTGGTGGTTTAGCGTGTGGCCGGAGTGTGTGTGGTGCAAAGGAGTGTGTGACCAGGAGTGTAGCGAAGGGAATTTGGTGGGAGGGTGGTTGGTAGTAGGGCATGTGGTGTGAGGGTGTATGTGAATAGGAATGTGGTGAATGGTGTGTGGTGGGACTGCGTGTGGTGTGAGGGCATGTGGTACGTAGGAATGTGATGGGTTGACATGTGGAGAAGGAGTGTGGTGGGAGGGCTTGTAGGAAAGGTATTGTGGGGAAGTGTGAGGGTGAAGAAGTGTGGTGAAAGAAATGTGGTGGGAGTACATGTGTTGGGAGAGTGTGTGGAGCGAAGGAGTGTTTGACCAGGAGTGTGGCGAACGGATTTTGGTGAGAGGGCATGTGGTGGGAGGGCGTGTGGTGTGTAGGAATGTGGTGGGTTGACACGTGAAGAAGGAGTGTGGTGAGAGGGCTTGTAGGGAATGGTATTGTGGGGAAGTGTAAGGGTGAAGAAGTGAGGTGAAAGAAGTGTGGTGGGAGTACATGAGGTGGGAGAGTGTGTGGGGCGAAGGAGTGTTTGACCAGGAGTATGACGAATGGAGTTTAGTGGGAGGCCATGTGGTGGGAGGGATTGTGGTGCGAAGGAATATGGTGGGTAGAGCTGTGGTGAAAGAAGTGTGGTTGGAGGACGTGTGTTGTTTGGGTGCATGGTGGGAGGGCGGGTGTTTGGAGGATGTGTGGTGGTAGTGCGTGTGGTGCGAGTGAGTGTTGAGAAGGGAGAGTAGTGTGAGGTGGTGTGGTGAAATGTTGTTTGGTGCTAGTGAGTGTGGTGAACTGGTAAATGGAGTGTGGTGGTAGGGCGAGTCACCAAGGGTGTTTGGTGCGAGTGAGTGTGGAAGAGAATATGGAGGGTGTGTGTGGCGAGGACATGTTGTGCGAGGTTGACTGGTGCAGGGGAGCATGGGAAGAGCGTGTGGTGCGAGGGAGTTTGGGAGAAGGAGTGTAGTGAAGGTTGTGTGGTGGGAGGGCGTGTGGTGCGAGTGTGCGTGGTGCAAGTGAGTGTGGGATAAGTATATGGAGAAGGGATTATGCTTGGAGGGTGTGTGGGGTGAGGACTCATGGTGCAAGGTTGTGTGGTCCAAGGGAGTGTGGAAGAATGAATGTGGTATGAGGGTGTGTGGGAGAAGGGGTGTGGTGAAGTGAGTGTGCTGGGAGGGCGTGTGGTTGGAGGGCTTGTGGAGTGGGGAGGAATGTGGGAGAATGTGCATGGTGAAGGAAATGTGCTGTGAGGTAGCGTGGTGGGAGAACGTGTGGAGCGAGGGAGTTTGTTAGGAGGAGTGTGGTGAAGGGTCTGTGGTGGGAGGATGTATGGTGTGAGGGCGCGTGGTGCGATGGGCGTGTGGTGGGAGGACGTGTGGTGCGAGGGAGTGTGGAGAAGGCAGAGTAGTGTGAGGGCGTGTGGTGCGAGGGAGTGTGGGATAAGGAGTGTGGTGAAGTGAGTGTGGGGAGGGGATGAGTTGGAAGGGCGTGAGGCACGAGGGCGTGTGGTGGGGGTGTGTGGAGAAATGATGGGAGGTCGTGTGGTGCGAGGGTGTTTGGTGCGAATGTTTGTGGGACAAGGATATGTTGAAGGGATTTTTTGGGACGTGTGGAGCGAGTTTGAGTTGTTTGAGGGAGTGTGGGAGAAGGAGTGTGCTGCGAGGGAGTGTGGGAGAAGGAGTGTGGTGAAGGGCGTGTGCTGCCAGCTCGTGAGGTGGGAGGGCGTCTGGTGCGAGGTTGTGTGTGAGAAGGAATTTGTTGATGTGTTTGTGGTGGGAGGACCCGTGGTGCGAGGGAATGTGGTGGGAGGCTGTGTGGGAGTAGGAGTGTGGTGGGAGGCCTTGTGGGTAAAGGTTTTGTGGGGAGGAGTGTGGGAGAATGTGTGTGGTGAAAGAAGTGTGGTGGCAGGACGTGGATTGGAGAGCACGTGGTGGGAGGGTGGTGGTGGGAGGGCGAGAGAAGGAAGGACGTGTGGTGCCAGGGCGTGTGGTGCCAGGGCGTGTGGGAGAAGAAAGTGGTGGGAGCCAGTGCGGTGCGAGGGAGTGTGGGGGAAGGAGTGTGGTGAAGTGAGTGTGGTGGGAGGCAGGTTGTGGGAATGCGTGTGGTGCGAGGCCATGTGGGTGAAGGAGTGTGGAGAAGGGAGTGTGGTGGGAAGGTGTCCGGTCAGAGGATGTGTGGAACAAGGGAGTATTGGAGAAGTAGTGTGGTGAAGTGAGTGTGGTGGGAGGGGTGTGGTTGGAGGGCGTGTGGTAGGAGGGCATGTGGTGTGAGGGAGTGTGTTAGTAGGAGTGCTGTGAAGGGTGTGTGGTTGGAGTGCGTGTGTTGGGAGGGCGTGTGGTGCGAAGGAATATGGTGGGTTAACGTGTGGAGAGGGAGTATGGTGGGAAGGCTTGTAGGGAGAGGTATTGTGTGGAAGTGTAAGGGAGAAGAGTGTGGTGAAAGAAGTGTGGTGGGAGTACTTGTGGTGGTTGGGCGCGTGCTGCGAGCGCGGGTGTTTGGAGGACCTGTGGTGCTTGGTCGTGTGTTGCGAGTGAATGTGGAGAATGGAGAGTTGTGTGAGGGCGTGTTGTGTGAGGGAGTGTGTGATAAGGAGTGTGGTGAAGGGAGTGTTTTGGGAGGGGATGAGGTGGAAGGGCGTGTGGTGGGAGGGCTTGTGGTGAAATAGTGAATGGAGTGTGGTGGTTGGGCATGAGGTGGGAGAGTGTGTGGAGCGAAGGAGTGTTTGACCAGGAGTGTGGTGAACGGAGTTTGGTGGGAGAGCATGTGGTGGGAGGGCGTGTGGTATGAGGGCGTGTGGTGCAAATGAATATGATGGGTGGAGCTGTGGTGAAAGGAGTGTGGTGGGAGGACGTGTGGTAGTTGGGTGCATGGTGGGAGGGCCGGTGTTTGGAGGATGTGTGGTGGTTGTGCGTGTGGTGCGAGTGAGTGTGGAGAAGGGAGAGTAGTGTGAGAGCATGTGGTGTGAAGGCATGTGGTGAAATGGTGAATGGAGTGTGGTGGCAAGGTGTGTGGTGTAAGGGTGTGTGGTGCGAGTGAGTGTGTTCAAAGAATATGGTAAAGAGAGTTAGTTGGGAGGGAGTATGTGGTCAGGACATGTGGTGCGAGGTTGACAGGTGCGAGGGAGTTTGGGAAAAGGGGTGTGGTGAACTAAGAGGAGTGGGGGGAGTTCGTGTGGTGCGAGGGAGAGTGGTGAAGGGAGTGTGGTGAGAGGGCTTCCGTTAGGAGGGTGTGTGCAGCGAGGGAGTATGTGAGAAGTGGTATGGTGAAGTACTTTATGTGGGTGGGAGTGTGTTTGGAGGGCGTGTGGTAAGAGGAAGTGTGGAATAAGGAATGTGATGTTGGCAATGTGGTGGGAGGGCATGTGGAGCGAAGGTGTATGGTGAAAGTTAGTGTGGGGTGATAGGGCGTGTGGTGTAGGGGTGTGTGGTGAAGTGACTTTAGTAAAAGGATATGGTAAAGAGAGTTAGTTAGGAGGGTTTGTGTTGCGAGGACATGTGGTGTGAGGTTGACTGGTGCGAAGGAGTGTGGGAAAAGGAGTGTGGTGAACTGAGAGTGATGGGAGGGCGAGTTGGAGGAGTGCATGTTGTGCTAGAGAGTGTGGTGCGAGGAAGTGTTGGTGGAGTGTGGTGAAGGGAGTGTGGTGGGAGGGTGTCCGTTCGGGGGTTGTCTGGAGTGAGGGAGTGTGTGAGAAGCAGTGTAGTTAAGTGAGTGTGGTGGGAGGGATTGTGGTTGGAGGGCGTGTGGTAAGAGGAAGTGTGGAATAAGGAATGTGATGTTGGCATTGTGGTGGAAGGGCATGTGGAGCGAAGGTGTATGGTGAAAGTTAGTGTGGGGTGGAATTTGTTAGAAGATGTGTGGTGAAGGGTGTGTGGTGGGAGGGACTGTGGTTGGAGCGCATGTGATGCCAGCGTGTGTGGTGCGTGGGAATGTGGGATAAGGAGTGTGGAGAAGGGAGTGTGGTGCGTGTGCGTGTGGTGCGAGGGAGTGTGGGAAAAGGAGTGGGGTGAAGGGAGTGTTGTCAGAGTTACTGTGGTGGGAGCCCGTGTGGTGCGAGGGTGTGTCGTGTGTGGGAATGTGGGTCAAGGAGTGTGGTGAATTGAGTGTTGTGGGAGGTTTTGTGGTGGGAGGGCGTGTTGTGCGAGTGAGTGTGGAGAAATTGTGAATGGAGTGTGATAGTAGGGTGTGTGGTTTAAGGGTGTGTGGTACGACTGAGTGTGGTGACGTGGTGAATGGATTGTGGTGGTAGGGCGTGTGGTGTAGTGGTGTGTGGTGCGAGTGAGTGTAGTAAAATGATATGGTAAAGAGAGTTAGTTGGGAGGGTTTGTGTTGCGAGGACATGTGGTTTGAGGTTGACTGGTGCGAGGGAGTGTGGGAAAAGGAGTGTGGTGAACTGAGAGTGGTGGGAGGGCGAGTTGGAGGAGTGCGTGTGGTGCTAGGGAGTGTGGTGCGAGGGAGTGCTGTGAGATGGCGTGTTGTGCGAGGGTGTGTTGGTGGAGTGTGGTGAATGGAGTGTGGTGGGAGGGATGGTGGCTGGAGTGCGTGTGGTACCATGGTGTGTGGTGCGTGGGAATGTGGGATAAGGCGTGTGGAGAAGGTAGTGTGGTGCGAGTGTGTGTTGTGCGAGGGAGTATGTGAGAGGGAGTGTCGTGAGGGGAGTGTTGTGGGAGGGAGTGTGGTGGGAGTGCGAGTGCTGCGAGGGTGTGTGGTGGGAGGAGTTGTGTGCGAGGGAGTGTGTGGGAGGGTGTGTGGTGGGAAGGTATGAAGTTGATGCAAGCTCGTGTGATGTGCGTGTGATGCGATTGATGCAAGGGCGTGGGGAGCAATGTTGAAAGGAGCTTGGTGGGAGCGCATATGGTGTGAGCATGTGTGGTGTGAGGGTGTATAAGAAGGAGTATCGTGAAGGTGGTGTGTTGGGTGGGTGTGTGGTGTGAGGACGTGTGGTTCATGGTTGTGTGGTTCGAAGGAGTGTGGGAGAATGAGTGTGGTGAGAGGGAGTGTGGTGAGTGGGCGTGCCATGCGTTGGTGTGTGGGAGAAGGTGTGTGGCGAAGGGATTGTGGTGGGAGGGCATCCGTTCAGACGGTGTGTGGAGCGAGCGTGAGGTAGTGTGGTGAGGTGAGTGTGATGGGAGGAAGTGTGATTGGAGGGCGTGTGATTAGAGTAAGTATGGGATAAGGAGTGTGTTTGAGGCAATGTGGTGGGAGGGCATGTGTTGCAAAGGTGTGTGGTGAATGTTAGCATGGGGAGGAGTGTGTTAGAAGAAGTGCGGTGAATGCTGTGTGGTGGTAGGGACTGTGGTGTGATGGCGTGTGGTAAGAACGTGTGTGGGAGGGGTGTGGTGAAGAATGATTGGTGGGTGGGAGTGTGGTTGGAGGGCGTGTGGTAACAGGAAATGTAGAATAAGGAATGTGATGTAGGCAATGTGGTGGGAGGGCATGTGGTGCGAAGGTGTATGGTGAAAGTTAGTGTGGGGTGGAATTTGTTAGAAGAAGTGCGGTGAAGTGTGTGTGGTGGGAGGGAGAGTGCTTGGAGTGTGTGTGGAGCCAGGGTGAGTGGTGCGTTGGAATGTGGAATAAGGAATGTGGAGAAGGGAGTGTGGTGCGTGTGCGTTTGGTGCGAGGGTGTTTGGGAGAATCACTGTGGTGAGGGGAGTGAGATGGGAGGGCGTCCTTTCGGGGGGTATCTGGAGCGAGGGAGTGTGTGAGAAGCAGTGTAGTTAAGTGAGTGTGGTGGGAGGGATTGTGGTTGGAGGGCGTGTGGTAAGAGGAAGTGTGGAATAAGGTATGTTATGTTGGCAATGTGGTGGGTGGGCATGTGGAGTGAAGGTGTATGGTGAAAGTTAGTGTGGGGTGGAATTTGTTAGAAGATGTGCGGTGAAGGGTGTGTGGTGGGAGGGACTGTGGTTGGAGCGCATGTGATGCCAGCATGTGTGGTGCGTGGGAATGTGGGATAAGGAGTGTGGTGAAGGGAGTGTGGTGCGTGTGCGTGTGGTGCGAGGGAGTGTGGGAAAAGGAGTGGGGTGAAGGGAGTGTTGTCAGAGTGACTGTGGTGGGAGCTCGTGTGGTGCGAGGGTGTGTAGTGTGTGGGAATGTGGGTCAAGGAGTGTGGTGAATTGAGTGTGGTGGGAAGTTTTGTGGTGGGAGGGCGTGTGGTGCGAGTGAGTGTGGAGAAGGTAGAATAGTGTGAGGGCGTGTGGTGTGAAAGAGTGGGGAGAAATTGTGAATGGAGTGTGGTGGTAGGGTGTGTGGTGGACGGGTATGTGGTACGAATGAGTGTGTTGACGTGGTCAATGGATTGTGGTGGTAGGGCATGTGGTGTAGGGGTGTGTGGTGCGAGTGAGTTTAGTAAAAGGATATGGTAAAGAGAGATAGTTGGGAGGGTTTGTGTTGCGAGGACATGTGGTTTGAGGTTGACTGGTACGAGGGAGTTTGGGAAAAGGAGTGTGGTGAACTGAGAGTGGTGGGAGGGCGAGTTGGAGGAGAGCGTGTGGTGAAGGGAGTGTGGTTGGAGGGCGTCCGTTCGGGGGGTGTCTGGAGCGATGGAGTGTGTGAGAAGCAGTGTGGTTAAGTGAGTGTTGTGGGAGGGATTGTGGTTGGAGGGCGTGTGGTTTGATGAATTGTGGAATAAGGATTTTGACGTAGGTATCGTGGTGGTAGGGCATGTCTTGAGAAGGTGTGTGGTGAAAGTTAGTGTTTGGAGGAATGTGTTAGAAGATGTGCGGTGAAGGGTGTGTGGTGGGAGGGACGGTGGTTGGAGTGGGTGTGGTGCCATGGTGTGTGGTGCGTGGGAATGTGGGATAAGGAGTGTGGAGAAGGGAGTGTGGTGCTAGTGAGTGTTGTGCGAGGGTGTTTGATGGAATGTGTGGTGAGGGGAGTGTGGTGGGAGGTCCTGTGGTGGGAGTTGCAGCGCTGCAAGGGCGTGTGGTGGGAGAAGGTGTGTGCGAGGGAGTGTGTGAGAGGGAGTGTGGTGAAGGGAGTGTGGTGGGAAGGTATGAAGTTGATGCGAGCTCCTGTGATGTGCGTGTGATGCGTGTGATGCGAGGGCGTGTGGAGCAATATTGAAAGGAGGTTGGTGGGTGCGCGTATGGTGTGAGGATGTGTGGTGTGAGGGTGTATATGAAGGTGTGTGGTGAAGGGGGTGTGTTGGGAGTGTGTGTGGTGTGAGGACGTGTAGTTCATGGTTGTGTGGTTCGAAGGAGTGTGGGAGAATGAGTGTGGTGAAGGGATTTTGGTGGGACGGCGTCCGTTCAGACGGTGTGTGGAGCGAGAGTGTATGCGTGAGGTAGTGTGGTGAGGTGAGTGTGATGGGAGGGAGTTATGGACGGCGTGTGATTAGTGTAAATTTGGGATAAGGAGTGTGAGTGAGGCAATGTGGTTGGAGGTCATGTGTTGCCAAGGTATGTGGTGAATGTTAGCGTGGGGAGGAGTGTGTTAGAAGTGCGGTGAAGGGTGTGTGGTGGAAGGGACTGTGGTTGGAGTGCGTGTGGAGCCAGGGTGAGTGGTGCATTGGAATGTGGGATAAGGAGTGTGGAGAAGGGAGTGTGGTGCGTGTGCGTGTGGTAAAAGGATATGGTAAAGAGAGTTCGTTGGGAGGGTGTGTGTGGCGAGGACATGTGTTGCGAGGTTGACTGGTGTGAGGGAGTGTGGGAATAGGATTGTGGTGAACTGAGAGTGGTGGGAGGGCAAGTGGGTGGAGTGCATGTGGTGCTAGGTAGTGGGTTTCGAGGGAGTGTTGGAGGAATGTGGTGATGGGAGTGTGGTGGGAAGGCGTCCGTTCGGGGGGAGTGTTGAGCGAGGGAGTGTGTGAGAAGCAGTGTGGTGAGATGGCGTTTTAAGTGAGGGTGTGTTGGTGGAGTGTGGTGAAGAGAGTGAGGTGGGAAGGCGTCCGTTCGGGGGGAGTGTTGAGCGAGGGAGTGTGTGAGAAGCAGTGTGGTTAACTGAGAGTGGTGGGAGGCTATGTGTTTGGAGAACGTATGGTTAGAGAAAGTGTTGAATAACGAGTGTGATGTAGGGAATGTGGTGGGAGGGGTTGTGGTGAGAAGCTGTGAGGTGTAAGTTAGTCTTTTGAGGAACGTGTTAGAAGAAGTGCGGTGAAGGGTGTGTGGTGGGAGGGACGGTGGTTGGAGTGTGTGTTGTGCCATGGTGTGTGGTTTTCATTTTGAAATTTAAATGCGAATTTCTTTATCTACATTTTGTTTTCTGGTTGTATAGTATATTTTCAAAGTTCTTTAAACGTTTTACAAAGTCTATTAACATGAAACATGAAAGTTCATAGATGTCAAGAAATGCTTAAACATTTCTCAAAAAAGCATTTTATTTTATGTTTGTAATTTCATTTTAAGCATTTATATTATCTTTTAAATATTGAAATGTAAATGTGAATTTACTGATCTACAATTGGGTTTCTTGAAGAAAAGTACTTTTACAACCTCTGACAAACTTTTACATGTTCTGTTAAACTATAAAATACGTACTTCATACATGAGAAAGCTATGTTTAATCTTTCATAAAATGCATTCAATTCAATGTTCGCACCTTCATTGTGGCATTTATTTATACTTTTTGTAATTGAAATTTAAATGCGAATTTCTTTGCCTCCATTTTGTTTTCTGTTGCATAGTACATGTTAAAACTTCTTTAAACGTTTTAGAAAGGCTATTAATATTTAAAGATGAAAGTTCATAGATGTGAAAAAATGTTTAAACATGACTCCAAAAAGTATTTTGTATTATGTTTGTAATTTCATATTGGGCATTCATATCATTCTATTTAAATTTTAAATGTAAATGTGAATTTACTGATGCACAATTTGTGTCTTGAAGAAAAGTACATTTCCAACCTCTGACACACGTTTAACATATGCTGTTAAACTATAAACAACGTAGTTCATAGATGAGAAAGCTATGTTTAATCTTTTCCAAAAATGAATTCATTTGAATGTTTGCAGCTTCATATTAGCATTAAATTTTACTTTTTGAAATTGAAATGTAAATGCGAATTTCTTTGCCTAAATTTTGTTTTCTTGTTGCATAGTATATTGTAAAACTTCTTTAAATGTTTTACAAAGGCTATTAATATCTAAACATGACTATTGATAGGTGTGAAACATTGTTTAAACATCACTCAAAACTACATTAATGTTTGCAGCTTCATGTTAGAAATTATAATATGCTTTTTAAAATTTGAAATGTAGATGTGAATTTACTCTTCTACATTTCATTTAATTATTACTATTTTTACAAACTCTGACATACGTTTTACATGTATGTTTATATTTTAACGATGGAGTTCATAGCTGAGAAAACTATGTTTTATCTTTCCCAAAAGTGCATTCATTTCAATGTTTCCAGCTTCATATTAGCATTTATTTATACTTTTTCAAATTGAAAATTAAATGCGATTTCCTTATCTACATTTTGTTATCTGGTTGTATAGTATATTATTAAACTTCTTTAAAGGATATTAATATGAAACATGAAAGTTCATAGATGTGAAAAAATATTTAAAAATTTCTCAAAAAAAGCATTTTATTCTATATTTGTAATTTCATTTTAAGTATTTATATTATTCATTTAAATATTGAAATGTAAATGTGAATTTACTGATCTACATTTGGTTTCTTGAAGAAAAGTACTTTTACAACCTCTGACAAACTTTTACATGTTCTGTTCAACTTTAAACAACGTAGTTCATAGATGAGAAAGCAATGTTTAATCTTTCATAAAATGCATTCAATTCAATGTTCGCACCTTCATATTAGCATTTATTTATACTTTTTGAAATTTAAATTTAAATGCAAATTTTTTTGCCTACATTTCATTTTCTGGTTCCATAGTATATTTTAAAACTTCTTTAAACATTTTACAAAGGCTATTAATATTTAAACATGACTATTGATAGGAGTGAATCATTGTTTAAACATTACCCAAAAATACATATATATATTATTGTTCACAGCTTCATGTTAGAAATTATAATATGCTTTTCAAAATTGGAAATGTAGATGTGAATTTACTGTTCAACATTTTATTTCTTTTAGAAAAGTTCTTTTCAAACCTCTGGCAAAGAGTTTTAAATGTGCTGTTTAAATATAAACAACGTAGTTCATAGGTGACAAAACTGGGTTTAACCATTTCTCAAAGAAACATTCTTTCAATGTTTGCAATAAATAAATATTTATTCTTCATGACATTGAAATTTAAAAGCCAATTTTCTTATCTACATTTTGTTTTCTGGTTGTAAAGATAATGTTTTTAACTTTTATAAAAGTTTTACATCTGTTATTAATATTTAAAGATGAACATTCATAGATGTGATACAATGTTTAAACATTTCTGAAAAAAGCATTTATGTTTATGTTTGTAATTTCATTTCAAGCATTTATATTATTCCTTTCAAAATTTAAATGTAGACGTGAATTTCCTGATCTACATTGGGGATTCCTGTAGGAAAGTACTCTTTCAACCTCTCACAAACGTTTTACATGTGCGGTTAAACTCTAAATAACGTAGTTCATCGCTGAGAAAACTATGTTTAATCTTTTCCTAAAAAGCATTTATTTCAATGATTGCAGCTGCATATTAGCATTTATTAACACATTTTGAAATTGAAATTAAAATGCGAACTTCTTTTCTGGTTGTACGTATATTTTAAAAATTCTTTAAACATTTTACATATGCTATTAATATTTAAACATGAAAGTTCATTGGTGAAATAATTTTAATATTTTTCTCAAATATACATCCGCAATAATGTTTTTAGCTTTATTTTGTAAATTATACTATGGTTTTTAAAATTTGAAATGTAGATGTGAATTTACTCTTCTACGTTTCATTTAATTATAAGTATTTTTACAAACTCTGACAAACGTTTTACAAGCATGTTTATATTTTAACGATGGAGTTCATAGCTGAGAAAACTATGTTTAATCTTTCCCAAAAATGCATTCATATCAATGTTTGCAGCTTCATATTAGCATTTATTTATACTTTTTGAAATTGAAATTTAAATGCGAATTTCTTTATCTACATTTTGTTTTCTGGTTGTATAGTATATTTTTAAACTTCTTTTAACGTTTTACAAAGTTATTAATATTTAAACATGAAAGTTCATAGTTGTGAAAAAATTCTCAAATAAGCAATTTTTTGTAATTTAAAGCATTTATATTATTCTTTTAAATTTTGAAATGTAAATGCGACTTTATTGATCTATAATTGGGCTTCTTGAAGAAAAGTATTTTTCCAAGCTCTGACACATGTTTGACATGTGCTGTTAAACTATAAACGACGTAGTTCTTAGCAGAGAAAGATTGTTTAATCTTTTCCTAAAATGCAGCTTCATATTAGCATTATATTTTACATTTTGAAATTGAAATTTAAATGCGAATTTCTTTGCCTACACTTCGTTTTCTGGTTGCATAGTATATTTTTAAACTGCTTTAAACGTTTTACAAAGGCTATGAATATTAAACATGAAAGTTCATAGATGTGAAGAAATGCTTAAACATTTCTCAAAAAAGCATTTTATTTTATGTTTGTAATTTCATTTTAAGCATTTATATTATCTTTTAAATATTGAAATGTTAATGTGAATTTACTGATCTACAATTTGTTTTCTTGAAGAAAAGTACATTTACAAGCTCTGACAAACGTTTAACATGTGCTGTTAAACTATAAACAACGTAATTCATAGATGAGAAAGCTATGTTTAATCTTTCCCAAAAGTGCATTCATTTCAATGTTTGCAGCTTCATATTAGCATTTATTTATACTTTTTGAAATTGAAATTTAAATGCGAATTTCTTTATCTACATTTTGTTTTCTGGTTGTATAGTATATTTTTAAACTTCTTTTAACGTTTTACAAAGGTTATTAATATTTAAACATGAAAGTTCATAGTTGTGAAAAAATTCTCAAATAAGCAATTTTTTGTAATTTAAAGCATTTATATTATTCTTTTAAATTTGGATATGTAAATGCGACTTTATTGATCTATAATTGGGCTTCTTGAAGAAAAGTATTTTTCCAAGCTCTGACACATGTTTGACATGTGCTGTTAAACTATAAATAACGTAGTTCTAGCTGAGAAAGCTATATTTAATCTTTTCCTAAAATGCAGCTTCATATTAGCATTATATTTTACTTTTTGAAATTGAAATTTAAATCCAAATTTCTTTGCCTACACTTCGTTTTCTGGTTGCATAGTATATTTTTAAACTGCTTTAAACGTTTTACAAAGGCTATGAATATTTAAACATGAAAGTTCATAGATGTGAAACAATATTTAAATATTTCTGAAAAATACATTTGCGTTAATGTTTTTAGATTCAGTTTGGAAATTATACGATGGTTTTTAAACTTGAAATGTAGATATGAATTTACTCTTCTACATTTCGTTTCGTTAAAGAAAAGTATTGTTATAAACTCTGACAAACGTTTTACGCATGTTTATATATAAACGATGGTGTACATAGCTGAGAAAACTATGTTTAATCTTTTCCTAAAATGCATTCAATTCAATGTTTGCAGCTACATATTAGCATTTATTTATACTTTTTCAAATTGAAAATTAAATGCGAATTTCTTTATCTACATTTTGTTTCCCGGTTGTAATGTATATTTTTCAACTTCTTTAAACGTTTTACAAAGGCTATTAATATTTAAACATGAAAGTTTAAAGATGTGAAAAAATGTTTAAACATTTCTCAAAAAAGTATTTTGTTTTATTTTTGTAATTTCATTTTAAGAATTTATATTATTTCTTTAAAAATTGATATGCAAATGTGAATTTACTGATCTACATTTTGGTTTCTTGACAACCTTTGACAAACGTTTTACAAGTTCTGTTAAACTATAAACAACGTAGTTCATAGCTGAGAAAGCTATGTTTAATCTTTTCCTAAAATACATTCATTTCAATGTTTGCAGCTTCATATTAGCATTTATTACGTTTTGAACTTGAAATTTAAATGAGAATTTCTTTATCTACATTTTTTTTATGGTTGTATAGTATATTTTTAAACTTCTTTAAACGTTTTACAAAGGCTATTAATATTTAAACATGAAAGTTTATAGATGTGAAAAAATTTCAACATTTCTCAAAAAAACATTTTATTTTATGTTTGTAATTTCATTTTAAGCATATATTAATCTTTTTAAAATTAGAATGTAATTGTAAATTTACTGATCTACAATTTGGTTTCTTAAAGAAGTTCTTTTCCAACCTCTGACAAACGTTTTACATGTTCTGTTAAACTATAATCAACGTAGTTCAAAGCTGAGAAAGCAATGTTTAATCGTTTCCTAAAATGCATTCATTTCAATGTTTGCGGCTTCATATTAGCGTTTATTTATACTTTTTGAAATGCAAATTTCTTTCTCTACATTTTGTTTTCTTGTTGTATAGTATATTTTTAAACTTCTTTAAACGTTTTACAAAGGCTATTAATATTTAAACATGACAGTTCATAGGTGTGAAATATTGTTTAAACATTACCCAAAAATACATATATGTTTGCAGCTTCATTTTTGAGGGCGTGGTGAAATAGTGAATGGAGTGCTGTGGTTGGGCGTCTGGTTTAAGGTTGTGTGTTGCGAAGGTGTGTGGGAGAAAGAGTGTGGAGAAGTGAGTGTGGTGGGAGGGTGAGTGGTGGGGGTGCGTGTGGTGTGAGGGTGTGTGGTGAGTGGGCGAGTCATGCGTGGGTGTGTGAGAGAATGTGTGTGGTGAAGGGAGTGTGTTGGGAGGGCATCCGGTCAGAGGGGGTGTGGAGCGAGGCAGTATGGGAGAGGTAGTGTGGTGAACTGTGATGGGAGGGAGTGTGGTTGTAAGAGGTGTGGTTAGAGGAAGTGTGGGATAAGGGGTTTAATGTAGGCAATGTGGTGGGAGGGTTTGTGGGGGAAGGTATTGTGAGGATGAATGTGGTAGAAGGAGTGTGGTGAAAGAAGTGTGGTGGGAGGACGTGTGGTTGGAGGGCGCATGGTTGGAGGGCGGGTGTTTGGGGGACGTGTGGTTCTAGGACGTGTGGTGCGATGGAATGAGGATAAGGGAGAGTATTGTGAGGGTGTGTGGAGCTAGGGAGTGTGGGACAAGGTGTGTGAGGTAAGGAGTGTGGTGAAGGGAGTGTATTGGGAGGGTTATGAGGGTGTGTGGAGCGATGGAGTGTGAGAGAAGGAGTGTGGAGAAGGGAGAGTGGTTTGGGGGCGTGTGGTGCGAGGGTGTGTGGGAGAAGGCGTGTGGTGAAGGGACTGTGCTGGGAGGGCGTGTTGTGCGAGGGCGTGTGGATGCCTGGGCTTGTGGTAGAAGGAATATGTTGAAGGGAGAGTGGTAGGAGAAAGTGTAAGAAGGATATGGTGAAGAGACTGTGTTTGGAGGGTGTGTGGTGCGAGGACATGTCGTGCGAGTTAGTGTGGGAGGAGTGTGATGGGAGGGTATGTGGGAGCAGGAGTGTGGCGAAGGGAGTTTGGTAGGAGGGCGTGTGGTGGGATGCCGTGTGGTGCGACGGAAAGTGGGGAAAGGTAGTGTGGCCTATGATCTCAGTTGATTAAACAGCACATGTAAAACGTTTGTCAGAGGTTGTAAAAATACCTAGCCTAATCTTCTTTGGCTTGGCTTCGCGGACGAAGATTTATGGAGGGGGTAAAAAGTCCACGTCAGCTGCAGGCTCGTTTGTGGCTGACAAGTCCGATGCGGGACAGGCAGACACGATTGCAGCGGTTGCAAGGGAAAATTGGTTGGTTGGGGTTGGGTGTTGGGTTTTTCCTCCTTTGCCTTTTGTCAGTGAGGTGGGCTCTGTGGTCTTCTTCAAAGGAGGTTGCTGCCCGCCAAACTGTGAGGCGCCAAGATGCACGGTTTGAGGCGTTATCAGCCCACTGGCGGTGGTCAATGTGGCAGGCACCAAGAGATTTCTTTAGGCAGTCCTTGTACCTTTTCTCTGGTGCACCTCTGTCACGGTGGCCAGTGGAGAGCTCGCCATATAACACGATCTTGGGAAGGCGATGGTCCTCCATTCTGGAGATGTGACCCACCCAGCGCAGCTGGATCTTCAGCAGCGTGGACTCGATGCTGTCGACCTCTGCCATCTCGAGTACTTCGACGTTAGGGATGAAAGCGCTCCAATGGATGTTGAGGATGGAGCGGAGACAACGCTGGTGGAAGCGTTCTAGGAGCCGTAGGTGGTGCCGGTAGAGGACCCATGATTCGGAGCCGAACAGGAGTGTGGGTATGACAACGGCTCTGTATACGCTTATCTTTGTGAGATTTTTCAGTTGGTTGTTTTTCCAGACTCTTTTGTGTAGTCTTCCAAAGGCGCTATTTGCCTTGGCGAGTCTGTTGTTTATCTCATTGTCGATCCTTGCATCTGATGAAATGGTGCAGCCGAGATAAAACTGGTTGACCGTTTTGAGTTTTGTGTGCCCGATGGAGATGTGGGGGGGCTGGTAGTCATGGTGGGGAGCTGGCTGATGGAGGACCTCAGTTTTCTTCAGGCTGACTTCCAGGCCAAACATTTTGGCAGTTTTCGCAAAGCAGGACGTCAAGCGCTGAAGAGCTGGCTCTGAATGGGCAACTAAAGCGGCATCATCTGCAAAGAGTAGTTCACGGACAAGTTTCTCTTGTGTCTTGGTGTGAGCTTGCAGGCGCCTCAGATTGAAGAGACTGCCATCCGTGCGGTACCGGATGTAAACAGCGTCTTCATTGTTGGGGTCTTTCATGGCTTGGTTCAGCATCATGCTGAAGAAGATTGAAAAGAGGGTTGGTGCGAGAACACAGCCTTGCTTCACGCCATTGTTAATGGAGAAGGGTTCAGAGAGCTCATTGCTGTATCTGACCCGACCTTGTTGGTTTTCGTGCAGTTGGATAATCATGTTGAGGAACTTTGGGGGACATCCGATGCGCTCTAGTATTTGCCAAAGCCCTTTCCTGCTCACGGTGTCGAAGGCTTTGGTGAGGTCAACAAAGGTGATGTAGAGTCCTTTGTTTTGTTCTCTGCACATTTCTTGGAGCTGTCTGAGGGCAAAGACCATGTCAGTGGTTCCTCTGTTTGCGCGAAAGCCGCACTGTGATTCTGGGAGAATATTCTCGGCGACACTAGGTATTATTCTATTTAGTAGAATCCTAGCGAAGATTTTGCCTGCAATGGAGAGCAACGTGATTCCCCTGTAGTTTGAGCAGTCTGATTTCTCGCCTTTGTTTTTGTACAGGGTGATGATGGTGGCATCACGAAGATCCTGAGGCAGTTTTCCTTGGTCCCAACAAAGCTTGAAAAACTCATGCAGTTTGGCATGCAGAGTTTTGCCGCCAGCCTTCCAGACTTCTGGGGGGATTCCATCCATACCTGCTGCTTTGCCACTTTTCAGTTGTTCGATTGCCTTATATGTCTCATCCAGGGTGGGAACCTCATCCAGCTCTAGCCTTAGGGGCTGTTGAGGGAGCTGGAGCAGGGCGGAATCTTGGACTGAGCGGTTGGCACTGAAAAAAGAAGGCCCCGATCCGGGCAGAGAGTGGGAGGCGGCGGTCCCAATCCAGGCACAGGGTGAGCTGCGGCGGCCTCGGCCCCGGTCCGGGCAGTATGGACCGACCTAGGAGGGGAGGCAGGCCCCTCCAGCCCGGGTAAGAAACCTGCATAGGAGAAGGCCACTACGATATAAAACCTACGATCCAAGGACCTCGCTGCCACGTCCCAGCTTGCTTGGCCACGGCACACGAACCGTGGGTGTAAAGTGTGGGGCCAGTACTGCGCGCACTGCACTCCACCTAAAAGCTCCTTTGCGCAGGCCCGAGGACAGGTCCATGTCCTCCCCCTCCACGTCCTCCCCCTCCACGTCCTCCCCCTCAAAAGATGCTCACAAACTCAAGCTAGCATGCTGGAACATCAGAACCATGCTACACAAGGCTGACAGCCACCGACCTGAACGTCGGTCTGCCCTCATTGCACATGAACTCCTCAGACTTGACATCGACATAGCCGCTCTCAGTGAAGTCCGCCTGGCAGATGTAGGCAGCCTCCAAGAACGCGGCGTGGGCTACACACTCTACTGGTCTGTAAAGCCTTCGGATGAACGACGCCTATCTGGTGTAGGCTTCATGGTCAAGAGCTTCATTGCCTCCAAACTCGAAAACCTTACGACAGGCCTCTCGGACCGAATCATGTCCATGCGACTCCCACTTCAAAACAAGCGTCACATCACCCTCATCAGTGTCTATGCTCCAACCCTCCAGGCGGAACCAGCAGAAAAGAACACGTTCTACACCGACCTGCGCAACCTCATCCAACGTACCCCTACAGCCGACAAGGTTGTCATCCTGGGCGACTTCAACGCTCGTGTCGGCAAAGACTCAGAAACCTGGCCAGGAATCCTGGGCAAGCATGGCGTCGGCAAGTGCAACGACAATGGGCGCCTCCTGTTGGAGCTCTGCGCAGAACAGCGACTTGTCATTACAAACACCCTTTTTCAGCAGAGGGACAGCCTTAAGACCACCTGGATGCATCCCCGATCCAAACACTGGCACCTCCTGGACTACATCCTGGTGCGAGAAAGTGACAAACAAGATGTGCTCAACACCAGGGTCATGCCTAGCGCGGAATGCCACACTGACCACCGGCTGGTTCGCTGCAAGCTCAAACTTCACTTCAAGCCAAAGCCCAGGAACAATAAAGCCCCCAGAAAGAGGTTCAATGTTGGAAACCTGCAGTCAGACGAAGCGAGAGGAAACTTCCAGGCAAACCTCAAAGCAAAGCTCGACGTTGCAACCCGCCTCACGGACCCGTCCCCTGAAACCCTCTGGGATCAGTTGAAGACTACCATACTGCAATCCACTGAAGAGGTACTGGGCTTCTCCTCCAGGAAAAACAAGGACTGGTTTGACGAAAACAGCCAGGAAATCCAGGAGCTGCTGGCAAAGAAGCGAGCTGCCCACCAGGCTCACCTTACAAAGCCGTCCTGTCCAGAGAAGAAACAAGCCTTCCGTCGCGCATGCAGCCATCTTCAGCGCAAACTCCGGGAGATCCAAAATGAGTGGACTAGCCTCGCCAAACGAACACAGCTCAGCGCGGACATTGGCGACTTCAGGGGTTTCTACGAGGCTCTAATGGCTGTGTACGGCCACTCACCCCAAGTCCAAAGCCCGCTGCGCAGCTCAGACGGCAAAGTCCTCCTCAGCGACAAGATCTCCATCCTCAACCGATGGTCACCTAGCCTAATATAGAACACTAAATTCACATCTACGTTTCCAATTTAAAGAAGTATAATATAATTTCGAAAATGAAACAACAATCATTAATATAAATGGATTTTTGGGAAATGATTAAACAATGATTCTCATATGAACTGCCAAGTTCCAATATTAATAGCCTTTCTAATGTAAAAAATTGTCAGAGGCTTGAAAACATAATTATCTTAAAGAAAACAAAATGTCGATCAGGAAATTCACGTCCACATTTAAATTTTAAAAACAATAATATACAGGCTAAAATGAAACTACTAACATCAAAATAAATGCTTTTTTTGCGAAATGTTATCAATTCATTGTTTTACATCTATGAACTTTCATGTTTAAATATTAATAAGACTTGTAAAACTTTTAAAGAATTTTAAAAATATACTTTACAACCAAAAAACAAAATGTAGATAAAGTAATTCGAATTAAATTTCAATTTCGAAAAGTATAAATAAATGCTAAAATGAAGCTGCAAATATTGAAATAAATTCCCTTTGCCACACTCCTGGTCACAAACTCCTTCGCACCACACTCTCGCCCACCACATGGACTCCTACCACACTTCTTTCACCATATTTCTTCTCCCTTACACTTCCCCACAATACATTTCCATACAAGCCCTCCCACCACACTCCTTCTCCACACGTCAACCCACCATATTCCTTGGCACCACATGCCCTCCCACCACACGCACTCCCACCACTCCCTTCACCACATTCCTACTCACATACTCCCTCACACCACATGCCCTCCTACCACCCGTCCTCCCACCAAATTCCCTTCGCCACACTCCTGGTCACATACTCTTTTGCACCACACACTCTCCCACCATACGATATCCCACCACACTACCTCACACCACATTTCCTTCACCACGTTCCTTCTCCCACACTCCTCCCGACACTACCTTTACCAAAAAGCCTTCCCACCACACGTCCTCCCACCACACTCCCTTCTCCACACACCTTATCCCACATTCCCTCACACCACACACCATGGCACCACACGCACTCCAACAACAGTCCGTCCCACCACACGGCCTTCACCACACTTCTTCTAAAACACTCCTCCCCACACTAACTTTCACTACACACCTTCGCAACAGATGTCCTCCCACCACATTGCCTAAATTACACTCCTTATCCCACACTTCCTCTAACCACACGCCCTCCAACCACACTCCCTCCCATCACACTCACTTCACCAAACTACCTCTCACAAACACTCTCGCTCCACACACTCTCTGACCGGATGCCCTCCCACCACACTTCCTTCAGCACACACATTCTCCCAGACACCCATGCACGACACGCCCACTCACCACACTCCTTTGCATCACACACACCTCCACCACTCACCCTCCCACCACACTCACTTCGGCACACTCATTCTCCCACAATCATTCGCACAACACAACCAAGAACCACACGTCCGCACACCTCCCACCCTACCAACACACACCTTTCACTATACTCCATCTTCAACATTCCCTCGCACCACACACTAACACACCACACGCCCTCCCACCAACCTCCCTTCACCATTGCCCCTCACGCCCTCCCACCAGATGCCCTCGCATCATACGCACATCAACCTTATAACTTCCCAACACACTCCCTTCACCACACTCCTTCGCCCACATGCCCTCCCACCACTCACACTCCCACCACACGCCCTCCCACCACACTCCCCTCACCACAATAAGTCTCCCAAAAACCCTCACACCACATGCACTCGCACCACACTCCCTTCTCAACACTCCTTGTCACACATTCCCACACACCACACACCCTGGCACCACACGCACTCCAACCACAGTACCTCACGCCACACACCCTTCACCGCACTTCTTCTAACACACTCCTCCCCACAGGAACTTTCACCACACCTTCACAACACATGCCCTCCCACCACATTGCCTAAATCACACTCCTTATCCCACACTTCCTCTAACAACAAGCCCTCCAACCACACTCCCTCCCATCACACTCACCTCACCACACTATCTCTCCCATACACTCTCTCTCCACACACCCTCTGACCAGATGCTCTCCCACCACACTCCCTTCACCACACACCTTCTCCCACACACCCACATGCGGCACGCCCACTCACTACACTCACTCGCACCACACGCACTCCCCCCACTCGCCCTCCCATCACTCTCAGTTCACCACATTCCTATTCCCACAATCACTCGCATGAGTCAACCTCGCACCACATGTCCTCACCACACACACCCTCCCAACTAACTCTCTCTACCATATGCTTTTACCACACTCACTCGCACCACACACCTTTACACCACACGCCCTACTACCACACTCGGTTCATCAGTTCACCACACTAACTCGCAACACACACCCTCTCACCACGTGCTACCACCACACTCCATTCACTATTTCTCACCACTCCTTCACACCACACGCCCTCACACTACTCTCAGTTCTCCACACTCACTCGCACCACATGTCCTCCCACCACATGCCCCCCCACCACACTCAATCACCACACTCCTTGACTCACATTCCCACACACCACACACCCTCGCGCCACACGGACACCCACCACAGTCCCTCCGACCACACAACCTTCGCAGCACTTCTTCTAACACATCCCTCCCAACACTAACCTTCACCACACACCTTCGCACCACATGGGCTCCCACCACATTGCCTACATCATACTCCTTACTCCACACTTTCTCTAACCACACGCCCTCCCACCACATGCCCTTCCACCTCATCCCCTCCCAAAACACTGCATTCACCACACACCTCCGACCACACACCCTCCAACCACACTCCTTCTCCCACATTCCCACGACACACACACCCTCGCAACACACACACTCACACCACAAGCCCTCCCACCACAGTCCCTCCCACCACACACCCTTCATGATCCTCCTACTCACACACTCACTCACACGCCCTGCCACCACATGCCCTCCCACCAAACTCCCTTCGCCACAATCCTCGTCACACACTCCTTTGCACCACACACTCTGCCACCACACGCTATCCCACCACACAACCTAACACCACATTTCCTTCACCAGCCACCTTCTCCCACCCTGCTCCCCACACTACCTTTACACAAAAGCCCTCCCAACACACGTCCTCCCACCACACTCCATTGACCACACTCCTTGACCCAAATTTCCACACACCACACATCCTCGCACCACACGGACTCCCACCACAATCCCTCCGACCATACACCCTTCACCTCACTTCTTCTAACACACTCCTCCCCACACTAACTTTCACCACACACCTTCGCAATACATGCCCTCCCACAACATTGCCTACATCACACTCATTCTCACACATTTCCTCTTTCCACACGCCCTCCCACCACACTCCCTTCCACCTCATCCCCTCCCAAAACACCCCATTCACCACACTATTTATCACACACTCCCTCTCACCACATGTCCTCCCACCACACTCCCTTCACCACACTGCTTCTCCCACATTCTCACGCACCACACATCCTCGTACCACACGCACTCCCACCACAGTCCCTCCCACCACACTCCCTTCACTACACACCTTCTACCACACAGCCTCGCACCACACGCCCATTCTCCACACTCCTTCGCACCACACTCCCTCGCAACATATGCACTCCCCACACTCACCCTTCCCCTACTCCACTCAGTTCACCACACCCCATCTCCCAAACTCCCTCGCACCAGTCAACCTCACACCACATCTCCTCGCCACACACACCCTCCCAAACTAACTGCCTTTACCATACACTTTTACCAAACTCACTCGCACACACACCCTTACACCACACGCCCTACCACCACATTCACCATTTCACCACACACCTTCACACCACACTCCCTCACACTAATCTCCCTTCTCCACACTCACTCGCACTATACGCACTACCACCACACATCCTCCAAACACCCGCCCTCCCACCATGCGCCCAACCACCACACGTCCTCCCACGAGACTTCTTTCACCACAGCTCCACCCTCTATTTCTTTCGCACCACATGCCCTCGTACCACACGTCCTCCCACCACATGCCCAACCACCAAACTCCATTTGCAACAGTCCATCTCAAATACTCCTTCTCTCCACACACTCTCCTACCACACGTTCTCCCACCACACTTTTTTCAGCACACTTCATCTCCCTTACACTTCTCCAGAATACCTTTCCCTACAAACCGTCCGAACACATTCCTTCTCCACACGTCAATCCACCACATTCCTTCCCACCACATGTCCTCCCACCACACACTCTTCACCATATTCCTACTCACACACTCTCTCACACCACACCCGCCCTCCCACCAAATTCTCTTCACCACACTCCTGGTCACACACTCTTTTGCACCACACTCTCTCCCACCACATGATAAACCACCACACTAACTCACACCACATTTCCTTCACCACGCTCCTTCTCCCACACTCCCCCCACACTACCTTTACCCAAAAGCCCTCCCACCACACGTCCACACACCACACTCCCTTCTCCACACTCCTTATCCGACATTCCCACGCACCACACACCATGGCACCACACGCACTCTAACCACAGTCCGTCCCATTACACAGCCTTCACCTCACTTCTTCTAACACACTCCTCCCCACAGGAACTTTCACCACGCACCTTCACAACACATGCCCTCCCACCACATTGCCTAAATCACACTGCTTATCCCACACTTCCTCTAACCGCACGCCCTCCAAACACACTCCCTCCCATCACACTAACTTCACCACACTACCTCTCTCATACACCCTCGCAACACACACCTTCGGACCGGATGCCCTCCCACCACACTTCCTTCAGCACACACCTTCTCCCAGACACCCATGCACGACACGCCCATGCATCACACTCCCTCGCATCACACACACCTCCACCACTCACCCTCCCACCACACCCACTTCGGCACACACATTCTCCCACAATCATTCGCAAAACACAACCAAGAACCACACGTCCGCACACCTCCCACCCTACCAACACACACCTTTCACTATACTCCTTCTTCAACATTCCCTTGCACCACACAACCAACCTCCCACCAACCTCCATTCACCATTACCCCTCACGCACTCTCACCAGATGCCCTTGCATCACACACACATCAACCTTATAACTTCCCAACACACTCCCTTCACCACACTCCTTCTCCCACATGCCATCCCACCACACTCCCCTCACCACAATAAGTCTCCCAAGAACCCTCGCACCACATGCACTCGCACCATACTCCCTTCTCACCACTCCTTATCCAATATTCCCACACACCACACACCCTGGCACCACATGCATTCCAACCACAGTACCTCACGCCAAACACCCTTCACCACAATTCTTCTAACACACTCCTCCCCACAGGAACTTTCACCACACACCTTCACAAGACATGCCCTCCCACCACATTACCTAAATCACACTCCTATTATCCCACCCTTCCTCTAACCACAAGCCCTCCAACCATACTCCCTCCCATCACACTCACCTCACCACACTACCTCTCCCATACACTCTCGCTCCACACACCCTCTGACCGGATGCCCTCCCACCACACTCCCTTCAGCACACAACTTCTCCCACACACCCACGTATGTCACGCCCACTCACTACACTCACTCGCACCACGCACACTCCCCCCACTCGACCTCCCACCACTCACAGTTCACCACACTCCTTTTCCCACAATCACCTGCACGAGTCAACCTCGCACCACATGTCCTCACCACACACACCCTCCAAACTAACTCTCTCTATCATATGCTTTTACCACACTCACTCGCACCACGCACCCTTACATCACACGCCCTACCACCACACTCGGTTCATCAGTTCACCACACTAACTCACACCACACACCATCCCACCACGTCCTACCACCACACTCCATTCACCATTTCTCACCACTCCTTCACACCACACGCCCTCACACTACTCTCAGTTCTCCACACTCACTCGCACCACATGCTCTCCCACCAAATGCCCCCCCACTACACTCAATTCACCACACTCCTTGACTCACATTCCCACACACCACTCACCCTCGTGCCACACGGACACCCACCACAGTCCCTCCGACCACACAACCTTCACAGAACTTCTTCTAACACATTCCTCCCAACACTAACCTTCACCACACACCTTCGCACCACATTGTCTCCCACCACATTGCCTACATCACACTCCATACTCCACGCTTCCTCTAAGCACACGCCCTCCCACCACATGCCCTTCCACCTCATCCCCTCCCAAAACACTGCTTTCACCACACACCTCCCACCACACGCCCTCCCACCACACTCCTTCTCCCACATTCCCACGACACACACACCCTCACAACACACACCCTCACACCACACGCACTCCCACCACAGTCCCTCCCACCACACACCCTTCATAACCCTCCTACTCACACACTCACTCACACCACACGCCCACATACCACACGCCCTCCCACCACATGCCCTCCCACCAAACTCCCTTCGCCACAATCCTCGTCACACACTCCTTTGCACCACACACTCTGCCACCACACGCTATCCCACCACACGACCTCACACCACATTTCCTTCACCAGCCACCTTCTCCCACCCTGCTCCCCACACTACCTTTACACAAAAGCCCTCACAACACACGTCCTCCCACCACACTCCATTGACCACACTCCTTGACCCACATTTCCACACACCACACATCATCGCACCACATGGACTCCCACCACAATCCCTCCGACCACGCTCAGTTCACCACACTCCTTTTCCCACACTCACCCCACACACCCTCCAAACTACCACTCTCTACCATATACTTTTCCACAATCACTCGCACCACACACCCTCCAACCACATGTACTACCATCACACTCCACATTTCTCACCACTCCTTCACATCTCACGCCCTCACACTATTCTCCCTTCTCCACACTCACTCGCACCACACGCCCTCCCACCACATGCCCTCCAAACACACTCACTTCACCTCACTGCTTCTCACATACTCCGTCGCTCCACAAACCCTCCGAACAGACGCCCTCTCACCACACTCCCTTCACCACACTCCTCCAACACACCCTCGCACCACACGCCATCTCACCACACTCCCGAGCACCACACTCCCTTGCAACATATGCACTCCGCCCACTCGCCCTCCCACCCCTCTCAGTTCACCACACTCCTTTTCCTACACTCCCACGCACCAGTCACCCTCGCACCACATGTCCTCGCCACACACACCCTGCCTACTAACTCTCTTTACCATATCCTTTCACCACACTCACTAGCAGAACACACGCTTAAACCACACGCCTTACCATCACACTCCATTCACCTGTTCAACACACTCACTCGCACCACACTCCCTCCCACAACATGTCCTCAAACCACACTCAATTCACCACACTCCTTGACCCATAGTCCCACACACAACACTCCCTCGCAACACATGGACTCCCACCAGAGTCCCTCCGACCACACACCTTTCACCACACTTCTTCTAACACACTCCGCCCCACACAAACTTTCACCAAAAACCTTCGCATTTTGGTCACACCAACTGACGCAATTACGGTCACTGCTGTAGGTCATTCCCACTGTCCCACTCAAAGTCACTTCTGAAGGTCATTCGCACTGACCCGATTACGATCACTGCTGTAGGTCATTCGCACTGACTTAATAATGGTCACTGCTGGCGGTCATTTCCTCTGAACCAATTTCAGTCACTGCTGTAGGTCTTTCCCACTGACACAATCACGGTTACTGCTGTAGGGTACTCCCACTGACCCACTCACTGTCAATGCTGTCGGTCACTCCCACTGACCCATTCACTGTCACTGCTGCAGGTCACTCTCACTGTCCCAATCATGGTCACTGTTGCAGTTCATTCCCTCAGAACCACTCACAGCTCTAGAGCACTCCGACTTAAACAATCACGGTCACTGCTGTAGGTCACTCCCGCTGAGCCAATCACAGTCACTGCTGTAGGTCACTCTCTCTGACACAATCACAGTAACTGCTGTAGGTCACTGCACTGACCCAATCATGGTCAATGCTGTAGGCCATTCCCACTGACCCAATCACACTCACTGCTGTATGTCTTTCCCTCTGACACAATCACAGTGACTGCTGTAGGTCACACCCACTAACACAATCACTGTAACTGCTGTATAGCACTCCCACAGACACAATCACGGTCACTGCTTTAGGATACTCCCACTGACCCAATAACTGTCACTGCTGACGGTCACTCCCACTGACACACTCACTGTCACTGCTGTCGGTCACTCCCACTGACCCAATCATTGTCACTGTTGCAGGTCATTCCCACAGACCCACTCATTGTCACTGTTGTAGAGCACTCCCACTGACACAATCACGGTCACTGCTTTAGGTCACTCCCACTGACCCAATCACAGACACTGCTGTAGGTCACTCCCGCTGAGCCAATCACAGTCTCTGCTGTAGGTCATTCCCACTGACCCACTCACTCTCACTGCTGTATGTCACTCCCACAGACCCAATCACACTCAGTGTAGGTCAGTCCCACTGACCCATTCACAGTCAATGCTGTAGGTCACTCCCACTGACACAATCACGGTCACTGCTTTAGGTCACTCCCACTGACCCAATCACAGACACTGCTGTAGGTCACTCCCGCTGAGCCAATGTCAGTCACTACTGTAGGTCACTCCCACTGACCCCTTCACTCTCACTGCTGTAGGTCACTCCAACTGACCCAAGCAATGTCAATGCTGTAGGTCATTCGCTGTAACACAATCATGGTCAAAGCTGTAGGTCATTCCCACTGACCCAATCACAGTCACTGTTGTAGGTCATTCCCACTGATCCACTCACTTCACTGTTGTCGGTCACCCCCACTGACCCACTCACAGTCTCTGCTGTAGGTCATTCCCACTAACCCAATCATGGTAACTGATGGACGTCACTGCCACTCACCCAATCAAGGTTACTGCTATACGTCACTCCACTGACCCAATAACGGTCACTGCTGTATGTCATTCCCAGTGTCCCACTCACAGTCACTGCTGCATGTCACTCCCACTCACTCACTCACTGTCACTGCTGTAGGTAACTACCACTGACCCAATCACGGTTACTGCTGTAGGTCACTTCCACTGCCCCAATCACGGTCACAGCTGAATATTATTCCCACTGACCAAATCACGGTCACTGCTGTACGTCATTCCCACTGACCCAATCACGGACACTGCTGGAGGTCATTCCTACATACCCAATCTAAGTCACTGCTGTAGGTCAATCGCACAGACCCAATCACGGTTAATGCTGTAAGTCACTCCCACTGACCCACTCACTGTCACAGCTGTAGGTCACTCACACTGACCCAATCACAATCACTGCTGTTGGTCACTCTCACTGTCCCAATCATGGACACTATTGCAGGCCATTCACAAGAGACCCACTCACTGTCACTGCTCTAGATCACTCAATCACGGTCACGGCTTTAGGTCATTTGCACTGACCCAATCATGGTCAATGCTGTAGGTCATTCCCACTGACCCAATCAGGGTCACTGCTGTATGTCTTTCCCACTGACCCATTCACAGTCAATGCTGTAGGTCACTCCCACTGACACAATCACGGTCACTGCTGTAGGTCACTTCCACTGCCCCAATCACAGTCACTGGTGTAGGTCATTCCTGCATACCAAATCACAGTCACTGCTGTCGGTCACTCCCACTGACCCAATCACAGTCACTGCTGCTGGTAACTCTCACTGTCCCAATCATTGTCACTGTTGCAGGTCATTCCCACAGACACACTCATTGTCACTGTTGTAGTGCACTCCCACTGACACAATCACGGTCACTGCTTCAGGTCACTCCCACTGACCCAATCACAGACACTGCTGTAGGTCACTCCCGCTGACCCAATCACAGTCTCTGCTGTAGGTCATTCCCACTGACACACTCACTCTCACTGCTGTATGTCACTCCCACAGACCCAATCACACTCAATGTAGGTCAGTCCCACTGACCCATTCACAGTCAATGCTGTAGGTCACTCCCACTGACCAAATCACGGTCACTGCTGTAGGTCACTTCCACTGCCCCAATCACAGTCACTGGTGTAGGTCATTCCTGCATACCCAATCACAGTCACTGCTGTCGGTCACTCCCACTGACCCAATCACAGTCACTGCTGCTGGTCACTCTCACTGTCCCAATCATTGTCACTGTTGCAGGTCATACCCACAGACCCACTCATTGTTACTGTTGTAGAGCACTCCCACTGACACAATCACGGTCACTGCTTTAGGTCACTCCCACTGACCCAATCACAGACACTGCTGTACGTCACTCCCGCTGAGCCAATCACAGTCTCTGCTGAAGGTAATTCCCACTGACCCACTCACTCTCACTGCTGTATGTCACTCCCACAGACCCAATCACACCCAGTGCTGTAGGTCAGTCCCACAGTCCCATTCACAGTCAATGCTGTAGGTCACTCCCTCTGACACAATCACAGTCACTGCTGTAGGTCACTGCCACTCACCCAATGTCAGTCACTACTGTAGGTCACTCCCACTGACCCATTCACTCTTACTGCTGTAGGTCACTCCAACTGACCCAAGCAAGGACAATGCTGTAGGTCATTCGCAGTAACCCAATCATGGTCAAAGCTGTAGGTCATTCCCACTGACCCAATCACATTCACTGTTGTAGGTCATTCCCACTGATCCACTCACTTTCACTGCTGTCGGTCACCCCCACTGACCCACTCACTGTCACTGCTGTAGGTCATTCCCACTAACCCAATCATGGTAACTGATGGAGGTCACTGCCACTCACCCAATCAGGGTTACTGCTATACGTCACTCCACTGACCCAATAACGGTCACTGCTGTATGTCATTCCCAGTGTCCCACTCACAGTCACTGCTGCATGTCACTCCCACTCACTCACTAACTGTCACTGCTGTAGGTAACTACCACTGACCCAATCACGGTTACTGCTGTAAGTCACTCCCACTGCCACAATCACGGTCACAGCTGAATATTATTCCCACTGACCAAATCACGGTCACTGCTGTAGGTCACTTCCACTGCCCCAATCACAGTCACTGGTGTAGGTCATTCCTGCATACCCAATCTCAGTCACTGCTGTAGGTCTATCGCACTGACCCAATCACGGTTACTGCTGTATATCATTCCCACTGAACCAATCTCGGTCACTGCTGTACGTCATTCCCACTGACCCAATCACGGACACTGCTGGAGGTCATTCCTACATACCCAATCTAAGTCACTGCTGTAGGTCAATCGCACAGACCCAATCACGGTTAATGCTGTAAGTCACTCACACTGACCCACTCACTCTCACAGCTGTAGGTCACTCACACAGACCCAATCACAATCACTGCTGTAGGTCACTCTCACTGTCCCAATCATGGACTCTATTGAAGGCCATTCACAATTGACCGACTCACTGTCACTGCTCTAGATCACTCAATCACGGTCACGGCTTTAGTTCACTTCCACTGACCCAATAACAGTCACTGCTGTTGCTCATTCCCACTGACCCAATCACAGTCACTACTGTAGGTCAATCCCTCTGGTCAAATCACAGTAACTGCTGTAGGTCACTCCCACTGACCAAATCACAGTCACTACTGTAGTTCACTCCCACTGACCAACTCACATGCACTGTTGTTGGTCACTCCAACTGACGCAAATACGATCACTGCTGTAGGTCATTCCCACTGTCCCACTCACAGTCACTTCTGTAGGTCATTCGCACTGACCCGATTACGATCACTGCTGCAGGTCATTCGCACTGACTTAATCACGGTCACTGCTGGCGGTCATTCCCTCTGAACCAATTTCAGTCACTGCTGTAGGTCTTTCCCACTGACACAATCACGGTTACTGCTGTAGTTTACTCCCACTGACCCACTCACTGTCAATGCTGTCGGTCACTCCCACTGACCCATTCACTGTCAATGCTGTAGGTCACTCCCACTGACCCAATTACAGTCACTGCTGTAGGTCATTCCGACTGATCCAATCACGGTCACTGCTGTAGGTCATTCCCACTGAACCAATTTCAGTGACTGCTGTAGGTCTTTCCCACTGACACAATCACGGTTACTGCTGTAGGTCACTCCCACTGACCCACTCACTGTCACTGCTGACGGTTACTCCCACTGACCCATTCACTGTCACTGCTGTAGGTCACTCCCACTGACACAATCACTGTTACTGCTGTAGTTTACTCCCACTGACCCACTCACTGTCAATGCTGTCGGTTATTCCCACTGACCCATTCACTGTCACTGTTGTAGGTCACTCCCACTGACCAAATCACAGTCACTGCTGCAGGTCACTCTCACTGTCCCAATCATGGTCACTGTTGCAGGTCATTCCCTAAGAACAACTCACTGTCACTGCTGCAGAGCACTCCAACTGACATAATGACGGTCACTGCTTCAGGTCACTCCCACTGACCCAATCACGGTCACTGCTGTTGGTCACTCCCACTGCCCTAATGACGGTCAATGCTGTATATCATTCCCACTGAACCAATTTCAGTCACTGCTGTAGGTCATTCCCACTGACACAATCACGGTTCCTGCTGTAGGTTACTCGCACTGACCCATTCACTGTCAATGCTGTCGGTCACTCCCACTGACCCACTCACTGTCACTGCTGTAGGTCACTCCCACTGACCCAATGACAGTCACTGCTGCAGGTCACTCTCACTGTCCCAATCAATGTCACTGTTGCAGGTCATTCCCTTAGAACCACTCACTGTCACTGCTGTAGAGCACTCCCACTGACACAATCACGGTCACTGCTTTAGGGTACTCCCACTGACCCATTCACTGTCACTGCTTTAGGTCATTCCGACTGACCCAATCACGGTCACTGCTGTAGGTCATTCGCACTGAACCAATTTCAGTGACTGCTGTAGGTCTTTCCCACTGACACAATCACGGTTACTGCTGTAGGTCACTCCCACTGACCCACTCACTGTCACTGCTGACGGTCACTCCCACTGACCCACTCATTGTCACTGCTGTAGGTCACTCTCACTGTGTCAATCATTGTCACTGTTGCAGGTCATTCCCACAGACCCACTCATTGTCACTGTTGTAGAGCACTCCCACTGACACAATCACGGTCACTGCTTTAGGTCACTCCCACTGAGACAATCACAGACACTGCTGTAGGTCACTGCCACTCACACACTATCAGTCACTACTGTAGGTCACTCCCACTGACCCACTCACTCTCACTGCTGTAGGTCACTCGAACTGACCCAAGCAAGGTCACTGCTGTATTTCATTCCCACTGACCCAATTATGGTTACTGCTGTAGGTCACTCCCACTCACCTAATCATGGTTACTGCTATATGTCACCCACACTGACTCAATCACGGTCACGGCTTTAGGTCACTCCCACTGACCCAATGACAGTCACTGCTGTAGGTCATTCCCTCTGACACAAATACAGTCACTGCTGTAGGTCACTCCCACTGCCCCAATCTCAGTCACTGCTGTAGGTCACTCACACTAACCCAATTACAGTCACGGCTCTAGGTCACTCCCACTGACCCAATCACAGTCACTGATGTAGTTCACTCCCACTGCCCCAATCACGGTCACTGCTGTATATCATTCCCACTGAACCAATCTCAGTCACTGCTGTAGGCCATTCCCACTGACCCAATCACGGACACTGCTTTTGGTTATTCCTACAGACCCAATCTCAATAACTGCTATAGGTCTATCGCACTGACCCAATCACGGTTACTGCAGTAAGTCACTCCCACTGACCCACTCACTGTCACTGCTTTAGGTCACTCCCACTGACCCAATCACAGCCACTGCTGTAGGTCACTCCCGCCGAGCCAATCACAGTCACTGCTGTAGGTGTCTCCCTCTGACACAAACACAGTAACTTCTGTAGTTCCTTCCCACTGACTCAATTACGGTCACTGCTGTAGGTCATTAGCACTCACCCACTCACTCTCACTGCTGTAGGTCATTCCCACTGACCCAATCACAAGCACTGCTGTAGGTCACGCCCGCTGAGCCAATCACAGTCACTGCTGTAGGTGACTCCCTCTGACACAATCACAGTAACTGCTGTAGGTCACTCTCACTGTTCCAATCATGGACAATGTTGCAGGCCATTCCCAATAGACCCACTCACTGTCACTGCTCTAGGTCACCCCCACTGACTCAATCACTGTCACGGCTTGAGGTCACTTCCACTGACCCAATCACAGTCATTGCTGTAGCTCATTCCCACTGACCCAATCACAGTAACTGCTGTAGGTCACTCCCTCTGGCCCAATCACTGTCACTGCTGTAGGTCACTCCCACTGACCAAATCACAGTCACTACTGTAGATCCCTCCCACTGACCAACTCACAGTCACTGTTGATGGTCACTCCAACTGACGCAATTACGGTCACTGCTGTATGTCTTTCCCTCTGACACAATCACAGTGACTGCTGTAGGTCACTCCCACTGACACAATCACTGTAACTGCTGTAGAGCACTCCCACTGACACAATCACGGTCACTGCTCTAGGTTACTCCCACTGACCCAATAACTGTCACTGCTGACGGTCACTCCCACTGACCCATTCACTGTCACTGCTCTCGGTCACTCCCACTGACCCAATCACAGTCACTGCTGCTGGTCACTCTCACTGTCCCAATCATGGACACTGTTGCAGGCCATTGCCAATATACCCACTCTCTGTCACTGCTCTAGATCACCCCCACTGACTCAATCACGGTCACGGCTTTAGGTCACTACCACTGATCCAATCACAGTCAGTGCTGTAGGACATTCTCACTGACCCAATCACAGTCACTGCTGTAGGTCACTCCCTCTGACCCAATCACAGTCACTGCTGTAGGTCACTCCCAGTGAACAAATCACAGTCACTACTGTAGTTCACTCCCACTGACCAACTCACAGTCACTGTTGTTGGTCACTGCAACTGGGGCAAATACTGTCACTGCTGTAGGTCATTCCCACTGTCCCACTCACAGTCACTTCTCTAGTTCATTCGCACTGACCCGATTACGATCACTGCTGTAGGTCATTCGCACTCACCCACTCTCTCTCTCACTGCTGTAGGTCACTCCCACTGAAGCAATCACGGTCACTGCTGTATGTCATTCACTCTGACCCAATCACGGTCACTGCTGTAGGTCATTCACACTGACCTAATCACGGACACTGCTGGCGGTCATTCCCTCTAAACCAATTTCAGTGACTGCTGTAGAGACCTCCCACTGACACAATCACGGCCACTGCTTTAGGTCACTCCCACTGACCCAATCACAGCCACTACTGTAGGTCACTCCCGCTGAGCCAATCACAGTCACTGCTGTAGGTGACTCCCTCTGACACAATCACAGTAACTGCTGTAGGTCACTGCCAGTGACCCACTCACTGTCACTGCTGTCGGTCACTCCCACTGACCCACTCACTGTCACTGCTGTAGGTCACTGTCACTGTCCCAATCATGGTCACTGTTGCAGGTCATTCCCACAGACCCACTCACTGTCACTGCTGTAGATCACTACCACTGACTCAATCAACGTAACGGCTTGAGCTCACTCCCACTGACCCAATCACAGTCACTGTCGTTGGACACTCCCACTGACCCAATTACGGTCACTGCTGCAAGTCATTCCCACTGTCCCACTCACAGTCACTTCTGTTGGTCATTCCCACTGACTCAATTACGGTCACTGCTGTAGGTCATTCGCACTCATACACTCACTCTCACTGCTGTAGGCCACTCCCACTGACCTAATCACAGTCACTGATGTAGTTCACTCCCACTGCCCCAATCACGGTCACTGCTGTATATCATTCCCACTGAACCAATCTCAGTCACTGCTGTAGGTCATTTGCACTGACCCAGTCATGGTCAATGCTGTAGGTCATTCCCACTGACCAAATCACGCTCACTGCTGTATGTCTTTCCCTCTGACACAATCACAGTGACTGCTGTAGGTCACTCCCACTGACACAATACTGTAACTGCTGTAGAGCACTCCCACTGACACAATCACGGTCACTGCTTTAGGTTACTCCCACTGACACAATAACTGTCACTGCTGACGGTCACTCCCACTGACCCACTCACTGTCACTGCTGTCGGTCACTCCCACTGACCCAATAACAGTCACTGCTGCTGGTCACTCTCACTGTCCCAATCATTGTCACTGTTGCAGGTCATTCCCACAGACCCACTCATTGTCACTGTTGTAGAGCACTCCCACTGACACAATCACGGTCACTGCTTTAGGTCACTCCCACTGACCCAATCACAGACACTGCTGTACGTCACTCCCGCTGAGCCAATCACAGTCTCTGCTGTAGGTAATTCCCACTGACCCACTCACTCTCACTGCTGTATGTCACTCCCACAGACCCAATCACACCCAGTGCTGTAGGTCATTCCCACTGACCCATTCACAGTCAATGCTGTAGGTCACTCCCTCTGACACAATCACAGTCACTGCTGTAGGTCACTCCCTCTGACACAATCACAGTCACTGCTGCCACTCACCCAATGTCAGTCACTACTGTAGGTCACTCCCACTGACCCATTCACTCTTACTGCTGTAGGTCACTCCAACTGACCCAAGCAAGGACAATGCTGTAGGTCATTCGCAGTAACCCAATCATGGTCAAAGCTGTAGGTCATTCCCACTGACCCAATCACATTCACTGTTGTAGGTCATTCCCACTGATCCACTCACTTTCACTGCTGTCGGTCACCCCCACTGACCCACTCACTGTCACTGCTGTAGGTCATTCCCACTAACCCAATCATGGTAACTGATGGAGGTCACTGCCACTCACCCAATCAGGGTTACTGCTATACGTCACTCCACTGACCCAATAACGGTCACTGCTGTATGTCATTCCCAGTGTCCCACTCACAGTCACTGCTGCATGTCACTCCCACTCACTCACTAACTGTCACTGCTGTAGGTAACTACCACTGACCCAATCACGGTTACTGCTGTAAGTCACTCCCACTGCCCCAATCACGGTCACAGCTGAATATTATTCCCACTGACCAAATCACGGTCACTGCTGTAGGTCACTTCCACTGCCCCAATCACAGTCACTGGTGTAGGTCATTCCTGCATACCCAATCTCAGTCACTGCTGTAGGTCTATCGCACTGACCCAATCACGGTTACTGCTGTATATCATTCCCACTGAACCAATCTCGGTCACTGCTGTACGTCATTCCCACTGACCCAATCACGGACACTGCTGGAGGTCATTCCTACATACCCAATCTAAGTCACTGCTGTAGGTCAATCGCACAGACCCAATCACGGTTAATGCTGTAAGTCACTCACACTGACCCACTCACTCTCACAGCTGTAGGTCACTCACACAGACCCAATCACAATCACTGCTGTAGGTCACTCTCACTGTCCCAATCATGGACTCTATTGAAGGCCATTCACAATTGACCGACTCACTGTCACTGCTCTAGATCACTCAATCACGGTCACGGCTTTAGTTCACTTCCACTGACCCAATAACAGTCACTGCTGTTGCTCATTCCCACTGACCCAATCACAGTCACTACTGTAGGTCACTCCCTCTGGCCAAATCACAGTAACTGCTGTAGGTCACTCCCACTGACCAAATCACAGTCACTACTGTAGTTCACTCCCACTGACCAACTCACAGTCACTGTTGTTGGTCACTCCAACTGACGCAAATACGGTCACTGCTGTAGGTCATTCCCACTGTCCCACTCACAGTCACTTCTGTAGGTCATTCGCACTGACCCGATTACGATCACTGCTGTAGGTCATTCGCACTGACTTAATCACGGTCACTGCTGGCGGTCATTCCCTCTGACCCATTCACTGTCAATGCTGTAGGTCACTCCCACTGACCCAATTACAGTCACTGCTGTAGGTCATTCCGACTGACCCAATCACGGTAACTGCTGTAGGTCATTCCCACTGAACCAATTTCAGTGACTGCTGTAGGTCTTTCCCACTGACACAATCACGGTTACTGCTCTAGGTCACTCCCACTGACCCACTCACTGTCGCTGCTTACGGTCACTCCCACTGACCCATTCACTGTCACTGCTGTAGGTCACTCCCACTGACACAATCACTGTTACTGCTGTAGTTTACTCCCACTGACCCACTCACTGTCAATGCTGTCGGTTATTCCCACTGACCCATTCACTGTCACTGCTGGAGGTCATTCCCACTGACACAATCACGGTTCCTGCTGTAGGTTACTCGTACTGACCAATTCACTGTCAATGCTGTCGGTCACTCCCACTGACCCACTCACTGTCACTGCTGTAGGTCACTCCCACTGACCCAATGACAGTCACTGCTGCAGGTCACTCTCACTGTCCCAATCAATGTCACTGTTGCAGGTCATTCACTTAGAACCACTCACTGTCACTGCTGTAGAGCACTCCCACTGACACAATCACGGTCACTGCTTTAGGTCACTCCCACTGACCCAATCACGGTCATTGCTGTTGGTCACTCCCACTGCCCCAATCACGGTCTCTGCTGTATATCATTCCCACTGACCCAATCACGGTCACTGCTGTAGGAAATTCCCTCTGACCTAATCACGGTCACTGCTGGCGGTCATTCCCTCTGAACCAATTTCAGTCACTGCTTTGGTCTTTCCCACTGACACAATCACTGTTACCGCTGTAGGTTACTCGCACTGACCCACTCACTGTCAATGCTGTCGGTCACTCCCACTGACCCACTCACTGTCACTGCTGTAGAGCACTCCCACTGACACAATCACGGTCAATGCTGTAGGTCACTCCCGCTGAGCCAATCACAGTCCCTGATGTAGGTCATTCCCTCTGACAAAATTGCAGTAACTGCTGTAGGTCACTGCAGTGACCCACTCACTGTCACTGCTGTCGGTCACTCCAACTGAACCACTCACTGTCACTGCTGTAGGTCACTCCAACTGACCTAAGCAAGGTCACTGCTGTATGTCATTCCCACTGACCCAATCACGGTCAATGCTGTATTTCATTTGCACTGACCCAATCATGGTCAATGCTGTAGGTCATTCCCACTGACCCAATCACGGTCACTGCTGTATGTCTTTCCCTCTGACACAATCACAGTGACTGCTGTAGAGCACTCCCACTGACACAATCACGGTCACTGCTCTAGGTTTCTCCCACTGACCCAATAACTGTCACTGCTGACGGTCACTCCTACTGACACATTCACTGTCACTGCTCTCGGTCACTCCCACTGACCCAATCACAGTCACTGCTGCTGGTCACTCTCACTGTCCCAATCATGGACACTGTTGCAGGCCATTGCTAATATCCCCACTCACTGTCACTGCTCTAGATTACCCCCACTGTCTCAATCACGGTCACGACTTTAGGTCACTACCACTGATCCAATCACAGTCAGTGCTCTAGGACATTCCCACTGACCCAATCACAGTCACTGCTGTAGGTCACTCCCTCTGACCCAATCACAGTCACTGGAGTAGGTCACTCCCAGTGAACAAATCAGTGGTAGTTCACTCCCACTGACCAACTAACAGTCACTGTTGTTGGTCACTGCAACTGAGGCAAATACTGTCACTGCTGTAGGTCATTCCCACTGTCCCACTCACAGTCACTTCTGTAGGTCATTCGCACTGACCCGATTACGATCACTGCTGTAGGTCATTCGCACTCACCCACTCTCTCTCTCACTGCTGTCGGTCACTCCCACTGACCCAATCACAGTCACTGTTGGTGGACACTCCCACTGACCCAATTACGGTCACTGCTGCAAGTCATTCCCACTGTCCCACTCACAGTCACTTCTGTTGGTCATTCCCACTGACTGAATTACGGTCACTGCTGTAGGTCATTCGTACTCATACACTCACTCTCACTGCTGTAGGCCACTCCCACTGACCTAATCACAGTCACTGATGTAGTTCACTCCCACTGCCCCAATCACGGTCACTGCTGTATATCATTCCCACTGAACCAATCTCAGTCACTGCTGTAGGTCATTTGCACTGACCCAATCATGGTCAATGCTGTAGGTCATTCCCACTGACCCAATCACGGTCACTGCAGTATGTCTTTCCCTCTGACACAATCACAGTGACTGCTGTAGGTCACTCCAACTGACACAATTACTGTAACTGCTGTAGAGCACTCCCACTGACACAATCACGGTCACTGCTTTAGGTTACTCCCACTGACACAATAACTGTCACTGCTGACGGTCACTTCCACTGACCCAATCACAGTCACTGCTGCTGGACACTCTCACTGTCCCAATCATTGTCACTGTTGCAGGTCATTCCCACAGACCCACTCATTGTCACTGTTGTAGATCACTCCCACTGACACAATCACGGTCACTGCTTTAGGTCACTCCCACTGACCCAATCACAGACACTGCTGTACGTCACTCCCGCTGAGCCAATCACAGTCTCTGCTGTAGGTAATTCCCACTGAACCACTCACTCTCACTGCTGTATGTCACTCCCACAGACCCAATCACACCTAGTGCTGAAGGTCAGTCCCACTGACCCATTCACAGTCAATGCTGTAGGTCACTCCCTCTGACACAATCACAGTTACTGCTGTAGGTCACTGCCACTCACCCAATGTCAGTCACTACTGTAGGTCACTCCCACTGACCCATTCACTCTTACTGCTGTAGGTCACTCCAACTGACCCAAGCAAGGATAATGCTGTAGGTCATTCGCAGTAACCCAATCATGGTCAAAGCTGTAGGTCATTCCCCCTGACCCTATCACATTCACTGTTGTAGGTCATTCCCACTGTCCCACTCACAGTCACTTCTGTAGGTCATTCGCACTGACCCGATTACGATCACTGTTGTAGGTCATTCGCACTCACCCACTCTCTCTCTCACTGCTGTCGGTCACTCCCACTGACCCAATCACAGTCACTGTTGGTGGACACTCCCACTGACACAATTACGGTCACTGCTGCAAGTCATTCCCACTGTCCCACTCACAGTCACTTCTGTTGGTCATTCCCACTGACTGAATTACGGTCACTGCTGTAGGTCATTCGTAGTCATACACTCACTCTCACTGCTGTAGGCCACTCCCACTGACCTAATCACAGTCACTGATGTAGTTCACTCCCACTGCCCCAATCACGGTCACTGCTGTATATCATTCCCACTGAACCAATCTCAGTCACTGCTGTAGGTCATTTGCACTGACCCAATCATGGTCAATGCTGTAGGTCATTCCCACTGACCCAATCACGGTCACTGCTGTATGTCTTTCCCTCTGACACAATCACAGTGACTGCTGTAGGTCACTCCCACTGACACAATTACTGTAACTGCTGTAGAGCACTCCCACTGACACAATCACGGTCACTGCTTTAGGTTACTCCCACTGACACAATAACTGTCACTGCTGACGGTCACTTCCACTGACCCAATCACAGTCACTGCTGCTGGACACTCTCACTGTCCCAATCATTGTCACTGTTGCAGGTCATTCCCACAGACCCACTCATTGTCACTGTTGTAGATCACTCCCACTGACACAATCACGATCACTGCTTTAGGTCACTCCCACTGACCCAATCACGGTCACTGCTGTATGTCTTTCCCTCTGACACAATCACAGTGACTGCTGTAGGTCACTCCCACTGACAAAATTACTGTAACTGCTGTAGAGCACTCCCACTGACACAATCACGGTCACTGCTTTAGGTTACTCCCACTGACACAATAACTGTCACTGCTGACGGTCACTTCCACTGACCCAATCACAGTCACTGCTGCTGGACACTCTCACTGTCCCAATCATTGTCACTGTTGCAGGTCATTCCCACAGACCCACTCATTGTCACTGTTGTAGGTCACTCCCACTGACACAATCACGGTCACTGCTTTAGGTCACTCCCACTGACCCAATCACAGACACTGCTGTACGTCACTCCCGCTGAGCCAATCACAGTCTCTGCTGTAGGTAATTCCCACTGACCCACTCACTCTCACTGCTGTATGTCACTCCCACAGACCCAATCACACCCAGTGCTGTAGGTCAGTCCCACTGACCCATTCACAGTCAATGCTGTAGGTCACTCCCTCTGACACAATCACAGTTACTGCTGTAGGTCACTGCCACTCACCCAATGTCAGTCACTACTGTAGGTCACTCCCACTGACCCATTCACTCTTACTGCTGTAGGTCACTCCAACTGACCCAAGCAAGGATAATGCTGTAGGTCATTCGCAGTAACCCAATCATGGTCAAAGCTGTAGGTCATTCCCGCTGACCCAATCACATTCACTGTTGTAGGTCATTACCACTGATCCACTCACTGTCACTGCTGTAGGTCATTCCCACTAACCCAATCATGGTAACTAATGGAGGTCACTGCCACTCACCCAATCAAGGTTACTGCTATACGTCACTCCAATGACCCAATAACGGTCACTGCTGTCTTTCATTCCCAGTGTCCCACTCACAGTCACTGCTGCATGTCACTCCCACTCACTCACTGACTGTCACTGCTGTAGGTAACTACCACTGACCCAATCACGGTTACTGCTGTAGGTCACTCCCACTGCCCCAATCACGGTCACAGCTGAATATCATTCCCACTGACCAAATCACGGTCACTGCTGTAGGTCACTTCCACTGCCCCAATCACAGTCACTGCTGTAGGTCATTCCTACATACCCAATCTCAGTCACTGCTGAAGGTCTATCGCACTGACCCAATCACGGTTACTGCTGTATATCATTCCCACTGAACCAATCTCGGTCACTGCTGTACGTCAATCCCACTGACCCAATCACGGACACTGCTGGAGGTCATTCATACATATCCAATCTAAGTCACTGCTGTAGGTCAATCGCACAGACCCAATCACGGTTACTGCTGTAAGTCACTCCCACTGACCCACTCACTGTCACACCTGTAGGTCACTCACACTGACCCAATCACAATCACTGCTGTAGGTCACTCTCACTGTCCCAATCATGGACACTATTGCTGGCCATTCACAATAGACCCACTGACTGTCACTGCTCTAGATCACTCAATCACGGTCACGGCTTTAGGCCACTTCCACTGACCCAATCACAGTCACTGCTGTTGCTCATTCCCACTGACCCAATCACATTCACTGCTGTAGGTCACTCCCTCTGGCCCAATCACAGTAACTGCTGTAGGTCACTCCCACTGACCAAATCACAGTCACTACTGAAGTTCACTCCCACTGACCAACTCAGAGTCACTGTTGTTGGTCACTCCAACTGACGCAAATACCGTCACTGCTGTAGGTCATTCGCACTGTCCCGATTACGATCACTGCTGTAGGTCATTCGCACTGACTTAATCACGGTCACTGCTGGAAGTCATTCCCTCTGAACCAATTTCAGTCACTGCTGTAGGTCTTTCCCACTGACACAATCACGGTTGCTGCTGTAGGTTACTCCCACTGACCCACTCACTGTCAATGCTGTCGGTCACTCCCACTGACCCATTCACTGTCACTGCTGTAGGTCACTCCCACTGACCCAATCACAGTCACTGCTGCAGGTCACTCTCACTGTCCCAATCATGGTCACTGTTGCAGGTCATTCCCTCAGAACCACTCACTGTCACTGCTGCAGAGCACTCCCACTGACACAATCACGGTCACTGCTTTAGGTCACTCCCACTGACCCAATCATGGTCACTGCTGTTTGTCACTCCCACTGCCCCAAACCCGGTCACTGCTGTATATCATTCCCACTGGCCCAATCACGGTCACTGCTGTAGGTCATTCGCACTGACCTAATCACGGTCACTGCTGGCGGTCATTCCCTCTGAACCAATTTCAGTCACTGCTGTAGGTCTTTCCCACTGACACAATCACGGTTCCTGCTGAAGGTTACTCGCACTGACCCATTCACTGTCACTACTGTCGGTCACTCCCACTGACCCACTCACTGTCACTACTTTAGGTCACTCCCACTGACCCAATGACAGTCACTGCTGCAGGTCACTCTCACTGTCCCAATCATGGTGCTTGTTGCAGGTCATTCCCTTAGAACCACTCACAGTCACTGCTGTAGAGCACTCCCACTGACACAATCACGGTCACTGCTGTAGGTCACTCCCGCTGAGTCAATCACAGTCACTGTTGTAGATCACTCCCACTGACACAATCACGGTCACTGCTTTAGGTCACTCCCACTGACCCAATCACAGACACTGCTGTACGTCACTCCCGCTGAGCCAATCACAGTCTCTGCTGTAGGTAATTCCCACTGACCCACTCACTCTCACTGCTGTATGTCACTCCCACAGACCCAATCACACCCAGTGCTGTAGGTCAGTCCCACTGACCCATTCACAGTCAATGCTGTAGGTCACTCCCTCTGACACAATCACAGTTACTGCTGTAGGTCACTGCCACTCACCCAATGTCAGTCACTACTGTAGGTCACTCCCACTGACCCAATCACAGTCACTGGTGTAGGTCACTCCAACTGACCCAAGCAAGGATAATGCTGTAGGTCATTCGAGGTAACCCAATCATGGTCAAAGCTGTAGGTCATTCCCCCTGACCCAATCACATTCAATGTTGTAGGTCATTCCCACTGTCCCACTCACAGTCACTTCTGTAGGTCATTCGCACTGACCCGATTACGATCACTGCTGTAGGTCATTCGCACTCACCCACTCTCTCTCTCACTGCTGTCAGTCACTCCCACTGACCCAATCACAGTCACTGTTGGTGGACACTCCCACTGACCCAATTACGGTCACTGCTGCAAGTCATTCCCACTGTCCCACTCACAGTCACTTCTGTTGGTCATTCCCACTGACTGAATTACGGTCACTGCTGTAGGTCATTCGTACTCATACACTCACTCTCACTGCTGTAGGCCACTCCCACTGACCTAATCACAGTCACTGATGTAGTTCACTCCCACTGCCCCAATCACGGTCACTGCTGTATATCATTCCCACTGAACCAATCTCAGTCACTGCTGTAGGTCATTTGCACTGACCCAATCATGGTCAATGCTGTAGGTCATTCCCACTGACCCAATCACGGTCACTGCTGTATGTCTTTCCCTCTGACACAATCACAGTGACTGCTGTAGGTCACTCCCACTGACCAAATCACAGTCACTACTGTAGTTCACTCCCACTGACCAACTCACAGTCACTGTTGTTGGTTAATCCAACTGATGCAAATACGGTCACTGCTGTAGGTCATTCCCACTGTCCCACTCAGAGTCACATCTGTAGGTCATTCGCACTGACCCGATTACGAACACTGCTGTAGGTCATTCGCACTCACCCACTCTCTCTCACTGCTGCAGATCACTCCCACTGACCCAATCACGGTTACTGCTGTATATCATTCCCACTGACCTAATCACGCTCACTGCTGTAGGTCATTCCCTCTGAACCAATTTCAGTCACTGCTGTAGGTCTTTCCCACTGACACAATCATGGTTACTGCTGTCGGTTACTCCCACTGACCCACTCACTGTCAATGCTGTCGGTCACACCCACTGACCCATTCACTGTCACTGCTGTAGGTCACTCCCACTAACCCAATCACAGTCACTGCTGCAGGTCACTCTCACTGTCCCAATCATGGTCACTGTTGCAGGTCATTCCCTCAGAACCACTCACTGTCACTGCTGTAGAGCACTCCCACTGACACAATCACGGTCACAGCTTTAGTTTACTCCCACTGACCCAATCACAGCCACTGCTGTCGGTCATTCCCGCTGAGCCAATCACAGTCACCGCTGTAGGTGACTCCCTCTGACACAATCACAGTAACTGCTGTAGGTCACTGCCAGTGACCCACTCACTGTCACTGCTGTCGGTCACTCCCACTGACCCACTCACTCTCACTGCTGTAGGTCACTGTCCCATTCATGGTCACTGTTGCATGTCATTCCATAGACCCACTCACTGTCACTGCTGTAGATCACTCCAACGGACTCAATCAAGGTCACGGCTTGAGGTCACTACCACTGACCCAATCACAGTCACTGTTGTTGGACACTCCCACTGACCCAATTACGGTCACTGCTGCAAGTCATTCCCACTGTCCCACTCACAGTCACTTCTGTTGGTCATTCCCACTGACTCAATTACGGTTACTGCTGTAGGTCATTCGCTCTCATACACTCACTCTCACTGCTGTAGGCCACTCCCACTGACCCAATCACTGTCACTGATGTAGTTCACTCCCACTGCCCCAATCACGGACACTGCTGAATATCATTCCCACTGAACCAATCTCAGTCACTGCTGTAGGTCATTCCCACTGACCCAATCACGGTCACTGCTTTTGGTTATTCCTACAGACCCAATCTCAATAACTGCTGTAGGTCTATCGCACTGACCCAATCACGGTTACTGCTGTAAGTCACTCCCACTGACCCACTCACTGTCACTGCTTTAGGTCACTCCCACTGACCCAATCACAGCCACTGCTGTAGGTCACTCCCGCCGAGCCAATCACAGTCACTGCTGTATGTGACTCCCTCTGACACAAACACAGTAACTTCTGTAGTTCCTTCCCACTGACTCAATTACGGTCACTGCTGTAGGTCATTCGCACTCACCCACTCACTCTCACTGCTGTAGGTCATTCCCACTGACCCAATCACAGGCACTGCTGAAGGTCACTCCCGCTGAGCCAATCACAGTCACTGCTGTAGGTGACTCCCTCTGACACAATCACATTAACTGCTGTAGGTCACTCTCATTGTTCCAATCATGGACAATGTTGCAGGCCATTCCCAATAGACCCACTCACTGTTACTGCTCTAGGTCACCCCCACTGACTCAATCACTGTCACGGCTTGAGGTCACTTCCACTGACCCAAACACAGTCATTGCTGTAGCTCATTCCCACTGACCCAATCACAGTAACTGCTGTAGGTCACTCCTTCTGGCCCAATCACAGTCACTGCTGTAGGTCACTCCCACTGACCAAATCACAGTCACTACTGTAGTTCCCTCCCACTGACCAACTCACAGTCACTGTTGATGGTCACTCCAACTGACGCAATTACGGTCACTGCTTTAGGTCTTTCCCACTGACACATTCACGGTTACTGCTGTAGGTTACTCCCACTGACCCACTCACTGTCAATGCTGTCGGTCACTCCCAGTGACCCATTCACTGTCACTGCTGTAGGTCACCCCCACTGACCCAATTACAGTAACTGATGCAGGTCACTCTCACTGAACCAATCATGATCACTGTTTCAGGTCATTCCCTCAGATCCACTCACTGTCACTGCTGTAGAGCACTCCCACTGACACAATCACGGTCACTGCTTTAGGTCACTCCCACTGACCCAATCACGGTCATTGCTGTTGGTCACTCCAACTGTCCCAATCACGGTCTCTGCTGTATATCATTCCCACTGACCCAATCACGGTCACTGCTGTAGGTCATACCCTCTGACCTAATCACGGTCACTGCTGGCGGTCATTCCCTCTGAACCAATTTCAGTCACTGCTTTGGTCTTTCCCACTGACACAATCACTGTTACCGCTGTAGGTTACTCGCACTGACCCACTCACTGTCAATGCTGTCGGTCACTCCCACTGACCCACTCACTGTCACTGCTGTAGAGCACTCCCACTGACACAATCACGGTCAATGCTGTAGGTCACTCCCGCTGAGCCAATCACAGTCCCTGATGTAGGTCATTCCCTCTGACACAATTGCAGTAACTGCTGTAGGTCACTGCAGTGACCCACTCACTGTCACTGCGGTCGGTCACTCCAACTGAACCACTCACTGTCACTGCTGTAGGTCACTCCAACTGACCCAAGCAAGGTCACTGCTGTATGTCATTCCCACTGACCCAATCACGGTCAATGCTGTAGTTCATTTGCACTGACCCAATCATGGTCAATGCTGTAGGTCATTCCCACTGACCCAATCACGGTCACTGCTGTATGTCTTTCCCTCTGACACAATCACAGTGACTGCTGTAGAGCACTCCCACTGACACAATCACGGTCACTGCTCTAGGTTTCTCCCACTGACCCAATAACTGTCACTGCTGACGGTCACTCCTACTGACCCATTCACTGTCACTGCTCTCGGTCACTCCCACTGACCCAATCACAGTCACTGCTGCTGGTCACTCTCACTGTCCCAATCATGGACACTGTTGCAGGCCATTGCTAATATACCCACTCACTGTCACTGCTCTAGATTACCCCGACTGTCTCAATCACGGTCACGACTTTAGGTCACTACCACTGATCCAATCACAGTCAGTGCTGTAGGACATTCCCACTGACCCAATCACAGTCACTGCTGTAGGTCACTCCCTCTGACCCAATCACAGTCACTGCTGTAGGTCACTCCCAGTGAACAAATCAGTGGTAGTTCACTCCCACTGACCAACTCACAGTCACTGTTGTTGGTCACTGCAACTGAGGCAAATACTGTCACTGCTGTAGGTCATTCCCACTGTCCCACTCACAGTCACTTCTGTAGGTCATTCGCACTGACCCGATTACGATCACTGCTGTAGGTCATTCGCACTCACCCACTCTCTCTCTCACTGCTGTCGGTCACTCCCACTGACCTAATCACAGTCACTGATGTAGTTCACTCCCACTGCCCCAATCACGGTCACTGCTGTATATCATTCCCACTGAACCAATCTCAGTCACTGCTGTAGGTCATTTGCACTGACCCAATCATGGTCAATGCTGTAGGTCATTCCCACTGACCCAATCACGGTCACTGCTGTATGTCTTTCCCTCTGACACAATCACAGTGACTGCTGTAGGTCACTCCCACTGACACAATTACTGTAACTGCTGTAGAGCACTCCCACTGACACAATCACGGTCACTGCTTTAGGTTACTCCCACTGACACAATAACTGTCACTGCTCACGGTCACTCCCACTGACCCAATCACAGTCACTGCTGCTGGACACTCTCACTGTCCCAATCATTGTCACTGTTGCAGGTCATTCCCACAGACCCACTCATTGTCACTGTTGTAGATCACTCCCACTGACACAATCACAGACACTGCTGTACGTCACTCCCGCTGAGCCAATCACAGTCTCTGCTGTAGGTAATTCCCACTGACCCACTCACTCTCACTGCTGTAGGCCACTCCCACTGACCCAATCACTGTCACTGATGTAGTTCACTCCCACTGCCCCAATCACGGTCACTGCTGAATATCATTCCCACTGAACCAATCTCAGTCACTGCTGTAGGTCATTCCCACTGACCCAATCACGGTCACTTCTTTTGGTTATTCCTACAGAACCAATCTAAATAAGTGCTGTAGGTCTATCGCACTGACCCAATCACGGTTACTGCTGTAAGTCACTCCCACTGACCCACTCACTGTCACTGCTTTAGGTCACTCCCACTGACCCAATCACAGCCACTGCTGTAGGTCACTCTCGCCGAGCCAATCACAGTCACTGCTGTATGTGACTCCCTCTGACACAAACACAGTAACTTCTGTAGTTCCTTCCCACTGACTCAATTACGGTCACTGCTGTAGGTCATTCGCACTCACCCACTCACTCTCACTGCTGTAGGTCATTCCCACTGACCCAATCACAGGCACTGCTGTAGGTCACTCCCGCTGAGCCAATCACAGTCACTGCTGGAGGTGACTCCCTCTGACACAATCACATTAACTGCTGTAGGTCACTCTCACTGTTCCAATCATGGACAATGTTGCAGGCCATTCCCAATAGACCCACTCACTGTCACTGCTCTAGGTCACCCCCACTGACTCAATCACTGTCACGGCTTGAGGTCACTTCCACTGACCCAAACACAGTCATTGATGTGGCTCATTCCCACTGACCCAATCACAGTAACTGCTGTAGGTCACTCCTTCTGGCCCAATCACAGTCACTGCTGTAGGTCACTCCCACTGACCAAATCACAGTCACTACTGTAGATCCCTCCCACTGACCAACTCACAGTCACTGTTGATGGTCACTCCAACTGACGCAATTACGGTCACTGCTTTCGGTCTTTCCCACTGACACATTCACGGTTACTGCTGTAGGTTACTCCCACTGACCCACTCACTGTCAATGCTGTCGGTCACTCCCAGTGACCCATTCACTGTCACTGCTGTAGGTCATTCGCACTCACCCACTCACTCTCACTGCTGTAGGTCATTCCCACTGACCCAATCACAGGCACTGCTGTAGGTCACTCCCGCTGAGCCAATCACAGTCACTGCTGTAGGTGACTCCCTCTAACACAATCACATTAACTGCTGTAGGTCACTCTCACTGTTCCAATCATGGACAATGTTGCAGGCCATTCCCAATAGACCCACTCACTGTCACTGCTCTAGGTCACCCCCACTGACTCAATCACTGTCACGGCTTGAGGTCACTTCCACTGACCCAAACACAGTCATTGCTGTAGCTCATTCCCACTGACCCAATCACAGTAACTGCTGTAGGTCACTCCTTCTGGCCCAATCACAGTCACTGCTGTAGGTCACTCCCACTGACCAAATCACAGTCACTACTGTAGTTCCCTCCCACTGACCAACTCACAGTCACTGTTGATGGTCACTCCAACTGACGCAATTACGGTCACTGCTTTAGGTCTTTCCCACTGACACATTCACGGTTACTGCTGTAGGTTACTCCCACTGACCCACTCACTGTCAATGCTGTCGGTCACTCCCAGTGACCCATTCACTGTCACTGCTGTAGGTCACCCCCACTGACCCAATTACAGTAACTGATGCAGGTCACTCTCACTGAACCAATCATGATCACTGTTTCAGGTCATTCCCTCAGATCCACTCACTGTCACTGCTGTAGAGCACTCCCACTGACACAATCACGGTCACTGCTTTAGGTCACTCCCACTGACCCAATCACGGTCATTGCTGTTGGTCACTCCCACTGCCCCAATCACGGTCTCTGCTGTATATCATTCCCACTGACCCAATCACGGTCACTGCTGTAGGTCATACCCTCTGACCTAATCACGGTCACTGCTGGCGGTCATTCCCTCTGAACCAATTTCAGTCACTGCTTTGGTCTTTCCCACTGACACAATCACTGTTACCGCTGTAGGTTACTCGCACTGACCCACTCACTGTCAATGCTGTCGGTCACTCCCACTGACCCACTCACTGTCACTGCTGTAGAGCACTCCCGCTGAGCCAATCACAGTCCCTGATGTAGGTCATTCCCTCTGACACAATTGCAGTAACTGCTGTAGGTCACTGCAGTGACCCACTCACTGTCACTGCTGTCGGTCACTCCAACTGAACCACTCAATGTCACTGCTGTAGGTCACTCCAACTGACCCAAGCAAGGTCACTGCTGTATGACATTCCCACTGACCCAATCACGGTCAATGCTGTAGTTCATTTGCACTGACCCAATCATGGTCAATGCTGTAGGTCATTCCCACTGACCCAATCACGGTCACTGCTGTATGTCTTTCCCTCTGACACAATCACAGTGACTGCTGTAGAGCACTCCCACTGACACAATCACGGTCACTGCTCTAGGTTTCTCCCACTGACCCAATAACTGTCACTGCTGACGGTCACTCCTACTGACCCATTCACTGTCACTGCTCTCGGTCACTCCCACTGACCCAATCACAGTCACTGCTGCTGGTCACTCTCACTGTCCCAATCATGGACACTGTTGCAGGCCATTGCTAATATACCCACTCACTGTCACTGCTCTAGATTACCCCGACTGTCTCAATCACGGTCACGACTTTAGGTCACTACCACTGATCCAATCACAGTCAGTGCTGTAGGACATTCCCACTGACCCAATCACAGTCACTGCTGTAGGTCACTCCCTCTGACCCAATCACAGTCACTGCTGTAGGTCACTCCCAGTGAACAAATCAGTGGTAGTTCACTCCCACTGACCAACTCACAGTCACTGTTGTTGGTCACTGCAACTGAGGCAAATACTGTCACTGCTGTAGGTCATTCCCACTGTCCCACTCACAGTCACTTCTGTAGGTCATTCGCACTGACCCGATTACGATCACTGCTGTAGGTCATTCGCACTCACCCACTCTCTCTCTCACTGCTGTCGGTCACTCCCACTGACCTAATCACAGTCACTGATGTAGTTCACTCCCACTGCCCCAATCACGGTCACTGCTGTATATCATTCCCACTGAACCAATCTCAGTCACTGCTGTAGGTCATTTGCACTGACCCAATCATGGTCAATGCTGTAGGTCATTCCCACTGACCCAATCACGGTCACTGCTGTATGTCTTTCCCTCTGACACAATCACAGTGACTGCTGTAGGTCACTCCCACTGACACAATTACTGTAACTGCTGTAGAGCACTCCCACTGACACAATCACGGTCACTGCTTTAGGTTACTCCCACTGACACAATAACTGTCACTGCTCACGGTCACTCCCACTGACCCAATCACAGTCACTGCTGCTGGACACTCTCACTGTCCCAATCATTGTCACTGTTGCAGGTCATTCCCACAGACCCACTCATTGTCACTGTTGTAGATCACTCCCACTGACACAATCACGGTCACTGCTTAAGGTCACTCCCACTGACCCAATCACAGACACTGCTGTACGTCACTCCCGCTGAGCCAATCACAGTCTCTGCTGTAGGTAATTCCCACTGACCCACTCACTCTCACTGCTGTAGGCCACTCCCACTGACCCAATCACTGTCACTGATGTAGTTCACTCCCACTGCCCCAATCACGGTCACTGCTGAATATCATTCCCACTGAACCAATCTCAGTCACTGCTGTAGGTCATTCCCACTGACCCAATCACGGTCACTTCTTTTGGTTATTCCTACAGAACCAATCTAAATAAGTGCTGTAGGTCTATCGCACTGACCCAATCACGGTTACTGCTGTAAGTCACTCCCACTGACCCACTCACTGTCACTGCTTTAGGTCACTCCCACTGACCCAATCACAGCCACTGCTGTAGGTCACTCTCGCCGAGCCAATCACAGTCACTGCTGTATGTGACTCCCTCTGACACAAACACAGTAACTTCTGTAGTTCCTTCCCACTGACTCAATTACGGTCACTGCTGGAGGTCATTCGCACTCACCCACTCACTCTCACTGCTGTAGGTCATTCCCACTGACCCAATCACAGGCACTGCAGTAGGTCACTCCCGCTGAGCCAATCACAGTCACTGCTGGAGGTGACTCCCTCTGACACAATCACATTAACTGCTGTAGGTCACTCTCACTGTTCCAATCATGGACAATGTTGCAGGCCATTCCCAATAGACCCACTCACTGTCACTGCTCTAGGTCACCCCCACTGACTCAATCACTGTCACGGCTTGAGGTCACTTCCACTGACCCAAACACAGTCATTGCTGTGGCTCATTCCCACTGACCCAATCACAGTAACTGCTGTAGGTCACTCCTTCTGGCCTAATCACAGTCACTCCTGTAGGTCACTCCCACTGACCAAATCACAGTCACTACTGTAGTTCCCTCCCACTGACCAACTCACAGTCACTGTTGATGGTCACTCCAACTGACGCAATTACGGTCACTGCTTTCGGTCTTTCCCACTGACACATTCACGGTTACTGCTGTAGGTTACTCCCACTGACCCACTCACTGTCAATGCTGTCGGTCACTCCCAGTGACCCATTCACTGTCACTGCTGTAGGTCATTCGCACTCACCCACTCACTCTCACTGCTGTAGGTCATTCCCACTGACCCAATCACGGGCACTGCTGTAGGTCACTCCCGCTGAGCCAATCACAGTCACTGCTGTAGGTGACTCCCTCTAACACAATCACATTAACTGCTGTAGGTCACTCTCACTGTTCCAATCATGGACAATGTTGCAGGCCATTCCCAATAGACCCACTCACTGTCACTGCTCTAGGTCACCCCCACTGACTCAATCACTGTCACGGCTTGAGGTCACTTCCACTGACCCAAACACAGTCATTGCTGTAGCTCATTCCCACTGACCCAATCACAGTAATTGCTGTAGGTCACTCCTTCTGGCCCAATCACAGTCACTGCTGTAGGTCACTCCCACTGACCAAATCACAGTCACTACTGTAGTTCCCTCCCACTGACCAACTCACAGTCACTGTTGATGGTCACTCCAACTGACGCAATTACGGTCACTGCTTTAGGTCTTTCCCACTGACACATTCACGGTTACTGCTGTAGGTTACTCCCACTGACCCACTCACTGTCAATGCTGTCGGTCACTCCCACTGAACCAATTACAGTAACTGCTTTTGGTTATTCCTACAGACCCAATCTCAATAAGTGCTGTTGGTCTATCGCACTGACCCAATCACGGTTACTGCTGTAAGTCACTCCCACTGACCCACTCACTGTCACTGCTTTAGGTCACTCCCACTGACCCAATCACAGCCACTGCTGTAGGTCACTCTCGCCGAGCCAATCACAGTCACTGCTGTATGTGACTCCCTCTGACACAAACACAGTAACTTCTGTAGTTCCTTCCCACTGACTCAATTACGGTCACTGCTGGAGGTCATTCGCACTCACCCACTCACTCTCACTGCTGTAGGTCATTCCCACTGACCCAATCACAGGCACTGCAGTAGGTCACTCCCGCTGAGCCAATCACAGTCACTGCTGGAGGTGACTCCCTCTGACACAATCACATTAACTGCTGTAGGTCACTCTCACTGTTCCAATCATGGACAATGTTGCAGGCCATTCCCAATAGACCCACTCACTGTCACTGCTCTAGGTCACCCCCACTGACTCAATCACTGTCACGGCTTGAGGTCACTTCCACTGACCCAAACACAGTCATTGCTGTGGCTCATTCCCACTGACCCAATCACAGTAACTGCTGTAGGTCACTCCTTCTGGCCTAATCACAGTCACTCCTGTAGGTCACTCCCACTGACCAAATCACAGTCACTACTGTAGTTCCCTCCCACTGACCAACTCACAGTCACTGTTGATGGTCACTCCAACTGACGCAATTACGGTCACTGCTTTCGGTCTTTCCCACTGACACATTCACGGTTACTGCTGTAGGTTACTCCCACTGACCCACTCACTGTCAATGCTGTCGGTCACTCCCAGTGACCCATTCACTGTCACTGCTGTAGGTCATTCGCACTCACCCACTCACTCTCACTGCTGTAGGTCATTCCCACTGACCCAATCACGGGCACTGCTGTAGGTCACTCCCGCTGAGCCAATCACAGTCACTGCTGTAGGTGACTCCCTCTAACACAATCACATTAACTGCTGTAGGTCACTCTCACTGTTCCAATCATGGACAATGTTGCAGACCATTCCCAATAGACCCACTCACTGTCACTGCTCTAGGTCACCCCCACTGACTCAATCACTGTCACGGCTTGAGGTCACTTCCACTGACCCAAACACAGTCATTGCTGTAGCTCATTCCCACTGACCCAATCACAGTAACTGCTGTAGGTCACTCCTTCTGGCCCAATCACAGTCACTGCTGTAGGTCACTCCCACTGACCAAATCACAGTCACTACTGTAGTTCCCTCCCACTGACCAACTCACAGTCACTGTTGATGGTCACTCCAACTGACGCAATTACGGTCACTGCTTTAGGTCTTTCCCACTGACACATTCACGGTTACTGCTGTAGGTTACTCCCACTGACCCACTCACTGTCAATGCTGTCGGTCACTCCCAGTGACCCATTCACTGTCACTGCTGTAGGTCACTCCCACTGACCCAATTACAGTAACTGATGCAGGTCACTCTCACTGAACCAATCATGGTCACTGTTGCAGGTCATTCCCTCAGATCCACTCACTGTCACTGCTGTAGAGCATTCCCACTGACACAATCACGGTCACTGATTTAGGTCACTCCCACTGACCCAATCACGGTCATTGCTGTTGGTCACTCCCACTGCCCCAATCACGGTCAATGCTGTAGTTCATTTGCACTGACCCAATCATGGTCAATGCTGTAGGTCATTCCCACTGACCCAATCACTGTCACTGCTGTATGTCTTTCCCTCTGACACAATCACAGTGACTGCTGTAGAGCACTCCCACTGACACAATCACGGTCACTGCTGTAGGTCATTCCCTCTGACCTAATCACGGTCACTGCTGGCGGTCATTCCCTCTGAACCAATTTCAGTCACTGCTTTGGTCTTTCCCACTGACACAATCACTGTTACCGCTGTAGGTTACTCGCACTCACCCACTCACTGTCAATGCTGTCGGTCACTCCCACTGACACAATCACGGTCAATGCTGTAGGTCACTCCCGCTGAGCCAATCACGGTCAATGCTGTAGTTCATTTGCACTGACCCAATCATGGTCAATGCTGTAGGTCATTCCCACTGACCCAATCACGGTCACTGCTGTATGTCTTTCCCTCTGACACAATCACAGTGACTGCTGTAGAGCACTCCCACTGACACAATCACGGTCACTGCTCTAGGTTTCTCCCACTGACCCAATAACTGTCACTGCTGACGGTCACTCCTACTGACCCATTCACTGTCACTGCTCTCGGTCACTCCCACTGACCCAATCACAGTCACTGCTGCTGGTCACTCTCACTGTCCCAATCATGGACACTGTTGCAGGCCATTACTAATATACCCACTCACTGTCACTGCTCTAGATTACCCCCACTGTCTCAATCACGGTCACGACTTTAGGTCACTACCACTGATCCAATCACAGTCAGTGCTGTAGGACATTCCCACTGACCCAATCACAGTCACTGCTGTAGGTCACTCCCTCTGACCCAATCACAGTCACTGGTGTAGGTCACTCCCAGTGAACAAATCAATGGTATTTCACTCCCACTGACCAACTCACAGTCACTGTTGTTGGTCACTGCAACTGAGGCAAATGCTGTCACTGCTGTAGGTCATTCCCACTGTCCCACTCACAGTCACTTCTGTAGGTCATTCGCACTGACCCGATTACGATCACTGCTGTAGGTCATTCGCACTCACCCACTCTCTCTCTCACTGCTGTCGGTCACTCCCACTGACCCAATCACAGTCACTGTTGGTGGACACTCCCACTGACCCAATTACGGTCACAGCTGCAAGTCATTCCCACTGTCCCACTCACAGTCACTTCTGATGGTCATTCCCACTGACTGAATTACGGTCACTGCTGTAGGTCATTCGTACTCATACACTCACTCTCACTGCTGTAGGCCACTCCCACTGACCTAATCACAGTCACTGATGTAGTTCACTCCCACTGACCAAATCACAGTCACTACTGTAGTTCCCTCCCACTGACCAACTCACAGTCACTGTTGATGGTCACTCCAACTGACGCAATTACGGTCACTGCTTTAGGTCTTTCCCACTGACACATTCACGGTTACTGCTGTAGGTTACTCCCACTGACCCACTCACTGTCAATGCTGTCGGTCACTCCCAGTGACCCATTCACTGTCACTGCTGTAGGTCACCCCCACTGACCCAATTACAGTAACTGAAGCAGGTCACTCTCACTGAACCAATCATGGTCACTGTTGCAGGTCATTCCCTCAGATCCACTCACTGTCACTGCTGTAGAGCACTCCCACTGACACAATCACGGTCACTGCTTTAGGTCACTCCCACTGACCCAATCACGGTCATTGCTGTTGGTCACTCCCACTGCCCCAATCACGGTCTCTGCTGTATATCATTCCCACTGACCCAATCACGGTCAGTGCTGTAGGTCATTCCCTCTGACCTAATCACGGTCACTGCTGGCGGTCATTCCCTCTGAACCAATTTCAGTCACTGCTTTGGTCTTTCCCACTGACACAATCACTGTTACCGCTGTAGGTTACTCGCACTGACCCACTCACTGTCAATGCTGTCGGTCACTCCCACTGACCCACTCACTGTCACTGCTGTAGAGCACTCCCACTGACACAATCACGGTCAATGCTGTAGGTCACTCCCGCTGAGCCAATCACAGTCCCTGATGTAGGTCATTCCCTCTGACACAATTGCAGTAACTGCTGTAGGTCACTGCAGTGACCCACTCACTGTCACTGCTGTCGGTCACTCCAACTGAACCACTCACTGTCACTGCTGTAGGTCACTCCAACTGACCCAAGCAAGGTCACTGCTGTATGTCATTCCCACTGACCCAATCACGGTCAATGCTGTAGTTCATTTGCACTGACCCAATCATGGTCAATGCTGTAGGTCATTCCCACTGACCCAATCACGGTCACTGCTGTATGTCTTTCCCTCTGACACAATCACAGTGACTGCTGTAGAGCACTCCCACTGACACAATCACGGTCACTGCTCTAGGTTTCTCCCACTGACCCAATAACTGTCACTGCTGACGGTCACTCCTACTGACCCATTCACTGTCACTGCTCTCGGTCACTCCCACTGACCCAATCACAGTCACTGCTGCTGGTCACTCTCACTGTCCCAATCATGGACACTGTTGCAGGCCATTGCTAATATACCCACTCACTGTCACTGCTCTAGATTACCCCGACTGTCTCAATCACGGTCACGACTTTAGGTCACTACCACTGATCCAATCACAGTCAGTGCTGTAGGACATTCCCACTGACCCAATCACAGTCACTGCTGTAGGTCACTCCCACTGACCAAATCACAGTCACTACTGTAGTTCCCTCCCACTGACCAACTCACAGTCATTGTTGTTGGTCACTGCAACTGAGGCAAATACTGTCACTGCTGTAGGTCATTCCCACTGTCCCACTCACAGTCACTTCTGTAGGTCATTCGCACTGACCCGATTACGATCACTGCTGTAGGTCATTCGCACTCACCCACTCTCTCTCTCACTGCTGTCGGTCACTCCCACTGACCTAATCACAGTCACTGATGTAGTTCACTCCCACTGCCCCAATCACGGTCACTGCTGTATATCATTCCCACTGAACCAATCTCAGTCACTGCTGTAGGTCATTTGCACTGACCCAATCATGGTCAATGCTGTAGGTCATTCCCACTGACCCAATCACGGTCACTGCTGTATGTCTTTCCCTCTGACACAATCACAGTGACTGCTGTAGGTCACTCCCACTGACACAATTACTGTAACTGCTGTAGAGCACTCCCACTGACACAATCACGGTCACTGCTTTAGGTTACTCCCACTGACACAATAACTGTCACTGCTCACGGTCACTCCCACTGACCCAATCACAGTCACTGCTGCTGGACACTCTCACTGTCCCAATCATTGTCACTGTTGCAGGTCATTCCCACAGACCCACTCATTGTCACTGTTGTAGATCACTCCCACTGACACAATCACGGTCACTGCTTAAGGTCACTCCCACTGACCCAATCACAGACACTGCTGTACGTCACTCCCGCTGAGCCAATCACAGTCTCTGCTGTAGGTAATTCCCACTGACCCACTCACTCTCACTGCTGTAGGCCACTCCCACTGACCCAATCACTGTCACTGATGTAGTTCACTCCCACTGCCCCAATCACGGTCACTGCTGAATATCATTCCCACTGAACCAATCTCAGTCACTGCTGTAGGTCATTCCCACTGACCCAATCACGGTCACTTCTTTTGGTTATTCCTACAGAACCAATCTAAATAAGTGCTGTAGGTCTATCGCACTGACCCAATCACGGTTACTGCTGTAAGTCACTCCCACTGACCCACTCACTGTCACTGCTTTAGGTCACTCCCACTGACCCAATCACAGCCACTGCTGTAGGTCACTCTCGCCGAGCCAATCACAGTCACTGCTGTATGTGACTCCCTCTGAAACAAACACAGTAACTTCTGTAGTTCCTTCCCACTGACTCAATTACGGTCACTGCTGTAGGTCATTCGCACTCACCCACTCACTCTCACTGCTGTAGGTCATTCCCACTGACCCAATCACAGGCACTGCTGTAGGTCACTCCCGCTGAGCCAATCACAGTCACTGCTGGAGGTGACTCCCTCTGACACAATCACATTAACTGCTGTAGGTCACTCTCACTGTTCCAATCATGGACAATGTTGCAGGCCATTCCCAATAGACCCACTCACTGTCATTGCTCTAGGTCACCCCCACTGACTCAATCACTGTCACGGCTTGAGGTCACTTCCACTTACCCAAACACAGTCATTGCTGTGGCTCATTCCCACTGACCCAATCACAGTAACTGCTGTAGGTCACTCCTTCTGGCCCAATCACAGTCACTCCTGTCGGTCACTCCCACTGACCAAATCACAGTCACTACTGTAGTTCCCTCCCACTGACCAACTCACAGTCACTGTTGATGGTCACTCCAACTGACGCAATTACGGTCACTGCTTTCGGTCTTTCCCACTGACACATTCACGGTTACTGCTGTAGGTTACTCCCACTGACCCACTCACTGTCAATGCTGTCGGTCACTCCCAGTGACCCATTCACTGTCACTGCTGTAGGTCATTCGCACTCACCCACTCACTCTCACTGCTGTAGGTCATTCCCACTGACCCAATCACAGGCACTGCTGTAGGTCACTCCCGCTGAGCCAATCACAGTCACTGCTGTAGGTGACTCCCTCTAACACAATCACATTAACTGCTGTAGGTCACTCTCACTGTTCCAATCATGGACAATGTTGCAGGCCATTCCCAATAGACCCACTCACTGTCACTGCTCTAGGTCACCCCCACTGACTCAATCACTGTCACGGCTTGAGGTCACTTCCACTGACCCAAACACAGTCATTGCTGTAGCTCATTCCCACTGACCCAATCACAGTAACTGCTGTAGGTCACTCCTTCTGGCCCAATCACAGTCACTGCTGTAGGTCACTCCCACTGACCAAATCACAGTCACTACTGTAGTTCCCTCCCACTGACCAACTCACAGTCACTGTTGATGGTCACTCCAACTGACGCAATTACGGTCACTGCTTTAGGTCTTTCCCACTGACACATTCACGGTTACTGCTGTAGGTTACTCCCACTGACCCACTCACTGTCAATGCTGTCGGTCACTCCCAGTGACCCATTCACTGTCACTGCTGTAGGTCACTCCCACTGACCCAATTACAGTAACTGATGCAGGTCACTCTCACTGAACCAATCATGGTCACTGTTGCAGGTCATTCACTCAGATCCACTCACTGTCACTGCTGTAGAGCATTCCCACTGACACAATCACGGTCACTGCTTTAGGTCACTCCCACTGACCCAATCACGGTCATTGCTGTTGGTCACTCCCACTGCCCCAATCACGGTCTCTGCTGTATATCATTCGCACTGACCCAATCACGGTCACTGCTGTAGGTCATTCCCTCTGACCTAATCACGGTCACTGCTGGCGGTCATTCCCTCTGAACCAATTTCAGTCACTGCTTTGGTCTTTCCCACTGACACAATCACTGTTACCGCTGTAGGTTACTCGCACTCACCCACTCACTGTCAATGCTGTCGGTCACTCCCACTGACACAATCACGGTCAATGCTGTAGGTCACTCCCGCTGAGCCAATCACGGTCAATGCTGTAGTTCATTTGCACTGACCCAATCATGGTCAATGCTGTAGGTCATTCCCACTGACCCAATCACGGTCACTGCTGTATGTCTTTCCCTCTGACACAATCACAGTGACTGCTGTAGAGCACTCCCACTGACACAATCACGGTCACTGCTCTAGGTTTCTCCCACTGACCCAATAACTGTCACTGCTGACGGTCACTCCTACTGACCCATTCACTGTCACTGCTCTCGGTCACTCCCACTGACCCAATCACAGTCACTGCTGCTGGTCACTCTCACTGTCCCAATCATGGACACTGTTGCAGGCCATTACTAATATACCCACTCACTGTCACTGCTCTAGATTACCCCCACTGTCTCAATCACGGTCACGACTTTAGGTCACTACCACTGATCCAATCACAGTCAATGCTGTAGGACATTCCCACTGACCCAATCACAGTCACTGCTGTAGGTCACTCCCTCTGACCCAATCACAGTCACTGGTGTAGGTCACTCCCAGTGAACAAATCAATGGTAGTTCACTCCCACTGACCAACTCACAGTCACTGTTGTTGGTCACTGCAACTGAGGCAAATACTGTCACTGCTGTAGGTCATTCCCACTGTCCCACTCACAGTCACTTCTGTAGGTCATTCGCAATGACCCGATTACGATCACTGCTGTAGGTCATTCGCACTCACCCACTCTCTCTCTCACTGCTGTCGGTCACTCCCACTGACCCAATCACAGTCACTGTTGGTGGACACTCCCACTGACCCAATTACGGTCACAGCTGCAAGTCATTCCCACTGTCCCACTCACAGTCACTTCTGATGGTCATTCCCACTGACTGAATTACGGTCACTGCTGTAGGTCATTCGTACTCATACACTCACTCTCACTGCTGTAGGCCACTCCCACTGACCTAATCACAGTCACTGATGTAGTTCACTCCCACTGCCCCAATCACGGTCACTGCTGTATATCATTCCCACTGAACCAATCTCAGTCACTGCTGTAGGTCATTTGCACTGACCCAATCATGGTCAATGCTGTAGGTCATTCCCACTGACCCAATCACGGTCACTGCTGTATGTCTTTCCCTCTGACACAATCACAGTGACTGCTGTAGGTCACTCCCACTGACACAATTACTGTAACTGCTGTAGAGCACTCCCACTGACACAATCACGGTCACTGCTGTATGTCTTTCCCTCTGACACAATCACAGTGACTGCTGTAGAGCACTCCCACTGACACAATCACGGTCACTGCTCTAGGTTTCTCCCACTGACCCAATAACTGTCACTGCTCACGGTCACTCCCACTGACCCAATCACAGTCACTGCTGCTGGACACTCTCACTGTCCCAATCATTGTCACTGTTGCAGGTCATTCCCACAGACCCACTCATTGTCACTGTTGTAGATCACTCCCACTGACACAATCACGGTCACTGCTTTAGGTCACTCCCACTGAAACAATCACGGTCACTGCTGAATATCATTCCCTCTGAACCAATCTCAGTCACTGCTGTAGGTCATTCCCACTGACCCAATCACGGTCACTGCTTTTGGTTATTCCTACAGACCCAATCTCAATAAGTGCTGTTGGTCTATCGCACTGACCCAATCACGGTTACTGCTGTAAGTCACTCCCACTGACCCACTCACTGTCACTGCTTTAGGTCACTCCTACTGACCCAATCACAGCCACTGCTTTAGGTCACTCCCGCCGAGCCAATCACAGTCACTGCTGTATGTGACTCCCTCTGACACAAACACAGTAACTTCTGTAGTTCCTTCCCACTGACTCAATTACGGTCACTGCTGTAGGTCATTCGCACTCACCCACTCACTCTCACTGCTGTAGGTCATTCCCACTGACCCAATCACAGGCACTGCTGTAGGTCACTCCTTCTGGCCCAATCACAGTCACTGCTGTAGGTCACTCCCACTGACCAAATCACAGTCACTACTGTAGTTCCCTCCCACTGACCAACTCACAGTCACTGTTGATGGTCACTCCAACTGACGCAATTACGGTCACTGCTTTAGGTCTTTCCCACTGACACAGTCACGGTTACTGCTGTAGGTTACTCCCACTGACCCACTCACTGTCAATGCTGTCGGTCACTCCCAGTGACCCATTCACTGTCACTGCTGTAGATCACTCCAACGGACTCAATCAAGGTCACGGCTTGAGGTCACTACCACTGACCCAATCACAGTCACTGTTGTTGGACACTCCCACTGACCCAATTACGGTCACTGCTGCAAGTCATTCCCACTGTCCCACTCACAGTCACTTCTGTTGGTCATTCCCACTGACTCAATTACGGTTACTGCTGTAGGTCATTCGCTCTCATACACTCACTCTCACTGCTGTCGGCCACTCCCACTGACCCAATCACTGTCACTGATGTAGTTCACTCCCACTGCCCCAAGCAAGGTCACTGCTGTATGTCATTCCCACTGACCCAATCACGGTCAATGCTGTAGTTCATTTGCACTGACCCAATCATGGTCAATGCCGTAGGTCATTCCCACTGACCCAATCACGGTCACTGCTGTATGTCTTTCCCTCTGACACAATCACAGTGACTGCTGTAGAGCACTCCCACTGACACAATCACGGTCACTGCTCTAGGTTTCTCCCACTGACCCAATAACTGTCACTGCTGACGGTCACTCCTACTGACCCATTCACTGTCACTGCTCTCGGTCACTCCCACTGACCCAATCACAGTCACTGCTGCTGGTCACTCTCACTGTCCCAATCATGGACACTGTTGCAGGCCATTGCTAATATACCCACTCACTGTCACTGCTCTAGATTACCCCCACTGTCTCAATCACGGTCACGACTTTAGGTCACTACCACTGATCCAATCACAGTCAGTGCTGTAGGACATTCCCACTGACCCAATCACAGTCACTGCTGTAGGTCACTCCCTCTGACCCAATCACAGTCACTGGTGTAGGTCACTCACAGTGAACAAATCAGTGGTAGTTCACTCCCACTAACCAACTCACAGTCACTGTTGTTGGTCACTGCAACTGAGGCAAATACTGTCACTGCTGTAGGTCATTCCCACTGTCCCACTCACAGTCACTTCTGTAGGTCATTCGCACTGACCCGATTACGATCACTGCTGTAGGTCATTCGCACTCACCCACTCTCTCTCTCACTGCTGTCGGTCACTCCCACTGACCCAATCACAGTCACTGTTGGTGGACACTCCCACTGACCCAATTACGGTGACTGCTACAAGTCATTCCCACTGTCCCACTCACAGTCACTTCTGTTGGTCATTCCCACTGACTGAATTACGGTCACTGCTGTAGGTCATTCGTACTCATACACTCACTCTCACTGCTGTAGGCCACTCCCACTGACCTAATCACAGTCACTGATGTAGTTCACTCCCACTGCCCCAATCACGGTCACTGCTGTATATCATTCCCACTGAACCAATCTCAGTCACTGCTGTAGGTCATTTGCACTGACCCAATCATGGTCAATGCTGTAGGTCATTCCCACTGACCCAATCACGGTCACTGCTGTATGTCTTTCCCTCTGACACAATCACAGTGACTGCTGTAGGTCACTCCCACTGACACAATTGCTGTAACTGCTGTAGAGCACTCCCACTGACACAATCACGGTCACTGCTTTAGGTTACTCCCACTGACACAATAACTGTCACTGCTCACGGTCACTCCCACTGACCCAATCACAGTCACAGCTGCTGGACACTCTCACTGTCCCAATCATTGTCACTGTTGCAGGTCATTCCCACAGACCCACTCATTGTCACTGTTGTAGATCACTCCCACTGACACAATCACGGTCAGTGCTTTAGGTCACTCCCACTGACCCAATCACAGACACAGCTGTACGTCACTCCCGCTGAGCCAATCACAGTCTCTGCTGTAGGTAATTCCCACTGACCCACTCACTCTCACTGCTGTAGGCCACTCCCACTGACCCAATCACTGTCACTGATGTAGTTCACTCCCACTGCCCCAATCACGGTCACTGCTGAATATCATTCCCACTGAACCAATCTCAGTCACTGCTGTAGGTCATTCCCACTGACCCAATCACGGTCACTGCTTTTGGTTATTCCTACAGAACCAATCTCAATAAGTGCTGTAGGTCTATCGCACTGACCCAATCACGGTTACTGCTGTAAGTCACTCCCACTGACCCACTCACTGTCACTGTTTTAGGTCACTCCCACTGACCCAATCACAGCCACTGCTGTAGGTCACTCCCGCCGAGCCAATCACAGTCACTGCTGTATGTGACTCCCTCTGACACAAACACAGTAACTTCTGTAGTTCCTTCCCTCTGACTCAATTACGGTCACTGCTGTAGGTCATTCGCACTCACCCACTCAATCTCACTGCTGTAGGTCATTCCCACTGACCCAATCACAGGCACTGCTGTAGGTCACTCCCGCTGAGCCAATCACAGTCACTGCTGTAGGTGACTCCCTCTGACACAATCACATTAACTGCTGTAGGTCACTCTCACTGTTCCAATCATGGACAATGTTGCAGGCCATTCCCAATAGACCCACTCACTGTCACTGCTCTAGGTCACCCCCACTGACTCAATCACTGTCACGGCTTGAGGTCACTTCCACTGACCCAAACACAGTCATTGCTGTAGCTCATTCCCACTGACCCAATCACAGTAACTGCTGTAGGTCACTCCTTCTGGCCCAATCACAGTCACTGCTGTAGGTCACTCCCACTGACCAAATCACAGTCACTACTGTAGTTCCCTCCCACTGACCAACTCACAGTCACTGTTGATGGTCACTCCAACTGACGCAATTACGGTCACTGCTTTAGGTCTTTCCCACTGACACATTCACGGTTACTGCTGTAGGTTACTCCCACTGACCCACTCACTGTCAATGCTGTCGGTCACTCCCAGTGACCCATTCACTGTCACTGCTGTAGGTCACTCCCACTGATCCAATTACAGTAACTGATGCAGGTCACTCTCACTGAACCAATCATGGTCACTGTTGCAGGTCATTCCCTCAGATCCACTCACTGTCACTGCTGTAGAGCACTCCCACTGACACAATCACGGTCACTGCTTTAGGTCACTCCCACTGACCCAATCACGGTCATTGCTGTTGGTCACTCCCACTGCCCAATCACGGTCTCTGCTGTATATCATTCCCACTGACCCAATCACGGTCACTGCTGTAGGTCATTCCCTCTGACCTAATCACGGTCACTGCTGGCGGTCATTCACTCTGAACCAATTTCAGTCACTGCTTTGGTCTTTCCCACTGACACAATCACTGTTACCGCTGTAGGTTACTCGCACTGACCCACTCACTGTCAATGCTGTCGGTCACTCCCACTGACCCACTCACTGTCACTGCTGTAGAGCACTCCCACTGACACAATCACGGTCAATGCTGTAGGTCACTCCCGCTGAGCCAATCACAGTCCCTGATGTAGGTCATTCCCTCTGACACAATTGCAGTAACTGCTGTAGGTCACTGCAGTGACCCACTCACTGTCACTGCTGTCGGTCACTCCAACTGAACCACTCACTGTCACTGCTGTAGGTCACTCCAACTGACCCAAGCAAGGTCACTGCTGTATGTCATTCCCACTGACCCAATCACGGTCAATGCTGTAGTTCATTTGCACTGACCCAATCATGGTCAATGCTGTAGGTCATTCCCACTGACCCAATCACGGTCACTGCTTTTGGTTATTCCTACAGAACCAATCTCAATAAGTGCTGTAGGTCTATCGCACTGACCCAATCACGGTTACTGCTGTAAGTCACTCCCACTGACCCACTCACTGTCACTGTTTTAGGTCACTCCCACTGACCCAATCACAGCCACTGCTGTAGGTCACTCCCGCCGAGCCAATCACAGTCACTGCTGTATGTGACTCCCTCTGACACAAACACAGTAACTTCTGTAGTTCCTTCCCTCTGACTCAATTACGGTCACTGCTGTAGGTCATTCGCACTCACCCACTCAATCTCACTGCTGTAGGTCATTCCCACTGACCCAATCACAGGCACTGCTGTAGGTCACTCCCGCTGAGCCAATCACAGTCACTGCTGTAGGTGACTCCCTCTGACACAATCACATTAACTGCTGTAGGTCACTCTCACTGTTCCAATCATGGACAATGTTGCAGGCCATTCCCAATAGACCCACTCACTGTCACTGCTCTAGGTCACCCCCACTGACTCAATCACTGTCACGGCTTGAGGTCACTTCCACTGACCCAAACACAGTCATTGCTGTAGCTCATTCCCACTGACCCAATCACAGTAACTGCTGTAGGTCACTCCTTCTGGCCCAATCACAGTCACTGCTGTAGGTCACTCCCACTGACCAAATCACAGTCACTACTGTAGTTCCCTCCCACTGACCAACTCACAGTCACTGTTGATGGTCACTCCAACTGACGCAATTACGGTCACTGCTTTAGGTCTTTCCCACTGACACATTCACGGTTACTGCTGTAGGTTACTCCCACTGACCCACTCACTGTCAATGCTGTCGGTCACTCCCAGTGACCCATTCACTGTCACTGCTGTAGGTCACTCCCACTGATCCAATTACAGTAACTGATGCAGGTCACTCTCACTGAACCAATCATGGTCACTGTTGCAGGTCATTCCCTCAGATCCACTCACTGTCACTGCTGTAGAGCACTCCCACTGACACAATCACGGTCACTGCTTTAGGTCACTCCCACTGACCCAATCACGGTCATTGCTGTTGGTCACTCCCACTGCCCAATCACGGTCTCTGCTGTATATCATTCCCACTGACCCAATCACGGTCACTGCTGTAGGTCATTCCCTCTGACCTAATCACGGTCACTGCTGGCGGTCATTCACTCTGAACCAATTTCAGTCACTGCTTTGGTCTTTCCCACTGACACAATCACTGTTACCGCTGTAGGTTACTCGCACTGACCCACTCACTGTCAATGCTGTCGGTCACTCCCACTGACCCACTCACTGTCACTGCTGTAGAGCACTCCCACTGACACAATCACGGTCAATGCTGTAGGTCACTCCCGCTGAGCCAATCACAGTCCCTGATGTAGGTCATTCCCTCTGACACAATTGCAGTAACTGCTGTAGGTCACTGCAGTGACCCACTCACTGTCACTGCTGTCGGTCACTCCAACTGAACCACTCACTGTCACTGCTGTAGGTCACTCCAACTGACCCAAGCAAGGTCACTGCTGTATGTCATTCCCACTGACCCAATCACGGTCAATGCTGTAGTTCATTTGCACTGACCCAATCATGGTCAATGCTGTAGGTCATTCCCACTGACCCAATCACGGTCACTGCTGTATGTCTTTCCCTCTGACACAATCACAGTGACTGCTGTAGAGCACTCCCACTGACACAATCACGGTCACTGCTCTAGGTTTCTCCCACTGACCCAATAACTGTCACTGCTGACGGTCACTCCTACTGACCCATTCACTGTCACTGCTCTCGGTCACTCCCACTGACCCAATCACAGTCACTGCTGCTGGTCACTCTCACTGTCCCAATCATGGACACTGTTGCAGGCCATTGCTAATATACCCACTCACTGTCACTGCTCTAGATTACCCCCACTGTCTCAATCACGGTCACGACTTTAGGTCACTACCACTGATCCAATCACAGTCAGTGCTGTAGGACATTCACTACATGTTTACATGTTCTGTTCAACTATAAACAACGTAGTTCATAGATGAGAGAGCAATGTTTAATCTTTCATAAAATGCATTCAATTCAATGTTCGCACCTTCATATTAGCATTTATTTATACTTTTTGAAATTGAAATTTAAATGCGAATTTCTTTGCCTACACTTCCTTTTCTGGTTGCATAGTATATTTTTAAACTGCTTTAAACGCTTTACAAAGGCTATAAATATTTAAACATGAGAGTTCATAGATGTGAAGAAATGCTTAAACACTTCTCAAAAAAGCATTTTATTTTATGTTTGTAATTTCATTTTAAGCATTTATATTATCTTTTAAATATTGAAATGTTAATGTGAATTTACTGATCTACAATTTGTTTTCTTGAAGAAAAGTACATTTACAACCTCTGACAAACGTTTAACATGTGCTGTTAAACTATAAACAACGTAGTTCTTAGCAGAGAAAGATTGTTTAATCTTTTCCTAAAATGCAGCTTCATATTAGCATTATATTTTACATTTTGAAATTGAAATTTAAATGCGAATTTCTTTGCCTACACTTCGTTTTCTGGTTGCATAGTATATTTTTAAACTTCTTTAAACGTTTTACAAAGGCTATGAATATTAAACATGAAAGTTCATAGATGTGAAGAAATGCTTAAACATTTCTCAAAAAAGCATTTTATTTTATGTTTGTAATTTCATTTTAAGCATTTATATTATCTTTTAAATATTGAAATGTTAATGTGAATTTACTGATCTACCTTTGGTTTCTTGAAGAAAAGTACTTTTACAACCTCTGACAAAATTTTACATGTTCTGTTCAACTTTAAACAACGTAGTTCATAGATGAGAGAGCAATGTTTAATCTTTCATAAAATGCATTCAATTCAATGTTCGCACCTTCATATTAGCATTTATTTATACTTTTTGAAATTGAAATTTAAATGCCAATTTCTTTGCCTACACTTCCTTTTCTGGTTGCATAGTATATTTTTAAACTGCTTTAAACGTTTAACAAAGGTTATGAATATTAAACATGAAAGTTCATAGATGTGAAAAAATATTTAAAGATTTCTCAAAAAAGCATTTTATTTTATGTTTGTAATTTCATTTTAAGCATTTATATTATCTTTTAAATATTGAAATGTTAATGTGAATTTACTGATCTACAATTTGTTTTCTTGAAGAAAAGTACATTTACAACCTCTGACAAACGTTTAACATGTGCTGTTAAACTATAAACAACGTAGTTCTTAGATGAGAAAGCTATGTTTAATCTTTCCCAAAAGTGCGTTAATTTCAATGTTTCCAGCTTTATATTTGCATTTATTTATACTTTTTCAAACTGAAAATTAAATGCGATTTCCTTATTTAATTATTAATATTTAAACATGAAAGTTCATAGATGTGAAAAAATTTCTCAAATAAGCAATTTTGTAATTTAAAGAATTTATATTATTCTTTTAAATTTTGAAATATAATGCGATTTTATTGATCTATTTTCTTGAAGAAAAAGTATTTTTTCAAGCTCTGACACATGTTTTACATGTGCTGTTAAACTATAAATAACGTAGTTCTTAGCTGAGAAAGCTATGTTTAATCTTTTCCTAAAATGCAGCTTCATATTAGCATTATATTTTACTTTGTGAAATTAAAATTTAAATGCGAATTTCTTTGCCTACACTTCCTTTTCTGGTTGCATAGTATATTTTTAAACTGCTTTAAACGTTTAACAAAGGCTATGAATATTAAACATGAAAGTTCATAGATGTGAAGAAATGCTTAAACATTTCTCAAAAAAGCATTTTATTCTATGTTTGTAATTTCATTATAAGCATTTATATTATTCATTTAAATATTAACGTGTAAATGTAAATTTACTCATCCACAATTGGGTTTTAAACCTCTAACAAACGTTTTACACGTGCTGTTAAACTATAAACAACGTAGTTCTTAGCAGAGAAAGATTGTTTAATCTTTTCCTAAAATGCAGCTTCATATTAGCATTATATTTTACATTTTGAAATTGAAATTTAAATGCGAATTTCTTTGCCTACATTTCGTTTTCTGGTTCGATAGTATATTTTAAAACTAAACGTTTTACAAAGGCTATTAATATTTAAATATGAAAGTTCATAGATGTGAAAAAATATTTAAAGATTTCTCAAAAAAGCATTTTATTCTATGTTTGTAATTTTATTATAACCATTTGTATTATTCTTTTAAATATTGATGTGTAAATGTAAATTTACTCATCCACAATTGGGTTTCTTGAAGAAAAGTATGTTTTAAACCTCTAACAAACGTTTTACACGTGCTGTTAAACTATAAACGACGTAGTTCTTAGCAGAGAAAGATTGTTTAATCTTTTCCTAAAATGCAGCTTCATTTAGCATTTATTTATACATTTTCAACCTGAAAATTAAATGCGAATCTCCTTATCTACATTTTGTTTTCTGGATCTATAGTATATTTTTAAACTGCTTTAAACTTTTTACAAAGGCTATGAATATTTAAACATGAAGTTCATAGATGTAAAGAAATGCTTAAACATTTCTCAAAAAAGCATTTTATTTTATGTTTGTAATTTCATTTTAATCATTTATATTATCTTTTAAATATTGAAATGTTAATGTGAATTTACTGATCTACAATTTTTTTTCTTGAAGAGAAGTACATTTACAACCTCTGACAAACGTTTAACATGTGCTGTTAAACTATAAACAACGTAATTCATAGATGAGAAAGCTATGTTTAATTTTTTCAAAAAATGAATTCATTTCAATGGTTGCAGCTTCATATTAGCATTTATTACGATCTGATCGAAATTTAAATGCGAATTTATCTGCATTTTGTTTTCTGGTTGTATAGTGTATTTTTAAACTTCTTTAAACGTTTTACATAGGTTATTAATATGAAACATGAAAGTTCATGGATGTGAAAAAATATTTAAAGATTTCACTAAAAAGCTTTTTATTCTATGTTTGTAATTTCATTATAAGCATTTATATTCTTCTTTTAAATGTTGATGTGTAAATGTAAATTTACTCATCCACAATTGGGTTTCTTGAAGAAAAGTATATTTTAAACCTCTAACAAACGTTTTACACGTGCTGTTAAACTATAAACAACGTAGTTCTTAGCAGAGAAAGATTGTTTAATCTTTTCCTAAAACGCAGCTTCATATTAGCATTATATTTTACATTTTGAAATTGAAATTTAAATGCGAATTTCTTTGCCCACATTTCGTTTTCTGGTTCGATAGTATATTTTAAAACTAAACGTTTTACAAAGGCTATTAATATTTAAATATGAAAGTTCATAGATGTGAAAAAATATTTAAAGATTTCTCAAAAAAGCATTTTATTCTATGTTTGTAATTTTATTATAACCATTTGTATTATTCTTTTAAATATTGATGTGTAAATGTAAATTTACTCATCCACAATTGGGTTTCTTGAAGAAAAGTATGTTTTAAACCTCTAACAAACGTTTTACACGTGCTGTTAAACTATAAACGACGTAGTTCTTAGCAGAGAAAGATTGTTTAATCTTTTCCTAAAATGCAGCTTCATATTAGCATTATATTTTACATTTTGAAATTGTAATTTAAATGCGAATTTCTTTGCCTACACTTCGTTTTCTGGTTGCATAGTATATTTTTAAACTGCTTTAAACGTTTAACAAAGGCTATGAATATTAGACATGAAAGTTCATAGATGTGAAGAAATGCTTAAACATTTCTCAAAAAAGAATTTTATTTTATGTTTGTAATTTCATTTTAAGCATTTATATTATCTTTTAAATATTGAAATGTTAATGTGAATTTACTGATCTACAATTTGTTTTCTTGAAGAAAAGTACATTTACAACCTCTGACAAACGTTTAACATGTGCTGTTAAACTATAAACAACGTAGTTCTTAGATGAGAAAGCTATGTTTAATCTTTCCCAAATGTGCGCTCATTTCAATGTTTCCAGCTTTATATTTGCATTTATTTATACTTTTACTTCAAGAAAATAGATCAATAAAATCGCATTATATTTCAAAATTTAAAAGAATAATATAAATGCTTTAAATTACAAAATTGTTTATTTGAGAAATTTTTTCACATCTATGAACTTTCATGTTTAAATATTAATAATTAAATAAGGAAATCGCATTTAATTTTCAGTTTGAAAAAGTATTTTTTCAAGCTCTGACACATGTTTTACATGTGCTGTTAAACTATAAATAACGTAGTTCTTAGCTGAGAAAGCTATGTTTAATCTTTTCCTAAAATGCAGCTTCATATTAGCATTATATTTTACTTTGTGAAATTAAAATTTAAATGCGAATTTCTTTGCCTACACTTCCTTTTCTGGTTGCATAGTATATTTTTAAACTGCTTTAAACACTTTACAAAGGCGATGAATATTTAAACATGAGAGTTCATAGATGTGAAGAAATGCTTAAACACTTCTCAAAAAAGCATTTTATTTTGTTTGTAATTTCATTTTAAGCATTTATATTAACTTTTAAATATTGAAATGTAAATGTGAATTTACTGATCTACATTTGGTTTCTTGAAGAAAAGTACTTTTACAACTTCTGACAAACTTTTACATGTTCTGTTCAACTATAAACAACGTAGTTCATAGATGAGAGAGCAATGTTTAATCTTTCATAAAATGCATTCAATTCAATGTTCGCACCTTCATATTAGCATTTATTTATACTTTTTGAAATTGAAATTTAAATGCGAATTTCTTTGCCTACACTTCCTTTACTGGTTGCATAGTATATTTTTAAACTGCTTTAAACGCTTTACAAAGGCTATGAATATTTAAACATGAGAGTTCATAGATGTGAAGAAATGCTTAAACACTTCTCAAAAAAGCATTTTATTTTATGTTTGTAATTTCATTTTAAGCATTTATATTATCTTTTAAATATTGAAATGTTAATGTGAATTTACTGATCTACAATTTGTTTTCTTGAAGAAAAGTACATTTACAACCTCTGACAAACGTTTAACACGTGCTGTTAAACTATAAACAACGTAGTTCTTAGCAGAGAAAGATTGTTTAATCTTTTCCTAAAATGCAGCTTCATATTAGCATTATATTTTACATTTTGAAATTGAAATTTAAATGCGAATTTCTTTGCCTACACTTCGTTTTCTGGTTGCATAGTATATTTTTAAACTGCTTTAAACGTTTTACAAAGGCTATGAATATTAAACATGAAAGTTCATAGATGTGAAGAAATGCTTAAACATTTCTCAAAAAAGCATTTTATTTTATGTTTGTAATTTCATTTTAAGCATTTATATTATCTTTTAAATATTGAAATGTTAATGTGAATTTACTGATCTACAATTTGTTTTCTTGAAGAAAAGTACATTTACTACCTCTGACAAACGTTTAACATGTGCTGTTAAACTATAAACAACGTAATTCATAGATGAGAAAGCTATGTTTAATCTTTTCCAAAAATGAATTCATTTCAATGCAGCTTCATATGAGCATTTATTACGTTTTGATCGAAATTTAAATGCGAATTTATCTGCATTTTGTTTTCTGGTTGTATAGTGTATTTTTAAACTTCTTTAAACGTTTTACATAGGTTATTAATATGAAACATGAAAGTTCATGGATGTGAAAAAATATTTAAAGGTTTCACTAAAAAGCTTTTTATTCTATGTTTGTAATTTCATTTTAAGCATTTATATTCTTCTTTTAAATGTTGATGTGTAAATGTAAATTTACTCATCCACAATTGGGTTTCTTGAAGAAAAGTATATTTTAAACCTCTAACAAACGTTTTACACGTGCTGTTAAACTATAAACAACGTAGTTCTTAGCAGAGAAAGATTGTTTAATCTTTTCCTAAAATGCAGCTTCATATTAGCATTATATTTTACATTTTGAAATTGAAATTTAAATGCGAATTTCTTTGCCCACATTTCGTTTTCTGGTTCGATAGTATATTTTAAAACTAAACGTTTTACAAAGGCTATTAATATTTAAATATGAAAGTTCATAGATGTGAAAAAATATTTAAAGATTTCTCAAAAAAGCATTTTATTCTATGTTTGTAATTTTATTATAACCATTTGTATTATTCTTTTAAATATTGATGTGTAAATGTAAATTTACTCATCCACAATTGGGTTTCTTGAAGAAAAGTATGTTTTAAACCTCTAACAAACGTTTTACACGTGCTGTTAAACTATAAACGACGTAGTTCTTAGCAGAGAAAGATTGTTTAATCTTTTCCTAAAATGCAGCTTCATATTAGCATTATATTTTACATTTTGAAATTGTAATTTAAATGCGAATTTCTTTGCCTACACTTCGTTTTCTGGTTGCATAGTATATTTTTAAACTGCTTTAAACGTTTAACAAAGGCTATGAATATTAGACATGAAAGTTCATAGATGTGAAGAAATGCTTAAACATTTCTCAAAAAAGAATTTTATTTTATGTTTGTAATTTCATTTTAAGCATTTATATTATCTTTTAAATATTGAAATGTTAATGTGAATTTACTGATCTACAATTTGTTTTCTTGAAGAAAAGTACATTTACAACCTCTGACAAACGTTTAACATGTGCTGTTAAACTATAAACAACGTAGTTCTTAGATGAGAAAGCTATGTTTAATCTTTCCCAAATGTGCGCTCATTTCAATGTTTCCAGCTTTATATTTGCATTTATTTATACTTTTACTTCAAGAAAATAGATCAATAAAATCGCATTATATTTCAAAATTTAAAAGAATAATATAAATGCTTTAAATTACAAAATTGTTTATTTGAGAAATTTTTTCACATCTATGAACTTTCATGTTTAAATATTAATAATTAAATAAGGAAATCGCATTTAATTTTCAGTTTGAAAAAGTATTTTTTCAAGCTCTGACACATGTTTTACATGTGCTGTTAAACTATAAATAACGTAGTTCTTAGCTGAGAAAGCTATGTTTAATCTTTTCCTAAAATGCAGCTTCATATTAGCATTATATTTTACTTTGTGAAATTAAAATTTAAATGCGAATTTCTTTGCCTACACTTCCTTTTCTGGTTGCATAGTATATTTTTAAACTGCTTTAAACACTTTACAAAGGCGATGAATATTTAAACATGAGAGTTCATAGATGTGAAGAAATGCTTAAACACTTCTCAAAAAAGCATTTTATTTTGTTTGTAATTTCATTTTAAGCATTTATATTAACTTTTAAATATTGAAATGTAAATGTGAATTTACTGATCTACATTTGGTTTCTTGAAGAAAAGTACTTTTACAACTTCTGACAAACTTTTACATGTTCTGTTCAACTATAAACAACGTAGTTCATAGATGAGAGAGCAATGTTTAATCTTTCATAAAATGCATTCAATTCAATGTTCGCACCTTCATATTAGCATTTATTTATACTTTTTGAAATTGAAATTTAAATGCGAATTTCTTTGCCTACACTTCCTTTACTGGTTGCATAGTATATTTTTAAACTGCTTTAAACGCTTTACAAAGGCTATGAATATTTAAACATGAGAGTTCATAGATGTGAAGAAATGCTTAAACACTTCTCAAAAAAGCATTTTATTTTATGTTTGTAATTTCATTTTAAGCATTTATATTATCTTTTAAATATTGAAATGTTAATGTGAATTTACTGATCTACAATTTGTTTTCTTGAAGAAAAGTACATTTACAACCTCTGACAAACGTTTAACACGTGCTGTTAAACTATAAACAACGTAGTTCTTAGCAGAGAAAGATTGTTTAATCTTTTCCTAAAATGCAGCTTCATATTAGCATTATATTTTACATTTTGAAATTGAAATTTAAATGCGAATTTCTTTGCCTACACTTCGTTTTCTGGTTGCATAGTATATTTTTAAACTGCTTTAAACGTTTTCCAAAGGCTATGAATATTAAACATGAAAGTTCATAGATGTGAAGAAATGCTTAAACATTTCTCAAAAAAGCATTTTATTTTATGTTTGTAATTTCATTTTAAGCATTTATATTATCTTTTAAATATTGAAATGTTAATGTGAATTTACTGATCTACAATTTGTTTTCTTGAAGAAAAGTACATTTACTACCTCTGACAAACGTTTAACATGTGCTGTTAAACTATAAACAACGTAATTCATAGATGAGAAAGCTATGTTTAATCTTTTCCAAAAATGAATTCATTTCAATGCAGCTTCATATGAGCATTTATTACGTTTTGATCGAAATTTAAATGCGAATTTATCTGCATTTTGTTTTCTGGTTGTATAGTGTATTTTTAAACTTCTTTAAACGTTTTACATAGGTTATTAATATGAAACATGAAAGTTCATGGATGTGAAAAAATATTTAAAGGTTTCACTAAAAAGCTTTTTATTCTATGTTTGTAATTTCATTTTAAGCATTTATATTCTTCTTTTAAATGTTGATGTGTAAATGTAAATTTACTCATCCACAATTGGGTTTCTTGAAGAAAAGTATATTTTAAACCTCTAACAAACGTTTTACACGTGCTGTTAAACTATAAACAACGTAGTTCTTAGCAGAGAAAGATTGTTTAATCTTTTCCTAAAATGCAGCTTCATATTAGCATTATATTTTACATTTTGAAATTGTAATTTAAATGCGAATTTCTTTGCCTACACTTCGTTTTCTGGTTGCATAGTATATTTTTAAACTGCTTTAAACGTTTAACAAAGGCTATGAATATTAGACATGAAAGTTCATAGATGTGAAGAAATGCTTAAACATTTCTCAAAAAAGAATTTTATTTTATGTTTGTAATTTCATTTTAAGCATTTATATTATCTTTTAAATATTGAAATGTTAATGTGAATTTACTGATCTACAATTTGTTTTCTTGAAGAAAAGTACATTTACAACTTCTGACAAACGTTTAACATGTGCTGTTAAACTATAAACAACGTAGTTCTTAGATGAGAAAGCTATGTTTAATCTTTCCCAAATGTGCGCTCATTTCAATGTTTCCAGCTTTATATTTGCATTTATTTATACTTTTACTTCAAGAAAATAGATCAATAAAATCGCATTATATTTCAAAATTTAAAAGAATAATATAAATGCTTTAAATTACAAAATTGTTTATTTGAGAAATTTTTTCACATCTATGAACTTTCATGTTTAAATATTAATAATTAAATAAGGAAATCGCATTTAATTTTCAGTTTGAAAAAGTATTTTTTCAAGCTCTGACACATGTTTTACATGTGCTGTTAAACTATAAATAACGTAGTTCTTAGCTGAGAAAGCTATGTTTAATCTTTTCCTAAAATGCAGCTTCATATTAGCATTATATTTTACTTTGTGAAATTAAAATTTAAATGCGAATTTCTTTGCCTACACTTCCTTTTCTGGTTGCATAGTATATTTCTAAACTGCTTTAAACACTTTACAAAGGCGATGAATATTTAAACATGAGAGTTCATAGATGTGAAGAAATGCTTAAACACTTCTCAAAAAAGCATTTTATTTTGTTTGTAATTTCATTTTAAGCATTTATATTAACTTTTAAATATTGAAATGTAAATGTGAATTTACTGATCTACATTTGGTTTCTTGAAGAAAAGTACTTTTACAACTTCTGACAAACTTTTACATGTTCTGTTCAACTATAAACAACGTAGTTCATAGATGAGAGAGCAATGTTTAATCTTTCATAAAATGCATTCAATTCAATGTTCGCACCTTCATATTAGCATTTATTTATACTTTTTGAAATTGAAATTTAAATGCGAATTTCTTTGCCTACACTTCCTTTACTGGTTGCATAGTATATTTTTAAACTGCTTTAAACGCTTTACAAAGGCTATGAATATTTAAACATGAGAGTTCATAGATGTGAAGGAATGCTTAAACACTTCTCAAAAAAGCATTTTATTTTATGTTTGTAATTTCATTTTAAGCATTTATATTATCTTTTAAATATTGAAATGTTAATGTGAATTTACTGATCTACAATTTGTTTTCTTGAAGAAAAGTACATTTACAACCTCTGACAAACGTTTAACACGTGCTGTTAAACTATAAACAACGTAGTTCTTAGCAGAGAAAGATTGTTTAATCTTTTCCTAAAATGCAGCTTCATATTAGCATTATATTTTACATTTTGAAATTGTAATTTAAATGCGAATTTCTTTGCCTACACTTCGTTTTCTGGTTGCATAGTATATTTTTAAACTGCTTTAAACGTTTAACAAAGGCTATGAATATTAGACATGAAAGTTCATAGATGTGAAGAAATGCTTAAACATTTCTCAAAAAAGAATTTTATTTTATGTTTGTAATTTCATTTTAAGCATTTATATTATCTTTTAAATATTGAAATGTTAATGTGAATTTACTGATCTACAATTTGTTTTCTTGAAGAAAAGTACATTTACAACCTCTGACAAACGTTTAACATGTGCTGTTAAACTATAAACAACGTAGTTCTTAGATGAGAAAGCTATGTTTAATCTTTCCCAAATGTGCGCTCATTTCAATGTTTCCAGCTTTATATTTGCATTTATTTATACTTTTACTTCAAGAAAATAGATCAATAAAATCGCATTATATTTCAAAATTTAAAAGAATAATATAAATGCTTTAAATTACAAAATTGTTTATTTGAGAAATTTTTTCACATCTATGAACTTTCATGTTTAAATATTAATAATTAAATAAGGAAATCGCATTTAATTTTCAGTTTGAAAAAGTATTTTTTCAAGCTCTGACACATGTTTTACATGTGCTGTTAAACTATAAATAACGTAGTTCTTAGCTGAGAAAGCTATGTTTAATCTTTTCCTAAAATGCAGCTTCATATTAGCATTATATTTTACTTTGTGAAATTAAAATTTAAATGCGAATTTCTTTGCCTACACTTCCTTTTCTGGTTGCATAGTATATTTCAAAAACTGCTTTAAACACTTTACAAAGGCGATGAATATTTAAACATGAGAGTTCATAGATGTGAAGAAATGCTTAAACACTTCTCAAAAAAGCATTTTATTTTGTTTGTAATTTCATTTTAAGCATTTATATTAACTTTTAAATATTGAAATGTAAATGTGAATTTACTGATCTACATTTGGTTTCTTGAAGAAAAGTACTTTTACAACTTCTGACAAACTTTTACATGTTCTGTTCAACTATAAACAACGTAGTTCATAGATGATAGAGCAATGTTTAATCTTTCATAAAATGCATTCAATTCAATGTTCGCACCTTCATATTAGCATTTATTTATACTTTTTGAAATTGAAATTTAAATGCGAATTTCTTTGCCTACACTTCCTTTACTGGTTGCATAGTATATTTTTAAACTGCTTTAAACGCTTTACAAAGGCTATGAATATTTAAACATGAGAGTTCATAGATGTGAAGAAATGCTTAAACACTTCTCAAAAAAGCATTTTATTTTATGTTTGTAATTTCATTTTAAGCATTTATATTATCTTTTAAATATTGAAATGTTAATGTGAATTTACTGATCTACAATTTGTTTTCTTGAAGAAAAGTACATTTACAACCTCTGACAAACGTTTAACACGTGCTGTTAAACTATAAACAACGTAGTTCTTAGCAGAGAAAGATTGTTTAATCTTTTCCTAAAATGCAGCTTCATATTAGCATTATATTTTACATTTTGAAATTGTAATTTAAATGCGAATTTCTTTGCCTACACTTTGTTTTCTGGTTGCATAGTATATTTTTAAACTGCTTTAAACGTTTTACAAAGGCTATGAATATTAAACATGAAAGTTCATAGATGTGAAGAAATGCTTAAACATTTCTCAAAAAAGCATTTTATTTTATGTTTGTAATTTCATTTTAAGCATTTATATTATCTTTTAAATATTGAAATGTTAATGTGAATTTACTGATCTACAATTTGTTTTCTTGAAGAAAAGTACATTTACAACCTCTGACAAACGTTTAACATGTGCTGTTAAACTATAAACAACGTAGTTCTTAGATGAGAAAGCTATGTTTAATCTTTCCCAAATGTGCGCTCATTTCAATGTTTCCAGCTTTATATTTGCATTTATTTATACTTTTACTTCAAGAAAATAGATCAATAAAATCGCATTATATTTCAAAATTTAAAAGAATAATATAAATGCTTTAAATTACAAAATTGTTTATTTGAGAAATTTTTTCACATCTATGAACTTTCATGTTTAAATATTAATAATTAAATAAGGAAATCGCATTTAATTTTCAGTTTGAAAAAGTATTTTTTCAAGCTCTGACACATGTTTTACATGTGCTGTTAAACTATAAATAACGTAGTTCTTAGCTGAGAAAGCTATGTTTAATCTTTTCCTAAAATGCAGCTTCATATTAGCATTATATTTTACTTTGTGAAATTAAAATTTAAATGCGAATTTCTTTGCCTGCACTTCCTTTTCTGGTTGCATAGTATATTTCTAAACTGCTTTAAACACTTTACAAAGGCGATGAATATTTAAACATGAGAGTTCATAGATGTGAAGAAATGCTTAAACACTTCTCAAAAAAGCATTTTATTTTGTTTGTAATTTCATTTTAAGCATTTATATTAACTTTTAAATATTGAAATGTAAATGTGAATTTACTGATCTACATTTGGTTTCTTGAAGAAAAGTACTTTTACAACTTCTGACAAACTTTTACATGTTCTGTTCAACTATAAACAACGTAGTTCATAGATGAGAGAGCAATGTTTAATCTTTCATAAAATGCATTCAATTCAATGTTCGCACCTTCATATTAGCATTTATTTATACTTTTTGAAATTGAAATTTAAATGCGAATTTCTTTGCCTACACTTCCTTTACTGGTTGCATAGTATATTTTTAAACTGCTTTAAACGCTTTACAAAGGCTATGAATATTTAAACATGAGAGTTCATAGATGTGAAGAAATGCTTAAACACTTCTCAAAAAAGCATTTTATTTTATGTTTGTAATTTCATTTTAAGCATTTATATTATCTTTTAAATATTGAAATGTTAATGTGAATTTACTGATCTACAATTTGTTTTCTTGAAGAAAAGTACATTTACAACCTCTGACAAACGTTTAACACGTGCTGTTAAACTATAAACAACGTAGTTCTTAGCAGAGAAAGATTGTTTAATCTTTTCCTAAAATGCAGCTTCATATTAGCATTATATTTTACATTTTGAAATTGAAATTTAAATGCGAATTTCTTTGCCTACACTTCGTTTTCTGGTTGCATAGTATATTTTTAAACTGCTTTAAACGTTTTACAAAGGCTATGAATATTAGACATGAAAGTTCATAGATGTGAAGAAATGCTTAAACATTTCTCAAAAAAGCATTTTATTTTATGTTTGTAATTTCATTTTAAGCATTTATATTATCTTTTAAATATTGAAATGTTAATGTGAATTTACTGATCTACAATTTGTTTTCTTGAAGAAAAGTACATTTACTACCTCTGACAAACGTTTAACATGTGCTGTTAAACTATAAACAACGTAATTCATAGATGAGAAAGCTATGTTTAATCTTTTCCAAAAATGAATTCATTTCAATGCAGCTTCATATGAGCATTTATTACGTTTTGATCGAAATTTAAATGCGAATTTATCTGCATTTTGTTTTCTGGTTGTATAGTGTATTTTTAAACTTCTTTAAACGTTTTACATAGGTTATTAATATGAAACATGAAAGTTCATGGATGTGAAAAAATATTTAAAGGTTTCACTAAAAAGCTTTTTATTCTATGTTTGTAATTTCATTTTAAGCATTTATATTCTTCTTTTAAATGTTGATGTGTAAATGTAAATTTACTCATCCACAATTGGGTTTCTTGAAGAAAAGTATATTTTAAACCTCTAACAAACGTTTTACACGTGCTGTTAAACTATAAACAACGTAGTTCTTAGCAGAGAAAGATTGTTTAATCTTTTCCTAAAATGCAGCTTCATATTAGCATTATATTTTACATTTTGAAATTGTAATTTAAATGCGAATTTCTTTGCCTACACTTCGTTTTCAGGTTGCATAGTATATTTTTAAACTGCTTTAAACGTTTAACAAAGGCTATGAATATTAGACATGAAAGTTCATAGATGTGAAGAAATGCTTAAACATTTCTCAAAAAAGAATTTTATTTTATGTTTGTAATTTCATTTTAAGCATTTATATTATCTTTTAAATATTGAAATGTCAATTTGTTTTCTTGAAGAAAAGTACATTTACAACCTCTGACAAACGTTTAACATGTGCTGTTAAACTATAAACAACGTAGTTCTTAGATGAGAAAGCTATGTTTAATCTTTCCCAAATGTGCGCTCATTTCAATGTTTCCAGCTTTATATTTGCATTTATTTATACTTTTTCTTCAAGAAAATAGATCCATAAAATCGCATTATATTTCAAAATTTAAAAGAATTATATAAATGCTTTAAATTACAAAATTGTTTATTTGAGAAATTTTTTCACATCTATGAACTTTCGTTTAAATATTAATAATTAAATAAGGAAATCGCATTTAATTTTCAGTTTGAAAAAGTATTTTTTCAAGCTCTGACACATGTTTTACATGTGCTGTTAAACTATAAATAACGTAGTTCTTAGCTGAGAAAGCTATGTTTAATCTTTTCCTAAAATGCAGCTTCATATTAGCATTATATTTTACTTTGTGAAATTAAAATTTAAATGCGAATTTCTTTGCCTACACTTCCTTTTCTGGTTGCATAGTATATTTTTAAACTGCTTTATACGCTTTACAAAGTCTATGAATATTTAAACATGAGAGTTCATAGATGTGAAAAAAATGCTTAAACATTTCTCAAAAAAGCATTTTTTTTTGTTTGTCATTTCATATTGAGCATTCTGATCATTCTTTTTAAAATTGTGAATTTTAAATGTGAATTTACTGATCTACATTTGGTTTCTTGAAGAAAAGTACTTTTACAACCTCTGACAAACTTTTACATGTTCTCTTCAACTATAAACAACGTAGTTCATAGATGAGAAAGCAATGTTTAATCTTTAATAAAATGCATTCAATTCAATGTTCGTACCTTCATATTAGCATTTATTTATACTTTTTGAAATTGAAATTTAAATGCGAATTTCTTTCCCTACATTTCGTTTTCTGGTTCGATAGTATATTTTAAAACTAAACGTTTTACAAAGGCTATTAATATTTAAATATGAAAGTTCATAGATGTGAAGAAATATTTAAAGATTTCTCAAAAAAGCATTTTATTCTATGTTTGTAATTTTATTATAACCATTTGTATTATTCTTTTAAATATTGATGTGTAAATGTAAATTTACTCATCCACAATTGGGTTTCTTGAAGAAAAGTATGTTTTAAACCTCTAACAAACGTTTTACACGTGCTGTTAAACTATAAACGACGTAGTTCTTAGCAGAGAAAGATTGTTTAATCTTTTCCTAAAATGCAGCTTCATTTAGCATTTATTTATACATTTTCAACCTGAAAATTAAATGCGAATCTCCTTATCTACATTTTGTTTTCTGGATCTATAGTATATTTTTAAACTGCTTTAAACTTTTTACAAAGGCTATGAATATTAAAACATGAAAGTTCATAGATGTGAAGAAATGCTTAAACATTTCTCAAAAAAGCATTTTATTTTATGTTTGTAATTTCATTTTAAGCATTTATATTATCTTTTAAATATTGAAATGTTAATGTGAATTTACTGATCTACAATTTGTTTTCTTGAAGAAAAGTACATTTACAACCTCTGACAAACGTTTAACATGTGCTGTTAAACTATAAACAACGTAGTTCTTAGATGAGAAAGCTATGTTTAATCTTTCCCAAAAGTGCGTTAATTTCAATGTTTCCAGCTTTATATTTGCATTTATTTATACTTTTTCAAACTGAAAATTAAATGCGATTTCCTTATTTAATTATTAATATTTAAACATGAAAGTTCATAGATGTGAAAAAATTTCTCAAATAAGCAATTTTGTAATTTAAAGCATTTATATTATTCTTTTAAATTTTGAAATATAATGCGATTTTATTGATCTATTTTCTTGAAGAAAAAGTATTTTTTCAAGCTCTGACACATGTTTTACATGTGCTGTTAAACTATAAATAACGTAGTTCTTAGCTGAGAAAGCTATGTTTAATCTTTTCCTAAAATGCAGCTTCATATGAGCATTATATTTTACTTTGTGAAATTAAAATTTAAATGCGAATTTCTTTGCCTACACTTCCTTTTCTGGTTGCATAGTATATTTTTAAACTGCTTTAAACGCTTTACAAAGGCTATGAATATTTAAACATGAGAGTTCATAGATGTGAAGAAATGCTGAAACACTTCTCAAAAAAGCATTTTATTTTATGTTTGTAATTTCATTTTAAGCATTTATATTATCTTTTAAATATTGAAATGTTAATGTGAACTTACTGATCTACCTTTGGTTTCTTGAAGAAAAGTACTTTTACAACCTCTGACAAAATTTTACATGTTCTGTTCAACTTTAAACAACGTAGTTCATAGATGAGAGAGCAATGTTTAATCTTTCATAAAATGCATTCAATTCAATGTTCGCACCTTCATATTAGCATTTATTTATACTTTTTGAAATTGAAATTTAAATGCGAATTTCTTTGCCTATACTTCGTTTTCTGGTTGCATAGTATATTTTTAAACTGCTTTAAACGCTTTACAAAGGCTATAAATATTTAAACATGAGAGTTCATAGATGTGAAGAAATGCTTAAACACTTCTCAAAAAAGCATTTTATTTTATGTTTGTAATTTCATTTTAAGCATTTATATTATCTTTTAAATATTGAAATGTTAATGTGAATTTACTGATCTACAATTTGTTTTCTTGAAGAAAAGTACATTTACAACCTCTGACAAACGTTTAACATGTGCTGTTAAACTATAAACAACGTAGTTCTTAGCAGAGAAAGATTGTTTAATCTTTTCCTAAAATGCAGCTTCATATTAGCATTATATTTTACATTTTGAAATTGAAATTTAAATGCGAATTTCTTTGCCTACACTTCGTTTTCTGGTTGCATAGTATATTTTTAAACTGCTTTAAACGTTTTACAAAGGCTATGAATATTAAACATGAAAGTTCATAGATGTGAAGAAATGCTTAAACATTTCTCAAAAAAGCATTTTATTTTATGTTTGTAATTTCATTTTAAGCATTTATATTATCTTTTAAATATTGAAATGTTAATCTGAATTTACTGATCTACCTTTGGTTTCTTGAAGAAAAGTACTTTTACAACCTCTGACAAAATTTTACATGTTCTGTTCAACTTTAAACAACGTAGTTCATAGATGAGAGAGCAATGTTTAATCTTTCATAAAATGCATTCAAATCAATGTTCGCACCTTCATATTAGCATTTATTTATACTTTTTGAAATTGAAATTTAAATGCGAATTTCTTTGCCTACACTTCCTTTTCAGGTTGCATAGTATATTTTTAAACTGCTTTAAACGTTTAACAAAGGTTATGAATATTAAACATGAAAGTTCATAGATGTGAAAAAATATTTAAAGATTTCTCAAAAAAGCATTTTATTTTATGTTTGTAATTTCATTTTAAGCATTTATATTATCTTTTAAATATTGAAATGTTAATGTGAATTTACTGATCTACAATTTGTTTTCTTGAAGAAAAGTACATTTACAACCTCTGACAAACGTTTAACATGTGCTGTTAAACTATAAACAACGTAGTTCTTAGATGAGAAAGCTATGTTTAATCTTTCCCAAAAGTGCGTTAATTTCAATGTTTCCAGCTTTATATTTGCATTTACTTATACTTTTTCAAACTGAAAATTAAATGCGATTTCCTTATTTAATTATTAATATTTAAACATGAAAGTTCATAGATGTGAAAAAATTTCTCAAATAAGCAATTTTGTAATTTAAAGCATTTATATTATTCTTTTAAATTTTGAAATATAATGCGATTTTATTGATCTATTTTCTTGAAGAAAAAGTATTTTTTCAAGCTCTGACACATGTTTTACATGTGCTGTTAAACTATAAATAACGTAGTTCTTAGCTGAGAAAGCTATGTTTAATCTTTTCCTAAAATGCAGCTTCATATTAGCATTATATTTTACTTTGTGAAATTAAAATTTAAATGCGAATTTCTTTGCCTACACTTCCTTTTCTGGTTGCATAGTATATTTTTAAACTGCTTTAAACGTTTAACAAAGGCTATGAATATTAAACATGAAAGTTCATAGATGTGAAGAAATGCTTAAACATTTCTCAAAAAAGCATTTTATTCTATGTTTGTAATTTCAGTATAAGCATTTATATTATTCATTTAAATATTAACGTGTAAATGTAAATTTACTCATCCACAATTGGGTTTTAAACCTCTAACAAACGTTTTACACGTGCTGTTAAACTATAAACAACGTAGTTCTTAGCAGAGAAAGATTGTTTAATCTTTTCCTAAAATGCAGCTTCATATTAGCATTATATTTTACATTTTGAAATTGAAATTTAAATGCGAATTTCTTTGCCTACATTTCGTTTTCTGGTTCGATAGTATATTTTAAAACTAAACGTTTTACAAAGGCTATTAATATTTAAATATGAAAGTTCATAGATGTGAAAAAATATTTAAAGATTTCTCAAAAAAGCATTTTATTCTATGTTTGTAATTTTATTATAACCATTTGTATTATTCTTTTAAATATTGATGTGTAAATGTAAATTTACTCATCCACAATTGGGTTTCTTGAAGAAAAGTATGTTTTAAACCTCTAACAAACGTTTTACACGTGCTGTTAAACTATAAACGACGTAGTTCTTAGCAGAGAAAGATTGTTTAATCTTTTCCTAAAATGCAGCTTCATTTAGCATTTATTTATACATTTTCAACCTGAAAATTAAATGCGAATCTCCTTATCTACATTTTGTTTTCTGAATCTATAGTATATTTTTAAACTGCTTTAAACTTTTTACAAAGGCTATGAATATTTAAACATGAAGTTCATAGATGTAAAGAAATGCTTAAACATTTCTCAAAAAAGCATTTTATTTTATGTTTGTAATTTCATTTTAAGCATTTATATTATCTTTTAAATATTGAAATGTTAATGTGAATTTACTGATCTACAATTTGTTTTCTTGAAGAAAAGTACATTTACAACCTCTGACAAACGTTTAACATGTGCTGTTAAACTATAAACAACGTAGTTCTTAGCAGAGAAAGATTGTTTAATCTTTTCCTAAAATGCAGCTTCATATTAGCATTATATTTTACATTTTGAAATTGAAATTTAAATGCGAATTTCTTTGCCTACACTTCGTTTTCTGGTTGCATAGTATATTTTTAAACTGCTTTAAACGTTTTACAAAGGCTATGAATATTAAACATGAAAGTTCATAGATGTGAAGAAATGCTTAAACATTTCTCAAAAAAGCATTTTATTTTATGTTTGTAATTTCATTTTAAGCATTTATATTATCTTTTAAATATTGAAATGTTAATGTGAATTTACTGATCTACAATTTGTTTTCTTGAAGAAAAGTACATTTACAACCTCTGACAAACGTTTAACATGTGCTGTTAAAGTATAAACAACGTAATTCATAGATGAGAAAGCTATGTTTAATCTTTTCCAAAAATGAATTCATTTCAATGCAGCTTCATATGAGCATTTATTACGTTTTGATCGAAATTTAAATGCGAATTTATCTGCATTTTGTTTTCTGGTTGTATAGTGTATTTTTAAACTTCTTTAAACGTTTTACATAGGTTATTAATATGAAACATGAAAGTTCATGGATGTGAAAAAATATTTAAAGGTTTCACTAAAAAGCTTTTTATTCTATGTTTGTAATTTCATTATAAGCATTTATATTCTTCTTTTAAATGTTGATGTGTAAATGTAAATTTACCCATCCACAATTGGGTTTCTTGAAGAAAAGTATATTTTAAACCTCTAACAAACGTTTTCCACGTGTTGTTAAACTATAAACAACGTAGTTCTTAGCAGAGAAAGATTGTTTAATCTTTTCCTAAAATGCAGCTTCATATTAGCATTATATTTTACATTTTGAAATTGTAATTTAAATGCGAATTTCTTTGCCTATACTTCGTTTTCTGGTTGCATAGTATATTTTTAAACTGCTTTAAACGTTTAACAAAGGCTATGAATATTAAACATGAAAGTTCATAGATGTGAAGAAATATTTAAAGATTTCTCAAAAAAGCATTTTATTTTATGTTTGTAATTTCATTTTAAGCATTTATATTATCTTTTAAATATTGAAATGTTAATGTGAATTTACTGATCTACAATTTGTTTTCTTGAAGAAAAGTACATTTACAACCTCTGACAAACGTTTAACATGTGCTGTTAAACTATAAACAACGTAGTTCTTAGATGAGAAAGCTATGTTTAATCTTTCCCAAAAGTGCGTTCAATTCAATGTTTCCAGCTTTATATTTGCATTTATTTATACTTTTTCAAACTGAAAATTAAATGCGATGTCCTTATTTAATTATTAATATTTAAACATGAAAGTTCATAGATGTGAAAAAATTTCTCAAATAAGCAATTTTGTAATTTAAAGCATTTATATTATTCTTTTAAATTTTGAAATATAATGCGATTTTATTGATCTATTTTCTTGAAGAAAAAGTATTTTTTCAAGCTCTGACACATGTTTGACATGTGCTGTTAAACTATAAATAACGTAGTTCTTAGCTGAGAAAGCTATGTTTAATCTTTTCCTAAAATGCAGATTCATATGAGCATTATATTTTACTTTGTGAAATTAAAATTTAAATGCGAATTTCTTTGCCTACACTTCCTTTTCTGGTTGCATAGTATATTTTTAAACTGCTTTATACGCTTTACAAAGGCTATGAATATTTAAACATGAGAGTTCATAGATGTGAAGAAATGCTTAAACACTTCGCAAAAAAGCATTTTATTTTATGTTTGTAATTTCATTTTAAGCATTTATATGATCTTTTAAATATTGAAATGTTAATGTGAATTTACTGATCTACCACACATGTGCTGTTAAACTATAAACAACGTAGTTCTTAGCAGAGAAAGATTGTTTAATCTTTTCCTAAAATGCAGCTTCATATTAGCATTATATTTTACATTTTGAAATTGAAATTTAAATGCGAATTTCTTTGCCTACACTTCGTTTTCTGGTTGCATAGTATATTTTTAAACTGCTTTAAACGTTTTACAAAGGCTATGAATATTAAACATGAAAGTTCATAGATGTGAAGAAATGCTTAAACATTTCTCAAAAAAGCATTTTATTTTATGTTTGTAATTTCATTTTAAGCATTTATATTATCTTTTAAATATTGAAATGTTAATGTGAATTTACTGATCTACCTTTGGTTTCTTGAAGAAAAGTACTTTTACAACCTCTGACAAAATTTTACATGTTCTGTTCAACTTTAAACAACGTAGTTCATAGATGAGAGAGCAATGTTTAATCTTTCATAAAATGCATTCAATTCAATGTTCGCACCTTCATATTAGCATTTATTTATACTTTTTGAAATTGAAATTTAAATGCGAATTTCTTTGCCTACACTTCCTTTTCTGGTTGCATAGTATATTTTTAAACTGCTTTAAACGTTTAACAAAGGTTATGAATATTAAACATGAAAGTTCATAGATGTGAAAAAATATTTAAAGATTTCTCAAAAAAGCATTTTATTTTATGTTTGTAATTTCATTTTAAGCATTTATATTATCTTTTAAATATTGAAATGTTAATGTGAATTTACTAATCTACAATTTGTTTTCTTGAAGAAAAGTACATTTACAACCTCTGACAAACGTTTAACATGTGCTGTTAAACTATAAACAACGTAGTTCTTAGATGAGAAAGCTATGTTTAATCTTTCCCAAAAGTGCGTTCATTTCAATGTTTCCAGCTTTATATTTGCATTTATTTATACTTTTTCAAACTGAAAATTAAATGCGATTTCCTTATTTAATTATTAATATTTAAACATGAAAGTTCATAGATGTGAAAAAATTTCTCAAATACGCAATTTTGTAATTTAAAGCATTTATATTATTCTTTTAAATTTTGAAATATAATGCGATTTTATTGATCTATTTTCTTGAAGAAAAAGTATTTTTTCAAGCTCTGACACATGTTTTACACGTGCTGTTAAACTATAAACGACGTAGTTCTTAGCAGAGAAAGATTGTTTAATCTTTTCCTAAAATGCAGCTTCATTTAGCATTTATTTATACATTTTCAACCTGAAAATTAAATGCGAATCTCCTTATCTACATTTTGTTTTCTGGATCTATAGTATATTTTTAAACTGCTTTAAACTTTTTACAAAGGCTATGAATATTTAAACATGAAGTTCATAGATGTAAAGAAATGCTTAAACATTTCTCAAAAAAGCATTTTATTTTATATTTGTAATTTCATTTTAATCATTTATATTATCTTTTAAATATTGAAATGTTAATGTGAATTTACTGATCTACAATTGTTTTTCTTGAAGAAAAGTACATTTACAACCTCTGACAAACGTTTAACATGTGCTGTTAAACTATAAACAACGTAATTCATAGATGAGAAAGCTATGTTTAATTTTTTCAAAAAATGAATTCATTTCAATGGTTGCAGCTTCATATTAGCATTTATTACGTTTTGATCGAAATTTAAATGCGAATTTATCTGCATTTTGTTTTCTGGTTGTATAGTGTATTTTTAAACTTCTTTAAACGTTTTACATAGGTTATTAATATGAAACATGAAAGTTCATGGATGTGAAAAAATATTTAAAGATTTCACTAAAAAGCTTTTTATTCTATGTTTGTAATTTCATTATAAGCATTTATATTCTTCTTTTAAATGTTGATGTGTAAATGTAAATTTACTCATCCACAATTGGGTTTCTTGAAGAAAAGTATATTTTAAACCTCTAACAAACGTTTTACACGTGCTGTTAAACTATAAACAACGTAGTTCTTAGCAGAGAAAGATTGTTTAATCTTTTCCTAAAATGCAGCTTCATATTAGCATTATATTTTACATTTTGAAATTGTAATTTAAATGCGAATTTCTTTGCCTACACTTCGTTTTCTGGTTGCATAGTATATTTTTAAACTGCTTTAAACGTTTAACAAAGGCTATGAATATTAGACATGAAAGTTCATAGATGTGAAGAAATGCTTAAACATTTCTCAAAAAAGCATTTTATTTTATGTTTGTAATTTCATTTTAAGCATTTATATTATCTTTTAAATATTGAAATGTTAATGTGAATTTACTGATCTACAATTTGTTTTCTTGAAGAAAAGTACATTTACAACCTCTGACAAACGTTTAACATGTGCTGTTAAACTATAAACAACGTAGTTCTTAGATGAGAAAGCTATGTTTAATCTTTCCCAAAAGTGCGTTCATTTCAATGTTTCCAGCTTTATATTTGCATTTATTTAAACTTTTTCAAACTGAAAATTAAATGCGATGTCCTTATTTAATTATTAATATTTAAACATGAAAGTTCATAGATGTGAAAAAATTTCTCAAATAAGCAATTTTGTAATTTAAAGCATTTATATTATTCTTTTAAATTTTGAAATATAATGCGATTTTATTGATCTATTTTCTTGAAGAAAAAGTATTTTTTCAAGCTCTGACACATGTTTTACATGTGCTGTTAAACTATAAATAACGTAGTTCTTAGCTGAGAAAGTTATGTTTAATCTTTTCCTAAAATGCAGCTTCATATTAGCATTATATTTTACTTTGTGAAATTAAAATTTAAATGCGAATTTCTTTGCCTACACTTCCTTTTTCTGGTTGCATAGTATATTTTTAAACTGCTTTAAACACTTTACAAAGGCGATGAATATTTAAACATGAGAGTTCATAGATGTGAAGAAATGCTTAAACACTTCTCAAAAAAGCATTTTATTTTGTTTGTAATTTCATTTTAAGCATTTATATTAACTTTTAAATATTGAAATGTAAATGTGAATTTACTGATCTACATTTGGTTTCTTGAAGAAAAGTACTTTTACAACTTCTGACAAACTTTTACATGTTCTGTTCAACTATAAACAACGTAGTTCATAGATGAGAGAGCAATGTTTAATCTTTCATAAAATGCATTCAATTCAATGTTCGCACCTTCATATTAGCATTTATTTATACTTTTTGAAATTGAAATTTAAATGCGAATTTCTTTGCCTACACTTCCTTTTCTGGTTGCATAGTATATTTTTAAACTGCTTTAAACGTTTAACAAAGGCTATGAATATTAAACATGAAAGTTCATAGATGTGAAGAAATGCTTAAACATTTCTCAAAAAAGCATTTTATTCTATGTTTGTAATTTCATTATAAGCATTTATATTATTCATTTAAATATTAACGTGTAAATATAAATTTACTCATCCACAATTGGGTTTTAAACCTCTAACAAACGTTTTACACGTGCTGTTAAACTATAAACAACGTAGTTCTTAGCAGAGAAAGATTGTTTAATCTTTTCCTAAAATGCAGCTTCATATTAGCATTATATTTTACATTTTGAAATTGAAATTTAAATGGGAATTTCTTTGCCTACATTTCGTTTTCTGGTTCGATAGTATATTTTAAAACTAAACGTTTTACAAAGGCTATTAATATTTAAATATGAAAGTTCATAGATGTGAAAAAATATTTAAAGATTTCTCAAAAAAGCATTTTATTCTATGTTTGTAATTTTATTATAACCATTTGTATTATTCTTTTAAATATTGATGTGTAAATGTAAATTTTTCTCATCCACAATTGGGTTTCTTGAAGAAAAGTATGTTTTAAACCTCTAACAAACGTTTTACACGTGCTGTTAAACTATAAACGACGTAGTTCTTAGCAGAGAAAGATTGTTTAATCTTTTCCTAAAATGCAGCTTCATTTAGCATTTATTTATACATTTTCAACCTGAAAATTAAATGCGAATCTCCTTATCTACATTTTGTTTTCTGAATCTATAGTATATTTTTAAACTGCTTTAAACTTTTTACAAAGGCTATGAATATTTAAACATGAAGTTCATAGATGTAAAGAAATGCTTAAACATTTCTCAAAAAAGCATTTTATTTTATGTTTGTAATTTCATTTTAAGCATTTATATTATCTTTTAAATATTGAAATGTTAATGTGAATTTACTGATCTACAATTTGTTTTCTTGAAGAAAAGTACATTTACAACCTCTGACAAACGTTTAACATGTGCTGTTAAACTATAAACAACGTAGTTCTTAGCAGAGAAAGATTGTTTAATCTTTTCCTAAAATGCAGCTTCATATTAGCATTATATTTTACATTTTGAAATTGAAATTTAAATGCGAATTTCTTTGCCTACACTTCGTTTTCTGGTTGCATAGTATATTTTTAAACTGCTTTAAACGTTTTACAAAGGCTATGAATATTAAACATGAAAGTTCATAGATGTGAAGAAATGCTTAAACATTTCTCAAAAAAGCATTTTATTTTATGTTTGTAATTTCATTTTAAGCATTTATATTATCTTTTAAATATTGAAATGTTAATGTGAATTTACTGATCTACAATTTGTTTTCTTGAAGAAAAGTACATTTACAACCTCTGACAAACGTTTAACATGTGCTGTTAAAGTATAAACAACGTAATTCATAGATGAGAAAGCTATGTTTAATCTTTTCCAAAAATGAATTCATTTCAATGCAGCTTCATATGAGCATTTATTACGTTTTGATCGAAATTTAAATGCGAATTTATCTGCATTTTGTTTTCTGGTTGTATAGTGTATTTTTAAACTTCTTTAAACGTTTTACATAGGTTATTAATATGAAACATGAAAGTTCATGGATGTGAAAAAATATTTAAAGGTTTCACTAAAAAGCTTTTTATTCTATGTTTGTAATTTCATTATAAGCATTTATATTCTTCTTTTAAATGTTGATGTGTAAATGTAAATTTACCCATCCACAATTGGGTTTCTTGAAGAAAAGTATATTTTAAACCTCTAACAAACGTTTTCCACGTGTTGTTAAACTATAAACAACGTAGTTCTTAGCAGAGAAAGATTGTTTAATCTTTTCCTAAAATGCAGCTTCATATTAGCATTATATTTTACATTTTGAAATTGTAATTTAAATGCGAATTTCTTTGCCTATACTTCGTTTTCTGGTTGCATAGTATATTTTTAAACTGCTTTAAACGTTTAACAAAGGCTATGAATATTAAACATGAAAGTTCATAGATGTGAAGAAATGCTTAAACATTTCTCAAAAAAGCATTTTATTTTATGTTTGTAATTTCATTTTAAGCATTTATATTATCTTTTAAATATTGAAATGTTAATGTGAATTTACTGATCTACAATTTGTTTTCTTGAAGAAAAGTACATTTACAACCTCTGACAAACGTTTAACATGTGCTGTTAAACTATAAACAACGTAGTTCTTAGATGAGAAAGCTATGTTTAATCTTTCCCAAAAGTGCGTTCAATTCAATGTTTCCAGCTTTATATTTGCATTTATTTATACTTTTTCAAACTGAAAATTAAATGCGATGTCCTTATTTAATTATTAATATTTAAACATGAAAGTTCATAGATGTGAAAAAATTTCTCAAATAAGCAATTTTGTAATTTAAAGCATTTATATTATTCTTTTAAATTTTGAAATATAATGCGATTTTATTGATCTATTTTCTTGAAGAAAAAGTATTTTTTCAAGCTCTGACACATGTTTTACATGTGCTGTTAAACTATAAATAACGTAGTTCTTAGCTGAGAAAGCTATGTTTAATCTTTTCCTAAAATGCAGCTTCATATTAGCATTATATTTTACTTTGTGAAATTAAAATTTAAATGCGAATTTCTTTGCCTACACTTCCTTTTCTGGTTGCATAGTATATTTTTAAACTGCTTTATACGCTTTACAAAGTCTATGAATATTTAAACATGAGAGTTCATAGATGTGAAAAAAATGCTTAAACAGTTCTCAAAAAAGCATTTTTTTTTGTTTGTCATTTCATATTGAGCATTCTGATCATTCTTTTTAAAATTGTGAATTTTAAATGTGAATTTACTGATCTACATTTGGTTTCTTGAAGAAAAGTACTTTTACAACCTCTGACAAACTTTTACATGTTCTCTTCAACTATAAACAACGTAGTTCATAGATGAGAAAGCAATGTTTAATCTTTAATAAAATGCATTCAATTCAATGTTCGTACCTTCATATTAGCATTTATTTATACTTTTTGAAATTGAAATTTAAATGCGAATTTCTTTCCCTACATTTCGTTTTCTGGTTCGATAGTATATTTTAAAACTAAACGTTTTACAAAGGCTATTAATATTTAAATATGAAAGTTCATAGATGTGAAGAAATATTTAAAGATTTCTCAAAAAAGCATTTTATTCTATGTTTGTAATTTTATTATAACCATTTGTATTATTCTTTTAAATATTGATGTGTAAATGTAAATTTACTCATCCACAATTGGGTTTCTTGAAGAAAAGTATGTTTTAAACCTCTAACAAACGTTTTACACGTGCTGTTAAACTATAAACGACGTAGTTCTTAGCAGAGAAAGATTGTTTAATCTTTTCCTAAAATGCAGCTTCATTTAGCATTTATTTATACATTTTCAACCTGAAAATTAAATGCGAATCTCCTTATCTACATTTTGTTTTCTGGATCTATATTATATTTTTAAACTGCTTTAAACTTTTTACAAAGGCTATGAATATTAAAACATGAAAGTTCATAGATGTGAAGAAATGCTTAAACATTTCTCAAAAAAGCATTTTATTTTATGTTTGTAATTTCATTTTAAGCATTTATATTATCTTTTAAATATTGAAATGTTAATGTGAATTTACTGATCTACAATTTGTTTTCTTGAAGAAAAGTACATTTACAACCTCTGACAAACGTTTAACATGTGCTGTTAAACTATAAACAACGTAGTTCTTAGATGAGAAAGCTATGTTTAATCTTTCCCAAAAGTGCGTTAATTTCAATGTTTCCAGCTTTATATTTGCATTTATTTATACTTTTTCAAACTGAAAATTAAATGCGATTTCCTTATTTAATTATTAATATTTAAACATGAAAGTTCATAGATGTGAAAAAATTTCTCAAATAAGCAATTTTGTAATTTAAAGCATTTATATTATTCTTTTAAATTTTGAAATATAATGCGATTTTATTGATCTATTTTCTTGAAGAAAAAGTATTTTTTCAAGCTCTGACACATGTTTTACATGTGCTGTTAAACTATAAATAACGTAGTTCTTAGCTGAGAAAGCTATGTTTAATCTTTTCCTAAAATGCAGCTTCATATGAGCATTATATTTTACTTTGTGAAATTAAAATTTAAATGCGAATTTCTTTGCCTACACTTCCTTTTCTGGTTGCATAGTATATTTTTAAACTGCTTTAAACGCTTTACAAAGGCTATGAATATTTAAACATGAGAGTTCATAGATGTGAAGAAATGCTTAAACACTTCTCAAAAAAGCATTTTATTTTATGTTTGTAATTTCATTTTAAGCATTTATATTATCTTTTAAATATTGAAATGTTAATGTGAACTTACTGATCTACCTTTGGTTTCTTGAAGAAAAGTACTTTTACAACCTCTGACAAAATTTTACATGTTCTGTTCAACTTTAAACAACGTAGTTCATAGATGAGAGAGCAATGTTTAATCTTTCATAAAATGCATTCAATTCAATGTTCGCACCTTCATATTAGCATTTATTTATACTTTTTGAAATTGAAATTTAAATGCGAATTTCTTTGCCTATACTTCCTTTTCTGGTTGCATAGTATATTTTTAAACTGCTTTAAACGCTTTACAAAGGCTATAAATATTTAAACATGAGAGTTCATAGATGTGAAGAAATGCTTAAACACTTCTCAAAAAAGCATTTTATTTTATGTTTGTAATTTCATTTTAAGCATTTATATTATCTTTTAAATATTGAAATGTTAATGTGAATTTACTGATCTACAATTTGTTTTCTTGAAGAAAAGTACATTTACAACCTCTGACAAACGTTTAACATGTGCTGTTAAACTATAAACAACGTAGTTCTTAGCAGAGAAAGATTGTTTAATCTTTTCCTAAAATGCAGCTTCATATTAGCATTATATTTTACATTTTGAAATTGAAATTTAAATGCGAATTTCTTTGCCTACACTTCGTTTTCTGGTTGCATAGTATATTTTTAAACTGCTTTAAACGTTTTACAAAGGCTATGAATATTAAACATGAAAGTTCATAGATGTGAAGAAATGCTTAAACATTTCTCAAAAAAGCATTTTATTTTATGTTTGTAATTTCATTTTAAGCATTTATATTATCTTTTAAATATTGAAATGTTAATGTGAATTTACTGATCTACCTTTGGTTTCTTGAAGAAAAGTACTTTTACAACCTCTGACAAAATTTTACATGTTCTGTTCAACTTTAAACAACGTAGTTCATAGATGAGAGAGCAATGTTTAATCTTTCATAAAATGCATTCAAATCAATGTTCGCACCTTCATATTAGCATTTATTTATACTTTTTGAAATTGAAATTTAAATGCGAATTTCTTTGCCTACACTTCCTTTTCAGGTTGCATAGTATATTTTTAAACTGCTTTAAACGTTTAACAAAGGTTATGAATATTAAACATGAAAGTTCATAGATGTGAAAAAATATTTAAAGATTTCTCAAAAAAGCATTTTATTTTATGTTTGTAATTTCATTTTAAGCATTTATATTATCTTTTAAATATTGAAATGTTAATGTGAATTTACTGATCTACAATTTGTTTTCTTGAAGAAAAGTACATTTACAACCTCTGACAAACGTTTAACATGTGCTGTTAAACTATAAACAACGTAGTTCTTAGATGAGAAAGCTATGTTTAATCTTTCCCAAAAGTGCGTTAATTTCAATGTTTCCAGCTTTATATTTGCATTTACTTATACTTTTTCAAACTGAAAATTAAATGCGATTTCCTTATTTAATTATTAATATTTAAACATGAAAGTTCATAGATGTGAAAAAATTTCTCAAATAAGCAATTTTGTAATTTAAAGCATTTATATTATTCTTTTAAATTTTGAAATATAATGCGATTTTATTGATCTATTTTCTTGAAGAAAAAGTATTTTTTCAAGCTCTGACACATGTTTTACATGTGCTGTTAAACTATAAATAACGTAGTTCTTAGCTGAGAAAGCTATGTTTAATCTTTTCCTAAAATGCAGCTTCATATGAGCATTATATTTTACTTTGTGAAATTAAAATTTAAATGCGAATTTCTTTGCCTACACTTCCTTTTCTGGTTGCATAGTATATTTTTAAACTGCTTTAAACGCTTTACAAAGGCTATGAATATTTAAACATGAGAGTTCATAGATGTGAAGAAATGCTTAAACACTTCTCAAAAAAGCATTTTATTTTATGTTTGTAATTTCATTTTAAGCATTTATATTATCTTTTAAATATTGAAATGTTAATGTGAACTTACTGATCTACCTTTGGTTTCTTGAAGAAAAGTACTTTTACAACCTCTGACAAAATTTTACATGTTCTGTTCAACTTTAAACAACGTAGTTCATAGATGAGAGAGCAATGTTTAATCTTTCATAAAATGCATTCAATTCAATGTTCGCACCTTCATATTAGCATTTATTTATACTTTTTGAAATTGAAATTTAAATGCGAATTTCTTTGCCTATACTTCCTTTTCTGGTTGCATAGTATATTTTTAAACTGCTTTAAACGCTTTACAAAGGCTATAAATATTTAAACATGAGAGTTCATAGATGTGAAGAAATGCTTAAACACTTCTCAAAAAAGCATTTTATTTTATGTTTGTAATTTCATTTTAAGCATTTATATTATCTTTTAAATATTGAAATGTTAATGTGAATTTACTGATCTACAATTTGTTTTCTTGAAGAAAAGTACATTTACAACCTCTGACAAACGTTTAACATGTGCTGTTAAACTATAAACAACGTAGTTCTTAGCAGAGAAAGATTGTTTAATCTTTTCCTAAAATGCAGCTTCATATTAGCATTATATTTTACATTTTGAAATTGAAATTTAAATGCGAATTTCTTTGCCTACACTTCGTTTTCTGGTTGCATAGTATATTTTTAAACTGCTTTAAACGTTTTACAAAGGCTATGAATATTAAACATGAAAGTTCATAGATGTGAAGAAATGCTTAAACATTTCTCAAAAAAGCATTTTATTTTATGTTTGTAATTTCATTTTAAGCATTTATATTATCTTTTAAATATTGAAATGTTAATGTGAATTTACTGATCTACCTTTGGTTTCTTGAAGAAAAGTACTTTTACAACCTCTGACAAAATTTTACATGTTCTGTTCAACTTTAAACAACATAGTTCATAGATGAGAGAGCAATGTTTAATCTTTCATAAAATGCATTCAAATCAATGTTCGCACCTTCATATTAGCATTTATTTATACTTTTTGAAATTGAAATTTAAATGCGAATTTCTTTGCCTACACTTCCTTTTCAGGTTGCATAGTATATTTTTAAACTGCTTTAAACGTTTAACAAAGGTTATGAATATTAAACATGAAAGTTCATAGATGTGAAAAAATATTTAAAGATTTCTCAAAAAAGCATTTTATTTTATGTTTGTAATTTCATTTTAAGCATTTATATTATCTTTTAAATATTGAAATGTTAATGTGAATTTACTGATCTACAATTTGTTTTCTTGAAGAAAAGTACATTTACAACCTCTGACAAACGTTTAACATGTGCTGTTAAACTATAAACAACGTAGTTCTTAGATGAGAAAGCTATGTTTAATCTTTCCCAAAAGTGCGTTAATTTCAATGTTTCCAGCTTTATATTTGCATTTACTTATACTTTTTCAAACTGAAAATTAAATGCGATTTCCTTATTTAATTATTAATATTTAAACATGAAAGTTCATAGATGTGAAAAAATTTCTCAAATAAGCAATTTTGTAATTTAAAGCATTTATATTATTCTTTTAAATTTTGAAATATAATGCGATTTTATTGATCTATTTTCTTGAAGAAAAAGTATTTTTTCAAGCTCTGACACATGTTTTACATGTGCTGTTAAACTATAAATAACGTAGTTCTTAGCTGAGAAAGCTATGTTTAATCTTTTCCTAAAATGCAGCTTCATATTAGCATTATATTTTACTTTGTGAAATTAAAATTTAAATGCGAATTTCTTTGCCTACACTTCCTTTTCTGGTTGCATAGTATATTTTTAAACTGCTTTAAACGTTTAACAAAGGCTATGAATATTAAACATGAAAGTTCATAGATGTGAAGAAATGCTTAAACATTTCTCAAAAAACCATTTTATTTTATGTTTGTAATTTCATTTTAAGCATTTATATTATCTTTTAAATATTGAAATGTTAATGTGAATTTACTGATCTACAATTTGTTTTCTTGAAGAAAAGTACATTTACAACCTCTGACAAACGTTTAACATGTGCTGTTAAACTATAAACAACGTAGTTCTTAGATGAGAAAGCTATGTTTAATCTTTCCCAAAAGTGCGTTCAATTCAATGTTTCCAGCTTTATATTTGCATTTATTTATACTTTTTCAAACTGAAAATTAAATGCGATGTCCTTATTTAATTATTAATATTTAAACATGAAAGTTCATAGATGTGAAAAAATTTCTCAAATAAGCAATTTTGTAATTTAAAGCATTTATATTATTCTTTTAAATTTTGAAATATAATGCGATTTTATTGATCTATTTTCTTGAAGAAAAAGTATTTTTTCAAGCTCTGACACATGTTTTACATGTGCTGTTAAACTATAAATAACGTAGTTCTTAGCTGAGAAAGCTATGTTTAATCTTTTCCTAAAATGCAGCTTCATATTAGCATTATATTTTACTTTGTGAAATTAAAATTTAAATGCGAATTTCTTTGCCTACACTTCCTTTTCTGGTTGCATAGTATATTTTTAAACTGCTTTATACGCTTTACAAAGTCTATGAATATTTAAACATGAGAGTTCATAGATGTGAAAAAAATGCTTAAACAGTTCTCAAAAAAGCATTTTTTTTTGTTTGTCATTTCATATTGAGCATTCTGATCATTCTTTTTAAAATTGTGAATTTTAAATGTGAATTTACTGATCTACATTTGGTTTCTTGAAGAAAAGTACTTTTACAACCTCTGACAAACTTTTACATGTTCTCTTCAACTATAAACAACGTAGTTCATAGATGAGAAAGCAATGTTTAATCTTTAATAAAATGCATTCAATTCAATGTTCGTACCTTCATATTAGCATTTATTTATACTTTTTGAAATTGAAATTTAAATGCGAATTTCTTTCCCTACATTTCGTTTTCTGGTTCGATAGTATATTTTAAAACTAAACGTTTTACAAAGGCTATTAATATTTAAATATGAAAGTTCATAGATGTGAAGAAATATTTAAAGATTTCTCAAAAAAGCATTTTATTCTATGTTTGTAATTTTATTATAACCATTTGTATTATTCTTTTAAATATTGATGTGTAAATGTAAATTTACTCATCCACAATTGGGTTTCTTGAAGAAAAGTATGTTTTAAACCTCTAACAAACGTTTTACACGTGCTGTTAAACTATAAACGACGTAGTTCTTAGCAGAGAAAGATTGTTTAATCTTTTCCTAAAATGCAGCTTCATTTAGCATTTATTTATACATTTTCAACCTGAAAATTAAATGCGAATCTCCTTATCTACATTTTGTTTTCTGGATCTATATTATATTTTTAAACTGCTTTAAACTTTTTACAAAGGCTATGAATATTAAAACATGAAAGTTCATAGATGTGAAGAAATGCTTAAACATTTCTCAAAAAAGCATTTTATTTTATGTTTGTAATTTCATTTTAAGCATTTATATTATCTTTTAAATATTGAAATGTTAATGTGAATTTACTGATCTACAATTTGTTTTCTTGAAGAAAAGTACATTTACAACCTCTGACAAACGTTTAACATGTGCTGTTAAACTATAAACAACGTAGTTCTTAGATGAGAAAGCTATGTTTAATCTTTCCCAAAAGTGCGTTAATTTCAATGTTTCCAGCTTTATATTTGCATTTATTTATACTTTTTCAAACTGAAAATTAAATGCGATTTCCTTATTTAATTATTAATATTTAAACATGAAAGTTCATAGATGTGAAAAAATTTCTCAAATAAGCAATTTTGTAATTTAAAGCATTTATATTATTCTTTTAAATTTTGAAATATAATGCGATTTTATTGATCTATTTTCTTGAAGAAAAAGTATTTTTTCAAGCTCTGACACATGTTTTACATGTGCTGTTAAACTATAAATAACGTAGTTCTTAGCTGAGAAAGCTATGTTTAATCTTTTCCTAAAATGCAGCTTCATATGAGCATTATATTTTACTTTGTGAAATTAAAATTTAAATGCGAATTTCTTTGCCTACACTTCCTTTTCTGGTTGCATAGTATATTTTTAAACTGCTTTAAACGCTTTACAAAGGCTATGAATATTTAAACATGAGAGTTCATAGATGTGAAGAAATGCTTAAACACTTCTCAAAAAAGCATTTTATTTTATGTTTGTAATTTCATTTTAAGCATTTATATTATCTTTTAAATATTGAAATGTTAATGTGAACTTACTGATCTACCTTTGGTTTCTTGAAGAAAAGTACTTTTACAACCTCTGACAAAATTTTACATGTTCTGTTCAACTTTAAACAACGTAGTTCATAGATGAGAGAGCAATGTTTAATCTTTCATAAAATGCATTCAATTCAATGTTCGCACCTTCATATTAGCATTTATTTATACTTTTTGAAATTGAAATTTAAATGCGAATTTCTTTGCCTATACTTCCTTTTCTGGTTGCATAGTATATTTTTAAACTGCTTTAAACGCTTTACAAAGGCTATAAATATTTAAACATGAGAGTTCATAGATGTGAAGAAATGCTTAAACACTTCTCAAAAAAGCATTTTATTTTATGTTTGTAATTTCATTTTAAGCATTTATATTATCTTTTAAATATTGAAATGTTAATGTGAATTTACTGATCTACAATTTGTTTTCTTGAAGAAAAGTACATTTACAACCTCTGACAAACGTTTAACATGTGCTGTTAAACTATAAACAACGTAGTTCTTAGCAGAGAAAGATTGTTTAATCTTTTCCTAAAATGCAGCTTCATATTAGCATTATATTTTACATTTTGAAATTGAAATTTAAATGCGAATTTCTTTGCCTACACTTCGTTTTCTGGTTGCATAGTATATTTTTAAACTGCTTTAAACGTTTTACAAAGGCTATGAATATTAAACATGAAAGTTCATAGATGTGAAGAAATGCTTAAACATTTCTCAAAAAAGCATTTTATTTTATGTTTGTAATTTCATTTTAAGCATTTATATTATCTTTTAAATATTGAAATGTTAATGTGAATTTACTGATCTACCTTTGGTTTCTTGAAGAAAAGTACTTTTACAACCTCTGACAAAATTTTACATGTTCTGTTCAACTTTAAACAACGTAGTTCATAGATGAGAGAGCAATGTTTAATCTTTCATAAAATGCATTCAAATCAATGTTCGCACCTTCATATTAGCATTTATTTATACTTTTTGAAATTGAAATTTAAATGCGAATTTCTTTGCCTACACTTCCTTTTCAGGTTGCATAGTATATTTTTAAACTGCTTTAAACGTTTAACAAAGGTTATGAATATTAAACATGAAAGTTCATAGATGTGAAAAAATATTTAAAGATTTCTCAAAAAAGCATTTTATTTTATGTTTGTAATTTCATTTTAAGCATTTATATTATCTTTTAAATATTGAAATGTTAATGTGAATTTACTGATCTACAATTTGTTTTCTTGAAGAAAAGTACATTTACAACCTCTGACAAACGTTTAACATGTGCTGTTAAACTATAAACAACGTAGTTCTTAGATGAGAAAGCTATGTTTAATCTTTCCCAAAAGTGCGTTAATTTCAATGTTTCCAGCTTTATATTTGCATTTACTTATACTTTTTCAAACTGAAAATTAAATGCGATTTCCTTATTTAATTATTAATATTTAAACATGAAAGTTCATAGATGTGAAAAAATTTCTCAAATAAGCAATTTTGTAATTTAAAGCATTTATATTATTCTTTTAAATTTTGAAATATAATGCGATTTTATTGATCTATTTTCTTGAAGAAAAAGTATTTTTTCAAGCTCTGACACATGTTTTACATGTGCTGTTAAACTATAAATAACGTAGTTCTTAGCTGAGAAAGCTATGTTTAATCTTTTCCTAAAATGCAGCTTCATATGAGCATTATATTTTACTTTGTGAAATTAAAATTTAAATGCGAATTTCTTTGCCTACACTTCCTTTTCTGGTTGCATAGTATATTTTTAAACTGCTTTAAACGCTTTACAAAGGCTATGAATATTTAAACATGAGAGTTCATAGATGTGAAGAAATGCTTAAACACTTCTCAAAAAAGCATTTTATTTTATGTTTGTAATTTCATTTTAAGCATTTATATTATCTTTTAAATATTGAAATGTTAATGTGAACTTACTGATCTACCTTTGGTTTCTTGAAGAAAAGTACTTTTACAACCTCTGACAAAATTTTACATGTTCTGTTCAACTTTAAACAACGTAGTTCATAGATGAGAGAGCAATGTTTAATCTTTCATAAAATGCATTCAATTCAATGTTCGCACCTTCATATTAGCATTTATTTATACTTTTTGAAATTGAAATTTAAATGCGAATTTCTTTGCCTATACTTCCTTTTCTGGTTGCATAGTATATTTTTAAACTGCTTTAAACGCTTTACAAAGGCTATAAATATTTAAACATGAGAGTTCATAGATGTGAAGAAATGCTTAAACACTTCTCAAAAAAGCATTTTATTTTATGTTTGTAATTTCATTTTAAGCATTTATATTATCTTTTAAATATTGAAATGTTAATGTGAATTTACTGATCTACAATTTGTTTTCTTGAAGAAAAGTACATTTACAACCTCTGACAAACGTTTAACATGTGCTGTTAAACTATAAACAACGTAGTTCTTAGCAGAGAAAGATTGTTTAATCTTTTCCTAAAATGCAGCTTCATATTAGCATTATATTTTACATTTTGAAATTGAAATTTAAATGCGAATTTCTTTGCCTACACTTCGTTTTCTGGTTGCATAGTATATTTTTAAACTGCTTTAAACGTTTTACAAAGGCTATGAATATTAAACATGAAAGTTCATAGATGTGAAGAAATGCTTAAACATTTCTCAAAAAAGCATTTTATTTTATGTTTGTAATTTCATTTTAAGCATTTATATTATCTTTTAAATATTGAAATGTTAATGTGAATTTACTGATCTACCTTTGGTTTCTTGAAGAAAAGTACTTTTACAACCTCTGACAAAATTTTACATGTTCTGTTCAACTTTAAACAACATAGTTCATAGATGAGAGAGCAATGTTTAATCTTTCATAAAATGCATTCAAATCAATGTTCGCACCTTCATATTAGCATTTATTTATACTTTTTGAAATTGAAATTTAAATGCGAATTTCTTTGCCTACACTTCCTTTTCAGGTTGCATAGTATATTTTTAAACTGCTTTAAACGTTTAACAAAGGTTATGAATATTAAACATGAAAGTTCATAGATGTGAAAAAATATTTAAAGATTTCTCAAAAAAGCATTTTATTTTATGTTTGTAATTTCATTTTAAGCATTTATATTATCTTTTAAATATTGAAATGTTAATGTGAATTTACTGATCTACAATTTGTTTTCTTGAAGAAAAGTACATTTACAACCTCTGACAAACGTTTAACATGTGCTGTTAAACTATAAACAACGTAGTTCTTAGATGAGAAAGCTATGTTTAATCTTTCCCAAAAGTGCGTTAATTTCAATGTTTCCAGCTTTATATTTGCATTTACTTATACTTTTTCAAACTGAAAATTAAATGCGATTTCCTTATTTAATTATTAATATTTAAACATGAAAGTTCATAGATGTGAAAAAATTTCTCAAATAAGCAATTTTGTAATTTAAAGCATTTATATTATTCTTTTAAATTTTGAAATATAATGCGATTTTATTGATCTATTTTCTTGAAGAAAAAGTATTTTTTCAAGCTCTGACACATGTTTTACATGTGCTGTTAAACTATAAATAACGTAGTTCTTAGCTGAGAAAGCTATGTTTAATCTTTTCCTAAAATGCAGCTTCATATTAGCATTATATTTTACTTTGTGAAATTAAAATTTAAATGCGAATTTCTTTGCCTACACTTCCTTTTCTGGTTGCATAGTATATTTTTAAACTGCTTTAAACGTTTAACAAAGGCTATGAATATTAAACATGAAAGTTCATAGATGTGAAGAAATGCTTAAACATTTCTCAAAAAACCATTTTATTCTATGTTTGTAATTTCATTATAAGCATTTATATTATTCATTTAAATATTAACGTGTAAATGTAAATTTACTCATCCACAATTGGGTTTTAAACCTCTAACAAACGTTTTACACGTGCTGTTAAACTATAAACAACGTAGTTCTTAGCAGAGAAAGATTGTTTAATCTTTTCCTAAAATGCAGCTTCATATTAGCATTATATTTTACATTTTGAAATTGAAATTTAAATGCGAATTTCTTTGCCTACATTTCGTTTTCTGGTTCGATAGTATATTTTAAAACTAAACGTTTTACAAAGGCTATTAATATTTAAATATGAAAGTTCATAGATGTGAAAAAATATTTAAAGATTTCTCAAAAAAGCATTTTATTCTATGTTTGTAATTTTATTATAACCATTTGTATTATTCTTTTAAATATTGATGTGTAAATGTAAATTTACTCATCCACAATTGGGTTTCTTGAAGAAAAGTATGTTTTAAACCTCTAACAAACGTTTTACACGTGCTGTTAAACTATAAACGACGTAGTTCTTAGCAGAGAAAGATTGTTTAATCTTTTTCTAAAATGCAGCTTCATTTAGCATTTATTTATACATTTTCAACCTGAAAATTAAATGCGAATCTCCTTATCTACATTTTGTTTTCTGAATCTATAGTATATTTTTAAACTGCTTTAAACTTTTTACAAAGGCTATGAATATTTAAACATGAAGTTCATAGATGTAAAGAAATGCTTAAACATTTCTCAAAAAAGCATTTTATTTTATGTTTGTAATTTCATTTTAAGCATTTATATTATCTTTTAAATATTGAAATGTTAATGTGAATTTACTGATCTACAATTTGTTTTCTTGAAGAAAAGTACATTTACAACCTCTGACAAACGTTTAACATGTGCTGTTAAACTATAAACAACGTAGTTCTTAGCAGAGAAAGATTGTTTAATCTTTTCCTAAAATGCAGCTTCATATTAGCATTATATTTTACATTTTGAAATTGAAATTTAAATGCGAATTTCTTTGCCTACACTTCGTTTTCTGGTTGCATAGTATATTTTTAAACTGCTTTAAACGTTTTACAAAGGCTATGAATATTAAACATGAAAGTTCATAGATGTGAAGAAATGCTTAAACATTTCTCAAAAAAGCATTTTATTTTATGTTTGTAATTTCATTTTAAGCATTTATATTATCTTTTAAATATTGAAATGTTAATGTGAATTTACTGATCTACAATTTGTTTTCTTGAAGAAAAGTACATTTACAACCTCTGACAAACGTTTAACATGTGCTGTTAAAGTATAAACAACGTAATTCATAGATGAGAAAGCTATGTTTAATCTTTTCCAAAAATGAATTCATTTCAATGCAGCTTCATATGAGCATTTATTACGTTTTGATCGAAATTTAAATGCGAATTTATCTGCATTTTGTTTTCTGGTTGTATAGTGTATTTTTAAACTTCTTTAAACGTTTTACATAGGTTATTAATATGAAACATGAAAGTTCATGGATGTGAAAAAATATTTAAAGGTTTCACTAAAAAGCTTTTTATTCTATGTTTGTAATTTCATTATAAGCATTTATATTCTTCTTTTAAATGTTGATGTGTAAATGTAAATTTACCCATCCACAATTGGGTTTCTTGAAGAAAAGTATATTTTAAACCTCTAACAAACGTTTTCCACGTGTTGTTAAACTATAAACAACGTAGTTCTTAGCAGAGAAAGATTGTTTAATCTTTTCCTAAAATGCAGCTTCATATTAGCATTATATTTTACATTTTGAAATTGTAATTTAAATGCGAATTTCTTTGCCTATACTTCGTTTTCTGGTTGCATAGTATATTTTTAAACTGCTTTAAACGTTTAACAAAGGCTATGAATATTAAACATGAAAGTTCATAGATGTGAAGAAATGCTTAAACATTTCTCAAAAAAGCATTTTATTTTATGTTTGTAATTTCATTTTAAGCATTTATATTATCTTTTAAATATTGAAATGTTAATGTGAATTTACTGATCTACAATTTGTTTTCTTGAAGAAAAGTACATTTACAACCTCTGACAAACGTTTAACATGTGCTGTTAAACTATAAACAACGTAGTTCTTAGATGAGAAAGCTATGTTTAATCTTTCCCAAAAGTGCGTTCAATTCAATGTTTCCAGCTTTATATTTGCATTTATTTATACTTTTTCAAACTGAAAATTAAATGCGATGTCCTTATTTAATTATTAATATTTAAACATGAAAGTTCATAGATGTGAAAAAATTTCTCAAATAAGCAATTTTGTAATTTAAAGCATTTATATTATTCTTTTAAATTTTGAAATATAATGCGATTTTATTGATCTATTTTCTTGAAGAAAAAGTATTTTTTCAAGCTCTGACACATGTTTGACATGTGCTGTTAAACTATAAATAACGTAGTTCTTAGCTGAGAAAGCTATGTTTAATCTTTTCCTAAAATGCAGATTCATATGAGCATTATATTTTACTTTGTGAAATTAAAATTTAAATGCGAATTTCTTTGCCTACACTTCCTTTTCTGGTTGCATAGTATATTTTTAAACTGCTTTATACGCTTTACAAAGGCTATGAATATTTAAACATGAGAGTTCATAGATGTGAAGAAATGCTTAAACACTTCGCAAAAAAGCATTTTATTTTATGTTTGTAATTTCATTTTAAGCATTTATATTATCTTTTAAATATTGAAATGTTAATGTGAATTTACTGATCTACCACACATGTGCTGTTAAACTATAAACAACGTAGTTCTTAGCAGAGAAAGATTGTTTAATCTTTTCCTAAAATGCAGCTTCATATTAGCATTATATTTTACATTTTGAAATTGAAATTTAAATGCGAATTTCTTTGCCTACACTTCGTTTTCTGGTTGCATAGTATATTTTTAAACTGCTTTAAACGTTTTACAAAGGCTATGAATATTAAACATGAAAGTTCATAGATGTGAAGAAATGCTTAAACATTTCTCAAAAAAGCATTTTATTTTATGTTTGTAATTTCATTTTAAGCATTTATATTATCTTTTAAATATTGAAATGTTAATGTGAATTTACTGATCTACCTTTGGTTTCTTGAAGAAAAGTACTTTTACAACCTCTGACAAAATTTTACATGTTCTGTTCAACTTTAAACAACGTAGTTCATAGATGAGAGAGCAATGTTTAATCTTTCATAAAATGCATTCAATTCAATGTTCGCACCTTCATATTAGCATTTATTTATACTTTTTGAAATTGAAATTTAAATGCGAATTTCTTTGCCTACACTTCCTTTTCTGGTTGCATAGTATATTTTTAAACTGCTTTAAACGTTTAACAAAGGTTATGAATATTAAACATGAAAGTTCATAGATGTGAAAAAATATTTAAAGATTTCTCAAAAAAGCATTTTATTTTATGTTTGTAATTTCATTTTAAGCATTTATATTATCTTTTAAATATTGAAATGTTAATGTGAATTTACTGATCTACAATTTGTTTTCTTGAAGAAAAGTACATTTACAACCTCTGACAAACGTTTAACATGTGCTGTTAAACTATAAACAACGTAGTTCTTAGATGAGAAAGCTATGTTTAATCTTTCCCAAAAGTGCGTTCATTTCAATGTTTCCAGCTTTATATTTGCATTTATTTATACTTTTTCAAACTGAAAATTAAATGCGATTTCCTTATTTAATTATTAATATTTAAACATGAAAGTTCATAGATGTGAAAAAATTTCTCAAATACGCAATTTTGTAATTTAAAGCATTTATATTATTCTTTTAAATTTTGAAATATAATGCGATTTTATTGATCTATTTTCTTGAAGAAAAAGTATTTTTTCAAGCTCTGACACATGTTTTACACGTGCTGTTAAACTATAAACGACGTAGTTCTTAGCAGAGAAAGATTGTTTAATCTTTTCCTAAAATGCAGCTTCATTTAGCATTTATTTATACATTTTCAACCTGAAAATTAAATGCGAATCTCCTTATCTACATTTTGTTTTCTGGATCTATAGTATATTTTTAAACTGCTTTAAACTTTTTACAAAGGCTATGAATATTTAAACATGAAGTTCATAGATGTAAAAAATGCTTAAACATTTCTCAAAAAAGCATTTTATTTTATGTTTGTAATTTCATTTTAATCATTTATATTATCTTTTAAATATTGAAATGTTAATGTGAATTTACTGATCTACAATTTTTTTTCTTGAAGAAAAGTACATTTACAACCTCTGACAAACGTTTAACATGTGCTGTTAAACTATAAACAACGTAATTCATAGATGAGAAAGCTATGTTTAATTTTTTCAAAAAATGAATTCATTTCAATGGTTGCAGCTTCATATTAGCATTTATTACGTTTTGATCGAAATTTAAATGCGAATTTATCTGCATTTTGTTTTCTGGTTGTATAGTGCATTTTTAAACTTCTTTAAACGTTTTACATAGATTATTAATATGAAACATGAAAGTTCATGGATGTGAAAAAATATTTAAAGATTTCACTAAAAAGCTTTTTATTCTATGTTTGTAATTTCATTATAAGCATTTATATTCTTCTTTTAAATGTTGATGTGTAAATGTAAATTTACTCATCCACAATTGGGTTTCTTGAAGAAAAGTATATTTTAAACCTCTAACAAACGTTTTACACGTGCTGTTAAACTATAAACAACGTAGTTCTTAGCAGAGAAAGATTGTTTAATCTTTTCCTAAAATGCAGCTTCATATTAGCATTATATTTTACATTTTGAAATTGTAATTTAAATGCGAATTTCTTTGCCTACACTTCCTTTTCAGGTTGCATAGTATATTTTTAAACTGCTTTAAACGTTTAACAAAGGTTATGAATATTAAACATGAAAGTTCATAGATGTGAAAAAATATTTAAAGATTTCTCAAAAAAGCATTTTATTTTATGTTTGTAATTTCATTTTAAGCATTTATATTATCTTTTAAATATTGAAATGTTAATGTGAATTTACTGATCTACAATTTGTTTTCTTGAAGAAAAGTACATTTACAACCTCTGACAAACGTTTAACATGTGCTGTTAAACTATAAACAACGTAGTTCTTAGATGAGAAAGCTATGTTTAATCTTTCCCAAAAGTGCGTTAATTTCAATGTTTCCAGCTTTATATTTGCATTTACTTATACTTTTTCAAACTGAAAATTAAATGCGATTTCCTTATTTAATTATTAATATTTAAACATGAAAGTTCATAGATGTGAAAAAATTTCTCAAATAAGCAATTTTGTAATTTAAAGCATTTATATTATTCTTTTAAATTTTGAAATATAATGCGATTTTATTGATCTATTTTCTTGAAGAAAAAGTATTTTTTCAAGCTCTGACACATGTTTTACATGTGCTGTTAAACTATAAATAACGTAGTTCTTAGCTGAGAAAGCTATGTTTAATCTTTTCCTAAAATGCAGCTTCATATTAGCATTATATTTTACTTTGTGAAATTAAAATTTAAATGCGAATTTCTTTGCCTACACTTCCTTTTCTGGTTGCATAGTATATTTTTAAACTGCTTTAAACGTTTAACAAAGGCTATGAATATTAAACATGAAAGTTCATAGATGTGAAGAAATGCTTAAACATTTCTCAAAAAACCATTTTATTCTATGTTTGTAATTTCATTATAAGCATTTATATTATTCATTTAAATATTAACGTGTAAATGTAAATTTACTCATCCACAATTGGGTTTTAAACCTCTAACAAACGTTTTACACGTGCTGTTAAACTATAAACAACGTAGTTCTTAGCAGAGAAAGATTGTTTAATCTTTTCCTAAAATGCAGCTTCATATTAGCATTATATTTTACATTTTGAAATTGAAATTTAAATGCGAATTTCTTTGCCTACATTTCGTTTTCTGGTTCGATAGTATATTTTAAAACTAAACGTTTTACAAAGGCTATTAATATTTAAATATGAAAGTTCATAGATGTGAAAAAATATTTAAAGATTTCTCAAAAAAGCATTTTATTCTATGTTTGTAATTTTATTATAACCATTTGTATTATTCTTTTAAATATTGATGTGTAAATGTAAATTTACTCATCCACAATTGGGTTTCTTGAAGAAAAGTATGTTTTAAACCTCTAACAAACGTTTTACACGTGCTGTTAAACTATAAACGACGTAGTTCTTAGCAGAGAAAGATTGTTTAATCTTTTTCTAAAATGCAGCTTCATTTAGCATTTATTTATACATTTTCAACCTGAAAATTAAATGCGAATCTCCTTATCTACATTTTGTTTTCTGAATCTATAGTATATTTTTAAACTGCTTTAAACTTTTTACAAAGGCTATGAATATTTAAACATGAAGTTCATAGATGTAAAGAAATGCTTAAACATTTCTCAAAAAAGCATTTTATTTTATGTTTGTAATTTCATTTTAAGCATTTATATTATCTTTTAAATATTGAAATGTTAATGTGAATTTACTGATCTACAATTTGTTTTCTTGAAGAAAAGTACATTTACAACCTCTGACAAACGTTTAACATGTGCTGTTAAACTATAAACAACGTAGTTCTTAGCAGAGAAAGATTGTTTAATCTTTTCCTAAAATGCAGCTTCATATTAGCATTATATTTTACATTTTGAAATTGAAATTTAAATGCGAATTTCTTTGCCTACACTTCGTTTTCTGGTTGCATAGTATATTTTTAAACTGCTTTAAACGTTTTACAAAGGCTATGAATATTAAACATGAAAGTTCATAGATGTGAAGAAATGCTTAAACATTTCTCAAAAAAGCATTTTATTTTATGTTTGTAATTTCATTTTAAGCATTTATATTATCTTTTAAATATTGAAATGTTAATGTGAATTTACTGATCTACAATTTGTTTTCTTGAAGAAAAGTACATTTACAACCTCTGACAAACGTTTAACATGTGCTGTTAAAGTATAAACAACGTAATTCATAGATGAGAAAGCTATGTTTAATCTTTTCCAAAAATGAATTCATTTCAATGCAGCTTCATATGAGCATTTATTACGTTTTGATCGAAATTTAAATGCGAATTTATCTGCATTTTGTTTTCTGGTTGTATAGTGTATTTTTAAACTTCTTTAAACGTTTTACATAGGTTATTAATATGAAACATGAAAGTTCATGGATGTGAAAAAATATTTAAAGGTTTCACTAAAAAGCTTTTTATTCTATGTTTGTAATTTCATTATAAGCATTTATATTCTTCTTTTAAATGTTGATGTGTAAATGTAAATTTACCCATCCACAATTGGGTTTCTTGAAGAAAAGTATATTTTAAACCTCTAACAAACGTTTTCCACGTGTTGTTAAACTATAAACAACGTAGTTCTTAGCAGAGAAAGATTGTTTAATCTTTTCCTAAAATGCAGCTTCATATTAGCATTATATTTTACATTTTGAAATTGTAATTTAAATGCGAATTTCTTTGCCTATACTTCGTTTTCTGGTTGCATAGTATATTTTTAAACTGCTTTAAACGTTTAACAAAGGCTATGAATATTAAACATGAAAGTTCATAGATGTGAAGAAATGCTTAAACATTTCTCAAAAAAGCATTTTATTTTATGTTTGTAATTTCATTTTAAGCATTTATATTATCTTTTAAATATTGAAATGTTAATGTGAATTTACTGATCTACAATTTGTTTTCTTGAAGAAAAGTACATTTACAACCTCTGACAAACGTTTAACATGTGCTGTTAAACTATAAACAACGTAGTTCTTAGATGAGAAAGCTATGTTTAATCTTTCCCAAAAGTGCGTTCAATTCAATGTTTCCAGCTTTATATTTGCATTTATTTATACTTTTTCAAACTGAAAATTAAATGCGATGTCCTTATTTAATTATTAATATTTAAACATGAAAGTTCATAGATGTGAAAAAATTTCTCAAATAAGCAATTTTGTAATTTAAAGCATTTATATTATTCTTTTAAATTTTGAAATATAATGCGATTTTATTGATCTATTTTCTTGAAGAAAAAGTATTTTTTCAAGCTCTGACACATGTTTGACATGTGCTGTTAAACTATAAATAACGTAGTTCTTAGCTGAGAAAGCTATGTTTAATCTTTTCCTAAAATGCAGATTCATATGAGCATTATATTTTACTTTGTGAAATTAAAATTTAAATGCGAATTTCTTTGCCTACACTTCCTTTTCTGGTTGCATAGTATATTTTTAAACTGCTTTATACGCTTTACAAAGGCTATGAATATTTAAACATGAGAGTTCATAGATGTGAAGAAATGCTTAAACACTTCGCAAAAAAGCATTTTATTTTATGTTTGTAATTTCATTTTAAGCATTTATATTATCTTTTAAATATTGAAATGTTAATGTGAATTTACTGATCTACCACACATGTGCTGTTAAACTATAAACAACGTAGTTCTTAGCAGAGAAAGATTGTTTAATCTTTTCCTAAAATGCAGCTTCATATTAGCATTATATTTTACATTTTGAAATTGAAATTTAAATGCGAATTTCTTTGCCTACACTTCGTTTTCTGGTTGCATAGTATATTTTTAAACTGCTTTAAACGTTTTACAAAGGCTATGAATATTAAACATGAAAGTTCATAGATGTGAAGAAATGCTTAAACATTTCTCAAAAAAGCATTTTATTTTATGTTTGTAATTTCATTTTAAGCATTTATATTATCTTTTAAATATTGAAATGTTAATGTGAATTTACTGATCTACCTTTGGTTTCTTGAAGAAAAGTACTTTTACAACCTCTGACAAAATTTTACATGTTCTGTTCAACTTTAAACAACGTAGTTCATAGATGAGAGAGCAATGTTTAATCTTTCATAAAATGCATTCAATTCAATGTTCGCACCTTCATATTAGCATTTATTTATACTTTTTGAAATTGAAATTTAAATGCGAATTTCTTTGCCTACACTTCCTTTTCTGGTTGCATAGTATATTTTTAAACTGCTTTAAACGTTTAACAAAGGTTATGAATATTAAACATGAAAGTTCATAGATGTGAAAAAATATTTAAAGATTTCTCAAAAAAGCATTTTATTTTATGTTTGTAATTTCATTTTAAGCATTTATATTATCTTTTAAATATTGAAATGTTAATGTGAATTTACTGATCTACAATTTGTTTTCTTGAAGAAAAGTACATTTACAACCTCTGACAAACGTTTAACATGTGCTGTTAAACTATAAACAACGTAGTTCTTAGATGAGAAAGCTATGTTTAATCTTTCCCAAAAGTGCGTTCATTTCAATGTTTCCAGCTTTATATTTGCATTTATTTATACTTTTTCAAACTGAAAATTAAATGCGATTTCCTTATTTAATTATTAATATTTAAACATGAAAGTTCATAGATGTGAAAAAATTTCTCAAATACGCAATTTTGTAATTTAAAGCATTTATATTATTCTTTTAAATTTTGAAATATAATGCGATTTTATTGATCTATTTTCTTGAAGAAAAAGTATTTTTTCAAGCTCTGACACATGTTTTACACGTGCTGTTAAACTATAAACGACGTAGTTCTTAGCAGAGAAAGATTGTTTAATCTTTTCCTAAAATGCAGCTTCATTTAGCATTTATTTATACATTTTCAACCTGAAAATTAAATGCGAATCTCCTTATCTACATTTTGTTTTCTGGATCTATAGTATATTTTTAAACTGCTTTAAACTTTTTACAAAGGCTATGAATATTTAAACATGAAGTTCATAGATGTAAAAAATGCTTAAACATTTCTCAAAAAAGCATTTTATTTTATGTTTGTAATTTCATTTTAATCATTTATATTATCTTTTAAATATTGAAATGTTAATGTGAATTTACTGATCTACAATTTTTTTTCTTGAAGAAAAGTACATTTACAACCTCTGACAAACGTTTAACATGTGCTGTTAAACTATAAACAACGTAATTCATAGATGAGAAAGCTATGTTTAATTTTTTCAAAAAATGAATTCATTTCAATGGTTGCAGCTTCATATTAGCATTTATTACGTTTTGATCGAAATTTAAATGCGAATTTATCTGCATTTTGTTTTCTGGTTGTATAGTGCATTTTTAAACTTCTTTAAACGTTTTACATAGATTATTAATATGAAACATGAAAGTTCATGGATGTGAAAAAATATTTAAAGATTTCACTAAAAAGCTTTTTATTCTATGTTTGTAATTTCATTATAAGCATTTATATTCTTCTTTTAAATGTTGATGTGTAAATGTAAATTTACTCATCCACAATTGGGTTTCTTGAAGAAAAGTATATTTTAAACCTCTAACAAACGTTTTACACGTGCTGTTAAACTATAAACAACGTAGTTCTTAGCAGAGAAAGATTGTTTAATCTTTTCCTAAAATGCAGCTTCATATTAGCATTATATTTTACATTTTGAAATTGTAATTTAAATGCGAATTTCTTTGCCTACACTTCGTTTTCTGGTTGCATAGTATATTTTTAAACTGCTTTAAACGTTTAACAAAGGCTATGAATATTAAACATGAAAGTTCATAGATGTGAAGAAATGCTTAAACATTTCTCAAAAAAGCATTTTATTTTATGTTTGTAATTTCATTTTAAGCATTTATATTATCTTTTAAATATTGAAATGTTAATGTGAATTTACTGATCTACAATTTGTTTTCTTGAAGAAAAGTACATTTACAACCTCTGACAAACGTTTAACATGTGCTGTTAAACTATAAACAACGTAGTTCTTAGATGAGAAAGCTATGTTTAATCTTTCCCAAAAGTGCGTTCATTTCAATGTTTCCAGCTTTATATTTGCATTTATTTAAACTTTTTCAAACTGAAAATTAAATGCGATGTCCTTATTTAATTATTAATATTTAAACATGAAAGTTCATAGATGTGAAAAAATTTCTCAAATAAGCAATTTTGTAATTTAAAGCATTTATATTATTCTTTTAAATTTTGAAATATAATGCGATTTTATTGATCTATTTTCTTGAAGAAAAAGTATTTTTTCAAGCTCTGACACATGTTTTACATGTGCTGTTAAACTATAAATAACGTAGTTCTTAGCTGAGAAAGCTATGTTTAATCTTTTCCTAAAATGCAGCTTCATATTAGCATTATATTTTACTTTGTGAAATTAAAATTTAAATGCGAATTTCTTTGCCTACACTTCCTTTTCTGGTTGCATAGTATATTTTTAAACTGCTTTAAACGCTTTACAAAGGCTATGAATATTTAAACATGAGAGTTCATAGATGTGAAGAAATGCTTAAACACTTCTCAAAAAAGAATTTTATTTTATGTTTGTAATTTCATTTTAAGCATTCATATTATCTTTTAAATATTGAAATGTAAATGTGAATTTACTGATCTACATTTGGTTTCTTGAAGAAAAGTACTTTTACAACTTCTGACAAAATTTTACATGTTCTGTTCAACTATAAACAACGTAGTTCATAGATGAGAGAGCAATGTTTAATCTTTCATAAAATGCATTCAATTCAATGTTCGCACCTTCATATTAGCATTTATTTATACTTTTTGAAATTGAAATTTAAATGCGAATTTCTTTGCCTACACTTCCTTTTCTGGTTGCATAGTATATTTTTAAACTGCTTTAAACGCTTTACAAAGGCTATAAATATTTAAACATGAGAGTTCATAGATGTGAAGAAATGCTTAAACACTTCTCAAAAAAGCATTTTATTTTATGTTTGTAATTTCATTTTAAGCATTTATATTATCTTTTAAATATTGAAATGTTAATGTGAATTTACTGATCTACAATTTGTTTTCTTGAAGAAAAGTACATTTACAACCTCTGACAAACGTTTAACATGTGCTGTTAAACTATAAACAACGTAGTTCTTAGCAGAGAAAGATTGTTTAATCTTTTCCTAAAATGCAGCTTCATATTAGCATTATATTTTACATTTTGAAATTGAAATTTAAATGCGAATTTCTTTGCCTACACTTCGTTTTCTGGTTGCATAGTATATTTTTAAACTGCTTTAAACGTTTTACAAAGGCTATGAATATTAAACATGAAAGTTCATAGATGTGAAGAAATGCTTAAACATTTCTCAAAAAAGCATTTTATTTTATGTTTGTAATTTCATTTTAAGCATTTATATTATCTTTTAAATATTGAAATGTTAATGTGAATTTACTGATCTACCTTTGGTTTCTTGAAGAAAAGTACTTTTACAACCTCTGACAAAATTTTACATGTTCTGTTCAACTTTAAACAACGTAGTTCATAGATGAGAGAGCAATGTTTAATCTTTCATAAAATGCATTCAATTCAATGTTCGCACCTTCATATTAGCATTTATTTATACTTTTTGAAATTGAAATTTAAATGCGAATTTCTTTGCCTACACTTCCTTTTCTGGTTGCATAGTATATTTTTAAACTGCTTTAAACGCTTTACAAAGGCTATGAATATTTAAACATGAGAGTTCATAGATGTGAAGAAATGCTTAAACACTTCTCAAAAAAGCATTTTATTTTATGTTTGTAATTTCATTTTAAGCATTTATATTATCTTTTAAATATTGAAATGTTAATGTGAATTTACTGATCTACAATTTGTTTTCTTGAAGAAAAGTACATTTACAACCTCTGACAAACGTTTAACATGTGCTGTTAAACTATAAACAACGTAGTTCTTAGATGAGAAAGCTATGTTTAATCTTTCCCAAAAGTGCGTACATTTCAATGTTTCCAGCTTTATATTTGCATTTATTTATACTTTTTCAAACTGAAAATTAAATGCGATGTCCTTATTTAATTATTAATATTTAAACATGAAAGTTCATAGATGTGTATTTTTTCAAGCTCTGACACATGTTTTACATGTGCTGTTAAGCTATAAATAACGTAGTTCTTAGCTGAGAAAGCTATGTTTAATCTTTTCCTAAAATGCAGCTTCATATTAGCATTATATTTTACTTTGTGAAATTAAAATTTAAATGCGAATTTCTTTGCCTACACTTCCTTTTCTGGTTGCATAGTATATTTTTAAACTGCTTTAAACGTTTAACAAAGGTTATGAATATTAAACATGAAAGTTCATAGATGTGAAAAAATATTTAAACATTTCTCAAAAAAGCATTTTATTCTATGTTTGTAATTTCATTATAAGCATTTATATTATTCATTTAAATATTAACGTGTAAATGTAAATTTAATCATCCACAATTGTGTTTTAAACCTCTAACAAACGTTTTACACGTGCTGTTAAACTATAAACAACGTAGTTCTTAGCAGAGAAAGATTGTTTAATCTTTTCCTAAAATGCAGCTTCATATTAGCATTATATTTTACATTTTGAAATTGAAATTTAAATGCGAATTTCTTTGCCTACATTTCGTTTTCTGGTTCGATAGTATATTTTAAAACTAAACGTTTTACAAAGGCTATTAATATTTAAATATGAAAGTTCATAGATGTGAAAAAATATTTAAAGATTTCTCAAAAAAGCATTTTATTCTATGTTTGTAATTTTATTATAACCATTTGTATTATTCTTTTAAATATTGATGTGTAAATGTAAATTTACTCATCCACAATTGGGTTTCTTGAAGAAAAGTATGTTTTAAACCTCTAACAAACGTTTTACACGTGCTGTTAAACTATAAACGACGTAGTTCTTAGCAGAGAAAGATTGTTTAATCTTTTCCTAAAATGCAGCTTCATTTAGCATTTATTTATACATTTTCAACCTGAAAATTAAATGCGAATCTCCTTATCTACATTTTGTTTTCTGGATCTATAGTATATTTTTAAACTGCTTTAAACTTTTTACAAAGGCTATGAATATTTAAACATGAAGTTCATAGATGTAAAGAAATGCTTAAACATTTCTCAAAAAAGCATTTTATTTTATGTTTGTAATTTCATTTTAATCATTTATATTATCTTTTAAATATTGAAATGTTAATGTGAATTTACTGATCTACAATTTGTTTTCTTGAAGAAAAGTACATTTACAACCTCTGAAAAACGTTTAACATGTGCTGTTAAACTATAAACAACGTAATTCATAGATGAGAAAGCTATGTTTAATTTTTTCAAAAAATGAATTCATTTCAATGGTTGCAGCTTCATATTAGCATTTATTACGATCTGATCGAAATTTAAATGCGAATTTATCTGCATTTTGTTTTCTGGTTGTATAGTGTATTTTTAAACTTCTTTAAACGTTTTACATAGGTTATTAATATGAAACATGAAAGTTCATGGATGTGAAAAAATATTTAAAGATTTCACTAAAAAGCTTTTTATTCTATGTTTGTAATTTCATTATAAGCATTTATATTCTTCTTTTAAATGTTGATGTGTAAATGTAAATTTACTCATCCACAATTGGGTTTCTTGAAGAAAAGTATATTTTAAACCTCTAACAAACGTTTTACACGTGCTGTTAAACTATAAACAACGTAGTTCTTAGCAGAGAAAGATTGTTTAATCTTTTCCTAAAATGCAGCTTCATATTAGCATTATATTTTACATTTTGAAATTGTAATTTAAATGCGAATTTCTTTGCCTACACTTCGTTTTCTGGTTGCATAGTATATTTTTAAACTGCTTTAAACGTTTAACAAAGGCTATGAATATTAAACATGAAAGTTCATAGATGTGAAGAAATGCTTAAACATTTCTCAAAAAAGCATTTTATTTTATGTTTGTAACTTCATTTTAAGCATTTATATTATCTTTTAAATATTGAAATGTTAATGTGAATTTACTGATCTACAATTTGTTTTCTTGAAGAAAAGTACATTTACAACCTCTGACAAACGTTTAACATGTGCTGTTAAACTATAAACAACGTAGTTCTTAGATGAGAAAGCTATGTTTAATCTTTCCCAAAAGTGCGTTAATTTCAATGTTTCCAGCTTTATATTTGCATTTATTTATACTTTTTCAAACTGAAAATTAAATGCGATTTCCTTATTTAATTATTAATATTTGAACATGAAAGTTCATAGATGTGAAAAAATTTCTCAAATAAGCAATTTTGTAATTTAAAGCATTTATATTATTCTTTTAAATTTTGAAATATAATGCGATTTTATTGATCTATTTTCTTGAAGAAAAAGTATTTTTTCAAGCTCTGACACATGTTTTACATGTGCTGTTAAACTATAAATAACGTAGTTCTTAGCTGAGAAAGCTATGTTTAATCTTTTCCTAAAATGCAGCTTCATATTAGCATTATATTTTACTTTGTGAAATTAAAATTTAAATGCGAATTTCTTTGCCTACACTTCCTTTTCTGGTTGCATAGTATATTTTTAAACTGCTTTAAACGTTTAACAAAGGCTATGAATATTAAACATGAAAGTTCATAGATGTGAAGAAATGCTTAAACATTTCTCAAAAAAGCATTTTATTCTATGTTTGTAATTTCATTATAAGCATTTATATTATTCATTTAAATATTAACGTGTAAATGTAAATTTACTCATCCACAATTGGGTTTTAAACCTCTAACAAACGTTTTACACGTGCTGTTAAACTATAAACAACGTAGTTCTTAGCAGAGAAAGATTGTTTAATCTTTTCCTAAAATGCAGCTTCATATTAGCATTATATTTTACATTTTGAAATTGAAAGTTAAATGCGAATTTCTTTGCCTACATTTCGTTTTCTGGTTCGATAGTATATTTTAAAACTAAACGTTTTACAAAGGCTATTAATATTTAAATATGAAAGTTCATAGATGTGAAAAAATATTTAAAGATTTCTCAAAAAAGCATTTTATTCTATGTTTGTAATTTTATTATAACCATTTGTATTATTCTTTTAAATATTGATGTGTAAATGTAAATTTACTCATCCACAATTGGGTTTCTTGAAGAAAAGTATGTTTTAAACCTCTAACAAACGTTTTACACGTGCTGTTAAACTATAAACGACGTAGTTCTTAGCAGAGAAAGATTGTTTAATCTTTTGATAAAATGCAGCTTCATTTAGCTTTTATTTATACATTTTCAACCTGAAAATTAAATGCGAATCTCCTTATCTACATTTTGTTTTCTGGATCTATAGTATATTTTTAAACTGCTTTAAACTTTTTACAAAGGCTATGAATATTTAAACATGAAGTTCATAGATGTAAAGAAATGCTTAAACATTTCTCAAAAAAGCATTTTATTTTATGTTTGTAATTTCATTTTAATCATTTATATTATCTTTTAAATATTGAAATGTTAATGTGAATTTACTGATCTACAATTTTTTTTCTTGAAGAAAAGTACATTTACAACCTCTGACAAACGTTTAACATGTGCTGTTAAACTATAAACAACGTAATTCATAGATGAGAAAGCTATGTTTAATTTTTTCAAAAAATGAATTCATTTCAATGGTTGCAGCTTCATATTCGCATTTATTACGTTTTGATCGAAATTTAAATGCGAATTTATCTGCATTTTGTTTTCTGGTTGTATAGTGTATTTTTAAACTTCTTTAAACGTTTTACATAGGTTATTAATATGAAACATGAAAGTTCATGGATGTGAAAAAATATTTAAAGATTTCACTAAAAAGCTTTTTATTCTATGTTTGTAATTTCATTATAAGCATTTATATTCTTCTTTTAAATGTTGATGTGTAAATGTAAATTTACTCATCCACAATTGGGTTTCTTGAAGAAAAGTATATTTTAAACCTCTAACAAACGTTTTACACGTGCTGTTAAACTATAAACAACGTAGTTCTTAGCAGAGAAAGATTGTTTAATCTTTTCCTAAAATGCAGCTTCATATTAGCATTATATTTTACATTTTGAAATTGTAATTTAAATGCGAATTTCTTTGCCTACACTTCGTTTTCTGGTTGCATAGTATATTTTTAAACTGCTTTAAACGTTTAACAAAGGCTATGAATATTAAACATGAAAGTTCATAGATGTGAAGAAATGCTTAAACATTTCTCAAAAAAGCATTTTATTTTATGTTTGTAATTTCATTTTAAGCATTTATATTATCTTTTAAATATTGAAATGTTAATGTGAATTTACTGATCTACAATTTGTTTTCTTGAAGAAAAGTACATTTACAACCTCTGACAAACGTTTAACATGTGCTGTTAAACTATAAACAACGTAGTTCTTAGATGAGAAAGCTATGTTTAATCTTTCCTAAAAGTGCGTTAATTTCAATGTTTCCAGCTTTATATTTGCATTTATTTATACTTTTTCAAACTGAAAATTAAATGCGATGTCCTTATTTAATTATTAATATTTAAACATGAAAGTTCATAGATGTGAAAAAATTTCTCAAATAAGCAATTTTGTAATTTAAAGCATTTATATTATTCTTTTAAATTTTGAAATATAATGCGATTTTATTGATCTATTTTCTTGAAGAAAAAGTATTTTTTCAAGCTCTGACACATGTTTTACATGTGCTGTTAAACTATAAATAACGTAGTTCTTAGCTGAGAAAGCTATGTTTAATCTTTTCCTAAAATGCAGCTTCATATTAGCATTATATTTTACTTTGCGAAATTAAAATTTAAATGCGAATTTCTTTGCCTACACTTCCTTTTCTGGTTGCATAGTATATTTTTAAACTGCTTTAAACGCTTTACAAAGGCTATGAATATTTAAACATGAGAGTTCATAGATGTGAAGAAATGCTTAAACACTTCTCAAAAAAGCATTTTATTTTATGTTTGTAATTTCATTTTAAGCATTTATATTATCTTTTAAATATTGAAATGTAAATGTGAATTTACTGATCCACATTTGGTTTCTTGAAGAAAAGTACTTTTACAACTTCTGACAAAATTTTACATGTTCTGTTCAACTATAAACAACGTAGTTCTTAGATGAGAAAGCTATGTTTAATCTTTCCCAAAAGTGCGTTAATTTCAATGTTTCCAGCTTTATATTTGCATTTATTTATACTTTTTCAAACTGAAAATTAAATGCGATTTCCTTATTTAATTATTAATATTTAAACATGAAAGTTCATAGATGTGAAAAAATTTCTCAAATAAGCAATTTTGTAATTTAAAGCATTTATATTATTCTTTTAAATTTTGAAATATAATGCGATTTTATTGATCTATAATTGGGCTTCTTGAAGAAAAGTATTTTTCCAAGCTCTGACACATGTTTGACATGTGCTGTTAAACTATAAACGACGTAGTTCTTAGCAGAGAAAGATTGTTTAATCTTTTCCTAAAATGCAGCTTCATATTAGCATTATATTTTACATTTTGAAATTGAAATTTAAATGCGAATTTCTTTGCCTACACTTCGTTTTCTGGTTGCATAGTATATTTTTAAACTGCTTTAAACGTTTAACAAAGGCTATGAATATTAAACATGAAAGTTCATAGATGTGAAGAAATGCTTAAACATTTCTCAAAAAAGCATTTTATTTTATGTTTGTAATTTCATTTTAAGCATTTATATTATCTTTTAAATATTGAAATGTTAATGTGAATTTACTGATCTACAATTTGTTTTCTTGAAGAAAAGTACATTTACAACCTCTGACAAACGTTTAACATGTGCTGTTAAACTATAAACAACGTAGTTCTTAGATGAGAAAGCTATGTTTCTTTCTTTGGCTTGGCTTTGCGGACGAAGATTTATGGAGGGGGTAAAAAGTCCACGTCAGCTGCAGGCTCGTTTGTGGCTGACCAGTCCGATGCGGGACAGGCAGACACGATTGCAGCGGTTGCAAGGGAAAATTGGTTGGTTGGGGTTGGGTGTTGGGTTTTTCCTCCTTTGCCTTTTGTCAGTGAGGTGGGCTCTGCGCTCTTCTTCAAAGGAGGCTGCTGCCCGCCAAACTGTGAGGCGCCAAGATGCACGGTTTGAGGCGTTATCAGCCCACTGGCGGTGGTCAATGTGGCAGGCACCAAGAGATTTCTTTAGGCAGTCCTTGTACCTTTTCTTTGGTGCACCTCTGTCACGGACGCCATATAATACGATCTTGGGAAGGCGATGGTCCTCCATTCTGGAGACGTGACCCATCCAGCGCAGCTGGATCTTCAGCAGCGTGGACTCGATGCTGTCGACCTCTGCCATCTCGAGTACCTCGACGTTAGGGGTGTGAGCGCTCCAATGGATGTTGAGGATGGAGCGGAGACAACGCTGGTGGAAGCGTTCTAGGAGCCGTAGGTGGTGCCGGTAGAGGACCCATGATTCGGAGCCGAACAGGAGTGTGGGTATGACAACGGCTCTGTATACGCTTATCTTTGTGAGGTTTTTCAGTTGGTTGTTTTTCCAGACTCTTTTGTGTAGTCTTCCAAAGGCGCTATTTGCCTTGGCGAGTCTGTTGTCTATCTCATTGTCGATCCTTGCATCTGATGAAATGGTGCAGCCGAGATAGGTAAACTGGTTGACCGTTTTGAGTTTTGTGTGCCCGATGGAGATGTGGGGGGGCTGGTAGTCATGGTGGGGAGCTGGCTGATGGAGGACCTCAGTTTTCTTCAGGCTGACTTCCAGGCCAAACATTTTGGCAGTTTCCGCAAAGCAGGACGTCAAGCGCTGAAGAGCTGGCTCTGAATGGGCAACTAAAGCGGCATCATCTGCAAAGAGTAGTTCACGGACAAGTTTCTCTTGTGTCTTGGTGTGAGCTTGCAGGCGCCTCAGATTGAAGAGACTGCCATCCGTGCGGTACCGGATGTAAACAGCGTCTTCATTGTTGGGGTCTTTCATGGCTTGGTTCAGCATCATGCTGAAGAAGATTGAAAAGAGGGTTGGTGCGAGAACACAGCCTTGCTTCACGCCATTGTTAATGGAGAAAGCTATGTTTAATCTTTCCCAAAAGTGCGTTAATTTCAATGTTTCCAGCTTTATATTTGCATTTTTTATACTTTTTCAAACTGAAAATTAAATGCGATGTCCTTATTTAATTATTAATATTTAAACATGAAAGTTCATAGATGTGAAAAAATTTCTCAAATAAGCAATTTTGTAATTTAAAGCATTTATATTATTCTTTTAAATTTTGAAATATAATGCGATTTTATTGATCTATTTTCTTGAAGAAAAAGTATTTTTTCAAGCTCTGACACATGTTTTACATGTGTTGTTAAACTATAAATATCGTAGTTCTTAGCTGAGAAAGCTATGTTTAATCTTTTCCTAAAATGCAGCTTCATATTAGCATTATATTTTACTTTGTGAAATTAAAATTTAAATGCGAATTTCTTTGCCTACACTTCCTTTTCTGGTTGCATAGTATATTTTTAAACTGCTTTAAACGCTTTACAAAGGCTATGAATATTTAAACATGAGAGTTCATAGATGTGAAGAAATGCTTAAACACTTCTCAAAAAAGCATTTTATTTTATGTTTGTAATTTCATTTTAAGCATTTATATTATCTTTTAAATATTGAAATGTAAATGTGAATTTACTGATCTACATTTGGTTTCTTGAAGAAAAGTACTTTTACAACTTCTGACAAAATTTTACATGTTCTGTTCAACTATAAACAACGTAGTTCATAGATGAGAGAGCAATGTTTAATCTTTCATAAAATGCATTCAATTCAATGTTCGCACCTTCATATTAGCATTTATTTATACTTTTTGAAATTGAAATTTAAATGCGAATTTCTTTGCCTACACTTCCTTTTCTGGTTCCATGGTATATTTTTAAACTGCTTTAAACGCTTTACAAAGGCTATAAATATTTAAACATGAGAGTTCATAGATGTGAAGAAATGCTTAAACACTTCTCAAAAAAGCATTTTATTTTATGTTTGTAATTTCATTTTAAGCATTTATATTATCTTTTAAATATTGAAATGTTAATGTGAATTTACTGATCTACAGTTTGTTTTCTTGAAGAAAAGTACATTTACAACCTCTGACAAACGTTTAACATGTGCTGTTAAACTATAAACAACGTAGTTCTTAGCAGAGAAAGATTGTTTAATCTTTTCCTAAAATGCAGCTTCATATTAGCATTATATTTTACATTTTGAAATTGAAATTTAAATGCGAATTTCTTTGCCTACACTTCGTTTTCTGGTTGCATAGTATATTTTTAAACTGCTTTAAACGTTTTACAAAGGCTATGAATATTAAACATGAACGTTCATAGATGTGAAGAAATGCTTAAACATTTCTCAAAAAAGCATTTTATTTTATGTTTGTAATTTCATTTTAAGCATTTATATTATCTTTTAAATATTGAAATGTTAATGTGAATTTACTGATCTACCTTTGGTTTCTTGAAGAAAAGTACTTTTACAACCTCTGACAAAATTTTACATGTTCTGTTCAACTTTAAACAACGTAGTTCATAGATGAGAGAGCAATGTTTAATCTTTCATAAAATGCATTCAATTCAATGTTCGCACCTTCATATTAGCATTTATTTATACTTTTTGAAATTGAAATTTAAATGCGAATTTCTTTGCCTACACTTCCTTTTCTGGTTGCATAGTATATTTTTAAACTGCTTTAAACGTTTAACAAAGGTTATGAATATTAAACATGAAAGTTCATAGATGTGAAAAAATATTTAAAGATTTCTCAAAAAAGCATTTTATTTTATGTTTGTAATTTCATTTTAAGCATTTATATTATCTTTTAAATATTGAAATGTTAATGTGAATTTACTGATCTAAAATTTGTTTTCTTGAAGAAAAGTACATTTACAACCTCTGACAAACGTTTAACATGTGCTGTTAAACTATAAACAACGTAGTTCTTAGATGAGAAAGCTATGTTTAATCTTTCCCAAAAGTGCGTTAATTTCAATGTTTCCAGCTTTATATTTGCATTTATTTATACTTTTTCAAACTGAAAATTAAATGCGATGTCCTTATTTAATTATTAATATTTAAACATGAAAGTTCATAGATGTGAAAAAATTTCTCAAATAAGCAATTTTGTAATTTAAAGCATTTATATTATTCTTTTAAATTTTGAAATATAATGCGATTTTATTGATCTATTTTCTTGAAGAAAAAGTATTTTTTCAAGCTCTGACACATGTTTTACATGTGCTGTTAAACTATAAATAACGTAGTTCTTAGCTGAGAAAGCTATGTTTAATCTTTTCCTAAAATGCAGCTTCATATTAGCATTATATTTTACTTTGTGAAATTAAAATTTAAATGCGAATTTCTTTGCCTACACTTCCTTTTCTGGTTGCATAGTATATTTTTAAACTGCTTTAAACGTTTAACAAAGGCTATGAATATTAAACATGAAAGTTCATAGATGTGAAGAAATGCTTAAACATTTCTCAAAAAAGCATTTTATTCTATGTTTGTAATTTCATTATAAGCATTTATATTATTCATTTAAATATTAACGTGTAAATGTAAATTTACTCATCCACAATTGGGTTTTAAACCTCTAACAAACGTTTTACACGTGCTGTTAAACTATAAACAACGTAGTTCTTAGCAGAGAAAGATTGTTTAATCTTTTCCTAAAATGCAGCTTCATATTAGCATTATATTTTACATTTTGAAATTGTAATTTAAATGCGAATTTCTTTGCCTACACTTCGTTTTCTGGTTCGATAGTATATTTTAAAACTAAACGTTTTACAAAGGCTATTAATATTTAAATATGAAAGTTCATAGATGTGAAAAAATATTTAAAGATTTCTCAAAAAAGCATTTTATTCTATGTTTGTAATTTTATTATAACCATTTGTATTATTCTTTTAAATATTGATGTGTAAATGTAAATTTACTCATCCACAATTGGGTTTCTTGAAGAAAAGTATGTTTTAAACCTCTAACAAACGTTTTACACGTGCTGTTAAACTATAAACGACGTAGTTCTTAGCAGAGAAAGATTGTTTAATCTTTTGATAAAATGCAGCTTCATTTAGCTTTTATTTATACATTTTCAACCTGAAAATTAAATGCGAATCTCCTTATCTACATTTTGTTTTCTGGATCTATAGTATATTTTTAAACTGCTTTAAACTTTTTACAAAGGCTATGAATATTTAAACATGAAGTTCATAGATGTAAAGAAATGCTTAAACATTTCTCAAAAAAGCATTTTATTTTATGTTTGTAATTTCATTTTAATCATTTATATTATCTTTTAAATATTGAAATGTTAATGTGAATTTACTGATCTACAATTTTTTTTCTTGAAGAAAAGTACATTTACAACCTCTGACAAACGTTTAACATGTGCTGTTAAACTATAAACAACGTAATTCATAGATGAGAAAGCTATGTTTAATTTTTTCAAAAAATGAATTCATTTCAATGGTTGCAGCTTCATATTCGCATTTATTACGTTTTGATCGAAATTTAAATGCGAATTAATCTGCATTTTGTTTTCTGGTTGTATAGTGTATTTTTAAACTTCTTTAAACGTTTTACATAGGTTATTAATATGAAACATGAAAGTTCATGGATGTGAAAAAATATTTAAAGATTTCACTAAAAAGCTTTTTATTCTATGTTTGTAATTTCATTATAAGCATTTATATTCTTCTTTTAAATGTTGATGTGTAAATGTAAATTTACTCATCCACAATTGGGTTTCTTGATGAAAAGTATATTTTAAACCTCTAACAAACGTTTTACACGTGCTGTTAAACTATAAACAACGTAGTTCTTAGCAGAGAAAGATTGTTTAATCTTTTCCTAAAATGCAGCTTCATATTAGCATTATATTTTACATTTTGAAATTGTAATTTAAATGCGAATTTCTTTGCCTACACTTCGTTTTCTGGTTGCATAGTATATTTTTAAACTGCTTTAAACGTTTAACAAAGGCTATGAATATTAAACATGAAAGTTCATAGATGTGAAGAAATGCTTAAACATTTCTCAAAAAAGCATTTTATTTTATGTTTGTAATTTCATTTTAAGCATTTATATTATCTTTTAAATATTGAAATGTTAATGTGAATTTACTGATCTACAATTTGTTTTCTTGAAGAAAAGTACATTTACAACCTCTGACAAACGTTTAACATGTGCTGTTAAACTATAAACAACGTAGTTCTTAGATGAGAAAGCTATGTTTAATCTTTCCCAAAAGTGCGTTCATTTCAATGTTTCCAGCTTTATATTTGCATTTATTTATACTTTTTCAAACTGAAAATTAAATGCGATGTCCTTATTTAATTATTAATATTTAAACATGAAAGTTCATAGATGTGAAAAAATTTCTCAAATAAGCAATTTTGTAATTTAAAGCATTTATATTATTCTTTTAAATTTTGAAATATAATGCGATTTTATTGATCTATTTTCTTGAAGAAAAAGTATTTTTTCAAGCTCTGACACATGTTTTACATGTGCTGTTAAACTATAAATAACGTAGTTCTTAGCTGAGAAAGCTATGTTTAATCTTTTCCTAAAATGCAGCTTCATATTAGCATTATATTTTACTTTGTGAAATTAAAATTTAAATGCGAATTTCTTTGCCTACACTTCCTTTTCTGGTTGCATAGTATATTTTTAAACTGCTTTAAACGCTTTACAAAGGCTATGAATATTTAAACATGAGAGTTCATAGATGTGAAGAAATGCTTAAACACTTCTCAAAAAAGCATTTTATTTTATGTTTGTAATTTCATTTTAAGCATTTATATTATCTTTTAAATATTGAAATGTAAATGTGAATTTACTGATCTACATTTGGTTTCTTGAAGAAAAGTACTTTTACAACTTCTGACAAAATTTTACATGTTCTGTTCAACTATAAACAACGTAGTTCAGGACAGAGGGGATACAAATAGAGCAGGGGGAATGGATTGCAAAAAGTTGGGAACCGTGGAGGACACTGCAGGACAGAGGGGAAACAAACAGAGCAGGGGGAATGGATTGCAAAAAGTTGGGAACCGTGGAGGACACTGCAGGACAGAGGGGAAACAAATAGAGCAGGGGGAATGGATTGCAAAAAGTTGGGAACCGTGGAGGACACTGCAGGACAGAGGGGAACCAAAGGGACCAGGGCGAACAGATTGGAAAACAGTGGGGAAACATGGGGAACACTGCAGAACAGTGGGAAAGCAAAGCGAGCTGGGGGAACGGATTGTAAAAAGTGGGGAAACATGGGGAACACTGCAGGACAGAGGGGAACCAAAGGGAGCAGAGCGAAAGGATAGGAAAAAAGTGGAGAATTGGGAAACACTGAGGAACAGTGGGGAACCAAAGGGAGCAGGGGGAAAGGATTCAAAAAAGTGGGGAACCGTGGAGGACACTGCAGGACAGAGGGGAAACAAACAGAGTTCATAGATGAGAGAGCAATGTTTAATCTTTCATAAAATGCATTCAATTCAATGTTCGCACCTTCATGTTAGCATTTATTTATACTTTTTGAAATTGAAATTTAAATGCGAATTTCTTTGCCTACACTTCCTTTTCTGGTTGCATAGTATATTTTTAAACTGCTTTAAACGCTTTACAAAGGCTATAAATATTTAAACATGAGAGTTCATAGATGTGAAGAAATGCTTAAACACTTCTCAAAAAAGCATTTTATTTTATGTTTGTAATTTCATTTTAAGCATTTATGTTATCTTTTAAATATTGAAATGTTAACGTGAATTTACTGATCTACAATTTGTTTTCTTGAAGAAAAGTACATTTACAACCTCTGACAAACGTTTAACATGTGCTGTTAAACTATAAACAAGGTAGTTCTTAGCAGAGAAAGATTGTTTAATCTTTTCCTAAAATGCAGCTTCATATTAGCATTATATTTTACATTTTGAAATTGAAATTTAAATGCGAATTTCTTTGCCTACACTTCGTTTTCTGGTTGCATAGTATATTTTTAAACTGCTTTAAACGTTTTACAAAGGCTATGAATATTAAACATGAAAGTTCATAGATGTGAAGAAATGCTTAAACATTTCTCAAAAAAGCATTTTATTTTATGTTTGTAATTTCATTTTAAGCATTTATATTATCTTTTAAATATTGAAATGTTAATGTGAATTTACTGATCTACCTTTGGTGTCTTGAAGATAAGTACTTTTACAACCTCTGACAAAATTTTACATGTTCTGTTCAACTTTAAACAACGTAGTTCATAGATGAGAGAGCAATGTTTAATCTTTCATAAAATGCATTCAATTCAATGTTTCCAGCTTTATATTTGCATTTATTTATACTTTTTCAAACTGAAAATTAAATGCGATTTCCTTATTTAATTATTAATATTTAAACATGAAAGTTCATAGATGTGAAAAAATTTCTCAAATAAGCAATTTTGTAATTTAAAGCATTTATATTATTCTTTTAAATTTTGAAATATAATGCGATTTTATTGATCTATTTTCTTGAAGAAAAAGTATTTTTTCAAGCTCTGACACATGTTTTACATGTGCTGTTAAACTATAAATAACGTAGTTCTTAGCTGAGAAAGCTATGTTTAATCTTTTCCTAAAATGCAGCTTCATATTAGCATTATATTTTACTTTGTGAAATTAAAATTTAAATGCGAATTTCTTTGCCTACACTTCCTTTTCTGGTTGCATAGTATATTTTTAAACTGCTTTAAACGTTTAACAAAGGCTATGAATATTAAACATGAAAGTTCATAGATGTGAAGAAATGCTTAAACATTTCTCAAAAAAGCATTTTATTCTATGTTTGTAATTTCATTATAAGCATTTATATTATTCATTTAAATATTAACGTGTAAATGTAAATTTACTCATCCACAATTGGGTTTTAAACCTCTAACAAACGTTTTACACGTGCTGTTAAACTATAAACAACGTAGTTCTTAGCAGAGAAAGATTGTTTAAACTTTTCCTAAAATGCAGCTTCATATTAGCATTATATTTTACATTTTGAAATTGAAAGTTAAATGCGAATTTCTTTGCCTACATTTCGTTTTCTGGTTCGATAGTATATTTTAAAACTAAACGTTTTACAAAGGCTATTAATATTTAAATATGAAAGTTCATAGATGTGAAAAAATATTTAAAGATTTCTCAAAAAAGCATTTTATTCTATGTTTGTAATTTTATTATAACCATTTGTATTATTCTTTTAAATATTGATGTGTAAATGTAAATTTACTCATCCACAATTGGGTTTCTTGAAGAAAAGTATGTTTTAAACCTCTAACAAACGTTTTACACGTGCTGTTAAACTATAAACGACGTAGTTCTTAGCAGAGAAAGATTGTTTAATCTTTTCATAAAATGCAGCTTCATTTAGCATTTATTTATACATTTTCAACCTGAAAATTAAATGCGAATCTCCTTATCTACATTTTGTTTTCTGGATCTATAGTATATTTTTAAACTGCTTTAAACTTTTTACAAAGGCTATGAATATTTAAACATGAAGTTCATAGATGTAAAGAAATGCTTAAACATTTCTGAAAAAAGCATTTTATTTTATGTTTGTAATTTCATTTTAATCATTTATATTATCTTTTAAATATTGAAATGTTAATGTGAATTTACTGATCTACAATTTGTTTTCTTGAAGAAAAGTACATTTACAACCTCTGACAAACGTTTAACATGTGCTGTTAAACTATAAACAACGTAGTTCTTAGATGAGAAAGCTATGTTTAATCTTTCCCAAAAGTGCGTTCATTTCAATGTTTCCAGCTTTATATTTGCATTTATTTATACTTTTTCAAACTGAAAATTAAATGCGATTTCCTTATTTAATTATTAATATTTAAACATGAAAGTTCATAGATGTGAAAAAATTTCTCAAATAAGCAATTTTGTAATTTAAAGCATTTCTATTATTCTTTTAAATTTTGAAATATAATGCGATTTTATTGATCTATTTCCTTGAAGAAAAAGTATTTTTTCAAGCTCTGACACATGTTTTACATGTGCTGTTAAACTATAAATAACGTAGTTCTTAGCTGAGAAAGCTATGTTTAATCTTTTCCTAAAATGCAGATTCATATTAGCATTATATTTTACTTTGTGAAATTAAAATTTAAATGCGAATTTCTTTGCCTACACTTCGTTTTCTGGTTGCATAGTATATTTTTAAACTGCTTTAAACGTTTAACAAAGGTTATGAATATTAAACATGAAAGTTCATAGATGTGAAAAAATATTTAAAGATTTCTCAAAAAAGCATTTTATTCTATGTTTGTAATTTCATTATAAGCATTTATATTATTCATTTAAATATTAACGTGTAAATGTAAATTTACTCATCCACAATTGGGTTTTAAACCTCTAACAAACGTTTTACAAGTGCTGTTAAACTATAAACAACGTAGTTCTTAGCAGAGAAAGATTGCTTAATCTTTTCCTAAAATGCAGCTTCATATTAGCATTATATTTTACATTTTGAAATTGAAATTTAAATGCGAATTTCTTTGCCTACACTTCGTTTTCTGGTTGCATAGTATATTTTTAAACTGCTTTAAACGTTTTACAAAGGCTATGAATATTAAACATGAAAGTTCATAGATGTGAAAAAATGCTTAAACATTTCTCAAAAAAGCATTTTATTTTATGTTTGTAATTTCATTTTAAGCATTTATATTATCTTTTAAATATTGAAATGTTAATGTGAATTTACTGATCTACAATTTGTTTTCTTGAAGAAAAGTACATTTACAACCTCTGACAAACGTTTAACATGTGCTGTTAAACTATAAACAACGTAATTCATAGATGAGAAAGCTATGTTTAATCTTTTCCAAAAATGAATTCATTTCAATGCAGCTTCATATGAGCATTTATTACGTTTTGATCGAAATTTAAATGCGAATTTCATTATCTACATTTTGTTTTCAGGTTGTATAGTGTATTTTTAAACTTCTTTTAACGTTTTACAAAGGTTATTAAAATTTAAACATGGAAGTTCATAGATGTGAAAAAATGCTTAAACATTTCTCACAAAAGCATTTTATTTTGTTTGTCATTTCATATTGAGCATTCTGATCATTCTTTTTAAAATTGTGAATTTTAAATGTGAATTTACTGATCTACATTTGGTTTCTTGAAGAAAAGTAGTTTTACAACCTCTGACAAACTTTTACATGTTCTCTTCAACTATAAACAACGTAGTTCATAGATGAGAAAGCAATGTTTAATCTTTAATAAAATGCATTCAATTCAATGTTCGTACCTTCATATTAGCATTTATTTATACTTTTTGAAATTGAAATTTAAATGCGAATTTCTTTGCCTACATTTCGTTTTCTGGTTCGATAGTATATTTTAAAACTAAACGTTTTACAAAGGCTATTAATATTTAAATATGAAAGTTCATAGATGTGAAAAAATATTTAAAGATTTCTCAAAAAAGCATTTTATTCTATGTTTGTAATTTTATTATAACCATTTGTATTATTCTTTTAAATATTGATGTGTAAATGTAAATTTACTCATCCACAATTGGGTTTCTTGAAGAAAAGTATGTTTTAAACCTCTAACAAACGTTTTACACGTGCTGTTAAACTATAAACGACGTAGTTCTTAGCAGAGAAAGATTGTTTAATCTTTTCCTAAAATGCAGCTTCATTTAGCATTTATTTATACATTTTCAACCTGAAAATTAAATGCGAATCTCCTTATCTACAATTTGTTTTCTGGATCTATAGTATATTTTTAAACTGCTTTAAACTTTTTACAAAGGCTATGAATATTTAAACATGAAGTTCATAGATGTAAAGAAATGCTTAAACATTTCTCAAAAAAGCATTTTATTTTATGTTTGTAATTTCATTTTAAGCATTTATATTATCTTTTAAATATTGAAATGTTAATGTGAATTTACTGATCTACAATTTTTTTTCTTGAAGAGAAGTACATTTACAACCTCTGACAAACGTTTAACATGTGCTGTTAAACTATAAACAACGTAATTCATAGATGAGAAAGCTATGTTTAATTTTTTCAAAAAATGAATTCATTTCAATGGTTGCAGCTTCATATTAGCATTTATTACGATCTGATCGAAATTTAAATGCGAATTTATCTGCATTTTGTTTTCTGGTTGTATAGTGTATTTTTAAACTTCTTTAAACGTTTTACATAGGTTATTAATATGAAACATGAAAGTTCATGGATGTGAAAAAATATTTAAAGATTTCACTAAAAAGCTTTTTATTCTATGTTTGTAATTTCATTATAAGCATTTATATTCTTCTTTTAAATGTTGATGTGTAAATGTAAATTTACTCATCCACAATTGGGTTTCTTGAAGAAAAGTATATTTTAAACCTCTAACAAACGTTTTACACGTGCTGTTAAACTATAAACAACGTAGTTCTTAGCAGAGAAAGATTGTTTAATCTTTTCCTAAAATGCAGCTTCATATTAGCATTATATTTTACATTTTGAAATTGTAATTTAAATGCGAATTTCTTTGCCTACTCTTCGTTTTCTGGTTGCATAGTATATTTTTAAACTGCTTTAAACGTTTAACAAAGGCTATGAATATTAAACATGAAAGTTCATAGATGTGAAGAAATGCTTAAACATTTCTCAAAAAAGCATTTTATTTTATGTTTGTAATTTCATTTTAAGCATTTATATTATCTTTTAAATATTGAAATGTTAATGTGAATTTACTGATCTACAATTTGTTTTCTTGAAGAAAAGTACATTTACAACCTCTGACAAACGTTTAACATGTGCTGTTAAACTATAAACAACGTAGTTCTTAGATGAGAAAGCTATGTTTAATCTTTCCCAAAAGTGCGTTCATTTCAATGTTTCCAGCTTTATATTTGCATTTATTTATACTTTTTCAAACTGAAAATTAAATGCGATTTCCTTATTTAATTATTAATATTTAAACATGAAAGTTCATAGATGTGAAACAATTTCTCAAATAAGCAATTTTGTAATTTAAAGCATTTATATTATTCTTTTAAATTTTGAAATATAATGTGATTTTATTGATCTATTTTCTTGAAGAAAAAGTATTTTTTCAAGCTCTGACACATGTTTTACATGTGCTGTTAAACTATAAATAACGTAGTTCTTAGCTGAGGAAGCTATGTTTAATCTTTTCCTAAAATGCAGCTTCATATTAGCATTATATTTTACTTTGTGAAATTAAAATTTAAATGCGAATTTCTTTGCCTACACTTCCTTTTCTGGTTGCATAGTATATTTTTAAACTGCTTTAAACGCTTTACAAAGCCTATGAATATTAAACATGAGAGTTCATAGATGTGAAACAATTTTTTAATATTTCTGAAAAATACATTTGCATTAATGTTTATAGATTCAGTTTGGAAATTATACGATGGTTTTTAGACTTGAAATGTAGATATGAATTTGCTCTTCTACATTTCGTTTCGTTAAAGAAAAGTGTTGTTATAAACTCTGACAAACGTTTTACGTATGTTTATATATAAACGATGGTGTACATAGCTGAGAAAACTATGTTTAATCCTATCCTAAAAGGCATTGAATTCAATGTTTGCAGCTACATATTAGCATTTATTTATACTTTTTCAAATTGAAAATTAAATGCGAATTTCTTTATCTACATTTTGTTTCCCGGTTGTAATGTATATTTTTCAACTTCTTTAAACGTTTTACAAAGGCTATTCAAATTTAAACATGAAAGTTCAAAGATGTGAAAAAATGTTTAAACATTACTCAAAAAAGTATTTTGTTTCATTTTTGTAATTTCATTTTAAGAATTTATATTATTTTTTTAAAAATGGATATGTAAATGTGAATTTACTGATCTACATTTTGGTTTCTTGACAACCTTTGACAAACGTTTTACAAGTTCTGTTAAACTATAAACAACATAGTTCATAGCTGAGAAAGCTATGTTTAATCTTTTCCTAAAATACATTCATTTCAATGTTTGCAGCTTCATATTAGCATTTATTATGTTTTGAACTTGAAATTTAAATGCGAATTTCTTTACCTACACTTTTTTTATGGTTGTATAGTATATTTTTAAACTTCTTTAAACATTTTACAAAGGCTATTAATATTTAAACATGACAGTTCATAGGTGCGAAATATTGTTTAAACATTACCCAAAAATACATATATGTTTGCAGCTTCATTTTTGAGGCCGTGGTGAAATTTTGAATGGAGTGCTGTGGTTGGGCATGTGGTTTAAGGTTGTGTGTTGCGAATGGGTGTGGGAGAAAGAGTGTGTACAAGTGAGTGTGGAGGGAGGGTGAGTGGTGGGGGTGCGTGTGGTGTGTGGGTGTGTGGTGAGTGGGCGTGTCATGCGTGGGTGTGTGGGAGAAGGTGTGTGGTGAAGGGAGTGTGTTGGGAGGGCATCCGGTCAGAGGGGGTGTGGAACGAGGGAGTATGGGAGAGGTAGTGTGGTGAACTGTGATGGGAGGGAGTGTGGTTGTAAGTGTGGTTAGAGGAAGTGTGGGATAAGGGGTTTAATATAGGCAATGTGGTGGGAGGGTTTGTGGGGGAAGGTATTGTGAGGATGAATGTGGTAGAAGGAGTGTGGTGAAAGAAGTGTGGTGGGAGGACGTGTGGTTAGAGTGCGCGTGGTGGGAGGGCGGGTGTTTGGGGGACGTGTGGTTCTAGGACGTGTGGTGGAATGGAATGAGGATAAGGGAGAGTATTGTGAGGGTGTGTGGAGCTAGGGAGTGTGGGATAAGGAGTGTGAGGTAAGGAGTGTGGTGAAGGGAGTGTATTGGGAGGGTATGAGGGCGTGTGGAGCGATGGAGTGTGAGAGAAGGAGTGTGGAGAAGGGAGAGTGGTTTGGGGGCGTGTGGTGCGAGGGTGTGTGGGTGAAGGAGTGTGGTGAAGGGACTGTGCTGGGAGGGCGTGTTGTGCGAGGGCGTGTGGATGCCTGGGCTTGTGGGAGAAGCAATATGTTGAAGGGAGAGTGGTAGGAGAAAGTGTAAGAAGGATATGGTGAAGAGACTGTGTTTGGAGGGTGTGTGGTGCGAGGACATGTCGTGCGAGTTAGTGTGGGAGGAGTGTGGTGGGAGGGTATGTGGGAGCAGGAGTGTGGCGAAGGGAGTTTGCTAGGAGGGCGTGTGGTGGAAGGGCGTATGGTGGGTGGGCGTGTGGTGGGATGCCGTGTGGTGCGACGGAAAGTGGGGAAAGGTAGTGTGGCCTATGATCTCAGTTGATTAAACAGCACATGTAAAACGTTTGTCAGAGGTTGTAAAAATACCTAGCCTAATATAGAACACTAAATTCACATCCAATTTAAATAAGTATAATATAATTTCGAAAATGAAACAACAAACATTAATATAAATTGATTTATGGGAAATGATTAAACAATGATTCTCATATGAACTGCCATGTTCAAATATTAATAGCCTTTCTAAAATGTAAAAAATTGTTAGAGTCTTGAAAATATAATTATCTTAAAGAAAACAAAATGTCGATCAGGAAATTCACGTCCACATTTAAGTTTTAAAAAGAATAATATACAGGCTAAAATGAAACTACTAACATCAAAATAAATGCATTTTTTGCGAAATGTTTATCAATTCATTGTTTTACATCTATGAACTTTCATGTTTAAATATTAATAAGACTTGTAAAACTTTTAAAGAATTTTAAAAATATACTTTACAACCAGAAAACATAATGTAGATAAAGTAATTCGAATAAATGCTAAAATGAAGCTGCAAACATTGAAATAAATTCCCTTTGCCACACTCCTGGTCACAAACTGCTTCGCACCACACTCTCGCCCACCACATGGAGTCCCACCACACTTCTTTCACCATACTTCTTCTCCCTTACACTTCCACACAATACATTTCCATACAAGCCCTCCCACCACACTCCTTCTCCACACGTCAAGCCACCATATTCCTTGGCACCACATGTCCTCCCACCACACGCACTCCCACCACACTCCATTAACCACACTCCTTGACTCACATTTCCACACACCACACATCCTCGCACCACACAGAATCCCACCACAATCCCTCCGACAACACACCCTTCACCTCACTTCTTCTAACACACTCCTCCCCACACTAACTTTCACCACACACCTTCGCAATACATGCCCTCCCATCACACTCATTCTCCCACATTTCCTCTTTCCACACGCCCTCCCACCACACTCCCTTCCACCTCATCCCCTCCCAAAACCCTCCATTCACCACACTATTTATTACACACTCCCTCCCACCACATGTCCTCCCACCACGTTCCCTTCACCACACTCCTTCTCCCAAATTCTCACGCACCACACAGTCTGGCACCACACGCACTCCCACCACAGTCCCTCCCACCACACTCCCTTCACTACACACCTTCTACCACACACCCTCGCACCACACACCCATTCTCCACACTCCTTCGCACCACACTCCCTTGCAACATATGCACTCCCCAGACTCGCCCTCCCCCTACTCCTCTCAGTTCACCACACCCCTTCTCCCAAACTCCCTCGCACCAGTCAACCTCGCACCATATATCCTTGCCACACACACACCCTCCCAAACTAACTGCCTTTACCATACACTTTTACCACACTCACTCGCACACACACCTTTACACCACACGCCCTACCACCACACTCCATTCACCATTTCACCACACACCTTCACACCACACGCCCTCACACTAATCTCCCTTCTCCACACTCACTTCACCACACGACTTATCACTCCACACACCCTCCGACTGGGCGTCCTCCCACCACACTCCCTTCACTACACACCTCTACAACACACCCTCGCACCACACGCCCATTCTCCACACTCCTTCGCACCACACGCACTCCCACCACTCGCCCTCCCACCACACTCAGTTCACCACAATCCTTCTCCCATATTCCCTCACACCAGTCAACCTCGCATCACATGTCCTCACGACACACACCCTCCCAACACACACTCTTCACCATATCCTTTTACCACACACACTCGCACCACTCACCATTACATCACACGCCCAACCACCACATTCCATTCACCAGTTCACCACACGCCCTCCAACCACACGACCTTCCACCTCATCCCCTCCCAAAACACTCCCTTCACCTCACTCCTTATCCCACGCGACCTCACGCTACTCTCCCTACTGCACACTCACTCGCACCACATGCCCAGTCACCACACATCCTCCCACGAGACTTCATTCACCACAGCTCCACCCTCCATTTCCCTTCGCAGCACATGCCCTCATACCACACGTCCTCCCACCACATGCCCAACCACCAAACTCCATCCGCAACACTCCTTCTCAAATACTCCTTCTCTCCACACACTCTCCTACCACACGTTCTCCCACCACACTTCGTTCAGCACACTTTATCTCCCTTACACTTCTCCAGAATACCTTTCCCTACAAACCGTCTGAACACATTCCTTCTCCACACGTCAATCCACCACATTCCTTCTCACCACATGCCCTCCCACCACACACTCTTCACCATATTCCTACTCACATACTCCCTCACACCACATGCCATCCTACCACTCTTCTCCCACCAAATTCTCTTCACCACACTCCTGGTCACATACTCTTTTGCAATGGAGAGTTGTGTGAGGGCGTGTGGTGTGAGGGAGTGTGTGATAAGGAGTGTGGTGAAGCGAGTGTTTTGGGAGGGGATGGGGTGGAAGGGCGTGTGGTGGGAGGGCTTGTGGTGAAAGAGTGAAAGGAGAGTGGTGGTTGGGCATGAGGTGGGAGAGTGTGTGGAGCGAAGTGTTTGACCAGGTGTGTGGTGAACGGAGTTTGGTGGGAGAGCATGTGGTGGGAGGGCGTGTGGTAAGAGGGCGTGTGGTGCGAAGGAATATGATGGGTGGAGCTGTGGTGAAAGGAGTGTGGTGGGAGGACGTGTGGAAGTTGGGTGCATGGTGGGAGGGCCGCTGTTTGGAGGATGTGTGGTGGTTGTGCGTGTGGTGCGAGTGAGTGTGGAGAAGGGAGAGTAGTGTGAGAGGGTGTGGTGTGTAGGCATGTGGTGAAATGGTGAATGGAGTGTGGTGGCAAGGTGTGTGGTGTAAAGGTGTGTGGTGCGAGTGAGTGTGTTCAAAGAATATGGTAAAGAGAGTTAGTTGGGAGGGTGTATGTGGTCAGGACATGTGGTGCGAGATTGACAGGTGCGAGGGAGTTTGGGAAAAGGGGTGTGGTGAACTAAGAGGAGGGTTAGGGTTAGGGTTAGGGTTAGAGTTAGGGTTAGGGTTAGGGTCACTCACATCACACACCCTCCCACCACATGTCCTACCACCACACTCCACATTTCTCACCACTCCTTAACACCACACACCCTCACACTACTCTCCCTTCTCCACACTCACTCGCACCACACGCCCTCCCACCACATGCCCTCCCACCACACTCACTTCACATCACTGCTTCTCACATACTCCGTCGCTCCACACACCCTCCGAACGGACGCCCTCTCACCACACTCACTTCACCACACTCCTCCAACACACCCTCGCACCACACGCCATCTCAGCACACTCCCTCGCACCACACTCCCTCGCAACATAGGCACTACGCCCACTCGCCCTCCCACCACTCTCAATTCACCACACTCCTTTTCCTACACTCCCTCTCACCAGTCACCCTCGCAGCACATGTCCTCGCCACACACACCCTGCCTACTAACTCTCTTTACCATATCCTTTTACCACACTCACTAGCACAACACACGCTTAAACCACACGCCTTCTCACAACACTCCATTCACCTGTTCAACACACTCACTCGCACGACACTCCTACCCACCACATGTCCTCCAACCACACTCAATTCACCACACTCCTTGACACATATTCCCACACACCACACACACTCGCACCACAAGGACTCCCACCAGAGTCCCTCCGACCACACACCCATCACCACACTTCTTCTAACACATTCTGCCCCACACTAACTTTCACCACACACCTTCGCAACACATGCCCTCCCACCACATTGCCTAAATCACACTCCTTATCCCACACTTTCTCTAACCACAATCCCTCCAACCTCACTCCCTCCCATAACATTCACCTCACCACACTTACCTCTCCCATACACTCTCGCTCCACACACCCTCTGACCGGATGCCCTCCCACCGCACTCCCTTCACCACACACACCTTCTCCCACACACCCACGCATGGCACGCCCACAGACCGCACTCCGTCGCACCACACGCACTCCCCCCACTCGCCCTCCCACCACTCACACTTCGCCACACTCATTCTCCCACCCTCATTCGCACGACAAAACCAAGAACCACATGTCCGCACACCTCACACCCTACCAACACACTCCTTTCACTATACTCCACATTCCCTCGCACCACACACTAACACACCACACGCACTCCCACCAACCTCCCTTCAGCATTGCCCCTCACGCCCTCCCACCAGATGCCCTCGCATTACACGCACATCAACTTTATAACTTCCCAACACACTCCATTCACCACACCCCTTCTCCCACATTTCCACACACCACACATCCTCGCACCACACGAACTCCTACCACAGTCCCTCCGACCACACACCTTTCACCGCATTTCTTCTAACACACTCCTCCCCACAGTAACTTTCACCGCACACCTTTGCAAGACATGCCCTCCCACCACATTGCCTACATCACACTCCTTATCCCACGCTGTCTCTAACCACACACCCTCCAAACACACTCCCTCCCACCACACTCACTTCACCACACTACTTATCACTCCACGCACCCTTCGACTGGGCGTCCTCCCACCACACTCCCTTCACTACACACCTTCTACGACACACCCTCGCACCACACGCCCATTCTCGACACTCCTTCGCACTACACGCACTCCCACCACTCGCCCTCCCACCACACTCAGTTCGCCACAATCCTTCTCCCATATTCCCTCACACCAGTCAACCTCGCATCACATGTCCTCACCACACACACCCTCCCAACACACTCTCTTCACCATATCCTTTTAGCACACTCACTCGGACCACTCACCCTTACATCACACGCCCAACCACCACACTCCATTCACCAGTTCACCACACGCCCTCCAACCACACGCCCTTCCACCTCATCCCTTCCCAAAACACTCCCTTCACCTCACTCCTTATCCCACGTGATCTCACACCACATGCCCTCATGCTACTCTCCCTACTGCACACTCACTCGCACCACACGCCCAGGCACCACACTTCCTCCAAACACATGCCTTCCCACCACGCGCTCAACCACCACACAGACTCCCACCACACTTCTTTCACCACACTTCTCTCCCTACACTACCCTACAATACGTTTCCCTACAAAGCCTTGCACCACACTTCTTTTCCACACGTCCACCCACCACATTCCTTCACAACATACGCATTCCCACCACACGCACTTCCACCACACACGCTTCACCAAACTACTACTCACACACTCCCTCACACCATATGCCCTCCTACCACACGCTATCCTACCACACGACCTCACACCAAACTTACTTCACCATACCACCTCTCACATACTCCCTCGCTCCACACATCCTCTGAACGGACCCCCTCTGTCCACACTCCCTTCACCACACTCCTCCCACCCACTCTCGCACCACACGCCATCTCACCACACGCCCTCCCATTACTCTCCCTTCTCCACACTCACTTGCACCACGCGCCTGAGCACCACACGTCCTCCAAATATCCGCCCACCACCACGTGCCCAACCACCACACGGCCTCCCACCACACTTCTTTCACCACACTTCTTCTCCGGCACACTACCCCACAATACCTTACCCTAGAAACCCTCCCACCACACACCCTCTCAACACACTCCTCCCACACGTCCACCCACCACACTCCTACTCACACACTCCCTCACACCACTCGCCCTCCTCACAAACGCCCTCTCACCACATGCCCTCCTAAAAAACTCCCTTCGCCACACACCTGGTCACACATTTCTTCGCACCACTCATTATCCCACCACACCCTATCCCACCACGCTACCTCAAAGCACATTTCTTTCAACACGCTCCTTCTCCCACACTCCCACGCATCATACAACCTTACACCACACGCACTCCCACCACAGTCGCTCCCACCACACACCCTTCACTGCACTCCTTCTAACACACTCATCCCAAACTAACTTTCACCACACTCATTCTCACCACATGGCCCCCCCACCACACTCCCTATATCACACTCCATCTCCCACACTTCCTCTCACCTCACGCCCTCCACCCACACGCCATCCCACCACACTCCCTTCACCACACTCCTTCTCCCACAATCCTTCGCACCACACAAACTCGAACCACACGTCCTCGCACCACACACACTCCCAACACACTCCCTTCACCGGTGTGAAGGAGTGTGGGAGAAGTAGTTTGGTCAAGGTAGTGTGGTGGGAGGGAGTGTGGTGCGACGGCTTTTGGGAGAACGAGTGTGGTGAAGGGAGTGTGGTGGCAGGGCGTGTGCTGCGAGGGAGTATGGTGCGTGGGAGTGTGGGAGAACGATGGTGGTGAAGGGAGAGTCGTAGGAGGGCATATGGTGCGAGGTAGTGTGGGGAAGAGTGGGGGAGAAGGAGTGTGGAAAAGAGAGTGTGGTGTGAGGGCTTGTGGTGGGAGGGGCTGTGGTGCGAAAGAGTCTGGGAGGAGTGTGGTGAAGGGAGTGTGGTGGGAGGGCGGGTGGTGCGAGGGCATTTGGGAGAAGATGTGTGATTAAGGGAGTGTGATGGGAGTGCGTGTGGTGCAAGGTAGTGTGGGGAGGAGTGTGGGAGAAGTCGTGAGGTGCGAGGGAGTTCGGTGGGAGGACATGTGGTGGGACGACGTGTGATGCCTGCAAGTGCGAGTGAAGGAGTGTGGTGAAGGGAATGTGTTGGGATTGCTTGTGGTGGGAGAGTGGATCGTGCGAGGGAGTGTGGGACCAGTAGTGTGGCGAAGGGAGTTTGGTGCGAGGGAGTGTGTGAGAAGTAGTGTGGTAGGAGGCTGTGTGGTGGGAAGGCTTGAGGGTAAAGGTATTGTGGGGAGGAGTGTTTGAGAAGCAGTGCAGTGAAAGAGCGTTAGGTGGCAGGGCGGGTGGTGCGATGGAGTGTGGTGTAAGTTAGTGTTGGGAGGAGTGAGGGAGAATGAGTGTGGTGAAGTGAGTATGTTGGCAGGGCGTGTGGTGCGATGAACAGTGGGAGAGGAAGTGGGATGGTGGGGAGTGTGGTGGAAGGGCGTGTGGTGCGAGGGCGTTTAGTGCGAAGGCGTTTGGTGGAGAAATGGTGAAGGGAGTTTGTTGGGAGGATGTGTCATGCGAGGACGTGTGTTGCGGGTGCCAGTGAGTGTTGGAGAAGGAGAGTGGTGAAGGGAGTGTTGTGGGAGGGCTTCTGGGGAAAGGTAGTGTGGGGAGGAGTGTTGGCGAAGCAGCATGTTGAAGGAAATGTGCTTTGAGGGCGTGTGATTGGGAGAGCATGTAGTGGGAGATTGTGTAGTGTCAGGGAGTGTGTGAGCAGGTGTGTGGCAAAGGCAGTTTGGAGGGAGGGCGTGTGGTATGAAGGAATGTGGTGGGTGGACGTGTGGGAGAAGGAGTGTGGTGGTAGGGTTTGTAGGGAAAGGTATTGTGGGGACGAGTGTGGGAGAAGGATTGTGGTGAAAGAAGTGTAGTTGGAGTACGTGTGCTGGGGGAGCATGTGGTGGGAGGGCGGGTGGTGGGAGGGCGGGTGGAGGAAGGACGTGTGGTGCGAGGGCATGTAGTGCGAGGGAGTGTGAGAAAAGGAGGGTGGAGAAGGGAGAGTGGTTTTAGGACCTGTGTTCCGATGGAGTGTGGGAGAAGGAGTGTGGTGGGAGGGCTTGTGTGGAAAGGTAGTTGTAGTGTGGGAGTTGGTATTTGGAGGAAGATGTGTGGTGGGAGAGCGCGTGGTGTAGGGTTTGTGGTGGGAGGGGATGTGGTTGAAGTGCGTGTGGTGCGAGGACGTGTGGTAGGAGTGCGTTGCGAGAAATTGTTAAGGGAGGTTGGTGGGAGGGTATGTGGTGCGAGGGAGTGTTGGACAAGGTGTGTGGTGAAGTGTGTGTGGTGGGAGGGCGTGTAGTGGGAGAATGTGTTTTGCGATTGAGTGTAAGAGGAGGAATGTGGTAAAGGAAGTGTGGTAGGAGGGCGTGTTGTGGGAGAGTATTTGATAGGAGGGCGTGTCGTGGAATGGCGTATGGTGTGAGAGTGTGTGTGGTAGATCGGCGTATGGTTCGAGGGAGTGTGTGAGAAGTAGTGTGGTGAAGTGAGTGTGGTGGGAGCACATGTGGTAGGAGGGCGTGCGGTGAGAGGTAGTGTGGGAGAAGGAGTGTGGTTGGAGGGACTGTGGTGGGAGTGCGTGTGGTGCGAGGGTGTATGGTGTGTGGGAATGTGGGTCAAGGAGTGTGGTGAATTGAGTGTGGTGGGAGGAAATGTGGTGGAAGGGTCTTTGGTGTGAGTGAGTGTGGTGCGAGTGAGGGAGGAGAAGGGAGAGCAGTGTGAGGGCGTGTGGTGTGAAGGAGTGGGGAGAAATGGTGAATGCAGAGTGGTGGTAGGGTGTGTCATGTAAGGGTGTGTGGTGCGAGTGAATGTGGTTAAAGGATATGGTAGAGAGAGTTAGTTGGGAGGGTGTGTGTGGCGAGGACATGTGGTGCGAGCTTGACTGGTGCGAGGGAGTGTGGGAAAAGGAGTGTGGTGAACTGAGAATGGTGGGAGGGCGATTAGTGGGAGTGCGTGTGGTGCGAGGGAGTGTGGCGCAAGGGAGTGTGGTGAGATGACGTGTGGTGCGAGGCTGTTTTGGAGGAGTGTGGTTAAGGGAGTGCGGTGGGAGGGCTTCTGTTCGGAGGGTGTGTGGAGCGAAGGAGTATGTGAGAAGCAGTGTGGTGAAGTGAGGTATGAGCTTGATGTGCGTGTGATGCGAGGGCGTCTGGTGGGAGGGCGTGGGGTGCAATGTTGAAAGGAGATTGGTGGGAGGGCGTGTCTTGTGAAGATGTGTGGTGCGAGTGAGTGTGGTTAAAGGATATGGTAGAGAGAGTTAGTTGGGAGGGTGTGTGTGGCGAGGTCATGTTGTGCGAGTTTGACTGGTGCAGGGGAGTATGGGAAGAGCGTGTGGTGTGAGGGAGTTTGGGAGAAGGAGTGTAGTGAAGGTTGTGTGGTGGGAGGGCGTGTGGTGCGAGTGTGCATGGTGCAAGTGAGTGTGGGAGAAGTATATGGTGAAGGGATTATGCTTGGAGGGTGTGTGGGGCGAGGACTCATGGTGCAAGGTTGTGTGGTCCGAGGGAGTGTGGGAGAATGAATGTGGTAAGAGGGTGTGTGGGAGAAGGAGTGTGGTGAAGGGAGTGTGCTGGGAGGGCATGTGGTTGGAGGGCTTGTGGAGTGGGGAGGAATGTGGGAGAACGTGCATGGTGAAGGAAATGTGCTGTGAGGTAGCATGGTGGGAGAGCATGTGGAGCGAGGGAGTTTGTGAGGAGGAGTGTGGTGAAGGGTCTGTGGTGGGAGGAAGTATGGTGTGAGGGCGCGTGGTGCGATGGGCGGGTGGTGGGAGGACGTATGGTGCTAGGACGTGTGGTGCGAGGGAGTGTGGAGAAGGGAGAGTAGTGTGAGGGCGTGTGGTGCGAGTGAGTGTGGGATAAGGAGTGTGGTGAAGCGAGTGTGGGGAGGGGATGAGTTGGAAGGGTGTGAGGCGCGAGGGCGTGTGGTGGGGGTGTGTGGAGAAATGATGGGAGGTCGTGTGGTGCGAGGGTGTTTAGTGCGAATGTGGTGAAAGCAGTGTTTTGGGAGGGGAAGAGGTGGAAGGGCATGTGGTGGGAGGGCGTGAGGTTAGAGCAAGTGTGGAGTAAGGAGTGTGATGTAGGCAATGTGCTGGGAGCCCATGTGGTGCGAAGGTGTGTGGTGAAGGTTAGTGTTGGGAAGAATGTGTTAGAAGAAGTGCTGAGAAGGTTGTGTGGTCGGAGGGACTGTGGTGGGCGTCCGTGTGGCGCGAGGGTGTGTGGTGTGTGGGAATTTGTGTCAAGGAGTGTGGTGAATTGAGTGTGGTGGGGGGGCATGTGGTGGGAGGGCATGTGGTGCGAGTGAGTGTGGTGAACTGAGAGTAGTGTGAGGGCGTGTGGTGTGAAGGAGTGGTGAGAAATGGTGAATGGAGTGTGGTGGTAGGACGTGGTGGGAGGGTGTGTGGTGCCAGTTAGTGTGGTGAACTGATGAACCGAGTGTGGTTGTAGGGCGTGTGGTGTAAGGGTGTGTGGTGCTAGTGAGTGTGGTAAAAGCATATGGTAGAGAGAGTTAGTTGGGAGGGTGTGTGTGGTGAGGACATGTGGTGCGAGGTTGACGCGTCCGAGTGATTGTGGGAAAAGGAGTGTGGTGGGAGGGCCAGTGGGGGGAGTGCGTGTGGTGCGAGTGAGTGTAGTGAGTGGGTGTGCCGTACGTGGGTGTGTGGGATAAGGTGTGTGGTGAAGTGAGTGTGGTGGGAGGGCATCCGGTCAGAGGGTGTGTGGAGCAAGAGTGTATGGGAAAGGTAGTGTGGTGAGGTGAGTGTGATGGGAGGGAGTGTGGTTAGAGGGCTTGTGGTTAGAGGCAGTGTGGGATAAGAAGTGTGATTTAGGCAATGTGGTGGGAGGACATGTGTTGTGAAGGTGTGTGGTGAAAGTTCCTGTGGGGAGGAGTGTGTTAGAAGAAGTGCGGTGAAGGGTGTGCGGCGTGAGGTACTGTGGTTGGAGTGCGTGTGGTGCCAGGGTGTGTGGTGTGTGTGAATGTGTGATAAGGAGTGTTGAGAAGGGAGTGTTGAGAAGGAGTGTTGAGAAGGGAGTTGAGAAGGGAAGCGAGTGCATGTGGTGCGAGGGTTTTTGGGAGACTTATTGTGGTGAGGGGAGTGTGGTGGTAGGGCGTGTGGTGGGTGTGTGAGTGGTGGGAGGGCATGTGGGTGAAGCAGAGTGGTGAAGGGAGTGTGTTTGGAAGTTATAAGGTTGATGTGCGTGTGATGCGAGGGCATCTGGTGGGAGGGCGTGAGGGGAAGTGTTGAAGGGAGGTTTGTGGGAGGGCGTGTGGTGTGTTAGTGTGTGGTGCGAGGGACTGTTGAAGAAGGAGTATAGTGAAAGGTGTGTGTTCGTAGGGTGTGAGGTGTGCGGATGTATGGTTCTTGGTTGTGTTGTGCGAATGATTGTGGGAGAATGAGTGTGCCGAAGTGAGTGTGGTGGGAGGGTGAGTAGTGGAGGTGTGTGTGATGCGAGGGAGTGTGGTGAGTGGGCGTGTCGTGCATGGGTGTCTGAGAGAAGGTGTGTGCTGATGGAAGTGTGGTGGGAGGGCATCCAGTCCGAAGGTGTGTGTTGCGAGAGTGTATGGGAGAGGTAGTGTGGTGATGTTAGTGTGATTTCAGGGAGTGTGTTTGGAGGGCGTGCGGTTAGAGTAAGTGTGGGATCAGGAGTGTAATGTAGGCAATGTGGTGGGAGGGCATGTGTTGCGAAGGTGTGTGGTGAAAGTTAGTGTGGGGCAGAGTGTGTTAGAAGAAGTGTGGTGATGGGTGTGTGGTCGGAGGGACTCTGGTGGGAGTCCTTGTGGTGCGAGGGTGTGTGGTGTGTGGGAATATGTGTCAAGGAGTGTGGTGAATTGAGTGTGGTTGGAGGACATGTGGTGGAAGGGAGTGTGGTGCGAGTGAGTGTGTTGAACAGGTGAATGGAGTGTTGTGATAAGGCGTGTGGTTTAAGCGTGTGTTCTGCTAGTGAGTGTGGTAAAAGGATATGGTAAAGAGAGTTATTAGGCAGGGTGTGTGTGGCGAGGACATGTGCTGCGAGGGTGACTGGTGAGAGGGAGTGTAGGAAAAGGAGTGTGGTGAACTGAGAGTGGTGGGAGGGAGAGTGGGCGTAGTGCATATGTTGCGAGGGAGTGTGGTGAAGGGAGTGTGGTGAGAGGGCGTCCGTTCGGAGGGTGTGTGGAGCGACGGAGTATGTGAGAAGCAGTGAGGTGAAGTGAGTGTGGTGGGAGGGCATGTGGTGGGAGGGCGTGTGGTGCGAGTGAGTGTGGAGAAGGGAGAGTAGTGTGAGAGTGTGTGGTGTGAAGGAGTGGTGAGGAATGTGGAGTGTGGTGCTAGGACATGTGGTGGGAGGGTGTGTGATGTGAGTGACCCTAACCCTAACCCTAACCCTAACCCTAACCCTAACCCTAACCTTCCTCTTAGTTCACCACACCCCTTTTCCCAATCTTCCTCGCACCTGTCAATCTCGCACCACATGTCCTGACCACATACTCCCTCCCAACTAACTCTCTTTACCATATTCTTTGAACACACTCACTCGCACCACACACCCTTACACCACACACCTTGCCACCACACTCCATTCACCATTTCACCACACACCTTCACACCACACCCTCTCACACTACTCTCCCTTCTCCACACTCACTCGCACCACACGCACAACCACCACACATCCTCCAAACAGCGGCCCTCCCACCATGCACCCAACTACCACACGTCCTCCCACCACCCTCCTTTCACCACAACTCCACCCATCATATTCCTTCACACCACACGCCCTCTTACCACATGCTCTCCCAACAAACTCCGTTCACCACACTCCTGGTCTAACACTTCTTTGCTCCACACACTCTCCCACCTCATGCCCAACCACCACACTCCTTTCACTATTTCACCACAAGCCCTCCCACCACACGCCCTTCCACCTCATCCCCTCCCAAAACACTCCCTTCACCACACTCCTTATCACACACTCCCTCACACCACACGCCCTCACACAACTCTCCATTCTCCACATACACTCGCACCACACGACCAAGCACCACAGGTCCTCCAAACACCCGCGCTCGCAGCACGCGCCCAACCACGCACAAGTACTCCCACCACACTTCTTTCACCACACTCTTCTCCTTTACACTTCCACACAATACCTTTCCCTACAAGCCTTCCCACCATACTCCCTCTCCACACGTTAACCCACCATATTCCTTCGCATCACACGCCCTCCCAACACACGCACTCCGACCACATACCCTTCACAGCACTCCTACTAACACACTCCCTCACACTACATGCCCTACTACCACACGCCCTCCAACCACACCCCTCCCACCACTCTCACTTCACCACACTACTCCAATACTCCCTTGTTCCACACATCCTCTGACCGGACACCTTCCCACCACACTCCCTTCTCCACACTCCTTCACCCACACACCCTCGCACCACACGCATTCCCACAACCTGCCTCCCACCACACTCACTTCACCACACTCCTTCCCCCACACTCTCTCGCACCACACTGGCTCCCACCACATTCCTTCTCTCACACTCCCTGGCACCACATGCCAAGGCACCACACGTCCTTCCTTCTCTCGCCCTCCCACCTCCACCCTCCCACCACGTGCTCTCCAATCCACGTCCTGCCACCACACTTCTTTCACCACACACTTTCTCCCACACTCCTCCCCACAAAACCTTTACCCACAAGGCCTCCCACCACACTCCTACTCCCACACAGCCTCCCACCACATTCCCTCGCACAACAGGTCCTCCCACCACAAACACTTCAACAAACTCCTTCTCACACACAACCTCGCACCAGACGCCCTCCCACCTCACGAGCTGGCAGCACACGCCCTTCACCACACTCCTTCTCCCACACTCCCTCGCAGCACACTCCTTCTCACACACTCCCTCAAACCACTCAAACTCGCTCCAAACGTCCGCGCCCCACACACCCTCCCAAAAAATCCCTTCAACATATCCTTGGTGGTTGGGCATGTGGTGGGAGGACGTGTTGTACGAAGGAAATGTGGGAGAATGAGTGTGATGTAGGCAATGTGTTGGGAGGGCATGTATTGCGAAGGAGTGTGTTGAAAGTTAGTGTGGGGAGGAGTGTGTTAGAAGAAGTGAGGTGAAGGGTGTGTGGTCGGAGGGATTGTGGTGGGATTCCGTGTGATGCGACGATGTGTGGTGTGTGGAAATGTGGGTCAAGGAGTGTGGTCACTGGAGTGTGGTGGGAGGACGTGTGTTGGGAGGGCTTTTGTGTAAAGGTAGTGTGGGGAGCAGGGTGGGAGAAGGTGGCTGGTGAAAGAAATGTGGTGTGAGGTTGTGTGGTGGGATAGCGTGTGGTGGCAGAGTGTGTGGTGCAAAGGAGTGTGTAACGAGCATTGTGGCGAAGGGAGTTTGGTGGGAGGGCATGTGGTGGCAGAGTGTGTGGTGCAAAGGAGTGTGTAACGAGCATTGTGGCGAAGGGAGTTTGGTGGGAGGGCATGTGGTGGGAGGGCGTGTGGTATGGGGCGTGTGGTGTGAGTGAGTGTGTGAGTAGGAGGGTCATGAAGGGTGTGTGGTGGGAGGGACTGTGGTGGGAGTGCGTGTGGTGTGAAGGTGTGTGTGTCATGGGAATGTGGGAGAAGGAGTGTGGTGGGAGGGCGTGTGGTAGGAGGTGTGTGGTGAAAGCAATGTTTTGGGAGGGGATGAGGTGAAAGGGCATGTGGTGGGAGGGCGTGTGGTTAGTGGAAGTGTGGAGTAAGGAGTGTGATGTCGGCAATGTGGTGGGAGCCCATGTGGTGCGAAGGTGTGTGGTGAAGGTTAGTGTTGGGAGGAATGTGTTAGAAGAAGTGCTGTGAAGGTTGTGTGGTCAGAGGGATTGTGGTGGGCGTCCGTGTGGCACGAGGGTGTGTGGTGTGTGGGAATGTGAGTCAAGGAGTGTGGTGAATTGAGTGTGGTGGGGGGGCATGTGGTGGGAGGGCATGTGGTGCGAGTGAGTGTGGAGAACTGAGAATAGTGTGAGGGCGTGTGGTGTGAAGGAGTGGTGAGGAATGGTGAATGGAGTGTGGTGGTAGGACGTGGTGGGAGGATGTGTGGTGCGAGTCATTGTGGTAAAAGTATATGGTAGAGAGTGTTAGTTGTGAGGGTGTGTGGGGTGAGGACATGTGGTGCGAGGTGGACTCGTGCGGGTGAGTGTGGGAAAAGGTGTGTGGTGAACTGAGAGTGGTGGGAGGGCGAGTGGGGTGAGTGCGTGTGGTGCGAGGGAGAGCCATCTGTGGGCGTGCCGTGCGTGGGTGTGTGAGAGAAGGTGTGTGGTGAAGGGAGTGCGGTGGGACGGCATCCGGTCAGAGGTTGTGTGGAGCGAGAGTGTATGGGAGAGTTAAGTGTGGTCAGGTGAGTGTGATGGGAGGGAGCATGGTTGGAGGGCTTGTGGTTAGAGGAAGTGTGGGATAAGGAGTGATATTTAGGCAATGTGGTGGGAGGACATGTTTTGTGAAGGTGTGTGGTGAAAGTTCCTGTGGGGAGGAATGTGTTAGAAGATGTGCGGTGAATGCTGTGTGGTGAGAGGGACTGTTGTTGGAGTGCGTGTGGTGTGAGGGAATGTGGGATAAGGTGTGTGGAGAAGGGAGTGTGGTGGGAGGACTTGTGGTGGGAAGGCTTTTGGGTAAAGGTAGTGTGGGGAGGAGTGTGGGAGAAGGAGCGTGGTGAAGGAAATGTGGTGTGAGGTAGTGTGGTGGGATATCGTGTGGTGGGAGAGTGTGTGGTGCAAAAGAGTGTGTGACAAGGAGTGTGGCGAAGGGAATTTGGTGGGATGGCGGGTGGTAGGAGGGCATGTGGTGTGAGGGAGTATGTGAGTAGGAATGTGGTGAAGGGTGTGGTGGGAGTGCGTGTAGTGGGAGGGCATGTGGTGCCAAGGAATGTGGTGGGTTGACGTGTGGAGAAGGAGTGTGATGGGAGGGCTTGTATGGAAATGTATTGTGGGGAAGTGTAAGGGAGAAGAAGTATGGTGAAAGAAGTGTGGTGGGAGTCCATGTGGTGGGCGAGAGTGTGGTGCGAAGGAGTTTGTGACCAGGAGTGTGGCAAAGGGAATTTATTTCAATGTTTGCAGCTTCATTTTAGCATTTATTTATACTTTTTGAAATTGAAATTTAAATTCGAATTACTTTATCTACATTTTGTTTTCTGGTTGTAAAGTATATTTTTAAAATTCTTTAAAAGTTTTACAAGTCTTATTAATATTTTAACATGAAAGTTCATAGATTTAAAACAATGAATTTATAAACATTTCGCTAAAAAAGCAGTTATTTTGATGTTAGTAGTTTCATTTTAGCCTGTATATTATTCTTTTTAAAATTTAAATGTGGATGTGAATTTCCTGATCGACATTTTGATTTCTTTAAGATAATTACTTTTTCAAGCCTCTGACAATTTTTTACATTTTAGAAAGGCTATTAATATTTGAACATGGCAGTTCATATGAGAATCATTGTTTATTCATTTCCCAAAAATCCATTTATATTAATGTTTGTTGTTTCATTTTCGAAATTATATTATACTTCTTTATATTGGAAACGTAGATGTGAATTTAGTGTTCTATATTAGGCTAGGTATTTTTACAACCTCTGACAAACGTTTTACATGTGCTGTTTAATCAACTGAGATCATAGGCCACACAACCTTTCCCCACTTTCCGTCGCACCACACGGCAACCCACCACACGCTCACCCACCATACGCCCTTCCACCACACGCCCTCCTAGCAAACTCCCTTCGCCACACTCCTGCTCCCACACATCCTCCCACCACACTCCACCCACACTAACTCGCACCACATATCTTCGCACCACACACTCTCCAAACACAGTCTCTTCAGCATATCCTTCTTACACTTTCTCCTACCACTCTCCCTTCAACATATTGCTTCTCCCACTAGCCCAGGTATCCACACGCCCTCGCACAACACGCCCTCCCAGCACAGTCCCTTCACCACACTCCTTCTCCCACACGCCCTCGCACCACACGCCCTTGCACCTCATACCCTCCCAATACACTCCCTTCAGCACACTCCTTACCTCACACTCCTTATCCCACACTCCCTAGCTCCACACACCCTCACAATACTCTCTCTTATGCACATTCCATCGCACCACACGTCCTAGAACCACACGTCCCCCAAACACCCGTCCTCCCACCACGCGCCCTCCAACCACACGTCCTCCCACCACACTTCTTTCACCACACTCCTTCTACCACATTCATCCTCACAATACCTTCCCCCACAAACCCTCCCACCACATTGTCTACATTAAACCCCTTATCCCACACTTCCTCTAACCACACCTCTTACAACCACACTCCCTCCCATCACAGTGCACCACACTACCTCTCCCATACTCCCTCGCTCCACACACCCTCTGACCGGATGCCCTCCCAACACACTCCCTTCACCACACACCTTCTCCCACACACCCATGCATGACTCGCCCACACATCACACACCCTCACACCACACGCACCCCCACCACTCACCCTCCCACCACACTCACTTCTCCAAACTCTTTCTCCCACACCCTTTCGCAACACACAACCTTAAACCACACGCCCAACAACAGCACTCCATTCACCATTTCACCACGCCCTCAAAAAATGAAGCTGCAACCATATATGTATTTTTGGGTAATGTTTAAACAATATTTCAAACCTATCAAATGTCATGTTTAAATATTAATAGCCTTTGTAAAACGTTTAAAGAAGTTTAAAAATATACTATACAACAAGAAAACAAAATGTAGAGAAAGAAATTTGCATTTCAAAAATTATGAATAAACGCTAATATGAAGCTTCAAACATTGAAATGAATGCATTTTAGGAAACGATTAAACATTGCTTTCTCAGGTGTGAACTACGTTGATTATAGTTTAACAGAACATGTAAAACGTTTGTCAGAGGTTGGAAAAGAACTTCTTCAAGAAACCAAATTGTAGATCAGTAAATTTGCAATTACATTCTAATTTTAAAAACAATAATATGTGCTTAAAATGAAATTACAAACATAAAATAAAATGTTTTTTTGAGAAATGTTGAAATTTTTTCACATCTATAAACTTTCATGTTTAAATATTAATAGCCTTTGTAAAACTTTTTTTAACGTTTTACAAAGGTTATTAATATTTAAACATGAAAGTTCATCAGTGAAAGAATGCTTAAACATTTCTCAAAAATGCATTTTATTTTATGATGGTAATTTCATTTTAAGCATTTACTATGGTATATTTCTTGTAAATATTGTAATGTAAATGTGAATTTACTAATCTACATTTGGTTTTTTGAAGAAAAGTACTTTTACAACCTCTGACAAACTTTTACGTTCTGTTAAACTATAAACAACGTAGTTCATAGATGAGAAAGCTATGTTTAATCTTTCATAAAATGCATTCAATTCAATGTTTGCAGCTTCATATTAGCATTATATTTTACTTTTTGAAATTGAAAATTAAATCCGAATTTCTTTGCCTACACTTCGTTTTCTGGTTGCATAATATATTTTTAAACTGCTTTAAACGTTTTACAAAGGCTATTAATATTCACATAGATGTGAAACAATTTTTAAATATTTCTGAAAAATACATTTGCATTAATGTTTTTAGATTCAGTTTGGAAATTATACGATGGTTTTTAAACTTGAAATGTAGATATGAATTTACTCTTCTACATTTCGTTTCGTTAAAGAAAAGTATTGTTATAAACTCTGACAAACGTTTTACGTATGTTTATATATAAACGATGGTGTACATAGCTGAGAAAACTATGTTTAATCTTTTCCTAAAATGCATTCAATTCAATGTTTGCGGCTACATATTAGCATTTATTTATACTTTTTCAAATTGAAAATTAAATGCGAATTTCTTTATCTACATTTTGTTTCCCGGTTGTAATGTATATTTTTCAACTTCTTTAAACGTTTTACAAAGGCTATTAATATTTAAACATGAAAGTTTAAAGATGTGAAAAAATGTTTAAACATTTCTCAAAAAAGTATTTTGTTTTATTTTTGTAATTTCATTTTAAGGATTTATATTATTTCTTTAAAAATTGATATGTAAATGTGAATTTACTGATCTACATTTTGGTTTCTTGACAACCTTTGACAAACGTTTTACAAGTTCTGTTAAACTATAAACAACGTAGTTCATAGCTGAGAAAGCTATGTTTAATCTTTTCCTAAAATACATTCATTTCAATGTTTGCAGCTTCATATTAGCATTTATTACGTTTTGAACTTGAAATTTAAATGCAAATTTCTTTATCTACATTTTTTTTATGGTTGTATAGTATATTTTTAAACTTCTTTAAACGTTTTACAAAGGCTATTAATATTTAAACATGAAAGTTTATAGATGTGAAACAATTTCAACATTTCTCAAAAAAACATTTTATTTTATGTTTGTAATTTCATTTTAAGCATATATTAATCTTTTTAAAATTAGAATGTAATTGTAAATTTACTGATCTACAATTTGGTTTCTTGAAGAAGTTCTTTTCCAACCTCTGACAAACGTTTTACATGTGCTGTTTAATCAACTGAGATCATAGGCCACACTACCTTTCCCCACTTTCCGTCGCACCACACGGCATCCCACCACACGCGAGTGGGCGAATCATGCGTGGGTGTGTGGGAGAAGGTGTGTGGTGAAGGGAGTGTGTTGGGAGGGCATCCGGTCAGAGTGTGTGTGGAGCGAGGGTGTATGGGAGAGGTAGTGTGGTGAACTGTGATGGGAGGGAGTGTGGTTGTAAGAGGTGTGGTTAGAGGAAGTGTGGGATAAGGGGTTTAATGTAGGCAATGTGGTGGGAGGGTTTGTGGGGGCTATTGTGAGGATGTATGTGGTAGAAGGAGTGTGGTGAAAGTAGTGTGGTGGGAGGACGTGTGGTTGGAGGGCGCGTGGTGGGAGGGCGGGTATTTGGGGGACGTGTAGTTCTAGGACGTGTGGTGCGATGGAATGTGGATAAGGGAGAGTATTGTGATGGCGTGTGGAGCGATGGAGTGTGAGGTAAGGAGTGTGGTGAAGGGAGTGTATTGGGAGGGTATGAGGTGCAAGGGCGTGTGGTGCGAGGGCGTGTGGAGCAATGGAGTGTGAGAGGAGGAGTGTGGAGAAGGGAGAGTGGTTTGGGGGCGTGTGGTGGGAGGGTGTGTGGGAGAAGGAGTGTGGTGAAGGGAGATTGGTAGGAGGGCGTGTAGTGGAAGGGCGTATGGTGGGTGGGCGTGTGGTGGGATGCCGTGTGGTGCGATGGAAAGTGGGGAAAGTTAGTGTGGCCTATGATCTCAGTTGATTAAACAGCACATGTAAAATGTTTGTCAGAGGTTGTAAAAATACCTAGCCTAATATAGAACTCTAAATTCACATCTTCGTTTCCAATTTAAAGAAGTATAATATAATTTCGAAAATGAAACAACAAACATTAATATAAATGGACTTTTGGGAAATGATTAAACAATGATTCTCATATGAACTGCCATGTTCAAATATTAATAGCCTTTCTAAAATGTAAAAAATTGTTAGAGGCTTGAAAAAATAATTATCTTAAAGAAAACAAACTGTCGATCAGGAAATTCACCTACACATTTAAATTTTAAAAAGAATACTATACAGGCTAAAATACATTCATTTCAATGTTTGCAGCTTCATATTAGCTTCATCAAAATCAATGCTTTTTTTGCGAAATGTTTATCAATTCATTGTTTTACATCTTTCATGTTTAAATATTAATAGGACTTGAAAAACTTTTAAAGAATTTTAAAAATATACTTTACAACCAGAAAACAAAATGTAGATAAAGTAATACGAATTTATTTTTCAATTTCAAAAAGTATAAATAAATACTAAAATGAAGCTGCAAACATTGAAATAAATTCCCTTTGCCACACTCCTGGTCACAAACTCCTTCGCAACACACTCTCGCCCACCACATGGACTCCCACCACACTTCTTTCCCCATATTTCTCCCTTACACTTCCCCACAATACATTTCCATACAAGCCCTCCCACCACACTCCTTCTCCACACGTCAACCCACCATATTCCTTGGCACCACACGTCCTCCCACCACATGCACTCCCACCACACCCTTCACCACATTCCTACTCACATACTCCCTCACACCACATGCCCTCCTACCACCCACCCTCCCACCAAATTCTATTCGCCACACTCCTGGTGACACACTATTTTGCACCACACACTCTCCCACCACACGATATCCCACCACACTACCTCACACCACATTTCCTTCACCACACTCCTTCTCCCACACTCCTCCCCAGACTACCTTTACCCAAAAGCCTTCCCACCACACGTCCTCCCACCACACTCCCTTCTCCACACACCTTATCCCACATTCCCTCACACCACACACCATGGCACCACACGCACTCCAACAACAGTCTGTCCCACCACACAGCCTTAACCGCACTTCTTCTAACACACTCCTCCCCACAGGAACTATCACCACACACCTTCACAACACATGCCCTCCCACAACATTGCCTAAATCACACTCCTTATCCCACACTTCCTCTAACCAAAATCCCTCCAACCACACCCCCTCCCATCACACTCACCTCACCATACTACCTCTCCCATACACTCTTCCTCCACACACCCTCTGACCGGATGCCCTCCCACCACACTACCTTCACCACACACCTTCTCCCACACACCCACGTACGGCACGCCCACTCACTACACTCACTCGCACCACACGCACTCCCCCCACTCGCCCTCCCACCACTCTCAGTTCACCACACTCCTATTCCCACAATCACTCGCATGAGTCAACATCACACGACATGTCCTCACCACACACACCCTCCCAACTAACTCTCTCTACCATATGCTTTTACCACACTCACTCACACCACACACCCTTACACCACACGCCCTACCACCACACTCGTTTCATCAGTTCACCACACTAACTCTCACCACACACCCTCCCACCACGTCCTATCACCACACTCCATTCACCATTTATCACAACTCCTTCACACCACACGCCCTCACACTACTCTCAGTTCTCCACACTCACGCGGACCACATGCCCTCCCACCACATGCCCCCCCACCACACACCTTCGCACTCCTTGGCTCACATTCCCACACACCACACACCCTCGCGCCACACGGACGCCCACCACAGTCCCTCTGACCACACAAGCTTCACAACATTTCTTCTAACACATTCCACCCAACACTAACCTTCACCACACACCTTCGCACCACATGGGCTCCCACCACATTGCCTACATCACAATCCTTACTCCACACTACCTCTAACCACACGCCCTCCCACCACACGCCCTCCCACCACACTCCTTCTCCCACATTCCCACGACACACACACCCTCGCAACACACACCTTCACAACACATGCACTCCCACCACAGTCCTTCCCACCACACACCCTTCATGACCCAGCTACTCACAAACTCACTCACACCACACGCCCTCCCACCACATGCCCTCCCACCAAACTCCCTTCGCAACAATCCTCGTCACACACTCCTTTGCACCACACACTCTGCCACCACACGCTATCCCACCACACAAGCTCACACCACATTTCCTTCACCAGCCACCTTCTCCCACCCTGCTCCCAACACTACACAAAAGCCCTCCCAACACACGTCCTCCCAACACACGTCCTCCCACCACACTCCATTGACCACACTCCTTGACCCACATTTCCACACACCACACATCCTCGCACCACATGGACTCCCACCACAATCCCTCCGACCACACACCCTTCACCTCACTTCTTCTAACACACTCCTCCCCACACTAACTTTCACCACACACCTTCGCAATACATGCCCTCCCACCATATTGCCTACATCACACTCATTCTCCCACATATCCTCTTTCCACACTCCCTCCCACCACATGTCCTCCCACCACACTCCCTTCACCACACTCCTTCTCCCACATTCTCACGCACCACACACCCTCGCACCACACGCACTCCCACCACAGTCCCTCCCACCACACTCCCTTCACTACACACCTTCGACCACACACCCTCGCACCACACGTCCATTCTCCACACTCCTTCAAACCACACTCCCTCGCAAGATATGCATTCCCCACACTCGCACTCCCCCTACTCCTCTCAGTTCACCACTCCCCTTCTCCCAAACTCCCTCGCACCAACCTCGCACCACATGTCCTCGCCACACACAACCTCCCAAACTAACTGCCTTTACCATACACTTTTACCACACTCACTCGCACACACACCCTTACACCACACGCCCTACCACCACACTCCATTCACCATTTCACCACACACCTTCACACCACACGGCCTCACACTAATCTCCCTTCTCCACACTCACTCGCACCACACGCACTACCACCACAAATCCTCCAAACACCCGCACACCCACTATGCACCCAACCACCACATGTCCTCCCACGAAACTTCTTTCACCACAGCTCCACCCTCCATTTTCCTTCGCACCACATGCTCTCGTACCACACGTCCTCCCACCACATGCCCAACCACCAAACTTCATTCGCAACTCCCCTTCTCAAATACTCCATCTCTCCACACACTCTCCTGCCACACGTTCTCCCACCACACTTCTTTCAGCAGACTTCATCTCCCTTACACTTCTCCAGAATACTTTTCCGTACAAACCGTCCGAACACATTCCTTCTCCACACGTCAATCCACCACATTCCTTCTCACCACATGCCCTCCCACGACACACTCTTCACAACATTCCTACTCACATGCTACCTCACACCACATGCCATCCCACCAAATTCTCTTCGCCACACTCCTGGTCACACACTCTTTTGCACCACACTCTCTCCCACCACACGATAAACCACCACACTAACTCACACCACATTTCCTTCACCATGCTCCTTCTCCCACACTCCTCCCCACACTACCTTTACCCAAAAGCCCTCCCACCACACGTCCTCGCACCATACTCCCTTCTCAACACTCCTTACCCCACATTCCCACGCACCACACACCCTGGCACCACACGCACTCCAACCACAGTACCTCACGCCACACACCCGGCACCGCACTTCTTCTAACACACTCCTCCCCACAGGAACTTTCACCACACACCTTCACAACACATGCCCTCCCACCACATTGCCTAAATCACACTCCTTATCCCACACTTCCTCTAACCACAGGCCCTCCAACCACACCCCCTCCCATCACACTCACCTCACCATACTACCTCTCCCATACACTCTCGCTCCACACACCCTCTGACCGGATGCCCTCCCACCACACTACCTTCACCACACACCTTCTCCCACTCTCCCACGTACGGCACGCCCACTCACTACACTCACTCGCACCACACGCACAACCACCACACATCCTCCAAACACCGGCCCTCCCACCATGCACCCAACTACCACACGTCCTCCCATCACACTCCTTTCACCACAGCTCCACCCATCATATTCCTTCGCACCACATGCCCTCCTACCACACGCCCTCCCACCACATGCTCTCCCACCAAACTCCATTCACCACACTCCTGGTCAAACACTCCTTCGCTCCACACACTCTTCCACCTCATGCCCAACCACCACACTCCTTTCACTATTTCACCACAAGCCCTCGAACCACACGCCCTTCCACCTCATCCACTCCCAAAACACTCCCTTCACCACACTCCTTATCACACAATCCCTCACACCACACGCCCTCACACAACTCTCCATTCTCCACAATCACTCGCACCACACGACCAAGCACCACAGGTCCTCCAAACAACCGCGCTCGCAGCACGCTCCCAACCACCACAAGTACTCCCACCACACTTCTTTCACCACAATCCTTCTCCAACACTCGTCCCCACAATACCTTTCCCCACAAACCCTCCCACCACACACACTCCCACCACACTCCTTCTCCCACACGTCCACCCACCACATTCCTTCATACCACACGCCCTCCCTCCAAACTGCGTTTGCCACACACCTGCTCACACACTCCCTGACACTACACAATCTCCCACTACATGCTCTCCCAATCACACGCCCTCACAGCACATTTCCTTCAACATGCTACTTCGCCAACACTCCTCCCCACACTACCTTTCCCCAGAAGCCCTCCCACAACACTCCCTTCACCACTCTCCTTCTCCCACACTCACTGGCACCCGCAACACACGTCCTCGCATGACACATCCTCCCAACAAACTCCCTTCACCATTTCTCCACACGCCCTCCCACCAAACGCCTTCACACTAAACGCCCTCGCACCACACGCCCTTCCACCACAGTCCATACCATCCCACTCCATCTCCCACTGTTCATCGCAGCACACGCCCTGCCAACATACTCACTTCACCACACTCATTCTCCCTCACTCCTCCCCACAATACCCTCAAGCCTTCCCACCACACACCCTCCTACCACACTACTGCTCCCACACTCCCTCGCACGATCCACTCTCCCACCACAAACTCTCCCATCACAAGCAATCCCAACACATTCCCTTCACCACACTCCTTCACTCGCACTTGCAAGCATCACACGTCGTCCCACCACATTTTCTCCCACCGAACTCCCTCACACCCCACGACTTCTCCCACACTCCTCCCCACACTACCTTGCACCACACGCACTCCCATCACACTCCCTTAATCACACATCTTCTCCCAAACGCCCTCGCACCACCCGCCCTCCCACCACACTTCCTTCACCACACTCCTCCCAGACTCTTTCGCACCACACCCCCTCCCACCAGACGCCCTCACACCACGCTCTCTTTTCCACACTCCTTCTCCTACACACTTCCCCACACTACCTCGCACCATATGCCCTCCTACGACTCTCCCTTCACCACCATCGTTCTCCCACACTCCCACGCACCACACTCCCTCGCAGCACACTCCCTGCCACCACACTACCTTGAACAAACTACTTCTCCCACAAACCCTCACACCGGTGAGGGGAGTGTGTTGGGAGTGTGTGTGGTGCGAGGACGTGTGGTTCGAGTTTGTGTGGTGCGAAGGAGTGTGGGAGAAGGAGTGTGGTGAAGGGAGTGTGGTGGGAGGGCGTGTGGGTGGAGGGCGTGAGGTAAGAGGAAGTGTGGGAGATGGAGTGTGATATAGGGAGTGTGGTGGGGACGCCATGTGGTGAGAATGAGTGTGGTGAACGTTAGTTTGGGGATGAGTGTGTTAGAAGGAGTGCAGTGAAGGGTGTGTGGTGGGAGCGACTGTGGTGGGAGTGCGTGTGGTGTGAGGGTGTATGATGCGTGGGAGTGTGGGAGAAGGAGCGTGTTGAAAGAAATGTGCTTTGAGGTTGCGTGGTGGGATAGGGTGTGGTGGGATAATGAGTGGTGCGAAGGAATGTGTGACCAGGTGTGTGGCGAAGGAAGTTTGTTTGGAGGGCATGTGGTGAGAGGGCGTGTGTTAGGAGGGCGAATGGTGTGAGGGAGTGTGTGAGTAGGAGTGTGGTGGGTGGACGTGTGGGAGGAGTGTGTTGAGAGGGTGTGTGCTGGGAGGGTTTCTAGGGTAAGGTATTGTGGGGAAGTGTGACGGAGAAGAAGTGTGGTGAAAGAAGTGTGGTGGGAGTCTGTGTGGTGGTTGGGCGCATGGTGGGAAGGCATGTGTTTGGAGGATGTGTGGTGCCTGGGCGTGTGGTGAGAGTGATTGTGCGTGAGGGCATGTGGTGTGAGGTCGTGTGGGTTAAGGAGTGAGGTGAATGCAGTGTCTTGGGAGGGGATGAGTTGGAAGGGCGTGTGGTTGTAGGGCGTGTGGTGAACTGGTGAATGGAGTGTGGTGGTTGGGCGTGTGATGTAAGGGTGAGTGGTGCGAGTGAGTGTGGTAAAAGGATATGGTGAAGATAGTGTGTTGGGTGGGTGTGTGTGGTGAGGACATGTGATGCGAGGTTGACTGGTGTGAGGGAATATGGGAGAAGGATTGTGGCGAACTGAGTGTGGAGAATGGGCGTGTGGTGCGAGGGTGTGTCGTAGAAGGTGTGTAGTGAAGGGAGTGTGGTGGAAGGACGCCCTGTCGGAGGGTGTGTGGAGTGATAAGTAGTGTGGTGAAGTGGGTGTGGTGGGAGGGAGTGTGTTTGTAGGGCGTGTGGTTAGAGACAGCGTGGGATAAGGAGTGTGATGTAGGCAATGTGGTGGGAGGGCATGTCTTGCGAAGGTGTGCGGTGAAAGTTACTGTGGGGAGGAGTGTGTTAGAAGAAATGCGGTGAAATGTCTGTGGTTGGAGGGACTGTGGTAGGAGTTCGTGTGGTGCGAGGATGTGTGGTGTGTGGAAATGTAGGAAAAGGGGTGTGGTGAATGGAGTGTGTTGGGAACATAAAGTTGATGTGCGTGTGATGCGAGGGCAGATGGTGGGAGGGCGTGAGGGGCAATGGTGAAGGGAGGTTGGTGGGAGGGCGTGTGGTGTGTTAGTGTGTGGTGCGAGGGAATGTTGAAGAAGGAGTATAGTGAAAGGAGTGTGTTGGTAGGGTGTGAGGTGTGCGGACATGTGTTTCTTGGTTGTGTCGTGCGAATGAGGGTGGGAGAATGAGTGTGGCGAAGTGAGTGGGGTGGGAGGGTGAGTGGTAGGGGGGCGTGTGATGCGAGGGAGTGTGGTGAGTGTGCGTGTCGTGCGTGTGTGTCTGGGAGGAGGTGTGTGCTGAAGGGAGTGTGGTGGGAGGGCATCCAGTCCGAAGGTGTGTGTTGCAAGGATGTATGGGAGAGGTAGTGTGGTGAAGTTAGTGTGATGGGAGGGATTGTGGTTGCAGGGTGTGCGGTTAGAGTAAGTGTGGGATCAGGAGTATGATGTAGGCAACGTGGTGGGAGGACTTGTGTTGCGAAGGTGTGTGGTGAAAGTTAGTGTGGGTCGGAGTGTGTTAGAAGAAGTGCGGTGAAGTGTGTGTGGTCGGAGGGACTCTGGTTGGAGTCCTTGTGGTGCGAGGGTATGTGGTGTGTGGGAATATGGGTCAAGGAGTGTGGTGAATTGAGTGTGGTTGGAGGACATATGGTGGGAGGGAGTGTGGTGCGAGTAAGTGTGTTGAACAGGTGAATGGAGTGTTGTGGTAAGGCATGCGGTGTAAGGGTGTGTTGTGCGAGTGAGTGTGGTAAAAGGATATGGTAAAGAGAGTTAGTAGGCAGGGTGTGTGTGGCGAGGACATGTGGTGCGAGGGTGACTTGTCCGAGGGAGTGTAGGAAAAGGAGTGTGGTGAACTGAGAGTGGTGGGAGGGCGAGTGTGGGGAGTGCATATGTTGCGAGGAAGTGTGGTGCGAGGGAGTGTGGTGAGATGGCGTGTGGTGCGAGTGTGTGTTGGAGAAGTGTGGTGAAGGGAGTGTGGTGAGAGGGCGGCCGTTCGGAGGGTGTGTCGAGCGAGGGACTATGTGAGAAGCAGTGTGGTGAGGTGAGTGTGGTGGGAGGCAATGTGGTTGGAGTGCGTGTGGTTAGAGGAAGTGTGGAATAAGGAGTGGGATGTAGGCAATGTGGTGGGAGGGCATGTGGTGCGAAGATGTGTGGTGAAGGTTAGTGTTGGGAGGAATGTGTTTGAAGAAGTGCAGTGAAGGTTTGGTCGGAGGGACTGTGGTGGGAGTCCATGTGGCGTGAGGGTGTTTGATGTGTGGGAATGAGGGTCAAGGTGTGTGGTGAATTGAGTGTGGTGGGAGGGCATGTGGTGGGAGGGCGTGGGGTGCGAGTGAGTGTGGAGAAGGGAGAGTAGTGTGAGGGCGTGTGGTGAGAAGGAGTGTTGAGGAATGGTGAATGGAGTGTGGTGGTAGGACATGTGTTGGGAGGGTGTGTGGTGCGAGTGATTGTGGTAAAAGTATACGGTAGAGAGTGTTAGTTGTGAGGGTGTGTGGGGTGAGGACATGTGGTGCGTGGTTAACTCGTGCGGGTGAGTGTGGGAAAAGGAGTGTGGTGAACTGAGAGTGGTGGGAGGGCGAGTGGGGGGAGTGCGTGTGGTGCGAGGGAGTGTGTGAGTAGGTGGATCATGAAGGGTGTGTGGTGGGAGGGACTGTGGTGGGAGTGCGTGTGGTGTGAGGGTGTGTGTTGCGAGGGTGTGTGTGTCGTGGGAATGTGGGAGAAGGAGTGTGGTGGGAGGGCGTGTGGTGGGAGGTGTGTGGTGAAAGCAATGTTTTGGGAGGGGATGAGGTGAAAGGGCACGTGGTGCGAGGGCGTGTGGTTAGAGGAAGTGTGGAATAAGGAGTGTGATGTAGGCAATGTGGTGGGAGCCCATGTGGTGCGAAGGTGTGTGGTGAAGTTTAGTGTTGGGAGGAATGTGTTAGAATGTGTTAGAAGAAATGCTGTGAAGCTTGTGTGGGCGTCCGTGTGGCGCGAGGGTGTGTGATTTGTGGGAATGTGAGTCAAGGAGTGTGGTGAATTGAGTGTGGTGGGGGGGCAAGTGGTGGGAGTGCATGTGGTCCACGTGAGTGTGGAGAACAGAGAGTAGTGTGAGGGCGTGTGGTGTGAAGTAGTGGTGAGAAATGGTGAAGGGAGTGTGCTGGGAGGGCGTGTGGTTGGAGGGCTTGTGGAGTGGGGAGGAATGTGGGAGAACGTGCATGGTGAAGTAAATGTGCTGTGAGGTAGCGTGGTGGGAGAGCATGTGGAGCGAGGGAGTTTGTGAGGAGGAGTGTGGTGAAGGGGCTGTGGTGGGAGGATGTATGGTGTGAGGGCGCGTGGTGCGATAGGCGGGTGGTGGGAGGACGTGTGGTGCTAGGACGTGTGGTGCGAGGGAGTGTGGAGAAGAGAGAGTAGTGTGAGGGGCGCGGACGTGTGGAGCGAGTTTGAGTGGTTTGAGGGAGTGTGGGAGAAGGAGTGTGCTGCGAGGGAGTGTGGGAGAAGGAGTGTGGTGAAGGGCGTGTGCTGCCAGCTCGTGAGGTGGGAGGGCGTCTGGTGCGAGGTTGTGTGTGAGAAGGAGTTTGTTGAAGTGTTTGTGGTGGGAGGACCCGTGGTGCGAGGGAATGTGGTGGGAGGCTGTGTGGGAGTAGGAGTGTGGTGGGAGGCCTTGTGGGTAAAGGTTTTGTGGGGAGGAGTGTGGTGAAAGAAGTGTGGTGGCAGGACGTGGATTGGAGAGCACGTGTGGGAGGCTGGTGGTGGGAGGGCGAGAGAAGCAAGGACGTGTGGTGCCAGGGCGTGTGGTGCCAGGGAATGTGGGAGAAGGAATGTGGTGGGAGCCAGTGTGGTGTGAGAGAGTGTGGGGGAAGGGGTGTGGTGAAGTGAGTGTGGTGGGAGGCAGGTTGTGGGAATGCGTGTGGTGCGAGGGTGTGTGGGTGAAGGAGAGTGGAGAAGGGAGTGTGGTGGGAAGGTGTCCGGTCAGAGGATGTGTGAGGAGTATTGGAGAAGTAGTGTGGTGAAGTGAGTGTGGTGGGAGGGGTGTGGTTGGAAGACATGTGGTAGGAGGGCATGTGGTGTGAGAGAGTGTGTGTTAGTAGGGGTTCTGTGAAGGTAGTGTGGTCGGAGTGCGTGTGTTGGGAGGGCGTGTGGTGCAAAGGAATATGGTGGGTTAACGTGTGGAGAGGGAGTATGGTGGGAAGGCTTGTAGGGAAAGGTATTGTGTGGAAGTGTAAGGGAGAAGAGCGTGGTGAAAGAAGTGTGGTGGGAGTACTTGTGGTGGTTGGGCGCGTGCTGCGAGCGCGGGTGTTTGGAGGACCTGTGGTGCTTGGTCGTGTGGTGTGAGTGAATGTGGAGAATGGAGAGTTGTGTGAGGGCGTGTGGTGTGAGGGAGTGTGTGATAAGGAGTGTGGTGAAGGGAAAGTTTTGGGAGGGGATGAGGTGGAAGGGCGTGTGGTTGGAGGGCTTGTGGTGAAATAGTGAAAGGAGTGTGGTGGTTGGGCATGAGGTGGGAGAGTGTGTGGAGCGAAGGAATGTTTGACCAGGAGTGTGGTGAACGGAGTTTGGTGGGAGAGCATGTGGTGGGAGGGCGTGTGGTAGGAGGGCGTGTGGTGTGAAGGAATATGATGGGTGGAGCTGTGGTGAAAGGAGTGTGCTGGGAGGACGTGTTGTAGTTGGGTGCATGGTGGCAGGGCCGGTGTTTGGAGGATGTGTGGTGGTTGTGCGTGTGGTGCAAGTGTGTGTGAAGAAGGGAGAGTAGTGTGAGAGTGTGTGGTGTGAAGGCATGTGGTGAAATGGTGAATGGAGTGTGGTGCGTGTGCGTGTGGTGTGAGGGAGTGTGGGAAAAGGAGTGGGGTGAAGGGAGTGTTGTCAGAGTGAATGTGGTGGGATCCCGTGTGGTGCGAGGGTGTGTGGTGTGTGGGAATGTGGGTCAAGGAGAGTGGTGAATTGAGTGTTGTGGGAGGTTTTGTGGTGTGAGCGAGTGTGGTGCGAGTGAGTGTGGAGAAGGGAGAATAGTGTGAGGGCGTGTGGTGTGAAAGAGTGGGGAGAAATTGTGAATGGAGTGTGATGGTAGGGTGTGTTGTTTAAGGGTGTGTGGTACGACTGAGTGTGGTGACGTGGTGAATGGATTGTGGTGGTAGGGCGTGTGCTGTAGGGGTATGTGGTGCGAGTGTGTGTAGTAAAAGGATATGGTAAAGAGAGTTAGTTGGGATGTGGTTTGTGGTTGACTGGTGCGAGGGAGTGTGGTGAACTGAGAGTGGTGGGAGGGTGAGTTGGAGGAGTGCGTGAGGTGCGAGGGAGTGCTGTGAGATGGCGTGTTGTGCGAGGGCGTCAGTTCGGGGGGTGTCTGGAGAGAGGGAGTGTGTGAGAAGCAGTGTGGTTAAGTGAGTGTTGTGGGAGGGATTGTGGTTGGAGTGCGTGTGGTTAGAGGAATTGTGGAATATGGATTTTGATGTAGGCATCGTGGTGGGAGTGCATGTCGTGAGAAGGTGTGTGGTGAAAGTTAGTGTTTGGAGGAATGTGTTAGAAGAAGTGCGGTGTAGGGTGTGTGGTGGGAGGGACGGTGGTTGGATGTGGTGCCATGGTGTGTGGTGCATGGGAATGTGGGATAAGGCGTGTGGAGAAGGGAGTGTGGTGCGAGTGAGTGTTGTGCGAGGGAGTGTGTGAGAGGGAGTGTGGTGAGGGGAGTGTGGTGGGAGGGCGAGTTGGAGGAGTGCGTGTGGTGCGAGGGAGTGCCGTGAGATGGCGTGTTGTGCGAGGGTGTGTTGGTGGAGTGTGGTGAAGCGAGTGTGGTGGGAGGGCGTCTGTTCGGGGGGTGTCTGGAGAGAGGGAGTGTGTGAAAAGCAGTGTGGTTAAGTGAGTGTGGTGGGAGGGATTGTGGTTGGAGGGCGTGTGGTTAGAGGAATTGTGGAATATGGATTTTGATGTAGGCATCGTGGTGGGAGGGCATGTCGTGAGAAGGTGTGTGGTGAAAGTTAGTGTATGGAGTAATGTATTAGAAGAAGTGCGGTGAAGGGTGTGTGGTGGGAGGGACGGTGGTTGGAGTGCGTGTGGTGACATGGTGTGTGGTGAATGGGAATGTGGGATAAGGCGTGTGGAGAAGGTAGTGTGGTGCGAGTGAGTGTTGTGCGAGGGAGTGTGTGAGAGGGAGTGTGGTTAAGGGAGTGTGGTGGGAAGGTATGAAGTTGATGCGAGCTCATGTGATGTTCGTGTGATGCATGTGATGCGAGGGCGTGGGGAGCAATGTTGAAAGGAGGTTGGTGGGAGCGCGTATGTTATGAGGATGTGTGGTGTGAGGGTGTATAAGAAGGAGTATGGTGAAGGGGTGTGTTGGGTGGGTGTGTGGTGTGAGGACGTGTGGTTCATGGTTGTGTGGTTCGAAGGAGTGTGGGAGAATGAGTGTGTTGAGAGGGAGTGTGGTGAGTGGGCGTGCCATGCGTCGGTGTGTGGGAGAAGGTGTGTGGTGAAGGGATTGTGGTGGGAGGGCATCCGTTCTGACCGTGTGTGGAGCGAGAGTGTAGGCGTGAGGTAGTGTGGTGAGGTGAGTGTGATGGGAGGGAGTGTGGTTGGACGGCGTGTGATTAGAGTAAGTATGGGATAAGGAGTGTGTTGGAGGAAATGTGGTGGGAGGGCATGTGTTGTGAAGAAGTGCGGTGAATGCTGTGTGGTGGTAGGGTGTGTGGTGAGGGCGTGTGGTGCGAGGGTGTGTGGGAGGGGTGTGGTGAAGGGAGTATGGTGGGAGGGCGTCCGTTCGGAGGGTGTGTTCATGGTGTGATGAAGAATGATTGGTGGTTGGGAGTGTGGTTGGAGGGCGTGTGGTAACAGGAAATGTAGAAAAGGAATGTGATGTAGGCAATGTGGTGGGAGGGCATGTGGTGCGAAGGTGTATGGTGAAAGTTAGTGTGGGGTGGAATTTGTTAGAAGATGTGCGGTAAAGGGTGTGTGGTGGGAAGGAAAGTGCTTGGAGTGCGTGTGGAGCCAGGGTGAGTGATGCGTTGGAATGTGGGATAAGAAGTGTGGAGAAGGGAGGGTGGTGTGTGTGCATTTGTTGCGAGGGTGTTTGGGAGAATCACTGTGGTGAGGGGAGTGAAATGGGAGGGCGTCCTTTCTGGGTGTGTCTGGAGCGAGGGAGTGTGTGAGAATCAGTGTAGTTAAGTGAGTGTGGTGGGAGGGATTGTGGTTGGAAGGCGTGTGGTAAGAGGAAGTGTGGAATAAGGTATGTTATGTTGGCAATGTGGTGGGTGGGCATGTGGAGTGAAGGTGTATGGTGATAGTTAGTGTGGGGTGGAAATTGTTAGAAGATGTTCGGTGAAGGGTGTGTCGTGGGAGGGACTGTGGTTGGAGCGCATGTGATGCGTGTGCGTGTGCTGTGAGGGAATGTGGGAAAAGGAGTGGGGTGAAGGGAGTGTTGTCAGAGTGACTGTGGTGGGAGCCCGTGTGGTGCGAGTGAGTGTGGAGAAGGGAGAATAGTGTGAGGGCGCGTGGTGTGAAAGAGTGTGGAGAAATTGTGAATGGAGTGTGGTGGTAGGGTGTGTGGTGAAAGGGTGTGTGGTACGAATGAGTGTGGTGACGTGGTGAATGGATTGTGGTGGTAGGGCGTGTGGTGTAGGGGTGTGTGGTACGATTGAGTTTAGTAAAAGGATATGGTAAAGAGAGTTAGTTGGGAGGGTTTGTGTTGCGAGGACATGTGGTTTGAGGTTGACTGGTGCGAGGGAGTGTGGGAAAAGCAGTGTGATGAACTGAGAGTGGTGGGAGGGCGAGTTGGAGGAGTGCGTGTGGTGCGAGGGAGTGCTGTAAGATGGCGTGTTGTGCGAGGGTGTGTTGGTGGAGTGTGGTGAAGGGAGTGTGGTGGGAGGGCATCCGTTCGGGGGGTGTCTGGAGAGAGGGAGTGTCTGAGAACCAGTGTGGTTTAGTGAGTGTGGTGGGAGGGATTGTGGTTGGAGGGCGTGTGTTTAGAGGAATTGTGGAATATGTATTTTGATGTAGGCGTCGTGGCGGGAGGGCATGTCATGAGAAGGTGTGTGGTGAAAGTTAGTGTATGGAGGAATGTGTTAGAAGAAGTGTGGTGAAGGGTGTGTGGTGGGAGGGACGGTGGTTGGAGTGCGTGTGGTGCCATGGTGTGTGTTGCGTGGGAATGTTGGATAAGGCGTGTGGAGAAGGGAATGTGGTGCGAGTGAGTGTTGTACGAGGGAGTGTGTGAGAGGGAGTGTGGTGAGGGGAGTGTGGTGGGAGGGCGTGTGGTGGGATTGCCAGTGCTGCGAGGGCGTGTGGTGGGAGGAGTTGTGTGCGAGGGATTGTGTGGGAGGGAGTGTGGTTAAGGGAGTGTGGTGGGAAGGTATGAAGTTGATGCGAGCTCGTGTGATATGCGTGTGATGCGTGTGATGCAAGGGCGTGGGGAGCAATGTTGAAAGGAGGTTGGTGGGAGCGCGTATGGTGTGAGGATGTGTGGTGTGAGGGTGTATAAGAAGGAGTATGGTGAAGGGGTGTGTTGGGTGGGTGTGTGGTGTGAGGACGTGTGGTTCATGCTTGTGTGGTTCGAAGGAGTGTGGGAGAATGAGTGTGGTGAGAGGGCGTGTGGTGAGTGGGCGTGCCATGCGTCGGTGTGTGGGAGAAGGTGTGTGGTGAAGAGATTGTGGTGGGAGGGCATCCGTTCTGACGGTGTGTGGAGCGAGAGTGTATGCGTGAGGTAGTGTGGTGAGGTGAGTGTGATGGGAGGGAGTGTGGTTGGAGGGCGTGTGATTAGAGTAAGTATGGGATAAGGAGTGTGTTTGAGGCAATGTTGTGGGAGGGCATGTGTTGCGAAGGTGTGTGGTGAATGTTAGCGTGTGGAGGATTGTGTTAGAAGAAGTGCGGTGAATGCTGTGTGGTGGTAGGGACTGTGGTGAGATGGCATGTGGTGCGAGGGTGTGTGGGAGGGGTGTGGCGAAGGGAGTATGGTGGGAGGGCGTCCGTTCGGAGGGTGTGTGCATGGTGTGATGAAGAATGATTGGTGGGTGGGAGTGTGGTTGGAGGGAGTGTGGTAACAGGAAATGTAGAAAAAGGAATGTGATGTAGGCAATGTGGTGGGAGGGCATGTGGTGCGAAGGTGTATGGTGAAAGTTAGTGTGGGGTGGAATTTGTTAGAAGAAGTGCGGTGAAGTGTGTGTGGTGGGAGGGAGAGTGCTTGGAGTGCGTGTGGAGCCAGGGTGAGTGGTGCGTTGGAATGTGGAATAAGGAATGTGGAGAAGGGAGTGTGGTGCGTGTGCGTTTGGTGCGAGTGTGTTTGGGAGAATCACTGTGGTGAGGGGAGTGATATGGGAGGGCATCCTTTCGAGGGGTGACTGGAGCGAGGGAGTGTGTGAGGAGCAGTGTAGTTAAGTGTGTGTGGTGGGAGGGATTGTTGTTGAAGGGCGTGTGGTAAGAGGAAGTGTGGAATAAGGAATGTTATGTTGGCAATGTGGTGGGTGGGCATGTGGAGTGAAGGTGTATGGTGATAGTTAGTGTGGGTTGGAATTTGTTAGAAGATGTGCGGTGAAGGGTGTGTGGTGGGAGGGACTGTGGTTGGAGCGCATGTGATGCCAGCGTGTGTGGTGCGTGGGAATGTAGGATAAGGAGTGTGGAGAAGGGAGTGTGGTGCGTGTGCGTGTGGTGTGAGGAAGAGTGGGAAAAGGAGTGGGGTGATGGGACTGTTGTCAGAGTGAGTGCGGTGGGAGACCGTGTGGTGCGAGGGTGTGTAGTTTGTGGGAATGTGGGTCAAGGAGTGTGGTGAATTGAGTGTGGTGGGAGGTTTTGTGCTGGGAGGGCGTGTGGTGCGAGTGAGTGTGGAGAAGGGAGAATAGTGTGAGGGCGTGTGGTGTGAAAGAGTGAGGAGAAATTGTGAATGGATTGTGGTGGTAGGGTGTGTGGTGAAAGGGTGTGAGGTATGAGTGAGTTTAGTAAAAGGATATGGTAAAGAGAGTTAGTTGGGAGGGTTTGTGTTGCGAGGACATGTGGTTTGAGGTTGACTGGTGCGAGGGAGTGTGGGAAAAGGAGTGTGGTGAACTGAGAGTGGTGGGAGGGCGAGTTGGAGGAGAGCGTGTGGTGAAGGGAATGTGGTGGAATTGCATGTGGAGGCAGGGTGAGTGGTGCGTGGGAATGTGGGATACGGAGTGTGGAGAAGGGAGTGTGGTGCGTGTGCGTGTGGTGCAAGGGTGTTTGGGAGAATCACTGTGGTGAGGGGAGTGTGGTGGGAGGGCGAGTGGTGGGAGCGTGAGTGGTGGGAGGGCGTGTGGTGCGAGGGAGTGTGGGAGAAGGAGTGGGGTAAAGGGACTGTGGTCGGTGGGACTGTGGTGGGAGTCCGTGTGGTGGGAGGGTGTGTGGTGTGTGGGAATGTGTGTCAAGGAGTGTGGTGAATTAAGAGTGGTGGGAGGACGTGTGGTGGGCGGGCGTGTTGTGCCAGTGAGTGTGATGAAGGGAGAGTAGTGTGAGGCGTGTGGTGTGAAAGAGTGGGGAGAAATGGTGAATGGAGTGGGGTGGTAGGGTGAGTAGTGTCAGGGTGTGTGGTGCGAATGAGTGTGGTGAACTGGTGAATGGACTGTGGTAGTAGGGCGTGTGGTGTTCGGGAGTGTGGTGCGAGTGAGTGTGGTAAAAGGATATGGTAAAGAGAGTTAGTTGGGAGGGTGTGTGTGGCGAGGACATGTGGTGCGAGGTTGACTGGTGCGAGGGAGTGTGGGAAAAGGATTGTGGTGAACTGAGATTGGTGGGAGGGGAGTGGGTGGAGTGCGTGTGTTGCTAGGTAGTGGGTTTCGAGGGAGTGTTGGAGGAATGTGGTGAAGTGAGTGTGGTGGGAAGGCGTCCGTTCGGGGGGAGTGTTGAGCGAGGGAGTGTGTGAGAAGCAGTGTGGTGAGATGGCGTGTTGAGTGAGGGTGTGTTGAAGAGACTGTGGTGGGAAGGCGTCCGTTCGTGGGGAGTGTTCAGCGAGGGAGTGTGTGAGAAGCAGTGTGGTTAAGTGAGAGTGGTGGGAGGCTATGTGGTTGGAGAACGAGTTGTTAGAGAAAGTGTTGAATAACGAGTGTGATGTAGGGAATGTGGTGGGAGGGGTTGTGGTGAGAAGCTGTGAGGTGTAAGTTAGTGTTTTGAGGAACGTGTTAGAAGAAGTGCGGTGAAGGGAGTGTTGTCAGAGTGACTGTGGTGGGAGCCCGTGTGGTGCGAGGGTGTGTGGTGTGTGGGAATGTGGGTCAAGGAGTGTGGTGAATTGAGTGTGGTGGGAGGTTTTGTAGTGGGAGGGCGTGTGGTGCGAGTGAGTGTGATGAAGGGAGAGTAGTGTGAGGCGTGTGGTGTGAAGGAGTGGGGAGAAATGGTGAATGGAGTGGGGTGGTAGGGTGTGTGGTGTCAGGGTGTGTTTTGCGAATGAGTGTTGTGAACTGGTGAATGGACTGTGGTGGTAAGGCGTGTGGTGTTGTGGTGTGTGGTGCGAGTGAGTGTGGTAAAAGGATATGGTAAAGACAGTTAGTTAGGAGGGTGTGTGTGGCGAGGACATGTGGTGCGGGGTTGACTGGTGGGAGGGAGTTTGGGAAAAGGATTGTGGTCAACTGAGAGTGGTGGGAGGGCGAGTGGGTGGAGTGCGTGTGGTGCTAGGTAGTGGGTTTCGAGGGAGTGTTGGAGGAATGTGGTGAAGGGAGTGTGGTGAGAGGGCATACGTTCGGGGGGAGTGTGGAGCGAGGGAGTGTGTGAGAAGCAGTGTGGTGAGATGGCGTGTTGAGTGAGGGTTTGTTGGTGGAGTGTGGTGAAGGGAGTGTGGTCGGAAGGCGTCCGTTCGGGGGGAGTGTTGAACGAGGGAGTGTGTGAGAAGCAGTGTGGTGAGATGGCGTGTTGAGTGAGGGTGTGTTGGTGGAGTGTGGTGAAGAGAGTGTGGTGGGAAGGCGTCCCTTCGGGGGGAGTGTTGAGCGAGGGAATGTGTGAGAAGCAGTGTGGTTAAGTGAGAGTGGTGGGAGGCTATGTGGTTGGAGAACGAATGGTTAGAGAAAGTGTTGAATAACGAGTGTGATGTAGCGAATGTGGTGGGAGGGGTTGTGTGAGAAGCTGTGAGGTGTAAGTTAATGTTTTGAGGAACGTGTTAGAAGAAGTGCGGTGAAGGGTGTGTGGTGGGAGGGACGGTGGTTGGAGTGCGTGTGGTGCCATGGTGTGTCGTTTTCATCTTGAAATTTAAATGCGAATTTCTTTATCTACATTTTGTTTTCTGGTTGTATAGTATATTTTCAAAGTTCTTTAAACGTTTTACAAAGACTATTAATGAAACATGAAAGTTCATAGATGTGTAAAAATATTTAAAAATTTCTCAAAAAATCATTTTATTCTAAGTTTGTAATTTCATTTTAAGCATTTTTATTATTCTTTTAAATATTGAAATGTGAATTTACTGATTCTTGAAGGAAAGTACTTTTCCAACCTCTGACACACGTTTAACATATGCTGGTAAACTATAAACAACGTAGTTCATAAATGAAAAAGCTATGTTTAATCTTTTCCAAAAATGAATTCATTTGAATGTTTGCAGCTTCATATTAGCATTTAATTTTACTTTTTGAAATTGAAATGTAAATGCGATTTTCTTTGCCTACATTTTGTTTTCTGGTTGCAGAATACATTTTAAAACATCTTTAAATGTTTTACAAAGGCTATTAATATTTAAACATGACTTTTGATAGGTGTGAAACATTGTTTAAACATTACCCAAAACTACATTAATGTTTTCAGCTTCATGTTAGAAATTATAATATGCTTTTTAAAATTTGAAATGTGGAAGTGAATTTACTCTTCTATATTTCATTTAATTATAAGTATTTTTACAAACACTGACAAACGTTTTACATGTATGATAATATTTTAACGATGGAGTTCATAGCTGAGAAAACTATGTTTAATCTTTCCCAAAAATGCATTCATTTCAATGTTTGCAGCTTCATATTAGCACTTATTTACACTTTTTCAAATTGAAAATTAAATGCGAATTTCCTTATCTACATTTTGTTATCAGGTTGTATAGTATATTTTAAATTTCTTTAAAGGATATTAATGTGAAACATGAAAGTTCATAAAATGAAGTTTCAAACGTAGAATAAAATGTTTTTTTGAGAAATTTTTATATTATTCTTTTAAATATTGATGTGTAAATGTAAATTTACTGATGCACAATTGGGTTTCTTGAAGAAAAGTATGTTTTCAATCTCTGACAAAAGTTTTACATGTTCTGTTAAACTATAAACAAAGTAGTTCATAGATGAGAAAGCTTGTTTAATGTTTTCCTAAAATGCAGCTTCATATTAGCATTTTTTTATACTTTTTCAAGGAAAATTAAATGCGAATCTCCTTATCTATATTTTGTTTTCTTGTTGTAATGTATATTTTTAAACTGCTTTAAACGTTTTACAAAGGCTATGAATATTTAAACATGAAAGTTCATCGATGTCAAGAAATGCTTAAACATTTCTCAATAAAGCATTTTATTTTATATTTGTAATTTCATTTTAAGCATTTATAGTATCTTTTAAATATTGAAATGTAAATGAATTTACTGATCTACAAGTTGTTTTCTTAAAGAAAAGTACTTTTACAACCTCTGACAAACTTTTACATGTTCCGTTCAACTATAAACAACATAGTTCATAGATGAGAAAGCAATGTTTAATCTTTCATAAAATGCATTCAATTCAATGTTCGCACATTCATATTAGCATTTATTTATACTTTTTGAAATTTAAATTTAAATGCGAATTTCTTTGACTACATTATGTTTTCTGGTTCCATAGTATATTTTAAAACTAAACGTTTTACAAAGGCTATTAATATTTAAATATGAAAGTTCATAGATGTGAAAAAATGTTTAAACATGTCGCAAAAAAGCATTTTATTTCATGTTTCATATTGAGCACTCATATCATTCTTTTTAGAATTGAAAAGTAAATGTGAATTTACTGATCCTCAATTTGTTTTCTTGAAGAAAAGTACTTTTACAACCTCTGACAAACGTTTAACATGTGCTGTTAAACTATAAACAACGTAGTTCTTAGATGAGAAAGCTATGTTTAATCTTTTCCAAAAATTAATTAATTTCAATGTTTGCAGCTTCATATTAGCATTTATTACGTTTTGATCGAAATTTGAATGCGAATTTCTTTATCTACATTTTGTATTCTGGTTGTATAGTGTATTTTTAAACTTCTTTAAACGTTTTACAAAGGTTGTTAATATGAAACATGAAAGTTCATAGATGTGAAAAAATATTTAAAGATTTCTCAAAAAAGCATTTTATTCTATGTTTGTAATTTCATTATAAGCATTTATATTAAAATTTTAAATATTGATGTGTAAATGTAAATTTACTGATGCACAATTGGGTTTCTTGAAGAAAGGTATGTTTTCAACCTCTGACAAAAGTTTTACATGCGCTGTTAAACTATAAACAACGTAGTTCATAGATGAGAAAGCTTGTTTAATGTTTTCCTAAAATGCAGCTTCATATTAGTATTTATTTATACTTTTTCAACGAAAATTAAATGCGAATCTCGTTATCTATATTTTGTTTTCTTGTTGTAATGTATATTTTTAAACTTCTTTAAACGTTTTACAAAGGCTATGAATATTTAAACATGAAAGTTCATAGATGTGAATAAATGCTTAAACATTTCTCAAAAAATCATTGTATTTTGTGTTTGTAATTTCATTTTATGAATTTATATTATCTTTTAAATATTGAAATGTAAATGAATTTACTGATCTACAAGTTGTTTTCTTAAAGAAAAGTACTTTTACAACCTCTGACAAACTTTTACATGTTCCGTTCAACTATAAACAACATAGTTCATAGATGAGAAAGCAATGTTTAATCTTTCATAAAATGCATTCAATTCAATGTTCGCACATTCATATTAGCATTTATTTATACTTTTTGAAATTTAAATTTAAATGCGAATTTCTTTGACTACATTATGTTTTCTGGTTCCATAGTATATTTTAAAACTAAATGTTTTACAAAGGCTATTAATATTTAAATATGAAAGTTTATAGATGTGAAAAAATGTTTAAACATGTTGCAAAAAAGCATTTTATTTCATGTTTCATATTGAGCACTCATATCATTCTTTTTAGAATTGAAAAGTAAATGTGAATTTACTGATCCTCAATTTGTTTTCTTGAAGAAAAGTACTTTTACAACCTCAGACAAACGTTTAACATGTGCTGTTAAACTATAAACAACGTAGTTCTTAGATGAGAAAGCTATGTTTAATCTTTTCCAAAAATTAATTAATTTCAATGTTTGCAGCTTCATATTAGCATTTATTACGTTTTGATCGAAATTTGAATGCGAATTTCTTTATCTACATTTTGTATTCTGGTTGTATAGTATATTTTTAAACTGCTTTAAACGTCTTACAAAGGTTATTAATATTTAAACATGAAAGTTTATAGATGTGAAAAAATGCTCAAACATTTCTCAAAAAAGCATTTTATTTTGTTTGTAATTTTATTTTAAGCATTTATATTATCTTTTAAATATTGAAATGTAAATGTGAATTTACTGATCTACAATTTGTTTTCTTGAAGAAAAGCATTAATGTTTTTAGATTCAATTTGGAAATTATACGATGGTTTTTAAACTTGAAATGTAGATATGAATTTACTCTTCTCCATTTCGTTTCGTTAAAGAAAAGTATTGTTATAAACTCTGACAAACGTTTTACGTATGTTTATATATAAACGATGGTGTACATAGCTGAGAAAACTATGTTTAATCTTTTCCTAAAATGCATTCAATTCAATGTTTGCATCTACATATTAGCATTTATTACGTTTTGAACTTGAAATTTAAATGCGAATTTCTTTATCTACACTTTTTTTATGGTTGTATAGTATATTTGTAAACTTCTTTAAACGTTTTACAAAGGCTATTAATATTTAAACATGAAAGTTTATAGATGTGAAAAAATTTCAACATTTCTCAAAAAAAAATTTTACTTAATATTTGTAATTTCATTTTAAGCATATATTAATCTTTTTAAAATTAGAATGCAATTGTAAATTTATTGATCTACAATTTGGTTTCTTGAAGAAGTTCTTTTCCAACCTCTGACAAACGTTTTACATGTTCTGTTGAACTATAATCAACGTAGTTCACAGCTGAGAAAGCAATGTTTAATCGTTTCCTAAAATGTATTCATTTCAATGTTTGCAGCTTCATATTAGCGTTTATTTATACTTTTTGAAATGCAAATTTCTTTCTCTACATTTTGTTTTCTTGTTGTATAGTATATTTTTAAACATCTTTAAACGTTTTACAAAAGCTATTAATATGACAGTTCATAGGTGTGAAATATTGTTTAAACATTACCCAAAAATACATATATGTTTGCAGCTTAATTTTTGAGGGCGTGGTGAAATGGTGAGTGGAGTGCTGTGGTTGGGCGTGTGGTTTAAGGTTGTGTGTTGCGAAGGGGTGTGGGAGAAAGAGTGTGGAGAAGTGAGTGTGGTGGGAGGGTGAGTGGTGGGGGTGCGTGTGGTGTGAGGGTGTGTGGTGAGTGGGCGAGTCATGCGTGGGTGTGTGGGAGAAGGTGTGTTGGGAGGGCATCCGGTCAGAGGGGGTGTAGAGCGAGGCAGTATGGGAGAGGTAGTGTGGTGAACTGTGATGGGAGGGAGGGTGGTTGTAAGAGGTGTGGTTAGAGGAAGTGTGGGATAAGGGGTTTAATGTAGGCAATGTGGTGGGAGGGTTTGTGGGGGAAGATATTGTGAGGATGAATGTGGTAGGAGGAGTGTAGTGAAAGAATGGTGGTGGGAGGACGTGTGGTTGGAGGGCACGTGGTGGGAGGGCGGGTGTTTGGGGGACGTGTGGATCTAGGACGTGTGGTGCGATGGAATGAGGATAAGGGAGTGTATTGTGAGGGTGTGTGGAGCTAGGGAGTGTGGGATAAGGAGTGTGAGGTAAGGAGTGTGGTGAAGGGAGTGTATTGGGAGGGTATGAGGTGCAATGGCGTGTGGTGCGAGGGCGTGTGGAGCGATGGAGTGTAAGAGTAGGAGTGTGGAGAAGGGAGAGTGGTTTGTGGGCGTGTGGTGCGAGGGTGTGTGGGAGAAGGAGTGTGGTGAAGGGACTGTGCTGGGAGGGCGTGTTGTGCGAGGGCCTGTAGATGCCTGGGCTAGTGGGAGAAGCAATATGTTGAAGGGTGAGTGGTAGGAGAAAGTGTAAGAAGGATATGGTGAAGAGACTGTGTTTGGAGGGTGTGTGGTGCGAGGACATGTGGTGCGAGTTAGTGTGGGTGGAGTGTGGTGGGAGGGTGTGTGGGAGCAGGAGTGTGGCGAAGGGAGTTTGGTAGGAGGGCGTGTGGTGGAAGGGCGTATGGTGGGTGGGCGTGTGGTGGGATGCCGTGTGGTGCGACGGAAAGTGGGGAAATGTAGTGTGGCCTATGATATCAGTTGATTAAACAGCACATGTAAAACGTTTGTCAGAGGTTGTAAGAACACTAAATTCACATCTACGTTTCCAATTTAAAGAAGTATAATATAATTTCGAAAATGAAACAACAAACATTAATATAAATGGATTTTTGGGAAATCATTAAACAATGATTCTCATATGAACTGCCATGTTCAAATATTAATAGTCTTTCTAAAATGTAAAAAATTGTCAGAGGCTTGAAAAAATAATTATCTTAAAGAAAACAAAATGTCGATCAGGAAATTCACGTCCACATTTAAATTTTGAAAAGAATAATATACAGGCTAAAATGAAACTACTAACATCAAAATAACTGCTTTTTTTGCGAAATGTTTATCAATTCATTGTTTTAAATCTATGAACTTTCATGTTAAAATATTAATAAGACTTGTAAAACTTTTAAAGAATTTTAAAAATATACTTTACAACCAGAAAACAAAATGTAGATAAAGTAATTCGAATTTAAATTTCAATTTCAAAAAGTATAAATAAATGCTAAAATGAAGCTGCAAACATTGAAATAAATTCCCTTTGCCACACTCCTGGTCACAAACTCCTTCACACCACACTCTCGCCCACCACATGGACTCCCACCACACTTCTTTCACCATACTTCTTCTCCCTTACACTTCCCCACAATACATTTCCTTCACCACACACCTTCTCCCACACACCCACGCATGGCATGCCCACTCACCACACTCTCTCGCACCACACGCACTACCATCACACATCCTCCAAACACCCGACCTCCCACCATGCACCCAAACACCACACGTCCTCCCACGAGACTTCTTTCACCACAGCTCCACCCACCATTTTCCTTTGCACCACATGCACTCGTACCATCCGCCCTCCCACCACATACCCAACCACCAAACTCCGTTCGCAACACTCCTTCTCAAATACTCCCTCTCTCCACACACTGTCCTACCACACATTCTCCCACCACACTTCTTTCACCACACTTCATCTCACTTACACTTTTCCACAATACCTTTCCCTAGAAGCCGTCCCAATGCATTCCTTCTCCACACGTCAATCCACCACATTCTTTCTCACCACATGCCCTCCCACCACACACTCTTCACCACATTCCTACTCACATACTCCCTCACACCACATGCCATCCTACCACCCGCCCTCCCACCAAATTCTCTTCGCCACACTCCTCGTCACACACTCTTTTGCACCACACTCTCTCCCACCACACGATAAACCACCACACTAACTCACACCACATTTCCTTCACCACGCTCCTCTTCCCACACACCTCCCGACACTATCTTTACCGAAAAGCCCACCCACCACACGTCCTCACACCACACTCCATTCTCCACACTCCTTATCCCACATTACCACGCACCACACACCATGGCACCAGACGCACTCTAACCACATTCCCTCCTACCACACAGCCTTCACCGCACTTCTTCTAACACACTCCTCCCCACAGGAACTTTCACCACACACCTTCGCAACACATGCCCTCCCACCACATTGCCTAAATCACACTCCTCTTATCCCACACTTCCTCTAACCACAAGCCCTCCAACCATACTCCCTCCCATCACACTCACCTCACCACACTTACCTCTCCCATACACTCTCGCTCCACACACCCTCTGACCGCATGCCCTCCCACCGCACTCCCTTCACCACACACCTTCTCCCACACACCCACGCATGGCACGCCCACACACCGCACTCCCTCGCACCACATACACTCCCCCCAATCTCCCTCCCACCACTCTAAGTCCACCTCGCACAACATGTCCTCACCACACACACCCTCCCAACTAACACTCTGTACCATATACTTTTACCACAATCACTCGCACCACACACCGTCCCACCACATGTCCTACCACCACACTCCACATTTCTCACCACTCCTTCACACCACACACCCTCACACTACTCTCCCTTCTCCACACTCACTCGCACCACACGGCGTCCCACCACATGCCCTCCCACCACTCCGTCGCTCCACACACCCTCCGAACGGACGCCCTCTCACCACACACCCTTCACCACACTCCTCCAACACACCCTCGCACCACACGCCATCTCAACACACTCCCTCGCACCACAATCCCTGCAACATATGCATTCCGCCCACTCGCCCTCCCACCACTCTCAGTTCACCACACTCCTTTGCCTACACTCCCTCGCACCAGTCACCCTCGCAGCACATGTCCTCGCCACACACACCCTGCCGACTAACTCTCTTTAACATATCCTTTTACACACCCTTACACCACATGTCCTCCAACCACACTCAATTCACCACACTCCTTGACCCATATTCCCACACACCACACACCCTCGCACCACATGGACTCCCACCAGAGTCCCTCCGACAACACACCCATCACCACACTTCTTCTAACACACTCTGCCCCACACTAACTTTCACCACACACCTTCGCAACACATGCCCTCCCACCACATTGCCTACATCACACTCCTGATCCCACACTTACTCTAACTGCACGCCCTCCAAACACACTCCCTCACAGCACACTAACTTCACCACACTACCCTCTCCCATACACCCTCGCAACACACACCTTCGGACCGGATTCCCTCCCACCACACTTCCTTCAGCACACACCATCTCCCAGACACCCATGCACGACACGCCCACTCACCACACTCCCTCGCATCACACACACACCTCCACCACTCACCCTCCCACCACACTCACTTCGGCACACTCATTCTCACACAATCATTCGCACAACACAACCAAGAATCACACATCCGCACACCTCACACCCTACCAACACACACCTTTCACTATACTCCTTCTTCAACAGTCCCTCGCACCACACACTAACACACCACACGCCCTCCCATCGACCTCCCTTCACCATTGCCCCTCACGCCCTCCCACCAGATGCCCTTGCATCACACGCACATCAACCTTATAACTTCCCAACACACACCCTTCACGACACTCCTTCTCCCACATGCCCTCCCACGACTCACACTCCCACCACACGCCCTCCCACCACACTCCCCTCACCACAATAAGTCTCCAAAAAACCCTCGCACCACATGCACTCGCACCACACTCCCTTCTCAACACTCCTTATCACACATTCCCATGCACCACACACCATGGCACCACACGCACTCTAACCACAGTCCCTCCCACCACACAGCCTTCACCGCACTTCTTCTAACACACTCCTCCCCACAGGAACTTACACCACACACCTTCACAACACATGCCCTGCCAGCACATTGCCTAAATCGCACTCCTTATCCCACACTTCCTCTAACCACAAGCCCTCCAACCACACTACCTCGCATCACACACACCTCCACCACTCACCCTCCCACCACACTCACTTCGGAACACACATTCTCCCACAATCATTCACACAACACAACCAAGAACCACACGTCCGCACACCTCCCACCCTACCAACACACACCTTTCACTATACTCCTTCTTCAACATTCCCTCGCACCACACACTAACACACCACACGCCCTCCCACCAACCTCCCATCACCATTGCCCCACACGCCCTCCCACCAGATGCCCTCGCATCACACGCACATCAACCTTATAACTTCCCAACACACTCCCTTCACCACACTCCTTCTCCCACACTCTCTCCCACCACTCACACTCCCACCACACGCCCTCCCACCACACTCCCCTCACCACAATAAGTCTCCCAAAAATGCTCGCACCACATGCACTCGCACCATACTCCCTTCTCAACACTCCTTATCGCACATTCCCACACACCACACACCTTGGCACCACACGCACTCCAACCACAGTACCTCACGCCACACACCCTTCACCGCACTTCTTCTAACACACTCCTCCCCACAGGAAATTTCACCACACACCTTCACAACACATGCCCTCCCACCACATTGCCTAAATCACACTCCTTATCCCACACTTCCTCTAACCACAAGCCCTCCAACCATACTCCCTCCCATCACACTCACCTCACCACACTTACCTCTCCCATACACTCTCGCTCCACACACCCTCTGACCGGATGCCCTCCCACCACACTACCTTCACCACACACCTTCTCCCACACACCCACACATGGCACGCCCACAGACCACACTCCCTCGCACCACACGCACTCCCCCACTCGCCCTCCCACCACTCTCAGTTCACCACACTCCTTTTCCAACACTCCCTCTCACCAGTCACCCTCGCACCACATGTCCTCGCCACACACACCCTGCCTACTAACTCTCTTTACCATATCCTTTTACCACACTCACTCGCACAACACACCCTTACACCACACGCCTTACCACCACACTCATTCACCTATTCAACACACTCACTCGCACCACACTCCCTCCCACCACATGTCCTCCAACCACACTCAATTCACGACATTCCTTGACCCATATTCCCACACACCACACACCCTCACACCACAAGGACTCCCACCAGAGTCCCTCCGACCACACACACTTCACCGCACTTCTTCTAACACACTCAGCCCCACACTAACCTTCACCACACACATTCGCAACACAAGTCCTCCCACCACATTGCCTACATCACACTCCTGATCCCACACTTACTCTAACCGCACGCCCTCCAACCACACTCCCTCCAATCACACTACCTCTCCCATACATCCTCGCAACACGCACCTTCGGACCGGATGCCCTCCCACCACACTCCCTTCAGCACACACTTTCTCCCAGACACCCACGCACGACACGCCCACTCACCACACTCCCTCGCATCACACACCCCCCTACCACTCACCCTCCCACCACACTCATTCTCCCACACTCATTCGCATGACACAACCAAGAACCACATGTTCGCACACCTCACACCCTACCAACACACTCCTTTCACTATCCTCCTTCTTCAACATTCCCTCACACCACACACTAACACACCACACGCCCTCCCACCAACCTCCCTTCACCATTGCACCTCACGCCCTCCCACCAGATGCCCTCGCATCACATGCACATCAACTTTATAACTTCCCAACACACTCCCTTCACCACACCCCTTCTCCCAAACTCCTTCACACCACACAAACTCGAACCACACGTCCTCGCACCACACACACTCCCAACACACTCCCTTCACCGGTGTGAGGGAGTGTGGGAGAAGTAGTTTGGTCAAGGTAGTGTGGTGGGAGGGAGTGTGGTGCGACGGCTTTTGGGAGAAGGAGTGTGGTGAAGGGAGTGTGGTGGCAGGGCGTGTGCTGCGAGGGAGTGTGGTGCGTGGGAGTGTGGGAGAACGATGGTGGTGAAGGGAGAGTCGTAGGAGGGCATATGGTGCGAGGTAGTGTGGGGAAGAGTGTGGGAGAAGGAGTGTGGAAAAGAGAACGTGGTGTGAGGGCGTGTGGTGGGAGGGTGTGTGGTGCGAAAGAGTATGGGAGGAGTGTGGTGAAGGGTGTGTGGTGGGAGTGCGTGTGGTGCAAGGTAGTGTGGGGAGGAGTGTGGGAGAAGTCGTGAGGTGCGAGGGAGTTCGGTGGGAGAACATGTGGTGGGACGACGTGTGATGCCTGGAAGTGCGAGTGAAGGAGTGTGGTGAAGGGAATGTGTTGGGATTGCGTGTGGTGGGAGAGTTTGTGGTGGGAGAGTGGATCGTGCGAGGGAGTGTGGGAGCAGTAGTGTGGCGAAGGGAGTTTGGTGCGAAGGAGTGTGTGAGAAGTAGTGTGGTAGGAGGGTGTGTGGTGGGAAGGCTTGTGGGTAAAGGTATTGTGGGGAGGAGTGTTTGAGAAGCAGTGCAGTGAAAGAGCATTAGATGGCAGGGCGTGTGGTGCGATGAAATGTGGTGTAAGTTAGTGTTGGGAGGAGTGAGGGAGAATGAGTGTGGTGAAGTGAGTATGTTGGCAGGGCGTGTGGTGCGATGAACAGTGGGAGAGGGAGTGGGATGGTAGGGAGTGTGGTGGAAGGGCATGTGGTGCGAGGGCGTTTAGTGCGAAGGGGTTTGGTGGGAGGGCGTGTGGAGAAATGGTGAAGGGAGTTTGTTGGGAGGATGTGTCATGCGAGGACGTGTGTTGCGGGTGCCAGTGAGTGTGGGAGAAGGAGAGTGGTGAAGGGAGTGTTGTGGGAGGGCTTCTGGGGAAAGGTAGTGTGGGGAGGAGTGTTGGCGAAGTAGCATGTTGAAGGAAATGTGCTGTGAGGGCGTGTGGTTGGGAGAGCATGTCGTGGGAGATTGTGTAGTGTCAGTGAGTGTGTGAGCAGGTGTGTGACAAAGGCAGTTTGGAGGGAGGGCGTGTGGTATGAAGGAATGTGGTGGGTGGACGTGTGGGAGAAGAAGTGTGGTTGGAGTGTGTGTGGTGGGAGGGTTTGTGGGGAAAGGTATTGTGGGGATGAGTGTGGGAGAAGGATTGTGGTGAAAGAAGTGTAGTTGGAGGACGTGTGCTGGGAGAGCATGTGGTGGGAGGGCGGGTGGTGCGAGGGAGTGTGAGAAAAGGTGGAGAAGGGAGAGTGGTTTGAGGACCTGTGTTCCGATGGAGTGTGGGAGAAGGAGTGTGGTGGGAGGGCTTGTGGGGACAGGTATTGTGGGGAGTAGTGTGGGAGTTGGTATTTGGAGAAAGATGTGTGGTGGGAGAGCGCATGGTGGAAGGGTTTGTGGTGGTAGGGGATGTGGTTGAAGTGCGTGTGGTGCGAGGGCGTGTGGTAGGCGTGCGTTGGGAGAAATTGTGAAGGGAGGTTGGTGGGAGGATATGTGGTGCAAGGGAGTGTTGGACAAGGAGTGAGGTGAAGTGTGTGTGGTGGGAGGGCATGTAGTGGGAGGGTTTGTGTGAAAGGCAGTGCGGGGAGTAGTGTGGGAGAAGGAGTGTGGTGAATGAAATGTGGTGTGAGGGCATGTGGAGGGAGAGCGTGTGGTGGGAGAATGTGTTTTGCGATTGAGTGTGAGAGGAGGAATGTGGTAAAGGAAGTGTGGTAGGAGGGCATATTGTGGGAGAGTATTTGGTGGGAGGGCGTGTCGTGGAATGGCGTATGTTGTGAGAGTGTGTGTGGTAGATCGGCGTATGGTTTGAGGGAGTGTGTGAGAAGTAGTGTGGTGAAGTGAGTGGGTTGGGAGCACAGGTGGTAGGAGGGCGTGTGGTGAAAGGTAGTGTGGGAGAAGGAGTGTGTTTGGAGGGACTGTGATGGGAGTGCGTGTGGTGCGAGGGTGTATGGTGTGTGGGAATGTGGGTCAAGGAGTGTGGTGAATTGAGTGTGGTTGGAGGACATGTGGTGGGAGAGTCTATGGTGCGAGTGAGTGTGGTGCGAGTGAGTGAGGAGAAGGGAGAGCAGTGTGAGGGCGTGTGGTGTGAAGGAGTGGGGAGAAATGGTGAATGCAGAGTGGTGGTAGGGTGTGTCGTGTAAGGATGTGTGGTGCGAGTGAGTGTAGTTAAAGGATATGGTAGAGAGAGTTAGTTGGGAGGGTGTGTGCGGCGAGGACATGTGGTGTGAGCTTGACTGGTGTGAGGGAGTGTGGGAAAAGGAGTGTGGTGAACTGAGAATGGTGGGAGGGTGATTAGGGGGAGTGCGTGTGATGCGAGGGATTGTGGCGCAAGGGAGTGTGGTGAGATGGCGTGTGGTGCGAGGGTGTTTTGGAGGAGTGTGGTTAAGGGAGTGCGGTGGGAGGGCGTCTGTTCGGAGGGTGTGTGGAGCGAGGGAGTATGTGAGAAGTAGTGTGGTGAAGTGAGGTATGAGCTTGATGTGCGTGTGATGCGAGGGCATCTGGTGGGAGGGCGTGGGGTGCAATGTTGAACGGAATTGGTGGGAGGGCATGTGTTGTGAGGATGTGTGGTGCGAGGGAGTGTTGAAGAAGGAGTATGGTGAAGGGAGTGTGTTGGGAGGGTGTGTGGTGTGATGGCGTGTGGTTAGTGGCTGTGTGGTACGAAGGAGTGTGGGAGAATGAGTGTGGTGGGAGGGTGAGTGGTGGGGGTGCATGTGGTGCGAGGGAGTGTGGTGAGTGGGCGTGCTGTGCGTGTGTGTGTAGGAGAAGGTGTGTGGTGAAGGGAGTGCTGTGGGAGGGCATCCGGTCAGAGGGTGTGCGGAGCGAGAGTGCATGGGAAGGGTAGTGTGGTGAGGTGAGTTTGATGGGAGGGAGTGCGGATGGAGGGCATGTGGTTAGAGGAACTGTGGGATAAGGAGTGTGATTTAGGCAATGTGGTGGGAGGGCATGTGTTGCGAAGGTGTGTGGTGAAAGTTAGTGTGGGGAGGAGTGTGTTAGAAGAAGTGTGGTGAAGGCTGTGTGGTGGGAGGGACTGTGGTTGCAGTACATGTGGTGCCATGGTGTGTGGTGCGTGGGAATGTGGGATAAGGAGTGTGGAAAAGGGAGTGTGGTGGGAGGACGTGTGGTGGGACGGCTTTTGGGTAAAGGTAGTGTGGGGAGGAGTATGGGAGAAGTAGCGTGGTGAAGGAAATGTCGTTTGAGTTTGTGTGGTGGTTTAGCGTGTGGCCGGAGTGTGTGTGGTGCAAAGGAGTGTGTGACCAGGAGTGTAGCGAAGGGAATTTGGTGGGAGGGTGGTTGGTAGTAGGGCATGTGGTGTGAGGGTGTATGTGAATAGGAATGTGGTGAATGGTGTGTGGTGGGAGTGCGTGTGGTGTGAGGGCATGTGGTACGTAGGAATGTGATGGGTTGACATGTGGAGAAGGAGTGTGGTGGGAGGGCTTGTAGGAAAGGTATTGTGGGGAAGTGTGAGGGTGAAGAAGTGTGGTGAACGAAATGTGGTGGGAGTACATGTGTTGGGAGAGTGTGTGGAGCGAAGGAGTGTTTGACCAGGAGTGTGGCGAACGGATTTTGGTGAGAGGGCATGTGGTGGGAGGGCGTGTGGTGTGTAGGAATGTGGTGGGTTGACACGTGAAGAAGGAGTGTGGTGAGAGGGCTTGTAGGGAATGGTATTGTGGGGAAGTGTAAGGGTGAAGAAGTGAGGTGAAAGAAGTGTGGTGGGAGTACATGAGGTGGGAGAGTGTGTGGGGCGAAGGAGTGTTTGACCAGGAGTATGACGAATGGAGTTTAGTGGGAGGCCATGTGGTGGGAGGGCTTGTGGTGCGAAGGAATATGGTGGGTAGAGCTGTGGTGAAAGAAGTGTGGTTGGAGGACGTGTGTTGTTTGGGTGCATGGTGGGAGGGCGGGTGTTTGGAGGATGTGTGGTGGTAGTGCGTGTGGTGCGAGTGAGTGTTGAGAAGGGAGAGTAGTGTGAGGTGGTGTGGTGAAATGTTGTTTGGTGCTAGTGAGTGTGGTGAACTGGTAAATGGAGTGTGGTGGTAGGGCGAGTCACCAAGGGTGTTTGGTGCGAGTGAGTGTGGAAGAGAATATGGAGGGTGTGTGTGGCGAGGACATGTTGTGCGAGGTTGACTGGTGCAGGGGAGCATGGGAAGAGCGTGTGGTGCGAGGGAGTTTGGGAGAAGGAGTGTAGTGAAGGTTGTGTGGTGGGAGGGCGTGTGGTGCGAGTGTGCGTGGTGCAAGTGAGTGTGGGATAAGTATATGGAGAAGGGATTATGCTTGGAGGGTGTGTGGGGTGAGGACTCATGGTGCAAGGTTGTGTGGTCCAAGGGAGTGTGGAAGAATGAATGTGGTATGAGGGTGTGTGGGAGAAGGGGTGTGGTGAAGTGAGTGTGCTGGGAGGGCGTGTGGTTGGAGGGCTTGTGGAGTGGGGAGGAATGTGGGAGAATGTGCATGGTGAAGGAAATGTGCTGTGAGGTAGCGTGGTGGGAGAACGTGTGGAGCGAGGGAGTTTGTTAGGAGGAGTGTGGTGAAGGGTCTGTGGTGGGAGGATGTATGGTGTGAGGGCGCGTGGTGCGATGGGCGTGTGGTGGGAGGACGTGTGGTGCGAGGGAGTGTGGAGAAGGCAGAGTAGTGTGAGGGCGTGTGGTGCGAGGGAGTGTGGGATAAGGAGTGTGGTGAAGTGAGTGTGGGGAGGGGATGAGTTGGAAGGGCGTGAGGCACGAGGGCGTGTGGTGGGGGTGTGTGGAGAAATGATGGGAGGTCGTGTGGTGCGAGGGTGTTTGGTGCGAATGTTTGTGGGACAAGGATATGTTGAAGGGATTTTTTGGGACGTGTGGAGCGAGTTTGAGTTGTTTGAGGGAGTGTGGGAGAAGGAGTGTGCTGCGAGGGAGTGTGGGAGAAGGAGTGTGGTGAAGGGCGTGTGCTGCCAGCTCGTGAGGTGGGAGGGCGTCTGGTGCGAGGTTGTGTGTGAGAAGGAATTTGTTGATGTGTTTGTGGTGGGAGGACCCGTGGTGCGAGGGAATGTGGTGGGAGGCTGTGTGGGAGTAGGAGTGTGGTGGGAGGCCTTGTGGGTAAAGGTTTTGTGGGGAGGAGTGTGGGAGAATGTGTGTGGTGAAAGAAGTGTGGTGGCAGGACGTGGATTGGAGAGCACGTGGTGGGAGGGTGGTGGTGGGAGGGCGAGAGAAGGAAGGACGTGTGGTGCCAGGGCGTGTGGTGCCAGGGCGTGTGGGAGAAGAAAGTGGTGGGAGCCAGTGCGGTGCGAGGGAGTGTGGGGGAAGGAGTGTGGTGAAGTGAGTGTGGTGGGAGGCAGGTTGTGGGAATGCGTGTGGTGCGAGGCCATGTGGGTGAAGGAGTGTGGAGAAGGGAGTGTGGTGGGAAGGAGTCCGGTCAGAGGATGTGTGGAACAAGGGAGTATTGGAGAAGTAGTGTGGTGAAGTGAGTGTGGTGGGAGGGGTGTGGTTGGAGGGCGTGTGGTAGGAGGGCATGTGGTGTGAGGGAGTGTGTTAGTAGGAGTGCTGTGAAGGGTGTGTGGTTGGAGTGCGTGTGTTGGGAGGGCGTGTGGTGCGAAGGAATATGGTGGGTAGAGCTGTGGTGAAAGAAGTGTGGTTGGAGGACGTGTGTTGTTTGGGTGCATGGTGGGAGGGCGGGTGTTTGGAGGATGTGTGGTGGTAGTGCGTGTGGTGCGAGTGAGTGTTGAGAAGGGAGAGTAGTGTGAGGTGGTGTGGTGAAATGTTGTTTGGTGCTAGTGAGTGTGGTGAACTGGTAAATGGAGTGTGGTGGTAGGGCGAGTCACCAAGGGTGTTTGGTGCGAGTGAGTGTGGAAGAGAATATGGAGGGTGTGTGTGGCGAGGACATGTTGTGCGAGGTTGACTGGTGCAGGGGAGCATGGGAAGAGCGTGTGGTGCGAGGAGTTTGGGAGAAGGAGTGTAGTGAAGGTTGTGTGGTGGGAGGGCGTGTGGTGCGAGTGTGCGTGGTGCAAGTGAGTGTGGGAGAAGTATATGGAGAAGGGATTATGCTTGGAGGGTGTGTGGGGTGAGGACTCATGGTGCAAGGTTGTGTGGTCCAAGGGAGTGTGGAAGAATGAATGTGGTATGAGGGTGTGTGGGAGAAGGGGTGTGGTGAAGTGAGTGTGCTGGGAGGGCGTGTGGTTGGAGGGCTTGTGGAGTGGGGAGGAATGTGGGAGAATGTGCATGGTGAAGGAAATGTGCTGTGAGGTAGCGTGGTGGGAGAACGTGTGGAGCGAGGGAGTTTGTTAGGAGGAGTGTGGTGAAGGGTCTGTGGTGGGAGGATGTATGGTGTGAGGGCGCGTGGTGCGATGGGCGTGTGGTGGGAGGACGTGTGGTGCTAGGACGTGTGGTGCGAGGGAGTGTGGAGAAGGCAGAGTAGTGTGAGGGCGTGTGGTGCGAGGGAGTGTGGGATAAGGAGTGTGGTGAAGTGAGTGTGGGGAGGGGATGAGTTGGAAGGGCGTGAGGCACGAGGGCGTGTGGTGGGGGTGTGTGGAGAAATGATGGGAGGTCGTGTGGTGCGAGGGTGTTTGGTGCGAATGTTTGTGGGACAAGGATATGTTGAAGGGATTTTTTGGGACGTGTGGAGCGAGTTTGAGTTGTTTGAGGGAGTGTGGGAGAAGGAGTGTGCTGCGAGGGAGTGTGGGAGAAGGAGTGTGGTGAAGGGCGTGTGCTGCCAGCTCGTGAGGTGGGAGGGCGTCTGGTGCGAGGTTGTGTGTGAGAAGGAATTTGTTGATGTGTTTGTGGTGGGAGGACCCGTGGTGCGAGGGAATGTGGTGGGAGGCTGTGTGGGAGTAGGAGTGTGGTGGGAGGCCTTGTGGGTAAAGGTTTTGTGGGGAGGAGTGTGGGAGAATGTGTGTGGTGAAAGAAGTGTGGTGGCAGGACGTGGATTGGAGAGCACGTGGTGGGAGGGTGGTGGTGGGAGGGCGAGAGAAGGAAGGACGTGTGGTGCCAGGGCGTGTGGGAGAAGAAAGTGGTGGGAGCCAGTGCGGTGCGAGGGAGTGTGGGGGAAGGAGTGTGGTGAAGTGAGTGTGGTGGGAGGCAGGTTGTGGGAATGCGTGTGGTGCGAGGCCATGTGGGTGAAGGAGTGTGGAGAAGGGAGTGTGGTGGGAAGGTGTCCGGTCAGAGGATGTGTGGAACAAGGGAGTATTGGAGAAGTAGTGTGGTGAAGTGAGTGTGGTGGGAGGGGTGTGGTTGGAGGGCGTGTGGTAGGAGGGCATGTGGTGTGAGGGAGTGTGTTAGTAGGAGTGCTGTGAAGGGTGTGTGGTTGGAGTGCGTGTGTTGGGAGGGCGTGTGGTGCGAAGGAATATGGTGGGTTAACGTGTGGAGAGGGAGTATGGTGGGAAGGCTTGTAGGGAGAGGTATTGTGTGGAAGTGTAAGGGAGAAGAGTGTGGTGAAAGAAGTGTGGTGGGAGTACTTGTGGTGGTTGGGCGTGTGCTGCGAGCGCGGGTGTTTGGAGGACCTGTGGTGCTTGGTCGTGTGTTGCGAGTGAATGTGGAGAATGGAGAGTTGTGTGAGGGCGTGTTGTGTGAGGGAGTGTGTGATAAGGAGTGTGGTGAAGGGAGTGTTTTGGGAGGGGATGAGGTGGAAGGGCGTGTGGTGGGAGGGCTTGTGGTGAAATAGTGAATGGAGTGTGGTGGTTGGGCATGAGGTGGGAGAGTGTGTGGAGCGAAGGAGTGTTAGACCAGGAGTGTGGTGAACGGAGTTTGGTGGGAGAGCATGTGGTGGGAGGGCGTGTGGTATGAGGGCGTGTGGTGCAAATGAATATGATGGGTGGAGCTGTGGTGAAAGGAGTGTGGTGGGAGGACGTGTGGTAGTTGGGTGCATGGTGGGAGGGCCGGTGTTTGGAGGATGTGTGGTGGTTGTGCGTGTGGTGCGAGTGAGTGTGGAGAAGGGAGAGTAGTGTGAGAGCATGTGGTGTGAAGGCATGTGGTGAAATGGTGAATGGAGTGTGGTGGCAAGGTGTGTGGTGTAAGGGTGTGTGGTGCGAGTGAGTGTGTTCAAAGAATATGGTAAAGAGAGTTAGTTGGGAGGGAGTATGTGGTCAGGACATGTGGTGCGAGGTTGACAGGTGCGAGGGAGTTTGGGAAAAGGGGTGTGGTGAACTAAGAGGAGTGGGGGGAGTTCGTGTGGTGCGAGGGAGAGTGGTGAAGGGAGTGTGGTGAGAGGGCTTCCGTTAGGAGGGTGTGTGCAGCGAGGGAGTATGTGAGAAGTGGTATGGTGAAGTACTTTATGTGGGTGGGAGTGTGTTTGGAGGGCGTGTGGTAAGAGGAAGTGTGGAATAAGGAATGTGATGTTGGCAATGTGGTGGGAGGGCATGTGGAGCGAAGGTGTATGGTGAAAGTTAGTGTGGGGTGATAGGGCGTGTGGTGTAGGGGTGTGTGGCGAAGTGACTTTAGTAAAAGGATATGGTAAAGAGAGTTAGTTGGGAGGGTTTGTGTTGCGAGGACATGTGGTTTGAGGTTGACTGGTGCGAGGGAGTGTGGGAAAAGGAGTGTGGTGAACTGAGAATGGTGGGAGGGCGAGTTGGAGGAGTGCGTGTGGTGCTAGGGAGTGTGGTGCGAGGGAGTGCTGTGAGATGGCGTGTTGTGCGAGGGTGTGTTGGTGGAGTGTGGTGAATGGAGTGTGGTGGGAGGGATGGTGGCTGGAGTGCGTGTGGTACCATGGTGTGTGGTGCGTGGGAATGTGGGATAAGGCGAGTGGAGAAGGTAGTGTGGTGCGAGTGTGTGTTGTGCGAGGGAGTATGTGAGAGGGAGTGTCGTGAGGGGAGTGTTGTGGGAGGGAGTGTGGTGGGAGTGCGAGTGCTGCGAGGGTGTGTGGTGGGAGGAGTTGTGTGCGAGGGAGTGTGTGGGAGGGTGTGTGGTGGGAAGGTATGAAGTTGATGCAAGCTCGTGTGATGTGCGTGTGATGCGATTGATGCGAGGGCGTGGGGAGCAATGTTGAAAGGAGCTTGGTGGGAGCGCATATGGTGTGAGCATGTGTGGTGTGAGGGTGTATAAGAAGGAGTATGGTGAAGGTGGTGTGTTGGGTGGGTGTGTGGTGTGAGGACGTGTGGTTCATGGTTGTGTGGTTCGAAGGAGTGTGGGAGAATGAGTGTGGTGAGAGGGAGTGTGGTGAGTGGGCGTGCCATGCGTTGGTGTGTGGGAGAAGGTGTGTGGCGAAGGGATTGTGGTGGGAGGGCATCCGTTCAGACGGTGTGTGGAGCGAGCGTGAGGTAGTGTGGTGAGGTGAGTGTGATGGGAGGAAGTGTGATTGGAGGGCGTGTGATTAGAGTAAGTATGGGATAAGGAGTGTGTTTGAGGCAATGTGGTGGGAGGGCATGTGTTGCAAAGGTGTGTGGTGAATGTTAGCATGGGGAGGAGTGTGTTAGAAGAAGTGCGGTGAATGCTGTGTGGTGGTAGGGACTGTGGTGTGATGGCGTGTGGTAAGAACGTGTGTGGGAGGGGTGTGGTGAAGAATGATTGGTGGGTGGGAGTGTGGTTGGAGGGCGTGTGGTAACAGGAAATGTAGAATAAGGAATGTGATGTAGGCAATGTGGTGGGAGGGCATGTGGTGCGAAGGTGTATGGTGAAAGTTAGTGTGGGGTGGAATTTGTTAGAAGAAGTGCGGTGAAGTGTGTGTGGTGGGAGGGAGAGTGCTTGGAGTGTGTGTGGAGCCAGGGTGAGTGGTGCGTTGGAATGTGGAATAAGGAATGTGGAGAAGGGAGTGTGGTGCGTGTGCGTTTGGTGCGAGGGTGTTTGGGAGAATCACTGTGGTGAGGGGACTGAGATGGGAGGGCGTCCTTTCGGGGGGTATCTGGAGCGAGGGAGTGTGTGAGAAGCAGTGTAGTTAAGTGAGTGTGGTGGGAGGGATTGTGGTTGGAGGGCGTGTGGTAAGAGGAAGTGTGGAATAAGGTATGTTATGTTGGCAATGTGGTGGGTGGGCATGTGGAGTGAAGGTGTATGGTGAAAGTTAGTGTGGGGTGGAATTTGTTAGAAGATGTGCGGTGAAGGGTGTGTGGTGGGAGGGACTGTGGTTGGAGCGCATGTGATGCCAGCATGTGTGGTGCGTGGGAATGTGGGATAAGGAGTGTGGTGAAGGGAGTGTGGTGCGTGTGCGTGTGGTGCGAGGGAGTGTGGGAAAAGGAGTGGGGTGAAGGGAGTGTTGTCAGAGTGACTGTGGTGGGAGCTCGTGTGGTGCGAGGGTGTGTCGTGTGTGGGAATGTGGGTCAAGGAGTGTGGTGAATTGAGTGTGGTGGGAAGTTTTGTGGTGGGAGGGCGTGTGGTGCGAGTGAGTGTGGAGAAGGTAGAATAGTGTGAGGGCGTGTGGTGTGAAAGAGTGGGGAGAAATTGTGAATGGAGTGTGGTGGTAGGGTGTGTGGTGGACGGGTATGTGGTACGAATGAGTGTGTTGACGTGGTCAATGGATTGTGGTGGTAGGGCATGTGGTGTAGGGGTGTGTGGTGCGAGTGAGTTTAGTAAAAGGATATGGTAAAGAGAGATAGTTGGGAGGGTTTGTGTTGCGAGGACATGTGGTTTGAGGTTGACTGGTACGAGGGAGTTTGGGAAAAGGAGTGTGGTGAACTGAGAGTGGTGGGAGGGCGAGTTGGAGGAGAGCGTGTGGTGAAGGGAGTGTGGTTGGAGGGCGTCCGTTCGGGGGGTGTCTGGAGCGATGGAGTGTGTGAGAAGCAGTGTGGTTAAGTGAGTGTTGTGGGAGGGATTGTGGTTGGAGGGCGTGTGGTTTGATGAATTGTGGAATAAGGATTTTGACGTAGGTATCGTGGTGGTAGGGCATGTCTTGAGAAGGTGTGTGGTGAAAGTTAGTGTTTGGAGGAATGTGTTAGAAGAAGTGCGGTGAAGGGTGTGTGGTGGGAGGGACGGTGGTTGGAGTGGGTGTGGTGCCATGGTGTGTGGTGCGTGGGAATGTGGGATAAGGAGTGTGGAGAAGGGAGTGTGGTGCTAGTGAGTGTTGTGCGAGGGTGTTTGATGGAATGTGTGGTGAGGGGAGTGTGGTGGGAGGTCCTGTGGTGGGAGTTGCAGCGCTGCAAGGGCGTGTGGTGGGAGAAGGTGTGTGCGAGGGAGTGTGTGAGAGGGAGTGTGGTGAAGGGAGTGTGGTGGGAAGGTATGAAGTTGATGCGAGCTCCTGTGATGTGCGTGTGATGCGTGTGATGCGAGGGCGTGTGGAGCAATATTGAAAGGAGGTTGGTGGGAGCGCGTATGGTGTGAGGATGTGTGGTGTGAGGGTGTATATGAAGGTGTGTGGTGAAGGGGGTGTGTTGGGAGTGTGTGTGGTGTGAGGACGTGTAGTTCATGGTTGTGTGGTTCGAAGGAGTGTGGGAGAATGAGTGTGGTGAAGGGATTTTGGTGGGACGGCGTCCGTTCAGACGGTGTGTGGAGCGAGAGTGTATGCGTGAGGTAGTGTGGTGAGGTGAGTGTGATGGGAGGGAGTTATGGACGGCGTGTGATTAGTGTAAATTTGGGATAAGTAGTGTGAGTGAGGCAATGTGGTTGGAGGTCATGTGTTGCCAAGGTATGTGGTGAATGTTAGCGTGGGGAGGAGTGTGTTAGAAGTGCGGTGAAGGGTGTGTGGTGGAAGGGACTGTGGTTGGAGTGCGTGTGGAGCCAGGGTGAGTGGTGCATTGGAATGTGGGATAAGGAGTGTGGAGAAGGGAGTGTGGTGCGTGTGCGTGTGGTAAAAGGATATGGTAAAGAGAGTTCGTTGGGAGGGTGTGTGTGGCGAGGACATGTGGTGCGAGGTTGACTGGTGTGAGGGAGTGTGGGAATAGGATTGTGGTGAACTGAGAGTGGTGGGAGGGCAAGTGGGTGGAGTGCGTGTGGTGCTAGGTAGTGGGTTTCGAGGGAGTGTTGGAGGAATGTGGTGATGGGAGTGTGGTGGGAAGGCGTCCGTTCGGGGGGAGTGTTGAGCGAGGGAGTGTGTGAGAAGCAGTGTGGTGAGATGGCGTTTTAAGTGAGGGTGTGTTGGTGGAGTGTGGTGAAGAGAGTGAGGTGGGAAGGCGTCCGTTCGGGGAGAGTGTTGAGCGAGGGAGTGTGTGAGAAGCAGTGTGGTTAACTGAGAGTGGTGGGAGGCTATGTGTTTGGAGAACGTATGGTTAGAGAAAGTGTTGAATAACGAGTGTGATGTAGGGAATGTGGTGGGAGGGGTTGTGGTGAGAAGCTGTGAGGTGTAAGTTAGTCTTTTGAGGAACGTGTTAGAAGAAGTGCGGTGAAGGGTGTGTGGTGGGAGGGACGGTGGTTGGAGTGTGTGTTGTGCCATGGTCTGTGGTTTTCATTTTGAAATTTAAATGCGAATTTCTTTATCTACATTTTGTTTTCTGGTTGTATAGAATATTTTCAAAGTTCTTTAAACGTTTTACAAAGACTATTAACATGAAACATGAAAGTTCATAGATGTCAAGAAATGCTTAAACATTTCTCAAAAAAAAGCATTTTATTCTATATTTGTAATTTCATTTTAAGTATTTATATTATTCATTTAAATATTGAAATGTAAATGTGAATTTACTGATCTACATTTGGTTTCTTGAAGAAAAGTACTTTTACAACCTCTGACAAACTTTTACATGTTCTGTTCAACTTTAAACAACGTAGTTCATAGATGAGAAAGCAATGTTTAATCTTTCATAAAATGCATTCAATTCAATGTTCGCACCTTCATATTAGCATTTATTTATACTTTTTGAAATTTAAATTTAAATGCAAATTTTTTTGCCTACATTTCATTTTCTGGTTCCATAGTATATTTTAAAACTTCTTTAAACATTTTACAAAGGCTATTAATATTTAAACATGACTATTGATAGGAGTGAATCATTGTTTAAACATTACCCAAAAATACATATATATATTATTGTTCACAGCTTCATGTTAGAAATTATAATATGCTTTTCAAAATTGGAAATGTAGATGTGAATTTACTGTTCAACATTTTATTTCTTTTAGAAAAGTTCTTTTCAAACCTCTGGCAAAGAGTTTTAAATGTGCTGTTTAAATATAAACAACGTAGTTCATAGGTGACAAAACTGGGTTTAACCATTTCTCAAAGAAACATTCTTTCAATGTTTGCAATAAATAAATATTTATTCTTCATGACATTGAAATTTAAAAGCCAATTTTCTTATCTACATTTTGTTTTCTGGTTGTAAAGATAATGTTTTTAACTTTTATAAAAGTTTTACATCTGTTATTAATATTTAAAGATGAACATTCATAGATGTGATACAATGTTTAAACATTTCTGAAAAAAGCATTTATGTTTATGTTTGTAATTTCATTTCAAGCATTTATATTATTCCTTTCAAAATTTAAATGTAGACGTGAATTTCCTGATCTACATTGGGGATTCCTGTAGGAAAGTACTCTTTCAACCTCTCACAAACGTTTTACATGTGCGGTTAAACTCTAAATAACGTAGTTCATCGCTGAGAAAACTATGTTTAATCTTTTCCTAAAAAGCATTTATTTCAATGATTGCAGCTGCATATTAGCATTTATTAACACATTTTGAAATTGAAATTAAAATGCGAACTTCTTTTCTGGTTGTACGTATATTTTAAAAATTCTTTAAACATTTTACATATGCTATTAATATTTAAACATGAAAGTTCATTGGTGAAATAATTTTAATATTTTTCTCAAATATACATCCGCAATAATGTTTTTAGCTTTATTTTGTAAATTATACTATGGTTTTTAAAATTTGAAATGTAGATGTGAATTTACTCTTCTACGTTTCATTTAATTATAAGTATTTTTACAAACTCTGACAAACGTTTTACAAGCATGTTTATATTTTAACGATGGAGTTCATAGCTGAGAAAACTATGTTTAATCTTTCCCAAAAATGCATTCATATCAATGTTTGCAGCTTCATATTAGCATTTATTTATACTTTTTGAAATTGAAATTTAAATGCGAATTTCTTTATCTACATTTTGTTTTCTGGTTGTATAGTATATTTTTAAACTTCTTTTAACGTTTTACAAAGTTATTAATATTTAAACATGAAAGTTCATAGTTGTGAAAAAATTCTCAAATAAGCAATTTTTTGTAATTTAAAGCATTTATATTATTCTTTTAAATTTTGAAATGTAAATGCGACTTTATTGATCTATAATTGGGCTTCTTGAAGAAAAGTATTTTTCCAAGCTCTGACACATGTTTGACATGTGCTGTTAAACTATAAACGACGTAGTTCTTAGCAGAGAAAGATTGTTTAATCTTTTCCTAAAATGCAGCTTCATATTAGCATTATATTTTACATTTTGAAATTGAAATTTAAATGCGAATTTCTTTGACTACACTTCGTTTTCTGGTTGCATAGTATATTTTTAAACTGCTTTAAACGTTTTACAAAGGCTATGAATATTAAACATGAAAGTTCATAGATGTGAAGAAATGCTTAAACATTTCTCAAAAAAGCATTTTATTTTATGTTTGTAATTTCATTTTAAGCATTTATATTATCTTTTAAATATTGAAATGTTAATGTGAATTTACTGAGCTACAATTTGTTTTCTTGAAGAAAAGTACATTTACAAGCTCTGACAAACGTTTAACATGTGCTGTTAAACTATAAACAACGTAATTCATAGATGAGAAAGCTATGTTTAATCTTTCCCAAAAGTGCATTCATTTCAATGTTTGCAGCTTCATATTAGCATTTATTTATACTTTTTGAAATTGAAATTTAAATGCGAATTTCTTTATCTACATTTTGTTTTCTGGTTGTATAGTATATTTTTAAACTTCTTTTAACGTTTTACAAAGGTTATTAATATTTAAACATGAAAGTTCATAGTTGTGAAAAAATTCTCAAATAAGCAATTTTTTGTAATTTAAAGCATTTATATTATTCTTTTAAATTTGGATATGTAAATGCGACTTTATTGATCTATAATTGGGCTTCTTGAAGAAAAGTATTTTTCCAAGCTCTGACACATGTTTGACATGTGCTGTTAAACTATAAATAACGTAGTTCTAGCTGAGAAAGCTATATTTAATCTTTTCCTAAAATGCAGCTTCATATTAGCATTATATTTTACTTTTTGAAATTGAAATTTAAATCCAAATTTCTTTGCCTACACTTCGTTTTCTGGTTGCATAGTATATTTTTAAACTGCTTTAAACGTTTTACAAAGGCTATGAATATTTAAACATGAAAGTTCATAGATGTGAAACAATATTTAAATATTTCTGAAAAATACATTTGCGTTAATGTTTTTAGATTCAGTTTGGAAATTATACGATGGTTTTTAAACTTGAAATGTAGATATGAATTTACTCTTCTACATTTCGTTTCGTTAAAGAAAAGTATTGTTATAAACTCTGACAAACGTTTTACGCATGTTTATATATAAACGATGGTGTACATAGCTGAGAAAACTATGTTTAATCTTTTCCTAAAATGCATTCAATTCAATGTTTGCAGCTACATATTAGCATTTATTTATACTTTTTCAAATTGAAAATTAAATGCGAATTTCTTTATCTACATTTTGTTTCCCGGTTGTAATGTATATTTTTCAACTTCTTTAAACGTTTTACAAAGGCTATTAATATTTAAACATGAAAGTTTAAAGATGTGAAAAAATGTTTAAACATTTCTCAAAAAAGTATTTTGTTTTATTTTTGTAATTTCATTTTAAGAATTTATATTATTTCTTTAAAAATTGATATGCAAATGTGAATTTACTGATCTACATTTTGGTTTCTTGACAACCTTTGACAAACGTTTTACAAGTTCTGTTAAACTATAAACAACGTAGTTCATAGCTGAGAAAGCTATGTTTAATCTTTTCCTAAAATACATTCATTTCAATGTTTGCAGCTTCATATTAGCATTTATTACGTTTTGAACTTGAAATTTAAATGAGAATTTCTTTATCTACATTTTTTTTATGGTTGTATAGTATATTTTTAAACTTCTTTAAACGTTTTACAAAGGCTATTAATATTTAAACATGAAAGTTTATAGATGTGAAAAAATTTCAACATTTCTCAAAAAAACATTTTATTTTATGTTTGTAATTTCATTTTAAGCATATATTAATCTTTTTAAAATTAGAATGTAATTGTAAATTTACTGATCTACAATTTGGTTTCTTAAAGAAGTTCTTTTCCAACCTCTGACAAACGTTTTACATGTTCTGTTAAACTATAATCAACGTAGTTCAAAGCTGAGAAAGCAATGTTTAATCGTTTCCTAAAATGCATTCATTTCAATGTTTGCGGCTTCATATTAGCGTTTATTTATACTTTTTGAAATGCAAATTTCTTTCTCTACATTTTGTTTTCTTGTTGTATAGTATATTTTTAAACTTCTTTAAACGTTTTACAAAGGCTATTAATATTTAAACATGACAGTTCATAGGTGTGAAATATTGTTTAAACATTACCCAAAAATACATATATGTTTGCAGCTTCATTTTTGAGGGCGTGGTGAAATAGTGAATGGAGTGCTGTGGTTGGGCGTCTGGTTTAAGGTTGTGTGTTGCGAAGGTGTGTGGGAGAAAGAGTGTGGAGAAGTGAGTGTGGTGGGAGGGTGAGTGGTGGGGGTGCGTGTGGTGTGAGGGTGTGTGGTGAGTGGGCGAGTCATGCGTGGGTGTGTGAGAGAATGTGTGTGGTGAAGGGAGTGTGTTGGGAGGGCATCCGGTCAGAGGGGGTGTGGAGCGAGGCAGTATGGGAGAGGTAGTGTGGTGAACTGTGATGGGAGGGAGTGTGGTTGTAAGAGGTGTGGTTAGAGGAAGTGTGGGATAAGGGGTTTAATGTAGGCAATGTGGTGGGAGGGTTTGTGGGGGAAGGTATTGTGAGGATGAATGTGGTAGAAGGAGTGTGGTGAAAGAAGTGTGGTGGGAGGACGTGTGGTTGGAGGGCGCATGGTTGGAGGGCGGGTGTTTGGGGGACGTGTGGTTCTAGGACGTGTGGTGCGATGGAATGAGGATAAGGGAGAGTATTGTGAGGGTGTGTGGAGCTAGGGAGTGTGGGACAAGGTGTGTGAGGTAAGGAGTGTGGTGAAGGGAGTGTATTGGGAGGGTTATGAGGGTGTGTGGAGCGATGGAGTGTGAGAGAAGGAGTGTGGAGAAGGGAGAGTGGTTTGGGGGCGTGTGGTGCGAGGGTGTGTGGGAGAAGGCGTGTGGTGAAGGGACTGTGCTGGGAGGGCGTGTTGTGCGAGGGCGTGTGGATGCCTGGGCTTGTGGTAGAAGGAATATGTTGAAGGGAGAGTGGTAGGAGAAAGTGTAAGAAGGATATGGTGAAGAGACTGTGTTTGGAGGGTGTGTGGTGCGAGGACATGTCGTGCGAGTTAGTGTGGGAGGAGTGTGATGGGAGGGTATGTGGGAGCAGGAGTGTGGCGAAGGGAGTTTGGTAGGAGGGCGTGTGGTGGGATGCCGTGTGGTGCGACGGAAAGTGGGGAAAGGTAGTGTGGCCTATGATCTCAGTTGATTAAACAGCACATGTAAAACGTTTGTCAGAGGTTGTAAAAATACCTAGCCTAATCTTCTTTGGCTTGGCTTCGCGGACGAAGATTTATGGAGGGGGTAAAAAGTCCACGTCAGCTGCAGGCTCGTTTGTGGCTGACAAGTCCGATGCGGGACAGGCAGACACGATTGCAGCGGTTGCAAGGGAAAATTGGTTGGTTGGGGTTGGGTGTTGGGTTTTTCCTCCTTTGCCTTTTGTCAGTGAGGTGGGCTCTGTGGTCTTCTTCAAAGGAGGTTGCTGCCCGCCAAACTGTGAGGCGCCAAGATGCACGGTTTGAGGCGTTATCAGCCCACTGGCGGTGGTCAATGTGGCAGGCACCAAGAGATTTCTTTAGGCAGTCCTTGTACCTTTTCTCTGGTGCACCTCTGTCACGGTGGCCAGTGGAGAGCTCGCCATATAACACGATCTTGGGAAGGCGATGGTCCTCCATTCTGGAGATGTGACCCACCCAGCGCAGCTGGATCTTCAGCAGCGTGGACTCGATGCTGTCGACCTCTGCCATCTCGAGTACTTCGACGTTAGGGATGAAAGCGCTCCAATGGATGTTGAGGATGGAGCGGAGACAACGCTGGTGGAAGCGTTCTAGGAGCCGTAGGTGGTGCCGGTAGAGGACCCATGATTCGGAGCCGAACAGGAGTGTGGGTATGACAACGGCTCTGTATACGCTTATCTTTGTGAGATTTTTCAGTTGGTTGTTTTTCCAGACTCTTTTGTGTAGTCTTCCAAAGGCGCTATTTGCCTTGGCGAGTCTGTTGTTTATCTCATTGTCGATCCTTGCATCTGATGAAATGGTGCAGCCGAGATAGGTAAACTGGTTGACCGTTTTGAGTTTTGTGTGCCCGATGGAGATGTGGGGGGGCTGGTAGTCATGGTGGGGAGCTGGCTGATGGAGGACCTCAGTTTTCTTCAGGCTGACTTCCAGGCCAAACATTTTGGCAGTTTCCGCAAAGCAGGACGTCAAGCGCTGAAGAGCTGGCTCTGAATGGGCAACTAAAGCGGCATCATCTGCAAAGAGTAGTTCACGGACAAGTTTCTCTTGTGTCTTGGTGTGAGCTTGCAGGCGCCTCAGATTGAAGAGACTGCCATCCGTGCGGTACCGGATGTAAACAGCGTCTTCATTGTTGGGGTCTTTCATGGCTTGGTTCAGCATCATGCTGAAGAAGATTGAAAAGAGGGTTGGTGCGAGAACACAGCCTTGCTTCACGCCATTGTTAATGGAGAAGGGTTCAGAGAGCTCATTGCTGTATCTGACCCGACCTTGTTGGTTTTCGTGCAGTTGGATAATCATGTTGAGGAACTTTGGGGGACATCCGATGCGCTCTAGTATTTGCCAAAGCCCTTTCCTGCTCACGGTGTCGAAGGCTTTGGTGAGGTCAACAAAGGTGATGTAGAGTCCTTTGTTTTGTTCTCTGCACATTTCTTGGAGCTGTCTGAGGGCAAAGACCATGTCAGTGGTTCCTCTGTTTGCGCGAAAGCCGCACTGTGATTCTGGGAGAATATTCTCGGCGACACTAGGTATTATTCTATTTAGTAGAATCCTAGCGAAGATTTTGCCTGCAATGGAGAGCAACGTGATTCCCCTGTAGTTTGAGCAGTCTGATTTCTCGCCTTTGTTTTTGTACAGGGTGATGATGGTGGCATCACGAAGATCCTGAGGCAGTTTTCCTTGGTCCCAACAAAGCTTGAAAAACTCATGCAGTTTGGCATGCAGAGTTTTGCCGCCAGCCTTCCAGACTTCTGGGGGGATTCCATCCATACCTGCTGCTTTGCCACTTTTCAGTTGTTCGATTGCCTTATATGTCTCATCCAGGGTGGGAACCTCATCCAGCTCTAGCCTTAGGGGCTGTTGAGGGAGCTGGAGCAGGGCGGAATCTTGGACTGAGCGGTTGGCACTGAAAAAAGAAGGCCCCGATCCGGGCAGAGAGTGGGAGGCGGCGGTCCCAATCCAGGCACAGGGTGAGCTGCGGCGGCCTCGGCCCCGGTCCGGGCAGTATGGACCGACCTAGGAGGGGAGGCAGGCCCCTCCAGCCCGGGTAAGAAACCTGCATAGGAGAAGGCCACTACGATATAAAACCTACGACCCAAGGACCTCGCTGCCACGTCCCAGCTTGCTTGGCCACGGCACACGAACCGTGGGTGTAAAGTGTGGGGCCAGTACTGCGCGCACTGCACTCCACCTAAAAGCTCCTTTGCGCAGGCCCGAGGACAGGTCCATGTCCTCCCCCTCCACGTCCTCCCCCTCCACGTCCTCCCCCTCAAAAGATGCTCACAAACTCAAGCTAGCATGCTGGAACATCAGAACCATGCTACACAAGGCTGACAGCCACCGACCTGAACGTCGGTCTGCCCTCATTGCACATGAACTCCTCAGACTTGACATCGACATAGCCGCTCTCAGTGAAGTCCGCCTGGCAGATGTAGGCAGCCTCCAAGAACGCGGCGCGGGCTACACACTCTACTGGTCTGTAAAGCCTTCGGATGAACGACGCCTATCTGGTGTAGGCTTCATGGTCAAGAGCTTCATTGCCTCCAAACTCGAAAACCTTACGACAGGCCTCTCGGACCGAATCATGTCCATGCGACTCCCACTTCAAAACAAGCGTCACATCACCCTCATCAGTGTCTATGCTCCAACCCTCCAGGCGGAACCAGCAGAAAAGAACACGTTCTACACCGACCTGCGCAACCTCATCCAACGTACCCCTACAGCCGACAAGGTTGTCATCCTGGGCGACTTCAACGCTCGTGTCGGCAAAGACTCAGAAACCTGGCCAGGAATCCTGGGCAAGCATGGCGTCGGCAAGTGCAACGACAATGGGCGCCTCCTGTTGGAGCTCTGCGCAGAACAGCGACTTGTCATTACAAACACCCTTTTTCAGCAGAGGGACAGCCTTAAGACCACCTGGATGCATCCCCGATCCAAACACTGGCACCTCCTGGACTACATCCTGGTGCGAGAAAGTGACAAACAAGATGTGCTCAACACCAGGGTCATGCCTAGCGCGGAATGCCACACTGACCACCGGCTGGTTCGCTGCAAGCTCAAACTTCACTTCAAGCCAAAGCCCAGGAACAATAAAGCCCCCAGAAAGAGGTTCAATGTTGGAAACCTGCAGTCAGACGAAGCGAGAGGAAACTTCCAGGCAAACCTCAAAGCAAAGCTCGACGTTGCAACCCGCCTCACGGACCCGTCCCCTGAAACCCTCTGGGATCAGTTGAAGACTACCATACTGCAATCCACTGAAGAGGTACTGGGCTTCTCCTCCAGGAAAAACAAGGACTGGTTTGACGAAAACAGCCAGGAAATCCAGGAGCTGCTGGCAAAGAAGCGAGCTGCCCACCAGGCTCACCTTACAAAGCCGTCCTGTCCAGAGAAGAAACAAGCCTTCCGTCGCGCATGCAGCCATCTTCAGCGCAAACTCCGGGAGATCCAAAATGAGTGGACTAGCCTCGCCAAACGAACACAGCTCAGCGCGGACATTGGCGACTTCAGGGGTTTCTACGAGGCTCTAATGGCTGTGTACGGCCACTCACCCCAAGTCCAAAGCCCGCTGCGCAGCTCAGACGGCAAAGTCCTCCTCAGCGACAAGATCTCCATCCTCAACCGATGGTCACCTAGCCTAATATAGAACACTAAATTCACATCTACGTTTCCAATTTAAAGAAGTATAATATAATTTCGAAAATGAAACAACAATCATTAATATAAATGGATTTTTGGGAAATGATTAAACAATGATTCTCATATGAACTGCCAAGTTCCAATATTAATAGCCTTTCTAATGTAAAAAATTGTCAGAGGCTTGAAAACATAATTATCTTAAAGAAAACAAAATGTCGATCAGGAAATTCACGTCCACATTTAAATTTTAAAAACAATAATATACAGGCTAAAATGAAACTACTAACATCAAAATAAATGCTTTTTTTGCGAAATGTTATCAATTCATTGTTTTACATCTATGAACTTTCATGTTTAAATATTAATAAGACTTGTAAAACTTTTAAAGAATTTTAAAAATATACTTTACAACCAAAAAACAAAATGTAGATAAAGTAATTCGAATTAAATTTCAATTTCGAAAAGTATAAATAAATGCTAAAATGAAGCTGCAAATATTGAAATAAATTCCCTTTGCCACACTCCTGGTCACAAACTCCTTCGCACCACACTCTCGCCCACCACATGGACTCCTACCACACTTCTTTCACCATATTTCTTCTCCCTTACACTTCCCCACAATACATTTCCATACAAGCCCTCCCACCACACTCCTTCTCCACACGTCAACCCACCATATTCCTTGGCACCACATGCCCTCCCACCACACGCACTCCCACCACTCCCTTCACCACATTCCTACTCACATACTCTCTCACACCACACCCGCCCTCCCACCAAATTCTCTTCACCACACTCCTGGTCACACACTCTTTTGCACCACACTCTCTCCCACCACATGATAAACCACCACACTAACTCACACCACATTTCCTTCACCACGCTCCTTCTCCCACACTCCCCCCACACTACCTTTACCCAAAAGCCCTCCCACCACACGTCCACACACCACACTCCCTTCTCCACACTCCTTATCCGACATTCCCACGCACCACACACCATGGCACCACACGCACTCTAACCACAGTCCGTCCCATTACACAGCCTTCACCTCACTTCTTCTAACACACTCCTCCCCACAGGAACTTTCACCACGCACCTTCACAACACATGCCCTCCCACCACATTGCCTAAATCACACTGCTTATCCCACACTTCCTCTAACCGCACGCCCTCCAAACACACTCCCTCCCATCACACTAACTTCACCACACTACCTCTCTCATACACCCTCGCAACACACACCTTCGGACCGGATGCCCTCCCACACCACACTTCCTTCAGCACACACCTTCTCCCAGACACCCATGCACGACACGCCCATGCATCACACTCCCTCGCATCACACACACCTCCACCACTCACCCTCCCACCACACCCACTTCGGCACACACATTCTCCCACAATCATTCGCACAACACAACCAAGAACCACACGTCCGCACACCTCCCACCCTACCAACACACACCTTTCACTATACTCCATCTTCAACATTCCCTCGCACCACACACTAACACACCACACGCCCTCCCACCAACCTCCCTTCACCATTGCCCCTCACGCCCTCCCACCAGATGCCCTCGCATCATACGCACATCAACCTTATAACTTCCCAACACACTCCCTTCACCACACTCCTTCGCCCACATGCCCTCCCACCACTCACACTCCCACCACACGCCCTCCCACCACACTCCCCTCACCACAATAAGTCTCCCAAAAACCCTCACACCACATGCACTCGCACCACACTCCCTTCTCAACACTCCTTGTCACACATTCCCACACACCACACACCCTGGCACCACACGCACTCCAACCACAGTACCTCACGCCACACACCCTTCACCGCACTTCTTCTAACACACTCCTCCCCACAGGAACTTTCACCACACCTTCACAACACATGCCCTCCCACCACATTGCCTAAATCACACTCCTTATCCCACACTTCCTCTAACAACAAGCCCTCCAACCACACTCCCTCCCATCACACTCACCTCACCACACTATCTCTCCCATACACTCTCGCTCCACACACCCTCTGACCAGATGCCCTCCCACCACACTCCCTTCACCACACACCTTCTCCCACACACCCACATACGGCACGCCCACTCACTACACTCACTCGCACCACACGCACTCCCCCCACTCGCCCTCCCATCACTCTCAGTTCACCACATTCCTATTCCCACAATCACTCGCATGAGTCAACCTCGCACCACATGTCCTCACCACACACACCCTCCCAACTAACTCTCTCTACCATATGCTTTTACCACACTCACTCGCACCACACACCTTTACACCACACGCCCTACTACCACACTCGGTTCATCAGTTCACCACACTAACTCGCAACACACACCCTCTCACCACGTGCTACCACCACACTCCATTCACTATTTCTCACCACTCCTTCACACCACACGCCCTCACACTACTCTCAGTTCTCCACAATCACTCGCACCACATGTCCTCCCACCACATGCCCCCCCACCACACTCAATCACCACACTCCTTGACTCACATTCCCACACATCACACACCCTCGCGCCACACGGACACCCACCACAGTCCCTCCGACCACACAACCTTCGCAGCACTTCTTCTAACACATCCCTCCCAACACTAACCTTCACCACACACCTTCGCACCACATGGGCTCCCACCACATTGCCTACATCATACTCCTTACTCCACACTTTCTCTAACCACACGCCCTCCCACCACATGCCCTTCCACCTCATCCCCTCCCAAAACACTGCATTCACCACACACCTCCGTCCACACACCCTCCCACCACACTCCTTCTCCCACATTCCCACGACACACACACCCTCGCAACACACACACTCACACCACAAGCCCTCCCACCACAGTCCCTCCCACCACACACCCTTCATGATCCTCCTACTCACACACTCACTCACACGCCCTGCCACCACATGCCCTCCCACCAAACTCCCTTCGCCACAATCCTCGTCACACACTCCTTTGCACCACACACTCTGCCACCACACGCTATCCCACCACACAACCTAACACCACATTTCCTTCACCAGCCACCTTCTCCCACCCTGCTCCCCACACTACCTTTACACAAAAGCCCTCCCAACACACGTCCTCCCACCACACTCCATTGACCACACTCCTTGACCCAAATTTCCACACACCACACATCCTCGCACCACACGGACTCCCACCACAATCCCTCCGACCATACACCCTTCACCTCACTTCTTCTAACACACTCCTCCCCACACTAACTTTCACCACACACCTTCGCAATACATGCCCTCCCACAACATTGCCTACATCACACTCATTCTCACACATTTCCTCTTTCCACACGCCCTCCCACCACACTCCCTTCCACCTCATCCCCTCCCAAAACACCCCATTCACCACACTATTTATCACACACTCCCTCTCACCACGTCCTCCCACCACACTCCCTTCACCACACTGCTTCTCCCACATTCTCACGCACCACACATCCTCGTACCACACGCACTCCCACCACAGTCCATCCCACCACACTCCCTTCACTACACACCTTCTACCACACAGCCTCGCACCACACGCCCATTCTCCACACTCCTTCGCACCACACTCCCTCGCAACATATGCACTCCCCACACTCACCCTTCCCCTACTCCACTCAGTTCACCACACCCCATCTCCCAAACTCCCTCGCACCAGTCAACCTCACACCACATCTCCTCGCCACACACAACCTCCCAAACTAACTGCCTTTACCATACACTTTTACCAAACTCACTCGCACACACACCCTTACACCACACGCCCTACCACCACATTCACCATTTCACCACACACCTTCACACCACACTCCCTCACACTAATCTCCCTTCTCCACACTCACTCGCACTATACGCACTACCACCACACATCCTCCAAACACCCGCCCTCCCACCATGCGCCCAACCACCACACGTCCTCCCACGAGACTTCTTTCACCACAGCTCCACCCTCTATTTCTTTCGCACCACATGCCCTCGTACCACACGTCCTCCCACCACATGCCCAACCACCAAACTCCATTTGCAACAGTCCTTCTCAAATACTCCTTCTCTCCACACACTCTCCTACCACACGTTCTCCCACCACACTTTTTTCAGCACACTTCATCTCCCTTACACTTCTCCAGAATACCTTTCCCTACAAACCGTCCGAACACATTCCTTCTCCACACGTCAATCCACCACATTCCTTCCCACCACATGTCCTCCCACCACACACTCTTCACCATATTCCTACTCACACACTCTCTCACACCACACCCGCCCTCCCACCAAATTCTCTTCACCACACTCCTGGTCACACACTCTTTTGCACCACACTCTCTCCCACCACATGATAAACCACCACACTAACTCACACCACATTTCCTTCACCACGCTCCTTCTCCCACACTCCCCCCACACTACCTTTACCCAAAAGCCCTCCCACCACACGTCCACACACCACACTCCCTTCTCCACACTCCTTATCCGACATTCCCACGCACCACACACCATGGCACCACACGCACTCTAACCACAGTCCGTCCCATTACACAGCCTTCACCTCACTTCTTCTAACACACTCCTCCCCACAGGAACTTTCACCACGCACCTTCACAACACATGCCCTCCCACCACATTGCCTAAATCACACTGCTTATCCCACACTTCCTCTAACCGCACGCCCTCCAAACACACTCCCTCCCATCACACTAACTTCACCACACTACCTCTCTCATACACCCTCGCAACACACACCTTCGGACCGAATGCCCTCCCACACCACACTTCCTTCAGCACACACCTTCTCCCAGACACCCATGCACGACACGCCCATGCATCACACTCCCTCGCATCACACACACCTCCACCACTCACCCTCCCACCACACCCACTTCGGCACACACATTCTCCCACAATCATTCGCACAACACAACCAAGAACCACACGTCCGCACACCTCCCACCCTACCAACACACACCTTTCACTATACTCCTTCTTCAACATTCCCTTGCACCACACAACCAACCTCCCACCAACCTCCATTCACCATTACCCCTCACGCACTCTCACCAGATGCCCTTGCATCACACACACATCAACCTTATAACTTCCCAACACACTCCTTTCACCACACTCCTTCTCCCACATGCCATCCCACCACACTCCCCTCACCACAATAAGTCTCCCAAGAACCCTCGCACCACATGCACTCGCACCATACTCCCTTCTCACCACTCCTTATCCAATATTCCCACACACCACACACCCTGGCACCACATGCATTCCAACCACAGTACCTCACGCCAAACACCCTTCACCACAATTCTTCTAACACACTCCTCCCCACAGGAACTTTCACCACACACCTTCACAAGACATGCCCTCCCACCACATTACCTAAATCACACTCCTATTATCCCACCCTTCCTCTAACCACAAGCCCTCCAACCATACTCCCTCCCATCACACTCACCTCACCACACTACCTCTCCCATACACTCTCGCTCCACACACCCTCTGACCGGATGCCCTCCCACCACACTCCCTTCAGCACACAACTTCTCCCACACACCCACGTATGTCACGCCCACTCACTACACTCACTCGCACCACGCACACTCCCCCCACTCGACCTCCCACCACTCACAGTTTACCACACTCCTTTTCCCACAATCACCTGCACGAGTCAACCTCGCACCACATGTCCTCACCACACACACCCTCCCAACTAACTCTCTCTATCATATGCTTTTACCACACTCACTCGCACCACGCACCCTTACATCACACGCCCTACCACCACACTCGGTTCATCAGTTCACCACACTAACTCACACCACACACCATCCCACCACGTCCTACCACCACACTCCATTCACCATTTCTCACCACTCCTTCACACCACACGCCCTCACACTACTTTCAGTTCTCCACACTCACTCGCACCACATGCCCTCCCACCAAATGCCCCCCACTACACTCAATTCACCACACTCCTTGACTCACATTCCCACACACCACTCACCTTCGTGCCACACGGACACCCACCACAGTCCCTCCGACCACACAACCTTCACAGAACTTCTTCTAACACATTCCTCCCAACACTAACCTTCACCACACACCTTCGCACCACATGGGCTCCCACCACATTGCCTACATCACACTCCTTACTCCACGCTTCCTCTAAGCACACGCCCTCCCACCACATGCCCTTCCACCTCATCCCCTCCCAAAACACTGCTTTCACCACACACCTCCCACCACACGCCCTCCCACCACACTCCTTCTCCCACATTCCCACGACACACACACCCTCACAACACACACCCTCACACCACACGCACTCCCACCACAGTCCCTCCCACCACACACCCTTCATAACCCTCCTACTCACACACTCACTCACACCACACGCCCACATACCACACGCCCTCCCACCACATGCCCTCCCACCAAACTCCCTTCGCCACAATCCTCGTCACACACTCCTTTGCACCACACACTCTGCCACCACACGCTATCCCACCACACGACCTCACACCACATTTCCTTCACCAGCCACCTTCTCCCACCCTGCTCCCCACACTACCTTTACACAAAAGCCCTCCCAACACACGTCCTCCCACCACACTCCATTGACCACACTCCTTGACCCACATTTCCACACACCACACATCATCGCACCACATGGACTCCCACCACAATCCCTCCGACCACGCTCAGTTCACCACACTCCTTTTCCCACACTCACCCGCACGAGTCCACCTCGCACCAAATGTCCTCACCACACACACCCTCCAAACTACCACTCTCTACCATATACTTTTCCACAATCACTCGCACCACACACCCTCCAACCACATGTACTACCATCACACTCCACATTTCTCACCACTCCTTCACATCTCACGCCCTCACACTATTCTCCCTTCTCCACACTCACTCGCACCACACGCCCTCCCACCACATGCCCTCCAAACACACTCACTTCACCTCACTGCTTCTCACATACTCCATCGCTCCACAAACCCTCCGAACAGACGCCCTCTCACCACACTCCCTTCACCACACTCCTCCAACACACCCTCGCACCACACGCCATCTCACCACACTCCCGAGCACCACACTCCCTTGCAACATATGCACTCCGCCCACTCGCCCTCCCACCCCTCTCACTTCACCACACTCCTTTTCCTACACTCCCACGCAGCAGTCACCCTCGCACCACATGTCCTCGCCACACACACCCTGCCTACTAACTCTCTTTACCATATCCTTTCACCACACTCACTAGCAGAACACACGCTTAAACCACACGCCTTACCATCACACTCCATTCACCTGTTCAACACACTCACTCGCACCACACTCCCTCCCAAACCATGTCCTCAAACCACACTCAATTCACCACACTCCTTGACACATAGTCCCACACACAACACTCCCTCGCACCACATGGACTCCCACCAGAGTCCCTCCGACCACACACCTTTCACCACACTTCTTCTAACACACTCCGCCCCACACAAACTTTCACCAAAAACCTTCGCATTTTGGTCACACCAACTGATGCAATTACGGTCACTGCTGTAGGTCATTCCCACTGTCCCACTCAAAGTCACTTCTGAAGGTCATTCGCACTGACCCGATTACGATCACTGCTGTAGGTCTTTCCCACTGACACAATCACGGTTACTGCTGTAGGGTACTCCCACTGACCCACTCACTGTCAATGCTGTCGGTCACTCCCACTGACCCATTCACTGTCACTGCTGCAGGTCACTCTCACTGTCCCAATCATGGTCACTGTTGCAGTTCATTCCCTCAGAACCACTCACTGTCACAGCTCTAGAGCACTCCGACTTACACAATCACGGTCACTGCTGTAGGTCACTCCCGCTGAGCCAATCACAGTCACTGCTGTAGGTCACTCTCTCTGACACAATCACAGTAACTGCTGTAGGTCACTGCACTGACCCAATCATGGTCAATGCTGTAGGCCATTCCCACTGACCCAATCACACTCACTGCTGTATGTCTTTCCCTCTGACACAATCACAGTGACTGCTGTAGGTCACACCCACTAACACAATCACTGTAACTGCTGTATAGCACTCCCACTGACACAATCACGGTCACTGCTTTAGGTTACTCCCACTGACCCAATAACTGTCACTGCTGACGGTCACTCCCACTGACACACTCACTGTCACTGCTGTCGGTCACTCCCACTGACCCAATCACAGTCACTGCTGCTGGTCACTCTCACTGTCCCAATCATTGTCACTGTTGCTGGTCATTCCCACACACCCACTCATTGTCACTGTTGTAGAGCACTCCCACTGACACAATCACGGTCACTGCTTTAGGTCACTCCCACTGACCCAATCACAGACACTGCTGTAGGTCACTCCCGCTGAGCCAATCACAGTCTCTGCTGTAGGTCATTCCCACTGACCCACTCACTCTCACTGCTGTATGTCACTCCCACAGACCCAATCACACTCAGTGTAGGTCAGTCCCACTGACCCATTCACAGTCAATGCTGTAGGTCACTCCCACTGACACAATCACGGTCACTGCTTTAGGTCACTCCCACTGACCCAATCACAGACACTGCTGTAGGTCACTCCCGCTGAGCCAATGTCAGTCACTACTGTAGGTCACTCCCACTGACCCCTTCACTCTCACTGCTGTAGGTCACTCCAACTGACCCAAGCAATGTCAATGCTGTAGGTCATTCGCAGTAACACAATCATGGTCAAAGCTGTAGGTCATTCCCACTGACCCAATCACAGTCACTGTTGTAGGTCATTCCCACTCATCCACTCACTTCACTGTTGTCGGTCACCCCCACTGACCCACTCACAGTCTCTGCTGTAGGTCATTCCCACTAACCCAATCATGGTAACTGATGGACGTCACTGCCACTCACCCAATCAAGGTTACTGCTATACGTCACTCCACTGACCCAATAACGGTCACTGCTGTATGTCATTCCCAGTGTCCCACTCACAGTCACTGCTGCATGTCACTCCCACTCACTCACTCACTGTCACTGCTGTAGGTAACTACCACTGACCCAATCACGGTTACTGCTGTAGGTCACTTCCACTGCCCCAATCACGGTCACAGCTGAATATTATTCCCACTGACCAAATCACGGTCACTGCTGTACGTCATTCCCACTGACCCAATCACGGACACTGCTGGAGGTCATTTCTACATACCCAATCTAAGTCACTGCTGTAGGTCAATCGCACAGACCCAATCATGGACATTCACAAGAGACCCACTCACTGTCACTGCTCTAGATCACTCAATCACGGTCAAGGCTTTAGGTCATTTGCACTGACCCAATCATGGTCAATGCTGTAGGTCATTCCCACTGACCCAATCAGGGTCACTGCTGTATGTCTTTCCCTCTGACACAATCACAGTCACTGCTGCTGGTAACTCTCACTGTCCCAATCATTGTCACTGTTGCAGGTCATTCCCACAGACACACTCATTGTCACTGTTATAGTGCACTCCCACTGACACAATCACGGTCACTGCTTCAGGTCACTCCCACTGACCCAATCACAGACACTGCTGTAGGTCACTCCCGCTGACCCAATCACAGTCTCTGCTGTAGGTCATTCCCACTGACACACTCACTCTCACTGCTGTATGTCACTCCCACAGACCCAATCACACTCAATGTAGGTCAGTCCCACTGACCCATTCACAGTCAATGCTGTAGGTCACTCCCACTGACACAATCACGGTCACTGCTTTAGGTCACTCCCACTGACCCAATCACAGACACTGCTGTAGGTCACTCCCGCTGAGCCAATGTCAGTCACTACTGTAGGTCACTCCCACTGACCCATTCACTCTCACTGCTGTAGGTCACTTCAACTGACCCAAGCAAGGACAATGCTGTAGGTCATTAGCAGTAACCCAATCATGGTCAAATCTGTAGGTCATTCCCACTGACCCAATCACAGTCACTGTTGTAGGTCATTCCCAATGATCCACTCACTTTCACTGCTGTCGGTCACCCCCACTGACCCACTCACTGTCTCTGCTGTAGGTCATTCCCACTAACCCAATCATGGTAACTGATGGAGGTCACTGCCACTCACCCAATCAAGGTTACTGCTATACGTCACTCCACTGACCCAATAACGGTCACTGCTGTATGTCATTCCCAGTGTCCCACTCACAGTCACTGCTGCATGTCACTCCCACTCACTCACTCACTGTCACTGCTGTAGGGAACTACCACTGACCCAATCACGGTTACTGCTGTAGGTCACTCCCACTGCCCCAATCACGGTCACAGCTGAATATTATTCCCACTGACCAAATCACGGTCACTGCTGTAGGTCACTTCCACTGCCCCAATCACAGTCACTGGTGTAGGTCATTCCTACATACCCAATCTATGTCACTGCTGTAGGTCAATCGCACAGACCCAATCACGGTTAATGCTGTAATTCACTCCCACTGACCCACTCACTCTCAGAGCTGTAGGTCACTCACACTGACCCAATCACAATCACTGCTGTAGGTCACACTCACTGTCCCAATCATGGACACTATTGCAGGCCATTCACAATAGACCCACTCACTGTCACTGCTCTAGATCACTCAATCACGGTCACGGCTTTAGGTCACTTCCACTGACCCAATCACAGTCACTGCTGTTGCTCACTCCCACTGACCCAATCACAGTCACTACTGTAGTTCACTCCCACTGACCAACTCACAGTCACTGTTGTTGGTCACTCCAACTGACGCAAATACGGTCACTGCTGTAGGTCATTCCCACTGTCCCACTCACAGTCACTTCTGTAGGTCATTCGCACTGACCCGATTACGATCACTGCTGTAGGTCATTCGCACTGACTTAATCACGGTCACTGCTGGCGGTCATTCCCTCTGAACCAATTTCAGTCACTGCTGTAGGTCTTTCCCACTGACACAATCACGGGTACTGCTGTAGTTTACTCCCACTGACCCACTCACTGTCAATGCTGTCGGTCACTCCCACTGACCCATTCACTGTCACTGCTGTCGGTCACTCCCACTGACCCAATCATAGTCACTGCTGTAGGTCATTCCGACTGACCCAATCACGGTCACTGCTGTAGGTCATTCCCACTGAACCAATTTCAGTGACTGCTGTAGGTCTTTCCCACTGACACAATCACGGTTACTGCTGTAGGTCACTCCCACTGACCCACTCACTGTCACTGCTGACGGTCACTCCCACTGACCCATTCACTGTCACTGCTGTAGGTCACTACCACTGACACAATCACTGTTACTGCTGTAGTTTACTCCCACTGACCCACTCACTGTCAATGCTGTCGGTTACTCCCATTGACCCATTCACTGTCACTGCTGTAGGTCACTTCCACTGACCCAATCGCAGTCACTGCTGCAGGTCACACTCACTGTACCAATCACAGTCACTGCTGTAGGTCATTCCGACTGACCCAATCACAGTCACTGTTGTAGGTCATTCCCAATGATCCACTCACTTTCACTGCTGTCGGTCACCCCCACTGACCCACTCACTGTCACTGCTGTAGGTCATTCCCACTAACCCAATCATGGTAACTGATGGAGGTCACTGCCACTCACCCAATCAGAGTTACTGCTATACGTCACTCCACTGACCCAATAACGGTCACTGCTGTATGTCATTCCCAGTGTCGCACTCACAGTCACTGCTGCATGTCACTCCCACTCACTCACTAACTGTCACTGCTGTAGGTAACTACCACTGACCCAATCACGGTTACTGCTGTAGGTCACCCCCACTGCCCCAATCACGGTGACAGCTGAATATTATTCCCACTGACCAAATCACGGTCACTGCTGTAGGTCACTTCCACTGCCCCAATCACAGTCACTGGTGTAGGTCATTCCTGCATACCCAATCACAGTCACTGCTGTACGTCATTCCCACTGACCCAATCACGGACACTGCTGGAGGTCATTCCTACATACCCAATCTAAGTCACTGCTGTAGGTCAATCGCACAGACCCAATCACGGTTAATGCTGTAAGTCACTCACACTGACCCACTCACTCTCACAGCTGTAGGTCACTCACACAGACCCAATCACAATCACTGCTCTAGGTCACTCTCACTGTCCCAATCATGAACACTATTGCAGGCCATTCACAATAGACCCACTCACTGTCACTGCTCTAGATCACTCAATCACGGTCACGGCTTTAGGTCACTTCCACTGACCCAATCACAGTCACTGCTGTTGCTCATTCCCACTGACCCAATCACAGTCACTGCTGTAGGTCACTCCCTCTGGCCAAATCACAGTAACTACTGTAGGTCACTCCCACTGACCAAATCACAGTCACTACTGTAGTTCACTCCCACTGACCAACTCACAGTCACTGTTGATGGTCACTCCAACTGACGCAAATACGGTCACTGCTGTAGGTCATTCCCACTGTCCCACTCACAGTCACTTCTGTAGGTCATTCGCACTGACCCGATTACGATCACTGCTGTAGGTCATTTGCACTGACTTAATCACGGTCACTGCTGTTGCTCATTCCCACTGACCCAATCACAGTCACTGCTGTAGGTCACTCCCTCTGGCCAAATCACATTCACTGCTGTAGGTCACTCCCTCTGGCCCAATCACAGTAACTGCTGTAGGTCACTCCCACTGACCAAATCACAGTCACTACTGTAGTTCACTCCCACTGACCAACTCACAGTCACTGTTGTTGGTCACTCCAACTGACGCAAATATGGTCACTGCTGTAGGTCATTCCCACTGTCCCACTCACAGTCACTTCTGTAGGTCATTCGCACTGACCCGATTACAATCACTGCTGTAGGTCATTCGCACTGACTTAATCACGGTCACTGCTGGCGGACATTCCCTCTGAACCAATTTCAGTCACTGCTGTAGGTCTTTCCCACTGACACAATCACGGTTACTGCTGTAGGTTACTCCCACTGACCCACTCACTGTCACTGCTGACGGTCACTCCCACTGACCCATTCACAGTCACTGCTGTAGGTCACTCCCACTGACACAATCACTGTTACTGCAGTAGTTTACTCCCAATGACCCACTCACTGTCAATGCTGTCGGTTAGTTCCACTGACCCATTCACTCTCACTGCTGTAGGTCACTCCCACTGACTCAATCACAGTCACTGCTGCAGGTCTCTCTCACTGTCCCAATCATGGTCACTGTTGCAGGTCATTCCCTAACAACAACTCACTGTCACTGCTGCAGAGAACTCCCACTGACACAATGACGGTCACTGCTTCAGGTCACTCCCACTGACCCAATCACGGTCACTGCTGTTGCTCACTCCCACTGCCCTAATCACGGTCACTGCTGTATATCATTCCCACTGACCCAATCACGGTCACTGCTGTAGGTAATTCGCACTGACCTAATCACGGTCTCTGCAGGCGGTCACTCCCGCTGATCCAATCACAGTCTCTGCTGTAGGTCATTCCCACTGACACACTCACTCTCACTGCTGTATGTCACTCCCACAGACCCAATCACACTCAGTGTAGGTCAGTCCCACTGACCCATTCACAGTCAATGCTGTAGGTCACTCCCACCGACACAATCACGGTCACTGCTTTAGGTCACTCCCACTGACCCAATCACAGACACTGCTGTAGGTCACTCCCGCTGAGCCAATGTCAGTCACTACTGTAGGTCACTCCCACTGACCCATTCACTCTCACTGCTGTAGGTCACTTCAACTGACCCAAGCAAGAACAAAGCTGTAGGTCATTATCAGTAACCCAATCATGGTCAAATCTGTAGGTCATTCCCACTGACCCAATCACAGTCACTGTTGTAGGTCATTCCCAATGATCCACTCACTTTCACTGCTGTCGGTCACCCACACTGACCCACTCACTGTCTCTGCTGTAGGTCATTCCCACTAACCCAATCATGGTAACTGATGGAGGTCACTGCCACTCACCCAATCAAGGTTACTGCTATACGTCACTCCACTAACCCAATAACGGTCACTGCTGTATGTCATTCCCAGTGTCCCACTCACAGTCACTGCTGCATGTCACTCCCACTCACTCACTCACTGTCACTGCTGTAGGGAACTACCACTGACACAATCACGGTTACTGCTGTAGGTCACTCCCACTGCACCAATCACGGTCACAGCTGAATATTATTCCCACTGACCAAATCACGGTCACTGCTGTAGGTCACTTCCACTGCCCCAATCACAGTCACTGGTGTAGGTCATTCCTACGTACCCAATCTATGTCACTGCTGTAGGTCAATCGCACAGACCCAATCACGGTTAATGCTGTCAGTCACTCCCACTGACCCCCTCACTCTCACAGCTGTAGGTCACTCACACTGACCCAATCACAATCACTGCTGTAGGTCACTCTCACTGTCCCAATCATGGACACTATTGCAGGCCATTCACAATAGACCCACTCACTGTCACTGCTCTAGATCACTCAATCACGGTCACGGCGTTAGGTCACTTCCACTGACCCAATCACAGTCACTGCTGTTGCTCATTCCCACTGACCCAATCACATTCACTGCTGTAGGTCACTCCCTCTGGCCCAATCACAGTAACTGCTGTAGGTCACTCCCACTGACCAAATCACAGTCACTACTGTAGTTCACTCCCACTGACCAACTCACAGTCACTGTTGTTGGTCACTCCAACTGACGCAAATATGGTCACTGCTGTAGGTCATTCCCACTGTCCCACTCACAGTCACTTCTGTAGGTCATTCGCACTGACCCGATTACAATCACTGCTGTAGGTCATTCGCACTGACTTAATCACGGTCACTGCTGGCGGTCATTCCCTCTGAACCAATTTCAGTCACTGCTGTAGGTCTTTCCCACTGACACAATCACGGTTACTGCTGTAGGTTACTCCCACTGACCCACTCACTGTCACTGCTGACGGTCACTCCCACTGACCCATTCACAGTCACTGCTGTAGGTCACTCCCACTGACACAATCACTGTTACTGCAGTAGTTTACTCCCAATGACCCACTCACTGTCAATGCTGTCGGTTAGTCCCACTGACCCATTCACTCTCACTGCTGTAGGTCACTCCCACTGACTCAATCACAGTCACTGCTGCAGGTCTCTCTCACTGTCCCAATCATGGTCACTGTTGCAGGTCATTCCCTAACAACAACTCACTGTCACTGCTGCAGAGAACTCCCACTGACACAATGACGGTCACTGCTTCAGGTCACTCCCACTGACCCAATCACGGTCACTGCTGTTGCTCACTCCCACTGCCCTAATCACGGTCACTGCTGTATATCATTCCCACTGACCCAATCACGGTCACTGCTGTAGGTAATTCGCACTGACCTAATCACGGTCTCTGCAGGCGGTCACTCCCGCTGATCCAATCACAGTCTCTGCTGTAGGTCATTCCCACTGACACACTCACTCTCACTGCTGTATGTCACTCCCACAGACCCAATCACACTCAGTGTAGGTCAGTCCCACTGACCCATTCACAGTCAATGCTGTAGGTCACTCCCACCGACACAATCACGGTCACTGCTTTAGGTCACTCCCACTGACCCAATCACAGACACTGCTGTAGGTCACTCCCGCTGAGCCAATGTCAGTCACTACTGTAGGTCACTCCCACTGACCCATTCACTCTCACTGCTGTAGGTCACTTCAACTGACCCAAGCAAGGACAAAGCTGTAGGTCATTATCAGTAACCCAATCATGGTCAAATCTGTAGGTCATTCCCACTGACCCAATCACAGTCACTGTTGTAGGTCATTCCCAATGATCCACTCACTTTCACTGCTGTCGGTCACCCACACTGACCCACTCACTGTCTCTGCTGTAGGTCATTCCCACTAACCCAATCATGGTAACTGATGGAGGTCACTGCCACTCACCCAATCAAGGTTACTGCTATACGTCACTCCACTAACCCAATAACGGTCACTGCTGTATGTCACTCCCACTCACTCACTCACTGTCACTGCTGTAGGGAACTACCACTGACACAATCACGGTTACTGCTGTAGGTCACTCCCACTGCACCAATCACGGTCACAGCTGAATATTATTCCCACTGACCAAATCACGGTCACTGCTGTAGGTCACTTCCACTGCCCCAATCACAGTCACTGGTGTAGGTCATTCCTACGTACCAAATCTATGTCACTGCTGTAGGTCAATCGCACAGACCCAATCACGGTTAATGCTGTAAGTCACTCCCACTGACCCCCTCACTCTCACAGCTGTAGGTCACTCACACTGACCCAATCACAATCACTGCTGTAGGTCACTCTCACTGTCCCAATCATGGACACTATTGCAGGCCATTCACAATAGACCCACTCACTGTCACTGCTCTAGATCACTCAATCACGGTCACGGCGTTAGGTCACTTCCACTGACCCAATCACAGTCACTGCTGTTGCTCATTCCCACTGACCCAATCACATTCACTGCTGTAGGTCACTCCCTCTGGCCCAATCACAGTAACTGCTGTAGGTCACTCCCACTGACCAAATCACAGTCACTACTGTAGTTCACTCCCACTGACCAACTCACAGTCACTGTTGTTGGTCACTCCAACTGACGCAAATATGGTCACTGCTGTAGGTCATTCCCACTGTCCCACTCACAGTCACTTCTGTAGGTCATTCGCACTGACCCGATTACAATCACTGCTGTAGGTCATTCGCACTGACTTAATCACGGTCACTGCTGGCGGTCATTCCCTCTGAACCAATTTCAGTCATTGCTGTAGGTCTTTCCCACTGACACAATCACGGTTACTGCTGTAGTTTACTCCCACTGACCCACTCACTGTCAATGCTGTCGGTCACTCCCACTGACCCATTCACTGTCACTGCTGTAGGTCACTCCCGCTGAGCCAATCACGGTCACTGCTGTAGGTGACTCCCTCTGACACAATCACAGTAACTGCTGTAGGTCACTGCCAGTGACCCACTCACTGTCACTGCTGTCGGTCACTCCCACTGACCCACTCACTGTCACTGCTGTAGGTCACTGTCACCGTCCCAATCATGGTCACTGTTGCAGGTCATTCCCACAGACCCACTCACTGTCACTGCTGTAGATCACTCCCACTGACTCAATCAACGTAACGGCTTGAGCTCACTCCCACTGACCCAATCACAGTCACTGTCGTTGGACACTCCCACTGACCCAATTACGGTCACTGCTGCAAGTCATTCCCACTGTCCCACTCACAGTCACTTCTGTTGGTCATTCCCACTGACTCAATTACGGTCACTGCTGTAGGTCATTCGCACTCATACACTCACTCTCACTGCTGTAGGCCACTCCCACTGACCTAATCACAGTCACTGATGTAGTTCACTCCCACTGCCCCAATCACGGTCACTGCTGTATATCATTCCCACTGAACCAATCTCAGTCACTGCTGTAGGTCATTTGCACTGTCCCAGTCATGGTCAATGCTGTAGGTCATTCCCACTGACCAAATCACGCTCACTGCTGTATGTCTTTCCCTCTGACACAATCACAGTGACTGCTGTAGGTCACTCCCACTGACACAATACTGTAACTGCTGTAGAGCACTCCCACTGACACAATCACGGTCACTGCTTTAGGTTACTCCCACTGACACAATAACTGTCACTGCTGACGGTCACTCCCACTGACCCACTCACTGTCACTGCTGTCGGTCACTCCCACTGACCCAATAACAGTCACTGCTGCTGGTCACTCTCACTGTCCCAATCTTTGTCACTGTTGCAGGTCATTCCCACAGACCCACTCATTGTCACTGTTGTAGAGCACTCCCACTGACACAATCACGGTCACTGCTTTAGGTCACTCCCACTGACCCAATCACAGACACTGCTGTACGTCACTCCCGCTGAGCCAATCACAGTCTCTGCTGTAGGTAATTCCCACTGACCCACTCACTCTCACTGCTGTATGTCACTCCCACAGACCCAATCACACCCAGTGCTGTAGGTCATTCCCACTGACCCATTCACAGTCAATGCTGTAGGTCACTCCCTCTGACACAATCACAGTCACTGCTGTAGGTCACTCCCTCTGACACAATCACAGTCACTGCTGCCACTCACCCAATGTCAGTCACTACTGTAGGTCACTCCCACTGACCCATTCACTCTTACTGCTGTAGGTCACTCCAACTGACCCAAGCAAGGACAATGCTGTAGGTCATTCGCAGTAACCCAATCATGGTCAAAGCTGTAGGTCATTCCCACTGACCCAATCACATTCACTGCTGTAGGTCATTCCCACTAACCCAATCATGGTAACTGATGGAGGTCACTGCCACTCACCCAATCAAGGTTACTGCTATACGTCACTCCACTAACCCAATAACGGTCACTGCTGTATGTCATTCCCAGTGTCCCACTCACAGTCACTGCTGCATGTCACTCCCACTCACTCACTCACTGTCACTGCTGTAGGGAACTACCACTGACACAATCACGGTTACTGCTGTAGGTCACTCCCACTGCACCAATCACGGTCACAGCTGAATATTATTCCCACTGACCAAATCACGGTCACTGCTGTAGGTCACTTCCACTGCCCCAATCACAGTCACTGGTGTAGGTCATTCCTACGTACCCAATCTATGTCACTGCTGTAGGTCAATCGCACAGACCCAATCACGGTTAATGCTGTAAGTCACTCCCACTGACCCCCTCACTCTCACAGCTGTAGGTCACTCACACTGACCCAATCACAATCACTGCTGTAGGTCACTCTCACTGTCCCAATCATGGACACTATTGCAGGCCATTCACAATAGACCCACTCACTGTCACTGCTCTAGATCACTCAATCACGGTCACGGCGTTAGGTCACTTCCACTGACCCAATCACAGTCACTGCTGTTGCTCATTCCCACTGACCCAATCACATTCACTGCTGTAGGTCACTCCCTCTGGCCCAATCACAGTAACTGCTGTAGGTCACTCCCACTGACCAAATCACAGTCACTACTGTAGTTCACTCCCACTGACCAACTCACAGTCACTGTTGTTGGTCACTCCAACTGACGCAAATATGGTCACTGCTGTAGGTCATTCCCACTGTCCCACTCACAGTCACTTCTGTAGGTCATTCGCACTGACCCGATTACAATCACTGCTGTAGGTCATTCGCACTGACTTAATCACGGTCACTGCTGGCGGTCATTCCCTCTGAACCAATTTCAGTCATTGCTGTAGGTCTTTCCCACTGACACAATCACGGTTACTGCTGTAGTTTACTCCCACTGACCCACTCACTGTCAATGCTGTCGGTCACTCCCACTGACCCATTCACTGTCACTGCTGTAGGTCACTCCCGCTGAGCCAATCACAGTCACTGCTGTAGGTGACTCCCTCTGACACAATCACAGTAACTGCTGTAGGTCACTGCCAGTGACCCACTCACTGTCACTGCTGTCGGTCACTCCCACTGACCCACTCACTGTCACTGCTGTAGGTCACTGTCACTGTCCCAATCATGGTCACTGTTGCAGGTCATTCCCACAGACCCACTCACTGTCACTGCTGTAGATCACTCCCACTGACTCAATCAACGTAACGGCTTGAGCTCACTCCCACTGACCCAATCACAGTCACTGTCGTTGGACACTCCCACTGACCCAATTACGGTCACTGCTGCAAGTCATTCCCACTGTCCCACTCACAGTCACTTCTGTTGGTCATTCCCACTGACTCAATTACGGTCACTGCTGTAGGTCATTCGCACTCATACACTCACTCTCACTGCTGTAGGCCACTCCCACTGACCTAATCACAGTCACTGATGTAGTTCACTCCCACTGCCCCAATCACGGTCACTGCTGTATATCATTCCCACTGAACCAATCTCAGTCACTGCTGTAGGTCATTTGCACTGACCCAGTCATGGTCAATGCTGTAGGTCATTCCCACTGACCAAATCACGCTCACTGCTGTATGTCTTTCCCTCTGACACAATCACAGTGACTGCTGTAGGTCACTCCCACTGACACAATACTGTAACTGCTGTAGAGCACTCCCACTGACACAATCACGGTCACTGCTTTAGGTTACTCCCACTGACACAATAACTGTCACTACTGACGGTCACTCCCACTGACCCACTCACTGTCACTGCTGTCGGTCACTCCCACTGACCCAATAACAGTCACTGCTGCTGGTCACTCTCACTGTCCCAATCTTTGTCACTGTTGCAGGTCATTCCCACAGACCCACTCATTGTCACTGTTGTAGAGCACTCCCACTGACACAATCACGGTCACTGCTTTAGGTCACTCCCACTGACCCAATCACAGACACTGCTGTACGTCACTCCCGCTGAGCCAATCACAGTCTCTGCTGTAGGTAATTCCCACTGACCCACTCACTCTCACTGCTGTATGTCACTCCCACAGACCCAATCACACCCAGTGCTGTAGGTCATTCCCACTGACCCATTCACAGTCAATGCTGTAGGTCACTCCCTCTGACACAATCACAGTCACTGCTGTAGGTCACTCCCTCTGACACAATCACAGTCACTGCTGCCACTCACCCAATGTCAGTCACTACTGTAGGTCACTCCCACTGACCCATTCACTCTTACTGCTGTAGGTCACTCCAACTGACCCAAGCAAGGACAATGCTGTAGGTCATTCGCAGTAACCCAATCATGGTCAAAGCTGTAGGTCATTCCCACTGACCCAATCACATTCACTGCTGTAGGTCATTCCCACTAACCCAATCATGGTAACTGATGGAGGTCACTGCCACTCACCCAATCAAGGTTACTGCTATACGTCACTCCACTAACCCAATAACGGTCACTGCTGTATGTCATTCCCAGTGTCCCACTCACAGTCACTGCTGCATGTCACTCCCACTCACTCACTCACTGTCACTGCTGTAGGGAACTACCACTGACACAATCACGGTTACTGCTGTAGGTCACTCCCACTGCACCAATCACGGTCACAGCTGAATATTATTCCCACTGACCAAATCACGGTCACTGCTGTAGGTCACTTCCACTGCCCCAATCACAGTCACTGGTGTAGGTCATTCCTACGTACCCAATCTATGTCACTGCTGTAGGTCAATCGCACAGACCCAATCACGGTTAATGCTGTAGGTCACTCCCACTGACACAATCACGGTCACTGCTTTAGGTCACTCCCACTGACCCAATCACAGACACTGCTGTAGGTCACTCCCGCTGAGCCAATGTCAGTCACTACTGTAGGTCACTCCCACTGACCCCTTCACTCTCACTGCTGTAGGTCACTCCAACTGACCCAAGCAATGTCAATGCTGTAGGTCATTCGCAGTAACACAATCATGGTCAAAGCTGTAGGTCATTCCCACTGACCCAATCACAGTCACTGTTGTAGGTCATTCCCACTCATCCACTCACTTCACTGTTGTCGGTCACCCCCACTGACCCACTCACAGTCTCTGCTGTAGGTCATTCCCACTAACCCAATCATGGTAACTGATGGACGTCACTGCCACTCACCCAATCAAGGTTACTGCTATACGTCACTCCACTGACCCAATAACGGTCACTGCTGTATGTCATTCCCAGTGTCCCACTCACAGTCACTGCTGCATGTCACTCCCACTCACTCACTCACTGTCACTGCTGTAGGTAACTACCACTGACCCAATCACGGTTACTGCTGTAGGTCACTTCCACTGCCCCAATCACGGTCACAGCTGAATATTATTCCCACTGACCAAATCACGGTCACTGCTGTACGTCATTCCCACTGACCCAATCACGGACACTGCTGGAGGTCATTTCTACATACCCAATCTAAGTCACTGCTGTAGGTCAATCGCACAGACCCAATCATGGACATTCACAAGAGACCCACTCACTGTCACTGCTCTAGATCACTCAATCACGGTCAAGGCTTTAGGTCATTTGCACTGACCCAATCATGGTCAATGCTGTAGGTCATTCCCACTGACCCAATCAGGGTCACTGCTGTATGTCTTTCCCTCTGACACAATCACAGTCACTGCTGCTGGTAACTCTCACTGTCCCAATCATTGTCACTGTTGCAGGTCATTCCCACAGACACACTCATTGTCACTGTTATAGTGCACTCCCACTGACACAATCACGGTCACTGCTTCAGGTCACTCCCACTGACCCAATCACAGACACTGCTGTAGGTCACTCCCGCTGACCCAATCACAGTCTCTGCTGTAGGTCATTCCCACTGACACACTCACTCTCACTGCTGTATGTCACTCCCACAGACCCAATCACACTCAATGTAGGTCAGTCCCACTGACCCATTCACAGTCAATGCTGTAGGTCACTCCCACTGACACAATCACGGTCACTGCTTTAGGTCACTCCCACTGACCCAATCACAGACACTGCTGTAGGTCACTCCCGCTGAGCCAATGTCAGTCACTACTGTAGGTCACTCCCACTGACCCATTCACTCTCACTGCTGTAGGTCACTTCAACTGACCCAAGCAAGGACAATGCTGTAGGTCATTAGCAGTAACCCAATCATGGTCAAATCTGTAGGTCATTCCCACTGACCCAATCACAGTCACTGTTGTAGGTCATTCCCAATGATCCACTCACTTTCACTGCTGTCGGTCACCCCCACTGACCCACTCACTGTCTCTGCTGTAGGTCATTCCCACTAACCCAATCATGGTAACTGATGGAGGTCACTGCCACTCACCCAATCAAGGTTACTGCTATACGTCACTCCACTGACCCAATAACGGTCACTGCTGTATGTCATTCCCAGTGTCCCACTCACAGTCACTGCTGCATGTCACTCCCACTCACTCACTCACTGTCACTGCTGTAGGGAACTACCACTGACCCAATCACGGTTACTGCTGTAGGTCACTCCCACTGCCCCAATCACGGTCACAGCTGAATATTATTCCCACTGACCAAATCACGGTCACTGCTGTAGGTCACTTCCACTGCCCCAATCACAGTCACTGGTGTAGGTCATTCCTACATACCCAATCTATGTCACTGCTGTAGGTCAATCGCACAGACCCAATCACGGTTAATGCTGTAATTCACTCCCACTGACCCACTCACTCTCAGAGCTGTAGGTCACTCACACTGACCCAATCACAATCACTGCTGTAGGTCACACTCACTGTCCCAATCATGGACACTATTGCAGGCCATTCACAATAGACCCACTCACTGTCACTGCTCTAGATCACTCAATCACGGTCACGGCTTTAGGTCACTTCCACTGACCCAATCACAGTCACTGCTGTTGCTCACTCCCACTGACCCAATCACAGTCACTACTGTAGTTCACTCCCACTGACCAACTCACAGTCACTGTTGTTGGTCACTCCAACTGACGCAAATACGGTCACTGCTGTAGGTCATTCCCACTGTCCCACTCACAGTCACTTCTGTAGGTCATTCGCACTGACTTAATCACGGTCACTGCTGGCGGTCATTCCCTCTGAACCAATTTCAGTCACTGCTGTAGGTCTTTCCCAGTGACACAATCACGGGTACTGCTGTAGTTTACTCCCACTGACCCACTCACTGTCAATGCTGTAGGTCACTCCCACTGACCCATTCACTGTCACTGCTGTCGGTCACTCCCACTGACCCAATCACAGTCACTGCTGTAGGTCATTCCGACTGACCCAATCACGGTCACTGCTGTAGGTCATTCCCACTGAACCAATTTCAGTGACTGCTGTAGGTCTTTCCCACTGACACAATCACGGTTACTGCTGTAGGTCACTCCCACTGACCCACTCACTGTCACTGCTGACGGTCACTCCCACTGACCCATTCACTGTCACTGCTGTAGGTCACTACCACTGACACAATCACTGTTACTGCTGTAGTTTACTCCCACTGACCCACTCACTGTCAATGCTGTCGGTTACTCCCATTGACCCATTCACTGTCACTGCTGTAGGTCACTTCCACTGACCCAATCACAGTCACTGCTGCAGGTCACACTCACTGTACCAATCACAGTCACTGCTGTAGGTCATTCCGACTGACCCAATCACAGTCACTGTTGTAGGTCATTCCCAATGATCCACTCACTTTCACTGCTGTCGGTCACCCCCACTGACCCACTCACTGTCACTGCTGTAGGTCATTCCCACTAACCCAATCATGGTAACTGATGGAGGTCACTGCCACTCACCCAATCAGGGTTACTGCTATACGTCACTCCACTGACCCAATAACGGTCACTGCTGTATGTCATTCCCAGTGTCGCACTCACAGTCACTGCTGCATGTCACTCCCACTCACTCACTAACTGTCACTGCTGTAGGTAACTACCACTGACCCAATCACGGTTACTGCTGTAGGTCACCCCCACTGCCCCAATCACGGTGACAGCTGAATATTATTCCCACTGACCAAATCACGGTCACTGCTGTAGGTCACTTCCACTGCCCCAATCACAGTCACTGGTGTAGGTCATTCCTGCATACCCAATCACAGTCACTGCTGTACGTCATTCCCACTGACCCAATCACGGACACTGCTGGAGGTCATTCCTACATACCCAATCTAAGTCACTGCTGTAGGTCAATCGCACAGACCCAATCACGGTTAATGCTGTAAGTCACTCACACTGACCCACTCACTCTCACAGCTGTAGGTCACTCACACAGACCCAATCACAATCACTGCTGTAGGTCACTCTCACTGTCCCAATCATGAACACTATTGCAGGCCATTCACAATAGACCCACTCACTGTCACTGCTCTAGATCACTCAATCACGGTCACGGCTTTAGGTCACTTCCACTGACCCAATCACAGTCACTGCTGTTGCTCATTCCCACTGACCCAATCACAGTCACTGCTGTAGGTCACTCCCTCTGGCCAAATAACAGTAACTGCTGTAGGTCACTCCCACTGACCAAATCACAGTCACTACTGTAGTTCACTCCCACTGACCAACTCACAGTCAATGTTGATGGTCAATCCAACTGACGCAAATACGGTCACTGCTGTAGGTCATTCCCACTGTCCCACTCACAGTCACTTCTGTAGGTCATTCGCACTGACCCGATTACGATCACTGCTGTAGGTCATTCGCACTGACTTAATCACGGTCACTGCTGGCGGTCATTCCCTCTGAACCAATTTCAGTCACTGCTGTATGTCTTTCCCACTGACACAATCACGGTTACTGCTGTAGTTTACTCCCACTGACCCATTCACTGTCAATGCTGTCGGTCACTCCCACTGACCCATTCACTGTCACTGCTGTAGGTCACTCCCACTTACCCAATCACATTCACTGCTGTAGGTCATTCCGACTGACCCAATCACGGTCACTGCTATAGGTCATTCCCACTGAACCAATTTCAGTGACTGCTGTAGGTCTTTCCCACTGACACAATCACGGTTACTGCTGTAGGTTACTCCCACTGACCCACTCACTGTCACTGCTGACGGTCACTCCCACTGACCCATTCACAGTCACTGCTGTAGGTCACTCCCACTGACACAATCACTGTTACTGCAGTAGTTTACTCCCAATGACCCACTCATTGTCAATGCTGTCGGTTAGTCCCACTGACCCATTCACTCTCACTGCTGTAGGTCACTCCCACTGACTCAATCACAGTCACTGCTGCAGGTCTCTCTCACTGTCCCAATCATGGTCACTGTTGCAGGTCATTCCCTAACAACAACTCACTGTCACTGCTGCAGAGAACTCCCACTGACACAATGACGGTCACTGCTTCAGGTCACTCCCACTGACCCAATCACGGTCAGTGCTGTTGCTCACTCCCACTGCCCTAATCACGGTCACTGCTGTATATCATTCCCACTGACCCAATCACGGTCACTGCTGTAGGTAATTCGCACTGACCTAATCATGGTCTCTGCAGGCGGTCATTCCCTCTGAACCAATTTCAGTCACTGCTGTAGGTCACTCCCGCTGATCCAATCACAGTCTCTGCTGTAGGTCATTCCCACTGACACACTCACTCTCACTGCTGTATGTCACTCCCACAGACCCAATCACACACAGTGTAGGTCAGTCCCACTGACCCATTCACAGTCAATGCTGTAGGTCACTCCCACCGACACAATCACGGTCACTGCTTTAGGTCACTCCCACTGACCCAATCACAGACACTGCTGTAGGTCACTCCCGCTGAGCCAATGTCAGTCACTACTGTAGGTCACTCCCACTGACCCATTCACTCTCACTGCTGTAGGTCACTTCAACTGACCCAAGCAAGAACAAAGCTGTAGGTCATTATCAGTAACCCAATCATGGTCAAATCTGTAGGTCATTCCCACTGACCCAATCACAGTCACTGTTGTAGGTCATTCCCAATGATCCACTCACTTTCACTGCTGTCGGTCACCCACACTGACCCACTCACTGTCTCTGCTGTAGGTCATTCCCACTAACCCAATCATGGTAACTGATGGAGGTCACTGCCACTCACCCAATCAAGGTTACTGCTATACGTCACTCCACTAACCCAATAACGGTCACTGCTGTATGTCATTCCCAGTGTCCCACTCACAGTCACTGCTGCATGTCACTCCCACTCACTCACTCACTGTCACTGCTGTAGGGAACTACCACTGACACAATCACGGTTACTGCTGTAGGTCACACCCACTGCACCAATCACGGTCACAGCTGAATATTATTCCCACTGACCAAATCACGGTCACTGCTGTAGGTCACTTCCACTGCCCCAATCACAGTCACTGGTGTAGGTCATTCCTACGTACCCAATCTATGTCACTGCTGTAGGTCAATCGCACAGACCCAATCACGGTTAATGCTGTCAGTCACTCCCACTGACCCCCTCACTCTCACAACTGTAGGTCACTCACACTGACCCAATCACAATCACTGCCGTAGGTCACTCTCACTGTCCCAATCATGGACACTATTGCAGGCCATTCACAATAGACCCACTCACTGTCACTGCTCTAGATCACTCAATCACGGTCACGGCGTTAGGTCACTTCCACTGACCCAATCACAGTCACTGCTGTTGCTCATTCCCACTGACCCAATCACATTCACTGCTGTAGGTCACTCCCTCTGGCCCAATCACAGTAACTGCTGTAGGTCACTCCCACTGACCAAATCACAGTCACTACTGTAGTTCACTCCCACTGACCAACTCACAGTCACTGTTGTTGGTCACTCCAACTGACGCAAATATGGTCACTGCTGTAGGTCATTCCCACTGTCCCACTCACAGTCACTTCTGTAGGTCATTCGCACTGACCCGATTACAATCACTGCTGTAGGTCATTCGCACTGACTTAATCACGGTCACTGCTGGCGGTCATTCCCTCTGAACCAATTTCAGTCACTGCTGTAGGTCTTTCCCACTGACACAATCACGGTTACTGCTGTAGATTACTCCCACTGACCCACTCACTGTCACTGCTGACGGTCACTCCCACTGACCCATTCACAGTCACTGCTGTAGGTCACTCCCACTGACACAATCACTGTTACTGCAGTAGTTTACTCCCAATGACCCACTCACTGTCAATGCTGTCGGTTAGTCCCACTGACCCATTCACTCTCACTGCTGTAGGTCACTCCCACTGACTCAATCACAGTCACTGCTGCAGGTCTCTCTCACTGTCCCAATCATGGTCACTGTTGCAGGTCATTCCCTAACAACAACTCACTGTCACTGCTGCAGAGAACTCCCACTGACACAATGACGGTCACTGCTTCAGGTCACTCCCACTGACCCAATCACGGTCACTGCTGTTGCTCACTCCCACTGCCCTAATCACGGTCACTGCTGTATATCATTCCCACTGACCCAATCACGGTCACTGCTGTAGGTAATTCGCACTGACCTAATCACGGTCTCTGCAGGCGGTCACTCCCGCTGATCCAATCACAGTCTCTGCTGTAGGTCATTCCCACTGACACACTCACTCTCACTGCTGTATGTCACTCCCACAGACCCAATCACACTCAGTGTAGGTCAGTCCCACTGACCCATTCACAGTCAATGCTGTAGGTCACTCCCACCGACACAATCACGGTCACTGCTTTAGGTCACTCCCACTGACCCAATCACAGACACTGCTGTAGGTCACTCCCGCTGAGCCAATGTCAGTCACTACTGTAGGTCACTCCCACTGACCCATTCACTCTCACTGCTGTAGGTCACTTCAACTGACCCAAGCAAGAACAAAGCTGTAGGTCATTATCAGTAACCCAATCATGGTCAAATCTGTAGGTCATTCCCACTGACCCAATCACAGTCACTGTTGTAGGTCATTCCCAATGATCCACTCACTTTCACTGCTGTCGGTCACCCACACTGACCCACTCACTGTCTCTGCTGTAGGTCATTCCCACTAACCCAATCATGGTAACTGATGGAGGTCACTGCCACTCACCCAATCAAGGTTACTGCTATACGTCACTCCACTAACCCAATAACGGTCACTGCTGTATGTCATTCCCAGTGTCCCACTCACAGTCACTGCTGCATGTCACTCCCACTCACTCACTCACTGTCACTGCTGTAGGGAACTACCACTGACACAATCACGGTTACTGCTGTAGGTCACTCCCACTGCACCAATCACGGTCACAGCTGAATATTATTCCCACTGACCAAATCACGGTCACTGCTGTAGGTCACTTCCACTGCCCCAATCACAGTCACTGGTGTAGGTCATTCCTACGTACCCAATCTATGTCACTGCTGTAGGTCAATCGCACAGACCCAATCACGGTTAATGCTGTCAGTCACTCCCACTGACCCCCTCACTCTCACAGCTGTAGGTCACTCACACTGACCCAATCACAATCACTGCTGTAGGTCACTCTCACTGTCCCAATCATGGACACTATTGCAGGCCATTCACAATAGACCCACTCACTGTCACTGCTCTAGATCACTCAATCACGGTCACGGCGTTAGGTCACTTCCACTGACCCAATCACAGTCACTGCTGTTGCTCATTCCCACTGACCCAATCACATTCACTGCTGTAGGTCACTCCCTCTGGCCCAATCACAGTAACTGCTGTAGGTCACTCCCACTGACCAAATCACAGTCACTACTGTAGTTCACTCCCACTGACCAACTCACAGTCACTGTTGTTGGTCACTCCAACTGACGCAAATATGGTCACTGCTGTAGGTCATTCCCACTGTCCCACTCACAGTCACTTCTGTAGGTCATTCGCACTGACCCGATTACAATCACTGCTGTAGGTCATTCGCACTGACTTAATCACGGTCACTGCTGGCGGTCATTCCCTCTGAACCAATTTCAGTCACTGCTGTAGGTCTTTCCCACTGACACAATCACGGTTACTGCTGTAGGTTACTCCCACTGACCCACTCACTGTCACTGCTGACGGTCACTCCCACTGACCCATTCACAGTCACTGCTGTAGGTCACTCCCACTGACACAATCACTGTTACTGCAGTAGTTTACTCCCAATGACCCACTCACTGTCAATGCTGTCGGTTAGTCCCACTGACCCATTCACTCTCACTGCTGTAGGTCACTCCCACTGACTCAATCACAGTCACTGCTGCAGGTCTCTCTCACTGTCCCAATCATGGTCACTGTTGCAGGTCATTCCCTAACAACAACTCACTGTCACTGCTGCAGAGAACTCCCACTGACACAATGACGGTCACTGCTTCAGGTCACTCCCACTGACCCAATCACGGTCACTGCTGTTGCTCACTCCCACTGACCCAATCACGGTCACTGCTGTAGGTAATTCGCACTGACCTAATCACGGTCTCTGCAGGCGGTCACTCCCGCTGATCCAATCACAGTCTCTGCTGTAGGTCATTCCCACTGACACACTCACTCTCACTGCTGTATGTCACTCCCACAGACCCAATCACACTCAGTGTAGGTCAGTCCCACTGACCCATTCACAGTCAATGCTGTAGGTCACTCCCACCGACACAATCACGGTCACTGCTTTAGGTCACTCCCACTGACCCAATCACAGACACTGCTGTAGGTCACTCCCGCTGAGCCAATGTCAGTCACTACTGTAGGTCACTCCCACTGACCCATTCACTCTCACTGCTGTAGGTCACTTCAACTGACCCAAGCAAGGACAAAGCTGTAGGTCATTATCAGTAACCCAATCATGGTCAAATCTGTAGGTCATTCCCACTGACCCAATCACAGTCACTGTTGTAGGTCATTCCCAATGATCCACTCACTTTCACTGCTGTCGGTCACCCACACTGACCCACTCACTGTCTCTGCTGTAGGTCATTCCCACTAACCCAATCATGGTAACTGATGGAGGTCACTGCCACTCACCCAATCAAGGTTACTGCTATACGTCACTCCACTAACCCAATAACGGTCACTGCTGTATGTCATTCCCAGTGTCCCACTCACAGTCACTGCTGCATGTCACTCCCACTCACTCACTCACTGTCACTGCTGTAGGGAACTACCACTGACACAATCACGGTTACTGCTGTAGGTCACTCCCACTGCACCAATCACGGTCACAGCTGAATATTATTCCCACTGACCAAATCACGGTCACTGCTGTAGGTCACTTCCACTGCCCCAATCACAGTCACTGGTGTAGGTCATTCCTACGTACCCAATCTATGTCACTGCTGTAGGTCAATCGCACAGACCCAATCACGGTTAATGCTGTAAGTCACTCCCACTGACCCCCTCACTCTCACAGCTGTAGGTCACTCACACTGACCCAATCACAATCACTGCTGTAGGTCACTCTCACTGTCCCAATCATGGACACTATTGCAGGCCATTCACAATAGACCCACTCACTGTCACTGCTCTAGATCACTCAATCACGGTCACGGCGTTAGGTCACTTCCACTGACCCAATCACAGTCACTGCTGTTGCTCATTCCCACTGACCCAATCACATTCACTGCTGTAGGTCACTCCCTCTGGCCCAATCACAGTAACTGCTGTAGGTCACTCCCACTGACCAAATCACAGTCACTACTGTAGTTCACTCCCACTGACCAACTCACAGTCACTGTTGTTGGTCACTCCAACTGACGCAAATATGGTCACTGCTGTAGGTCATTCCCACTGTCCCACTCACAGTCACTTCTGTAGGTCATTCGCACTGACCCGATTACAATCACTGCTGTAGGTCATTCGCACTGACTTAATCACGGTCACTGCTGGCGGTCATTCCCTCTGAACCAATTTCAGTCATTGCTGTAGGTCTTTCCCACTGACACAATCACGGTTACTGCTGTAGTTTACTCCCACTGACCCACTCACTGTCAATGCTGTCGGTCACTCCCACTGACCCATTCACTGTCACTGCTGTAGGTCACTCCCGCTGAGCCAATCACAGTCACTGCTGTAGGTGACTCCCTCTGACACAATCACAGTAACTGCTGTAGGTCACTGCCAGTGACCCACTCACTGTCACTGCTGTCGGTCACTCCCACTGACCCACTCACTGTCACTGCTGTAGGTCACTGTCACTGTCCCAATCATGGTCACTGTTGCAGGTCATTCCCACAGACCCACTCACTGTCACTGCTGTAGATCACTCCCACTGACTCAATCAACGTAACGGCTTGAGCTCACTCCCACTGACCCAATCACAGTCACTGTCGTTGTACACTCCCACTGACCCAATTACGGTCACTGCTGCAAGTCATTCCCACTGTCCCACTCACAGTCACTTCTGTTGGTCATTCCCACTGACTCAATTACGGTCACTGCTGTAGGTCATTCGCACTCATACACTCACTCTCACTGCTGTAGGCCACTCCCACTGACCTAATCACAGTCACTGATGTAGTTCACTCCCACTGCCCCAATCACGGTCACTGCTGTATATCATTCCCACTGAACCAATCTCAGTCACTGCTGTAGGTCATTTGCACTGACCCAGTCATGGTCAATGCTGTAGGTCATTCCCACTGACCAAATCACGCTCACTGCTGTATGTCTTTCCCTCTGACACAATCACAGTGACTGCTGTAGGTCACTCCCACTGACACAATACTGTAACTGCTGTAGAGCACTCCCACTGACACAATCACGGTCACTGCTTTAGGTTACTCCCACTGACACAATAACTGTCACTACTGACGGTCACTCCCACTGACCCACTCACTGTCACTGCTGTCGGTCACTCCCACTGACCCAATAACAGTCACTGCTGCTGGTCACTCTCACTGTCCCAATCTTTGTCACTGTTGCAGGTCATTCCCACAGACCCACTCATTGTCACTGTTGTAGAGCACTCCCACTGACACAATCACGGTCACTGCTTTAGGTCACTCCCACTGACCCAATCACAGACACTGCTGTACGTCACTCCCGCTGAGCCAATCACAGTCTCTGCTGTAGGTAATTCCCACTGACCCACTCACTCTCACTGCTGTATGTCACTCCCACAGACCCAATCACACCCAGTGCTGTAGGTCATTCCCACTGACCCATTCACAGTCAATGCTGTAGGTCACTCCCTCTGACACAATCACAGTCACTGCTGTAGGTCACTCCCTCTGACACAATCACAGTCACTGCTGCCACTCACCCAATGTCAGTCACTACTGTAGGTCACTCCCACTGACCCATTCACTCTTACTGCTGTAGGTCACTCCAACTGACCCAAGCAAGGACAATGCTGTAGGTCATTCGCAGTAACCCAATCATGGTCAAAGCTGTAGGTCATTCCCACTGACCCAATCACATTCACTGCTGTAGGTCATTCCCACTAACCCAATCATGGTAACTGATGGAGGTCACTGCCACTCACCCAATCAAGGTTACTGCTATACGTCACTCCACTAACCCAATAACGGTCACTGCTGTATGTCATTCCCAGTGTCCCACTCACAGTCACTGCTGCATGTCACTCCCACTCACTCACTCACTGTCACTGCTGTAGGGAACTACCACTGACACAATCACGGTTACTGCTGTAGGTCACTCCCACTGCACCAATCACGGTCACAGCTGAATATTATTCCCACTGACCAAATCACGGTCACTGCTGTAGGTCACTTCCACTGCCCCAATCACAGTCACTGGTGTAGGTCATTCCTACGTACCCAATCTATGTCACTGCTGTAGGTCAATCGCACAGACCCAATCACGGTTAATGCTGTCAGTCACTCCCACTGACCCCCTCACTCTCACAGCTGTAGGTCACTCACACTGACCCAATCACAATCACTGCTGTAGGTCACTCTCACTGTCCCAATCATGGACACTATTGCAGGCCATTCACAATAGACCCACTCACTGTCACTGCTCTAGATCACTCAATCACGGTCACGGCGTTAGGTCACTTCCACTGACCCAATCACAGTCACTGCTGTTGCTCATTCCCACTGACCCAATCACATTCACTGCTGTAGGTCACTCCCTCTGGCCCAATCACAGTAACTGCTGTAGGTCACTCCCACTGACCAAATCACAGTCACTACTGTAGTTCACTCCCACTGACCAACTCACAGTCACTGTTGTTGGTCACTCCAACTGACGCAAATATGGTCACTGCTGTAGGTCATTCCCACTGTCCCACTCACAGTCACTTCTGTAGGTCATTCGCACTGACCCGATTACAATCACTGCTGTAGGTCATTCGCACTGACTTAATCACGGTCACTGCTGGCGGTCATTCCCTCTGAACCAATTTCAGTCACTGCTGTAGGTCTTTCCCACTGACACAATCACGGTTACTGCTGTAGGTTACTCCCACTGACCCACTCACTGTCACTGCTGACGGTCACTCCCACTGACCCATTCACAGTCACTGCTGAAGGTCACTCCCACTGACACAATCACTGTTACTGCAGTAGTTTACTCCCAATGACCCACTCACTGTCAATGCTGTCGGTTAGTCCCACTGACCCATTCACTCTCACTGCTGTAGGTCACTCCCACTGACTCAATCACAGTCACTGCTGCAGGTCTCTCTCACTGTCCCAATCATGGTCACTGTTGCAGGTCATTCCCTAAGAACAACTCACTGTCACTGCTGCAGAGAACTCCCACTGACACAATGACGGTCACTGCTTCAGGTCACTCCCACTGACCCAGTCACGGTCACTGCTGTTGCTCACTCCCACTGCCCTTATCACGGTCACTGCTGTATATCATTCCCACTGACCCAATCACGGTCACTGCTGTAGGTAATTCGCACTGACCTAATCACGGTCTCTGCAGGCGGTCATTCCCTCTGAACCAATTTCAGTCACTGCTGTAGGTCACTCCCGCTGACCCAATCACAGTCTCTGCTGTAGGTCATTCCCACTGACACACTCACTCTCACTGCTGTATGTCACTCCCACAGACCCAATCACACTCAATGTAGGTCAGTCCCACTGACCCATTCACAGTCAATGCTGTAGGTCACTCCCACTGACACAATCACGGTCACTGCTTTAGGTCACTCCCACTGACCCAATCACAGACACTGCTGTAGGTCACTCCCGCTGAGCCAATGTCAGTCACTACTGTAGGTCACTCCCACTGACCCATTCACTCTCACTGCTGTAGGTCACTTCAACTGACCCAAGCAAGGACAATGCTGTAGGTCATTAGCAGTAACCCAATCATGGTCAAATCTGTAGGTCATTCCCACTGACCCAATCACAGTCACTGTTGTAGGTCATTCCCAATGATCCACTCACTTTCACTGCTGTCGGTCACCCCCACTGACCCACTCACTGTCTCTGCTGTAGGTCATTCCCACTAACCCAATCATGGTAACTGATGGAGGTCACTGCCACTCACCCAATCAAGGTTACTGCTATACGTCACTCCACTGACCCAATAACGGTCACTGCTGTATGTCATTCCCAGTGTCCCACTCACAGTCACTGCTGCATGTCACTCCCACTCACTCACTCACTGTCACTGCTGTAGGGAACTACCACTGACCCAATCACGGTTACTGCTGTAGGTCACTCCCACTGCCCCAATCACGGTCACAGCTGAATATTATTCCCACTGACCAAATCACGGTCACTGCTGTAGGTCACTTCCACTGCCCCAATCACAGTCACTGGTGTAGGTCATTCCTACATACCCAATCTATGTCACTGCTGTAGGTCAATCGCACAGACCCAATCACGGTTAATGCTGTAATTCACTCCCACTGACCCACTCACTCTCAGAGCTGTAGGTCACTCACACTGACCCAATCACAATCACTGCTGTAGGTCACACTCACTGTCCCAATCATGGACACTATTGCAGGCCATTCACAATAGACCCACTCACTGTCACTGCTCTAGATCACTCAATCACGGTCACGGCTTTAGGTAACTTCCACTGACCCAATCACAGTCACTGCTGTTGCTCACTCCCACTGACCCAATCACAGTCACTACTGTAGTTCACTCCCACTGACCAACTCACAGTCACTGTTGTTGGTCACTCCAACTGACGCAAATACGGTCACTGCTGTAGGTCATTCCCACTGTCCCACTCACAGTCACTTCTGTAGGTCATTCGCACTGACCCGATTACGATCACTGCTGTAGGTCATTCGCACTGACTTAATCACGGTCACTGCTGGCGGTCATTCCCTCTGAACCAATTTCAGTCACTGCTGTAGGTCTTTCCCACTGACACAATCACGGGTACTGCTGTAGTTTACTCCCACTGACCCACTCACTGTCAATGCTGTCGGTCACTCCCACTGACCCATTCACTGTCACTGCTGTCGGTCACTCCCACTGACCCAATCACAGTCACTGCTGTAGGTCATTCCGACTGACCCAATCACGGTCACTGCTGTAGGTCATTCCCACTGAACCAATTTCAGTGACTGCTGTAGGTCTTTCCCACTGACACAATCACGGTTACTGCTGTAGGTCACTCCCACTGACCCACTCACTGTCACTGCTGACGGTCACTCCCACTGACCCATTCACTGTCACTGCTGTAGGTCACTACCACTGGCACAATCACTGTTACTGCTGTAGTTTACTCCCACTGACCCACTCACTGTCAATGCTGTCGGTTACTCCCATTGACCCATTCACTGTCACTGCTGTAGGTCACTTCCACTGACCCAATCACAGTCACTGCTGCAGGTCACACTCACTGTACCAATCACAGTCACTGCTGTAGGTCATTCCGACTGACCCAATCACAGTCACTGTTGTAGGTCATTCCCAATGATCCACTCACTTTCACTGCTGTCGGTCACCCCCACTGACCCACTCACTGTCACTGCTGTAGGTCATTCCCACTAACCCAATCATGGTAACTGATGGAGGTCACTGCCACTCACCCAATCAGGGTTACTGCTATACGTCACTCCACTGACCCAATAACGGTCACTGCTGTATGTCATTCCCAGTGTCGCACTCACAGTCACTGCTGCATGTCACTCCCACTCACTCACTAACTGTCACTGCTGTAGGTAACTACCACTGACCCAATCACGGTTACTGCTGTAGGTCACCCCCACTGCCCCAATCACGGTGACAGCTGAATATTATTCCCACTGACCAAATCACGGTCACTGCTGTAGGTCACTTCCACTGCCCCAATCACAGTCACTGGTGTAGGTCATTCCTGCATACCCAATCACAGTCACTGCTGTACGTCATTCCCACTGACCCAATCACGGACACTGCTGGAGGTCATTCCTACATACCCAATCTAAGTCACTGCTGTAGGTCAATCGCACAGACCCAATCACGGTTAATGCTGTAAGTCACTCACACTGACCCACTCACTCTCACAGCTGTAGGTCACTCACACAGACCCAATCACAATCACTGCTGTAGGTCACTCTCACTGTCCCAATCATGAACACTATTGCAGGCCATTCACAATAGACCCACTCACTGTCACTGCTCTAGATCACTCAATCACGGTCACGGCTTTAGGTCACTTCCACTGACCCAATCACAGTCACTGCTGTTGCTCATTCCCACTGACCCAATCACAGTCACTGCTGTAGGTCACTCCCTCTGGCCAAATCTCAGTAACTGCTGTAGGTCACTCCCACTGACCAAATCACAGTCACTACTGTAGTTCACTCCCACTGACCAACTCACAGTCACTGTTGATGGTCACTCCAACTGACGCAAATACGGTCACTGCTGTAGGTCAATCCCACTGTCCCACTCACAGTCACTTCTGTAGGTCATTCGCACTGACCCGATTACGATCACTGCTGTAGGTCATTCGCACTGACTTAATCACGGTCACTGCTGTTGCTCATTCCCACTGACCCAATCACAGTCACTGCTGTAGGTCACTCCCTCTGGCCAAATCACATTCACTGCTGTAGGTCACTCCCTCTGGCCCAATCACAGTAACTGCTGTAGGTCACTCCCACTGACTAAATCACAGTCACTACTGTAGTTCACTCCCACTGACCAACTCACAGTCACTGTTGTTGGTCACTCCAACTGACGCAAATATGTTCACTGCTGTAGGTCATTCCCACTGTCCCACTCACAGTCACTTCTGTAGGTCATTCGCACTGACCCGATTACAATCACTGCTGTAGGTCATTCGCACTGACTTAATCACGGTCACTGCTGGCGGTCATTCCCTCTGAACCAATTTCAGTCACTGCTGTAGGTCTTTCCCACTGACACAATCACGGTTACTGCTGTAGGTTACTCCCACTGACCCACTCACTGTCACTGCTGACGGTCACTCCCACTGACCCATTCACAGTCACTGCTGTAGGTCACTCCCACTGACACAATCACTGTTACTGCAGTAGTTTACTCCCAATGACCCACTCACTGTCAATGCTGTCGGTTAGTCCCACTGACCCATTCACTCTCACTGCTGTAGGTCACTCCCACTGACTCAATCACAGTCACTGCTGCAGGTCTCTCTCACTGTCCCAATCATGGTCACTGTTGCAGGTCATTCCCTAACAACAACTCACTGTCACTGCTGAAGAGAACTCCCACTGACACAATGACGGTCACTGCTTCAGGTCACTCCCACTGACCCAATCACGGTCACTGCTGTTGCTCACTCCCACTGCCCTAATGACGGTCACTGCTGTATATCATTCCCACTGACCCAATCACGGTCACTGCTGTAGGTAATTCGCACTGACCTAATCACGGTCTCTGCATGCGGTCACTCCCGCTGATCCAATCACAGTCTCTGCTGTAGGTCATTCCCACTGACACACTCACTCTCACTGCTGTATGTCACTCCCACAGACCCAATCACACTCAGTGTAGGTCAGTCCCACTGACCCATTCACAGTCAATGCTGTAGGTCACTCCCACCGACACAATCACGGTCACTGCTTTAGGTCACTCCCACTGACCCAATCACAGACACTGCTGTAGGTCACTCCCGCTGAGCCAATGTCAGTCACTACTGTAGTTCACTCCCACTGACCAACTCACAGTCACTGTTGTTGGTCACTCCAACTGACGCAAATATGGTCACTGCTGTAGGTCATTCCCACTGTCCCACTCACAGTCACTTCTGTAGGTCATTCGCACTGACCCGATTACAATCACTGCTGTAGGTCATTCGCACTGACTTAATCACGGTCACTGCTGGCGGTCATTCCCTCTGAACCAATTTCAGTCACTGCTGTAGGTCTTTCCCACTGACACAATCACGGTTACTGCTGTAGGTTACTCCCACTGACCCACTCACTGTCACTGCTGACGGTCACTCCCACTGACCCATTCACAGTCACTGCTGAAGGTCACTCCCACTGACACAATCACTGTTACTGCAGTAGTTTACTCCCAATGACCCACTCACTGTCAATGCTGTCGGTTAGTCCCACTGACCCATTCACTCTCACTGCTGTAGGTCACTCCCACTGACTCAATCACAGTCACTGCTGCAGGTCTCTCTCACTGTCCCAATCATGGTCACTGTTGCAGGTCATTCCCTAAGAACAACTCACTGTCACTGCTGCAGAGAACTCCCACTGACACAATGACGGTCACTGCTTCAGGTCACTCCCACTGACCCAGTCACGGTCACTGCTGTTGCTCACTCCCACTGCCCTTATCACGGTCACTGCTGTATATCATTCCCACTGACCCAATCACGGTCACTGCTGTAGGTAATTCGCACTGACCTAATCACGGTCTCTGCAGGCGGTCATTCCCTCTGAACCAATTTCAGTCACTGCTGTAGGTCACTCCCGCTGACCCAATCACAGTCTCTGCTGTAGGTCATTCCCACTGACACACTCACTCTCACTGCTGTATGTCACTCCCACAGACCCAATCACACTCAATGTAGGTCAGTCCCACTGACCCATTCACAGTCAATGCTGTAGGTCACTCCCACTGACACAATCACGGTCACTGCTTTAGGTCACTCCCACTGACCCAATCACAGACACTGCTGTAGGTCACTCCCGCTGAGCCAATGTCAGTCACTACTGTAGGTCACTCCCACTGACCCATTCACTCTCACTGCTGTAGGTCACTTCAACTGACCCAAGCAAGGACAATGCTGTAGGTCATTAGCAGTAACCCAATCATGGTCAAATCTGTAGGTCATTCCCACTGACCCAATCACAGTCACTGTTGTAGGTCATTCCCAATGATCCACTCACTTTCACTGCTGTCGGTCACCCCCACTGACCCACTCACTGTCTCTGCTGTAGGTCATTCCCACTAACCCAATCATGGTAACTGATGGAGGTCACTGCCACTCACCCAATCAAGGTTACTGCTATACGTCACTCCACTGACCCAATAACGGTCACTGCTGTATGTCATTCCCAGTGTCCCACTCACAGTCACTGCTGCATGTCACTCCCACTCACTCACTCACTGTCACTGCTGTAGGGAACTACCACTGACCCAATCACGGTTACTGCTGTAGGTCACTCCCACTGCCCCAATCACGGTCACAGCTGAATATTATTCCCACTGACCAAATCACGGTCACTGCTGTAGGTCACTTCCACTGCCCCAATCACAGTCACTGGTGTAGGTCATTCCTACATACCCAATCTATGTCACTGCTGTAGGTCAATCGCACAGACCCAATCACGGTTAATGCTGTAATTCACTCCCACTGACCCACTCACTCTCAGAGCTGTAGGTCACTCACACTGACCCAATCACAATCACTGCTGTAGGTCACACTCACTGTCCCAATCATGGACACTATTGCAGGCCATTCACAATAGACCCACTCACTGTCACTGCTCTAGATCACTCAATCACGGTCACGGCTTTAGGTCACTTCCACTGACCCAATCACAGTCACTGCTGTTGCTCACTCCCACTGACCCAATCACAGTCACTACTGTAGTTCACTCCCACTGACCAACTCACAGTCACTGTTGTTGGTCACTCCAACTGACGCAAATACGGTCACTGCTGTAGGTCATTCCCACTGTCCCACTCACAGTCACTTCTGTAGGTCATTCGCACTGACCCGATTACGATCACTGCTGTAGGTCATTCGCACTGACTTAATCACGGTCACTGCTGGCGGTCATTCCCTCTGAACCAATTTCAGTCACTGCTGTAGGTCTTTCCCACTGACACAATCACGGGTACTGCTGTAGTTTACTCCCACTGACCCACTCACTGTCAATGCTGTCGGTCACTCCCACTGACCCATTCACTGTCACTGCTGTCGGTCACTCCCACTGACCCAATCACAGTCACTGCTGTAGGTCATTCCGACTGACCCAATCACGGTCACTGCTGTAGGTCATTCCCACTGAACCAATTTCAGTGACTGCTGTAGGTCTTTCCCACTGACACAATCACGGTTACTGCTGTAGGTCACTCCCACTGACCCACTCACTGTCACTGCTGACGGTCACTCCCACTGACCCATTCACTGTCACTGCTGTAGGTCACTACCACTGACACAATCACTGTTACTGCTGTAGTTTACTCCCACTGACCCACTCACTGTCAATGCTGTCGGTTACTCCCATTGACCCATTCACTGTCACTGCTGTAGGTCACTTCCACTGACCCAATCACAGTCACTGCTGCAGGTCACACTCACTGTACCAATCACAGTCACTGCTGTAGGTCATTCCGACTGACCCAATCACAGTCACTGTTGTAGGTCATTCCCAATGATCCACTCACTTTCACTGCTGTCGGTCACCCCCACTGACCCACTCACTGTCACTGCTGTAGGTCATTCCCACTAACCCAATCATGGTAACTGATGGAGGTCACTGCCACTCACCCAATCAGGGTTACTGCTATACGTCACTCCACTGACCCAATAACGGTCACTGCTGTATGTCATTCCCAGTGTCGCACTCACAGTCACTGCTGCATGTCACTCCCACTCACTCACTAACTGTCACTGCTGTAGGTAACTACCACTGACCCAATCACGGTTACTGCTGTAGGTCACCCCCACTGCCCCAATCACGGTGACAGCTGAATATTATTCCCACTGACCAAATCACGGTCACTGCTGTAGGTCACTTCCACTGCCCCAATCACAGTCACTGGTGTAGGTCATTCCTGCATACCCAATCACAGTCACTGCTGTACGTCATTCCCACTGACCCAATCACGGACACTGCTGGAGGTCATTCCTACATACCCAATCTAAGTCACTGCTGTAGGTCAATCGCACAGACCCAATCACGGTTAATGCTGTAAGTCACTCACACTGACCCACTCACTCTCACAGCTGTAGGTCACTCACACAGACCCAATCACAATCACTGCTGTAGGTCACTCTCACTGTCCCAATCATGAACACTATTGCAGGCCATTCACAATAGACCCACTCACTGTCACTGCTCTAGATCACTCAATCACGGTCACGGCTTTAGGTCACTTCCACTGACCCAATCACAGTCACTGCTGTTGCTCATTCCCACTGACCCAATCACAGTCACTGCTGTAGGTCACTCCCTCTGGCCAAATCACAGTAACTGCTGTAGGTCACTCCCACTGACCAAATCACAGTCACTACTGTAGTTCACTCCCACTGACCAACTCACAGTCACTGTTGATGGTCACTCCAACTGACGCAAATACGGTCACTGCTGTAGGTCAATCCCACTGTCCCACTCACAGTCACTTCTGTAGGTCATTCGCACTGACCCGATTACGATCACTGCTGTAGGTCATTCGCACTGACTTAATCACGGTCACTGCTGTTGCTCATTCCCACTGACCCAATCACAGTCACTGCTGTAGGTCACTCCCTCTGGCCAAATCACATTCACTGCTGTAGGTCACTCCCTCTGGCCCAATCACAGTAACTGCTGTAGGTCACTCCCACTGACTAAATCACAGTCACTACTGTAGTTCACTCCCACTGACCAACTCACAGTCACTGTTGTTGGTCACTCCAACTGACGCAAATATGTTCACTGCTGTAGGTCATTCCCACTGTCCCACTCACAGTCACTTCTGTAGGTCATTCGCACTGACCCGATTACAATCACTGCTGTAGGTCATTCGCACTGACTTAATCACGGTCACTGCTGGCGGTCATTCCCTCTGAACCAATTTCAGTCACTGCTGTAGGTCTTTCCCACTGACACAATCACGGTTACTGCTGTAGGTTACTCCCACTGACCCACTCACTGTCACTGCTGACGGTCACTCCCACTGACCCATTCACAGTCACTGCTGTAGGTCACTCCCACTGACACAATCACTGTTACTGCAGTAGTTTACTCCCAATGACCCACTCACTGTCAATGCTGTCGGTTAGTCCCACTGACCCATTCACTCTCACTGCTGTAGGTCACTCCCACTGACTCAATCACAGTCACTGCTGCAGGTCTCTCTCACTGTCCCAATCATGGTCACTGTTGCAGGTCATTCCCTAACAACAACTCACTATCACTGCTGCAGAGAACTCCCACTGACACAATGACGGTCACTGCTTCAGGTCACTCCCACTGACCCAATCACGGTCACTGCTGTTGCTCACTCCCACTGCCCTAATCACGGTCACTGCTGTATATCATTCCCACTGACCCAATCACGGTCACTGCTGTAGGTAATTCGCACTGACCTAATCACGGTCTCTGCAGGCGGTCACTCCCGCTGATCCAATCACAGTCTCTGCTGTAGGTCATTCCCACTGACACACTCACTCTCACTGCTGTATGTCACTCCCACAGACCCAATCACACTCAGTGTAGGTCAGTCCCACTGACCCATTCACAGTCAATGCTGTAGGTCACTCCCACCGACACAATCACGGTCACTGCTTTAGGTCACTCCCACTGACCCAATCACAGACACTGCTGTAGGTCACTCCCGCTGAGCCAATGTCAGTCACTACTGTAGGTCACTCCCACTGACCCATTCACTCTCACTGCTGTAGGTCACTTCAACTGACCCAAGCAAGGACAAAGCTGTAGGTCATTATCAGTAACCCAATCATGGTCAAATCTGTAGGTCATTCCCACTGACCCAATCACAGTCACTGTTGTAGGTCATTCCCAATGATCCACTCACTTTCACTGCTGTCGGTCACCCACACTGACCCACTCACTGTCTCTGCTGTAGGTCATTCCCACTAACCCAATCATGGTAACTGATGGAGGTCACTGCCACTCACCCAATCAAGGTTACTGCTATACGTCACTCCACTAACCCAATAACGGTCACTGCTGTATGTCATTCCCAGTGTCCCACTCACAGTCACTGCTGCATGTCACTCCCACTCACTCACTCACTGTCACTGCTGTAGGGAACTACCACTGACACAATCACGGTTACTGCTGTAGGTCACTCCCACTGCACCAATCACGGTCACAGCTGAATATTATTCCCACTGACCAAATCACGGTCACTGCTGTAGGTCACTTCCACTGCCCCAATCACAGTCACTGGTGTAGGTCATTCCTACGTACCCAATCTATGTCACTGCTGTAGGTCAATCGCACAGACCCAATCACGGTTAATGCTGTAAGTCACTCCCACTGACCCCCTCACTCTCACAGCTGTAGGTCACTCACACTGACCCAATCACAATCACTGCTGTAGGTCACTCTCACTGTCCCAATCATGGACACTATTGCAGGCCATTCACAATAGACCCACTCACTGTCACTGCTCTTGATCACTCAATCACGGTCACGGCGTTAGGTCACTTCCACTGACCCAATCACAGTCACTGCTGTTGCTCATTCCCACTGACCCAATCACATTCACTGCTGTAGGTCACTCCCTCTGGCCCAATCACAGTAACTGCTGTAGGTCACTCCCACTGACCAAATCACAGTCACTACTGTAGTTCACTCCCACTGACCAACTCACAGTCACTGTTGTTGGTCACTCCAACTGACGCAAATATGGTCACTGCTGTAGGTCATTCCCACTGTCCCACTCACAGTCACTTCTGTAGGTCATTCGCACTGACCCGATTACAATCACTGCTGTAGGTCATTCGCACTGACTTAATCACGGTCACTGCTGGCGGTCATTCCCTCTGAACCAATTTCAGTCATTGCTGTAGGTCTTTCCCACTGACACAATCACGGTTACTGCTGTAGTTTACTCCCACTGACCCACTCACTGTCAATGCTGTCGGTCACTCCCACTGACCCATTCACTGTCACTGCTGTAGGTCACTCCCGCTGAGCCAATCACAGTCACTGCTGTAGGTGACTCCCTCTGACACAATCACAGTAACTGCTGTAGGTCACTGCCAGTGACCCACTCACTGTCACTGCTGTCGGTCACTCCCACTGACCCACTCACTGTCACTGCTGTAGGTCACTGTCACTGTCCCAATCATGGTCACTGTTGCAGGTCATTCCCACAGACCCACTCACTGTCACTGCTGTAGATCACTCCCACTGACTCAATCAACGTAACGGCTTGAGCTCACTCCCACTGACCCAATCACAGTCACTGTCGTTGGACACTCCCACTGACCCAATTACGGTCACTGCTGCAAGTCATTCCCACTGTCCCACTCACAGTCACTTCTGTTGGTCATTCCCACTGACTCAATTACGGTCACTGCTGTAGGTCATTCGCACTCATACACTCACTCTCACTGCTGTAGGCCACTCCCACTGACCTAATCACAGTCACTGATGTAGTTCACTCCCACTGCCCCAATCACGGTCACTGCTGTATATCATTCCCACTGAACCAATCTCAGTCACTGCTGTAGGTCATTTGCACTGACCCAGTCATGGTCAATGCTGTAGGTCATTCCCACTGACCAAATCACGCTCACTGCTGTATGTCTTTCCCTCTGACACAATCACAGTGACTGCTGTAGGTCACTCCCACTGACACAATACTGTAACTGCTGTAGAGCACTCCCACTGACACAATCACGGTCACTGCTTTAGGTTACTCCCACTGACACAATAACTGTCACTGCTGACGGTCACTCCCACTGACCCACTCACTGTCACTGCTGTCGGTCACTCCCACTGACCCAATAACAGTCACTGCTGCTGGTCACTCTCACTGTCCCAATCTTTGTCACTGTTGCAGGTCATTCCCACAGACCCACTCATTGTCACTGTTGTAGAGCACTCCCACTGACACAATCACGGTCACTGCTTTAGGTCACTCCCACTGACCCAATCACAGACACTGCTGTACGTCACTCCCGCTGAGCCAATCACAGTCTCTGCTGTAGGTAATTCCCACTGACCCACTCACTCTCACTGCTGTATGTCACTCCCACAGACCCAATCACACCCAGTGCTGTAGGTCATTCCCACTGACCCATTCACAGTCAATGCTGTAGGTCACTCCCTCTGACACAATCACAGTCACTGCTGTAGGTCACTCCCTCTGACACAATCACAGTCACTGCTGCCACTCACCCAATGTCAGTCACTACTGTAGGTCACTCCCACTGACCCATTCACTCTTACTGCTGTAGGTCACTCCAACTGACCCAAGCAAGGACAATGCTGTAGGTCATTCGCAGTAACCCAATCATGGTCAAAGCTGTAGGTCATTCCCACTGACCCAATCACATTCACTGCTGTAGGTCATTCCCACTAACCCAATCATGGTAACTGATGGAGGTCACTGCCACTCACCCAATCAAGGTTACTGCTATACGTCACTCCACTAACCCAATAACGGTCACTGCTGTATGTCATTCCCAGTGTCCCACTCACAGTCACTGCTGCATGTCACTCCCACTCACTCACTCACTGTCACTGCTGTAGGGAACTACCACTGACACAATCACGGTTACTGCTGTAGGTCACTCCCACTGCACCAATCACGGTCACAGCTGAATATTATTCCCACTGACCAAATCACGGTCACTGCTGTAGGTCACTTCCACTGCCCCAATCACAGTCACTGGTGTAGGTCATTCCTACGTACCCAATCTATGTCACTGCTGTAGGTCAATCGCACAGACCCAATCACGGTTAATGATGTAGGTCACTCCCACTGACACAATCACGGTCACTGCTTTAGGTCACTCCCACTGACCCAATCACAGACACTGCTGTAGGTCACTCCCGCTGAGCCAATGTCAGTCACTACTGTAGGTCACTCCCACTGACCCCTTCACTCTCACTGCTGTAGGTCACTCCAACTGACCCAAGCAATGTCAATGCTGTAGGTCATTCGCAGTAACACAATCATGGTCAAAGCTGTAGGTCATTCCCACTGACCCAATCACAGTCACTGTTGTAGGTCATTCCCACTGATCCACTCACTTCACTGTTGTCGGTCACCCCCACTGACCCACTCACAGTCTCTGCTGTAGGTCATTCCCACTAACCCAATCATGGTAACTGATGGACGTCACTGCCACTCACCCAATCAAGGTTACTGCTATACGTCACTCCACTGACCCAATAACGGTCACTGCTGTATGTCATTCCCAGTGTCCCACTCACAGTCACTGCTGCATGTCACTCCCACTCACTCACTCACTGTCACTGCTGTAGGTAACTACCACTGACCCAATCACGGTTACTGCTGTAGGTCACTTCCACTGCCCCAATCACGGTCACAGCTGAATATTATTCCCACTGACCAAATCACGGTCACTGCTGTACGTCATTCCCACTGACCCAATCACGGACACTGCTGGAGGTCATTTCTACATACCCAATCTAAGTCACTGCTGTAGGTCAATCGCACAGACCCAATCATGGACATTCACAAGAGACCCACTCACTGTCACTGCTCTAGATCACTCAATCACGGTCAAGGCTTTAGGTCATTTGCACTGACCCAATCATGGTCAATGCTGTAGGTCATTCCCACTGACCCAATCAGGGTCACTGCTGTATGTCTTTCCCTCTGACACAATCACAGTCACTGCTGCTGGTAACTCTCACTGTCCCAATCATTGTCACTGTTGCAGGTCATTCCCACAGACACACTCATTGTCACTGTTGTAGTGCACTCCCACTGACACAATCACGGTCACTGCTTCAGGTCACTCCCACTGACCCAATCACAGACACTGCTGTAGGTCACTCCCGCTGACCCAATCACAGTCTCTGCTGTAGGTCATTCCCACTGACACACTCACTCTCACTGCTGTATGTCACTCCCACAGACCCAATCACACTCAATGTAGGTCAGTCCCACTGACCCATTCACAGTCAATGCTGTAGGTCACTCCCACTGACACAATCACGGTCACTGCTTTAGGTCACTCCCACTGACCCAATCACAGACACTGCTGTAGGTCACTCCCGCTGAGCCAATGTCAGTCACTACTGTAGGTCACTCCCACTGACCCATTCACTCTCACTGCTGTAGGTCACTTCAACTGACCCAAGCAAGGACAATGCTGTAGGTCATTAGCAGTAACCCAATCATGGTCAAATCTGTAGGTCATTCCCACTGACCCAATCACAGTCACTGTTGTAGGTCATTCCCAATGATCCACTCACTTTCACTGCTGTCGGTCACCCCCACTGACCCACTCACTGTCTCTGCTGTAGGTCATTCCCACTAACCCAATCATGGTAACTGATGGAGGTCACTGCCACTCACCCAATCAAGGTTACTGCTATACGTCACTCCACTGACCCAATAACGGTCACTGCTGTATGTCATTCCCAGTGTCCCACTCACAGTCACTGCTGCATGTCACTCCCACTCACTCACTCACTGTCACTGCTGTAGGGAACTACCACTGACCCAATCACGGTTACTGCTGTAGGTCACTCCCACTGCCCCAATCACGGTCACAGCTGAATATTATTCCCACTGACCAAATCACGGTCACTGCTGTAGGTCACTTCCACTGCCCCAATCACAGTCACTGGTGTAGGTCATTCCTACATACCCAATCTATGTCACTGCTGTAGGTCAATCGCACAGACCCAATCACGGTTAATGCTGTAATTCACTCCCACTGACCCACTCACTCTCAGAGCTGTAGGTCACTCACACTGACCCAATCACAATCACTGCTGTAGGTCACACTCACTGTCCCAATCATGGACACTATTGCAGGCCATTCACAATAGACCCACTCACTGTCACTGCTCTAGATCACTCAATCACGGTCACGGCTTTAGGTCACTTCCACTGACCCAATCACAGTCACTGCTGTTGCTCACTCCCACTGACCCAATCACAGTCACTACTGTAGTTCACTCCCACTGACCAACTCACAGTCACTGTTGTTGGTCACTCCAACTGACGCAAATACGGTCACTGCTGTAGGTCATTCCCACTGTCCCACTCACAGTCACTTCTGTAGGTCATTCGCACTGACCCGATTACGATCACTGCTGTAGGTCATTCGCACTGACTTAATCACGGTCACTGCTGGCGGTCATTCCCTCTGAACCAATTTCAGTCACTGCTGTAGGTCTTTCCCACTGACACAATCACGGGTACTGCTGTAGTTTACTCCCACTGACCCACTCACTGTCAATGCTGTCGGTCACTCCCACTGACCCATTCACTGTCACTGCTGTCGGTCACTCCCACTGACCCAATCACAGTCACTGCTGTAGGTCATTCCGACTGACCCAATCACGGTCACTGCTGTAGGTCATTCCCACTGAACCAATTTCAGTGACTGCTGTAGGTCTTTCCCACTGACACAGTCACGGTTACTGCTGTAGGTCACTCCCACTGACCCACTCACTGTCACTGCTGACGGTCACTCCCACTGACCCATTCACTGTCACTGCTGTAGGTCACTACCACTGACACAATCACTGTTACTGCTGTAGTTTACTCCCACTGACCCACTCACTGTCAATGCTGTCGGTTACTCCCATTGACCCATTCACTGTCACTGCTGTAGGTCACTCACACTGACCCAATCACAATCACTGCTGTAGGTCACACTCACTGTCCCAATCATGGACACTATTGCAGGCCATTCACAATAGACCCACTCACTGTCACTGCTCTAGATCACTCAATCACGGTCACGGCTTTAGGTCACTTCCACTGACCCAATCACAGTCACTGCTGTTGCTCACTCCCACTGACCCAATCACAGTCACTACTGTAGTTCACTCCCACTGACCAACTCACAGTCACTGTTGTTGGTCACTCCAACTGACGCAAATACGGTCACTGCTGTAGGTCATTCCCACTGTCCCACTCACAGTCAATTCTGTAGGTCATTCGCACTGACCCGATTACGATCACTGCTGTAGGTCATTCGCACTGACTTAATCACGGTCACTGCTGGCGGTCATTCCCTCTGAACCAATTTCAGTCACTGCTGTAGGTCTTTCCCACTGACACAATCACGGGTACTGCTGTAGTTTACTCCCACTGACCCACTCACTGTCAATGCTGTCGGTCACTCCCACTGACCCATTCACTGTCACTGCTGTCGGTCACTCCCACTGACCCAATCACAGTCACTGCTGTAGGTCATTCCGACTGACCCAATCACGGTCACTGCTGTAGGTCATTCCCACTGAACCAATTTCAGTGACTGCTGTAGGTCTTTCCCACTGACACAATCACGGTTACTGCTGTAGGTCACTCCCACTGACCCACTCACTGTCACTGCTGACGGTCACTCCCACTGACCCATTCACTGTCACTGCTGTAGGTCACTACCACTGACACAATCACTGTTACTGCTGTAGTTTACTCCCACTGACCCACTCACTGTCAATGCTGTCGGTTACTCCCATTGACCCATTCACTGTCACTGCTGTAGGTCACTTCCACTGACCCAATCACAGTCACTGCTGCAGGTCACACTCACTGTACCAATCACAGTCACTGCTGTAGGTCATTCCGACTGACCCAATCACAGTCACTGTTGTAGGTCATTCCCAATGATCCACTCACTTTCACTGCTGTCGGTCACCCCCACTGACCCACTCACTGTCACTGCTGTAGGTCATTCCCACTAACCCAATCATGGTAACTGATGGAGGTCACTGCCACTCACCCAATCAGGGTTACTGCTATACGTCACTCCACTGACCCAATAACGGTCACTGCTGTATGTCATTCCCAGTGTCGCACTCACAGTCACTGCTGCATGTCACTCCCACTCACTCACTAACTGTCACTGCTGTAGGTAACTACCACTGACCCAATCACGGTTACTGCTGTAGGTCACCCCCACTGCCCCAATCACGGTGACAGCTGAATATTATTCCCACTGACCAAATCACGGTCACTGCTGTAGGTCACTTCCACTGCCCCAATCACAGTCACTGGTGTAGGTCATTCCTGCATACCCAATCACAGTCACTGCCGTACGTCATTCCCACTGACCCAATCACGGACACTGCTGGAGGTCATTCCTACATACCCAATCTAAGTCACTGCTGTAGGTCAATCGCACAGACCCAATCACGGTTAATGCTGTAAGTCACTCACACTGACCCACTCACTCTCACAGCTGTAGGTCACTCACACAGACCCAATCACAATCACTGCTGTAGGTCACTCTCACTGTCCCAATCATGAACACTATTGCAGGCCATTCACAATAGACCCACTCACTGTCACTGCTCTAGATCACTCAATCACGGTCACGGCTTTAGGTCACTTCCACTGACCCAATCACAGTCACTGCAGTTGCTCATTCCCACTGACCCAATCACAGTCACTGCTGTAGGTCACTCCCTCTGGCCAAATCACAGTAACTGCTGTAGGTCACTCCCACTGACCAAATCACAGTCACTACTGTAGTTCACTCCCACTGACCAACTCACAGTCACTGTTGATGGTCACTCCAACTGACGCAAATACGGTCACTGCTGTAGGTCATTCCCACTGTCCCACTCACAGTCACTTCTGTAGGTCATTCGCACTGACCCGATTACGATCACTGCTGTAGGTCATTCGCACTGACTTAATCACGGTCACTGCTGGCGGTCATTCCCTCTGAACCAATTTCAGTCACTGCTGTAGGTCTTTCCCACTGACACAATCACGGTTACTGCTGTAGTTTACTCCCACTGACCCACTCACTGTCAATGCTGTCGGTCACTCCCACTGACCCATTCACTGTCACTGCTGTAGGTCACTCCCACTTACCCAATCACATTCACTGCTGTAGGTCATTCCGACTGACCCAATCACGGTCACTGCTATAGGTCATTCCCACTGAACCAATTTCAGTGACTGCTGTAGGTCTTTCCCACTGACACAATCACGGTTACTGCTGTAGGTTACTCCCACTGACCCACTCACTGTCACTGCTGACGGTCACTCCCACTGACCCATTCACAGTCACTGCTGTAGGTCACTCCCACTGACACAATCACTGTTACTGCAGTAGTTTACTCCCAATGACCCACTCACTGTCAATGCTGTCGGTTAGTCCCACTGACCCATTCACTCTCACTGCTGTAGGTCACTCCCACTGACTCAATCACAGTCACTGCTGCAGGTCTCTCTCACTGTCCCAATCATGGTCACTGTTGCAGGTCATTCCCTAAGAACAACTCACTGTCACTGCTGCAGAGAACTCCCACTGACACAATGACGGTCACTGCTTCAGGTCACTCCCACTGACCCAATCACGGTCACTGCTGTTGCTCACTCCCACTGCCCTAATCACGGTCACTGCTGTATATCATTCCCACTGACCCAATCACGGTCACTGCTGTAGGTAATTCGCACTGACCTAATCACGGTCTCTGCAGGCGGTCATTCCCTCTGAACCAATTTCAGTCACTGCTGTAGGTCACTCCCGCTGATCCAATCACAGTCTCTGCTGTAGGTCATTCCCACTGACACACTCACTCTCACTGCTGTATGTCACTCCCACAGACCCAATCACACACAGTGTAGGTCAGTCCCACTGACCCATTCACAGTCAATGCTGTAGGTCACTCCCACCGACACAATCACGGTCACTGCTTTAGGTCACTCCCACTGACCCAATCACAGACACTGCTGTAGGTCACTCCCGCTGAGCCAATGTCAGTCACTTCTGTAGGTCACTCCCACTGACCCATTCACTCTCACTGCTGTAGGTCACTTCAACTGACCCAAGCAAGAACAAAGCTGTAGGTCATTATCAGTAACCCAATCATGGTCAAATCTGTAGGTCATTCCCACTGACCCAATCACAGTCACTGTTGTAGGTCATTCCCAATGATCCACTCACTTTCACTGCTGTCGGTCACCCACACTGACCCACTCACTGTCTCTGCTGTAGGTCATTCCCACTAACCCAATCATGGTAACTGATGGAGGTCACTGCCACTCACCCAATCAAGGTTACTGCTATACGTCACTCCACTAACCCAATAACGGTCACTGCTGTATGTCATTCCCAGTGTCCCACTCACAGTCACTGCTGCATGTCACTCCCACTCACTCACTCACTGTCACTGCTGTAGGGAACTACCACTGACACAATCACGGTTACTGCTGTAGGTCACTCCCACTGCACCAATCACGGTCACAGCTGAATATTATTCCCACTGACCAAATCACGGTCACTGCTGTAGGTCACTTCCACTGCCCCAATCACAGTCACTGGTGTAGGTCATTCCTACGTACCCAATCTATGTCACTGCTGTAGGTCAATCGCACAGACCCAATCACGGTTAATGCTGTCAGTCACACCCACTGACCCCCTCACTCTCACAACTGTAGGTCACTCACACTGACCCAATCACAATCACTGCTGTAGGTCACTCTCACTGTCCCAATCATGGACACTATTGCAGGCCATTCACAATAGACCCACTCACTGTCACTGCTCTAGATCACTCAATCACGGTCACGGCGTTAGGTCACTTCCACTGACCCAATCACAGTCACTGCTGTTGCTCATTCCCACTGACCCAATCACATTCACTGCTGTAGGTCACTCCCTCTGGCCCAATCACAGTAACTGCTGTAGGTCACTCCCACTGACCAAATCACAGTCACTACTGTAGTTCACTCCCACTGACCAACTCACAGTCACTGTTGTTGGTCACTCCAACTGACGCAAATATGGTCACTGCTGTAGGTCATTCCCACTGTCCCACTCACAGTCACTTCTGTAGGTCATTCGCACTGACCCGATTACAATCACTGCTGTAGGTCATTCGCACTGACTTAATCACGGTCACTGCTGGCGGTCATTCCCTCTGAACCAATTTCAGTCACTGCTGTAGGTCTTTCCCACTGACACAATCACGGTTACTGCTGTAGGTTACTCCCACTGACCCACTCACTGTCACTGCTGACGGTCACTCCCACTGACCCATTCACAGTTACTGCTGTAGGTCACTCCCACTGACACAATCACTGTTACTGCAGTAGTTTACTCCCAATGACCCACTCACTGTCAATGCTGTCGGTTAGTCCCACTGACCCATTCACTCTCACTGCTGTAGGTCACTCCCACTGACTCAATCACAGTCACTGCTGCAGGTCTCTCTCACTGTCCCAATCATGGTCACTGTTGCAGGTCATTCCCTAACAACAACTCACTGTCACTGCTGCAGAGAACTCCCACTGACACAATGACGGTCACTGCTTCAGGTCACTCCCACTGACCCAATCACGGTCACTGCTGTTGCTCACTCCCACTGCCCTAATCACGGTCACTGCTGTATATCATTCCCACTGACCCAATCACGGTCACTGCTGTAGGTAATTCGCACTGACCTAATCACGGTCTCTGCAGGCGGTCACTCCCGCTGATCCAATCACAGTCTCTGCTGTAGGTCATTCCCACTGACACACTCACTCTCACTGCTGTATGTCACTCCCACAGACCCAATCACACTCAGTGTAGGTCAGTCCCACTGACCCATTCACAGTCAATGCTGTAGGTCACTCCCACCGACACAATCACAGACACTGCTGTAGGTCACTCCCGCTGAGCCAATGTCAGTCACTACTGTAGGTCACTCCCACTGACCCATTCACTCTCACTGCTGTAGGTCACTTCAACTGACCCAAGCAAGGACAAAGCTGTAGGTCATTATCAGTAACCCAATCATGGTCAAATCTGTAGGTCATTCCCACTGACCCAATCACAGTCACTGTTGTAGGTCATTCCCAATGATCCACTCACTTTCACTGCTGTCGGTCACCCACACTGACCCACTCACTGTCTCTGCTGTAGGTCATTCCCACTAACCCAATCATGGTAACTGATGGAGGTCACTGCCACTCACCCAATCAAGGTTACTGCTATACGTCACTCCACTAACCCAATAACGGTCACTGCTGTATGTCATTCCCAGTGTCCCACTCACAGTCACTGCTGCATGTCACTCCCACTCACTCACTCACTGTCACTGCTGTAGGGAACTACCACTGACACAATCACGGTTACTGCTGTAGGTCACTCCCACTGCACCAATCACGGTCACAGCTGAATATTATTCCCACTGACCAAATCACGGTCACTGCTGTAGGTCACTTCCACTGCCCCAATCACAGTCACTGGTGTAGGTCATTCCTACGTACCCAATCTATGTCACTGCTGTAGGTCAATCGCACAGACCCAATCACGGTTAATGCTGTAAGTCACTCCCACTGACCCCCTCACTCTCACAGCTGTAGGTCACTCACACTGACCCAATCACAATCACTGCTGTAGGTCACTCTCACTGTCCCAATCATGGACACTATTGCAGGCCATTCACAATAGACCCACTCACTGTCACTGCTCTAGATCACTCAATCACGGTCACGGTGTTAGGTCACTTCCACTGACCCAATCACAGTCACTGCTGTTGCTCATTCCCACTGACCCAATCACATTCACTGCTGTAGGTCACTCCCTCTGGCCCAATCACAGTAACTGCTGTAGGTCACTCCCACTGACCAAATCACAGTCACTACTGTAGTTCACTCCCACTGACCAACTCACAGTCACTGTTGTTGGTCACTCCAACTGACGCAAATATGGTCACTGCTGTAGGTCATTCCCACTGTCCCACTCACAGTCACTTCTGTAGGTCATTCGCACTGACCCGATTACAATCACTGCTGTAGGTCATTCGCACTGACTTAATCACGGTCACTGCTGGCGGTCATTCCCTCTGAACCAATTTCAGTCATTGCTGTAGGTCTTTCCCACTGACACAATCACGGTTACTGCTGTAGTTTACTCCCACTGACCCACTCACTGTCAATGCTGTCGGTCACTCCCACTGACCCATTCACTGTCACTGCTGTAGGTCACTCCCGCTGAGCCAATCACAGTCACTGCTGTAGGTGACTCCCTCTGACACAATCACAGTAACTGCTGTAGGTCACTGCCAGTGACCCACTCACTGTCACTGCTGTCGGTCACTCCCACTGACCCACTCACTGTCACTGCTGTAGGTCACTGTCACTGTCCCAATCATGGTCACTGTTGCAGGTCATTCCCACAGACCCACTCACTGTCACTGCTGTAGATCACTCCCACTGACTCAATCAACGTAACGGCTTGAGCTCACTCCCACTGACCCAATCACAGTCACTGTCGTTGGACACTCCCACTGACCCAATTACGGTCACTGCTGCAAGTCATTCCCACTGTCCCACTCACAGTCACTTCTGTTGGTCATTCCCACTGACTCAATTACGGTCACTGCTGTAGGTCATTCGCACTCATACACTCACTCTCACTGCTGTAGGCCACTCCCACTGACCTAATCACAGTCACTGATGTAGTTCACTCCCACTGCCCCAATCACGGTCACTGCTGTATATCATTCCCACTGAACCAATCTCAGTCACTGCTGTAGGTCATTTGCACTGACCCAGTCATGGTCAATGCTGTAGGTCATTCCCACTGACCAAATCACGCTCACTGCTGTATGTCTTTCCCTCTGACACAATCACAGTGACTGCTGTAGGTCACTCCCACTGACACAATACTGTAACTGCTGTAGAGCACTCCCACTGACACAATCACGGTCACTGCTTTAGGTTACTCCCACTGACACAATAACTGTCACTGCTGACGGTCACTCCCACTGACCCACTCACTGTCACTGCTGTCGGTCACTCCCACTGACCCAATAACAGTCACTGCTGCTGGTCACTCTCACTGTCCCAATCTTTGTCACTGTTGCAGGTCATTCCCACAGACCCACTCATTGTCACTGTTGTAGAGCACTCCCACTGACACAATCACGGTCACTGCTTTAGGTCACTCCCACTGACCCAATCACAGACACTGCTGTACGTCACTCCCGCTGAGCCAATCACAGTCTCTGCTGTAGGTAATTCCCACTGACCCACTCACTCTCACTGCTGTATGTCACTCCCACAGACCCAATCACACCCAGTGCTGTAGGTCATTCCCACTGACCCATTCACAGTCAATGCTGTAGGTCACTCCCTCTGACACAATCACAGTCACTGCTGTAGGTCACTCCCTCTGACACAATCACAGTCACTGCTGCCACTCACCCAATGTCAGTCACTACTGTAGGTCACTCCCACTGACCCATTCACTCTTACTGCTGTAGGTCACTCCAACTGACCCAAGCAAGGACAATGCTGTAGGTCATTCGCAGTAACCCAATCATGGTCAAAGCTGTAGGTCATTCCCACTGACCCAATCACATTCACTGCTGTAGGTCATTCCCACTAACCCAATCATGGTAACTGATGGAGGTCACTGCCACTCACCCAATCAAGGTTACTGCTATACGTCACTCCACTAACCCAATAACGGTCACTGCTGTATGTCATTCCCAGTGTCCCACTCAAAGTCACTGCTGCATGTCACTCCCACTCACTCACTCACTGTCACTGCTGTAGGGAACTACCACTGACACAATCACGGTTACTGCTGTAGGTCACTCCCACTGCACCAATCACGGTCACAGCTGAATATTATTCCCACTGACCAAATCACGGTCACTGCTGTAGGTCACTTCCACTGCCCCAATCACAGTCACTGGTGTAGGTCATTCCTACGTACCCAATCTATGTCACTGCTGTAGGTCAATCGCACAGACCCAATCACGGTTAATGCTGTCAGTCACTCCCACTGACCCCCTCACTCTCACAGCTGTAGGTCACTCACACTGACCCAATCACAATCACTGCTGTAGGTCACTCTCACTGTCCCAATCATGGACACTATTGCAGGCCATTCACAATAGACCCACTCACTGTCACTGCTCTAGATCACTCAATCACGGTCACGGCGTTAGGTCACTTCCACTGACCCAATCACAGTCACTGCTGTTGCTCATTCCCACTGACCCAATCACATTCACTGCTGTAGGTCACTCCCTCTGGCCCAATCACAGTAACTGCTGTAGGTCACTCCCACTGACCAAATCACAGTCACTACTGTAGTTCACTCCCACTGACCAACTCACAGTCACTGTTGTTGGTCACTCCAACTGACGCAAATATGGTCACAGCTGTAGGTCATTCCCACTGTCCCACTCACAGTCACTTCTGTAGGTCATTCGCACTGACCCGATTACAATCACTGCTGTAGGTCATTCGCACTGACTTAATCACGGTCACTGCTGGCGGTCATTCCCTCTGAACCAATTTCAGTCACTGCTGTAGGTCTTTCCCACTGACACAATCACGGTTACTGCTGTAGGTTACTCCCACTGACCCACTCACTGTCACTGCTGACGGTCACTCCCACTGACCCATTCACAGTCACTGCTGAAGGTCACTCCCACTGACACAATCACTGTTACTGCAGTAGTTTACTCCCAATGACCCACTCACTGTCAATGCTGTCGGTTAGTCTCACTGACCCATTCACTCTCACTGCTGTAGGTCACTCCCACTGACTCAATCACAGTCACTGCTGCAGGTCTCTCTCACTGTCCCAATCATGGTCACTGTTGCAGGTCATTCCCTAAGAACAACTCACTGTCACTGCTGCAGAGAACTCCCACTGACACAATGACGGTCACTGCTTCAGGTCACTCCCACTGACCCAGTCACGGTCACTGCTGTTGCTCACTCCCACTGCCCTTATCACGGTCACTGCTGTATATCATTCCCACTGACCCAATCACGGTCACTGCTGTAGGTAATTCGCACTGACCTAATCACGGTCTCTGCAGGCGGTCATTCCCTCTGAACCAATTTCAGTCACTGCTGTAGGTCACTCCCGCTGATCCAATCACAGTCTCTGCTGTAGGTCATTCCCACTGACACACTCACTCTCACTGCTGTATGTCACTCCCACAGACCCAATCACACTCAGTGTAGGTCAGTCCCACTGACCCATTCACAGTCAATGCTGTAGGTCACTCCCACCGACACAATCACGGTCACTGCTTTAGGTCACTCCCACTGACCCAATCACAGACACTGCTGTAGGTCACTCCCGCTGAGCCAATGTCAGTCACTACTGTAGGTCACTCCCACTGACCCATTCACTCTCACTGCTGTAGGTCACTTCAACTGACCCAAGCAAGGACAAAGCTGTAGGTCATTATCAGTAACCCAATCATGGTCAAATCTGTAGGTCATTCCCACTGACCCAATCACAGTCACTGTTGTAGGTCATTCCCAATGATCCACTCACTTTCACTGCTGTCGGTCACCCACACTGACCCACTCACTGTCTCTGCTGTAGGTCATTCCCACTAACCCAATCATGGTAACTGATGGAGGTCACTGCCACTCACCCAATCAAGGTTACTGCTATACGTCACTCCACTAACCCAATAACGGTCACTGCTGTATGTCATTCCCAGTGTCCCACTCACAGTCACTGCTGCATGTCACTCCCACTCACTCACTCACTGTCACTGCTGTAGGGAACTACCACTGACACAATCACGGTTACTGCTGTAGGTCACTCCCACTGCACCAATCACGGTCACAGCTGAATATTATTCCCACTGACCAAATCACGGTCACTGCTGTAGGTCACTTCCACTGCCCCAATCACAGTCACTGGTGTAGGTCATTCCTACGTACCCAATCTATGTCACTGCTGTAGGTCAATCGCACAGACCCAATCACGGTTAATGCTGTCAGTCACTCCCACTGACCCCCTCACTCTCACAGCTGTAGGTCACTCACACTGACCCAATCACAATCACTGCTGTAGGTCACTCTCACTGTCCCAATCATGGACACTATTGCAGGCCATTCACAATAGACCCACTCACTGTCACTGCTCTAGATCACTCAATCACGGTTACGGCGTTAGGTCACTTCCACTGACCCAATCACAGTCACTGCTGTTGCTCATTCCCACTGACCCAATCACATTCACTGCTGTAGGTCACTCCCTCTGGCCTAATCACAGTAACTGCTGTAGGTCACTCCCACTGACCAAATCACAGTCACTACTGTAGTTCACTCCCACTGACCAACTCACAGTCACTGTTGTTGGTCACTCCAACTGACGCAAATATGGTCACTGCTGTAGGTCATTCCCACTGTCCCACTCACAGTCACTTCTGTAGGTCATTCGCACTGACCCGATTACAATCACTGCTGTAGGTCATTCGCACTGACTTAATCACGGTCACTGCTGGCGGTCATTCCCTCTGAACCAATTTCAGTCATTGCTGTAGGTCTTTCCCACTGACACAATCACGGTTACTGCTGTAGTTTACTCCCACTGACCCACTCACTGTCAATGCTGTCGGTCACTCCCACTGACCCATTCACTGTCAATGCTGTAGGTCACTCCCGCTGAGCCAATCACAGTCACTGCTGTAGGTGACTCCCTCTGACACAATCACAGTAACTGCTGTAGGTCACTGCCAGTGACCCACTCACTGTCACTGCTGTCGGTCACTCCCACTGACCCACTCACTGTCACTGCTGTAGGTCACTGTCACTGTCCCAATCATGGTCACTGTTGCAGGTCATTCCCACAGACCCACTCACTGTCACTGCTGTAGATCACTCCCACTGACTCAATCAACGTAACGGCTTGAGCTCACTCCCACTGACCCAATCACAGTCACTGTCGTTGGACACTCCCACTGACCCAATTACGGTCACTGCTGCAAGTCATTCCCACTGTCCCACTCACAGTCACTTCTGTTGGTCATTCCCACTGACTCAATTACGGTCACTGCTGTAGGTCATTCGCACTCATACACTCACTCTCACTGCTGTAGGCCACTCCCACTGACCTAATCACAGTCACTGATGTAGTTCACTCCCACTGCCCCAATCACGGTCACTGCTGTATATCATTCCCACTGAACCAATCTCAGTCACTGCTGTAGGTCATTTGCACTGATCCAGTCATGGTCAATGCTGTAGGTCATTCCCACTGACCAAATCACGCTCACTGCTGTATGTCTTTCCCTCTGACACAATCACAGTGACTGCTGTAGGTCACTCCCACTGACACAATACTGTAACTGCTGTAGAGCACTCCCACTGACACAATCACGGTCACTGCTTTAGGTTAGTCCCACTGACACAATAACTGTCACTGCTGACGGTCACTCCCACTGACCCACTCACTGTCACTGATGTCGGTCACTCCCACTGACCCAATAACAGTCACTGCTGCTGGTCACTCTCACTGTCCCAATCATTGTCACTGTTGCAGGTCATTCCCACAGACCCACTCATTGTCACTGTTGTAGAGCACTCCCACTGACACAATCACGGTCAATGCTTTAGGTCACTCCCACTGACCCAATCACAGACACTGCTGTACGTCACTCCCGCTGAGCCAATCACAGTCTCTGCTGTAGGTAATTCCCACTGACCCACTCACTCTCACTGCTGTATGTCACTCCCACAGACCCAATCACACCCAGTGCTGTAGGTCATTCCCACTGACCCATTCACAGTCAATGCTGTAGGTCACTCCCTCTGACACAATCACAGTCACTGCTGTAGGTCACTCCCTCTGACACAATCACAGTCACTGCTGCCACTCACCCAATGTCAGTCACTACTGTAGGTCACTCCCACTGACCCATTCACTCTTACTGCTGTAGGTCACTCCAACTGACCCAAGCAAGGACAATGCTGTAGGTCATTCGCAGTAACCCAATCATGGTCAAAGCTGTAGGTCATTCCCACTGACCCAATCACATTCACTGTTGTAGGTCATTCCCACTGATCCACTCACTTTCACTGCTGTCGGTCACCCCCACTGACCCACTCACTGTCACTGCTGTAGGTCATTCCCACTAACCCAATCATGGTAACTGATGGAGGTCACTGCCACTCACCCAATCAGGGTTACTGCTATACGTCACTCCACTGACCCAATAACGGTCACTGCTGTATGTCATTCCCAGTGTCCCACTCACAGTCACTGCTGCATGTCACTCCCACTCACTCACTAACTGTCACTGCTGTAGGTAACTACCACTGACCCAATCACGGTTACTGCTGTAAGTCACTCCCACTGCCCCAATCACGGTCACAGCTGAATATTATTCCCACTGACAAAATCACGGTCACTGCTGTAGGTCACTTCCACTGCCCCAATCAGAGTCACTGGTGTAGGTCATTCCTGCATACCCAATCTCAGTCACTGCTGTAGGTCTATCGCACTGACCCAATCACGGTTACTGCTGTATATCATTCCCACTGAACCAATCACGGACACTGCTGGAGGTCATTCCTACATACCCAATCTAAGTCACTGCTGTAGGTCAATCGCACAGACCCAATCACGGTTAATGCTGTAAGTCACTCACACTGACCCACTCACTCTCACAGCTGTAGGTCACTCACACAGACCCAATCACAATCACTGCTGTAGGTCACTCTCACTGTCCCAATCATGGACTCTATTGAAGGCCATTCACAATAGACCCACTCACTGTCACTGCTCTAGATCACTCAATCACGGTCACGGCTTTAGTTCACTTCCACTGACCCAATAACAGTCACTGCTGTTGCTCATTCCCACTGACCCAATCACAGTCACTACTGTAGGTCACTCCCTCTGGCCAAATCACAGTAACTGCTGTAGGTCACTCCCACTGACCAAATCACAGTCACTACTGTAGTTCACTCCCACTGACCAACTCACAGTCACTGTTGTTGGTCACTCCAACTGACGCAAATACGGTCACTGCTGTAGGTCATTCCCACTGTCCCACTCACAGTCACTTCTGTAGGTCATTCGCACTGACCCGATTACGATCACTGCTGTAGGTCATTCGCACTGACTTAATCACGGTCACTGCTGGCGGTCATTCCCTCTGACCCATTCACTGTCAATGCTGTAGGTCACTCCCACTGACCCAATTACAGTCACTGCTGTAGGTCATTCCGACTGACCCAATCACGGTAACTGCTGTAGGTCATTCCCACTGAACCAATTTCAGTGACTGCTCTAGGTCTTTCCCACTGACACAATCACGGTTACTGCTGTAGGTCACTCCCACTGACCCACTCACTGTCACTGCTGACGGTCACTCCCACTGACCCATTCACTGTCACTGCTGTAGGTCACTCCCACTGACACAATCACTGTTACTGCTGTAGTTTACTCCCACTGACCCACTCACTGTCAATGCTGTCGGTTATTCCCACTGACCCATTCACTGTCACTGCTGTAGGTCATTCCCACTGACACAATCACGGTTCCTGCTGTAGGTTACTCGCACTGACCCATTCACTGTCAATGCTGTCGGTCACTCCCACTGACCCACTCACTGTCACTGCTGTAGGTCACTCCCACTGACCCAATGACAGTCACTGCTGCAGGTCACTCTCACTGTCCCAATCAATGTCACTGTTGCAGGTCATTCACTTAGAACCACTCACTGTCACTGCTGTAGAGCACACCCACTGACACAATCACGGTCACTGCTTTAGGTCACTCCCACTGACCCAATCACGGTCATTGCTGTTGGTCACTCCCACTGCCCCAATCACGGTCTCTGCTGTATATCATTCCCACTGACCCAATCACGGTCACTGCTGTAGGTCATTCCCTCTGACCTAATCACGGTCACTGCTGGCGGTCATTCCCTCTGAACCAATTTCAGTCACTGCTTTGGTCTTTCCCACTGACACAATCACTGTTACCGCTGTAGGTTACTCGCACTGACCCACTCACTGTCAATGCTGTCGGTCACTCCCACTGACCCACTCACTGTCACTGCTGTAGAGCACTCCCACTGACACAATCACGGTCAATGCTGTAGGTCACTCCCGCTGAGCCAATCACAGTCCCTGATGTAGGTCACTCCAACTGACCCAAGCAAGGTCACTGCTGTAGGTCATTCCCACTGTCCCACTCACAGTCACTTCTGTAGGTCATTCGCACTGACCCGATTACGATCACTGCTGTAGGTCATTCGCACTCACCCACTCTCTCTCTCACTGCTGTCGGTCACTCCCACTGACCCAATCACAGTCACTGTTGGTGGACACTCCTACTGCCCCAATCACGGTCACTGCTGTATATCATTCCCACTGAACCAATCTCAGTCACTGCTGTAGGTCATTTGCACTGACCCAATCATGGTCAATGCTGTAGGTCATTCCCACTGACCCAATCACGGTCACTGCTGTATGTCTTTCCCTCTGACACAATCACAGTGACTGCTGTAGGTCACTCCCACTGACACAATTACTGTAACTGCTGTAGAGCACTCCCACTGACACAATCACGGTCACTGCTTTAGGTTACTCCCACTGACACAATAACTGTCACTGCTCACGGTCACTCCCACTGACCCAATCACAGTCACTGCTGCTGGACACTCTCACTGTCCCAATCATTGTCACTGTTGCAGGTCATTCCCACAGACCCACTCATTGTCACTGTTGTAGATCACTCCCACTGACACAATCACGGTCACTGCTTTAGGTCACTCCCACTGACCCAATCACAGACACTGCTGGACGTCACTCCCGCTGAGCCAATCACAGTCTCTGCTGTAGGTAATTCCCACTGACCCACTCACTCTCACTGCTGTAGGCCACTCCCACTAACCCAATCACTGTCACTGATGTAGTTCACTCCCACTGCCCCAATCACGGTCACTGCTGAATATCATTCCCTCTGAACCAATCTCAGTCACTGTTGTAGGTCATTCCCACTGACCCAATCACGGTCACTGCTTTTGGTTATTCCTACAGGCCCAATCTCAATAAGTGCTGTAGGTCTATCGCACTGACCCAATCACGGTTACTGCTGTAAGTCACTCCCACTGACCCACTCACTGTCACTGCTTTAGGTCACTCCTACTGACCCAATCACAGCCACTGCTTTAGGTCACTCCCGCCGAGCCAATCACAGTCACTGCTGTATGTGACTCCCTCTGACACAAACACAGTAACTTCTCTAGCTCCTTCCCACTGACTCAATTACGGTCACTGCTGTAGGTCATTCGCACTCACCCACTCACTCTCACTGCTGTAGGTCATTCCCACTGACCCAATCACAGGCACTGCTGTAGGTCACTCCTTCTGGCCCAATCACAGTCACTGCTGTAGGTCACTCCCACTGACCAAATCACAGTCACTACTGTAGTTCCCTCCCACTGACCAACTCACAGTCACTGTTGATGGTCACTCCAACTGACGCAATTAAGGTCACTGCTTTAGGTCTTTCCCACTGACACATTCACGGTTACTGCTGTAGGTTACTCCCACTGACCCACTCACTGTCAATGCTGTCGGTCACTCCCAGTGACCCATTCGCTGTCACTGCTGTAGATCACTCCAACGGACTCAATCAAGGTCACGGCTTGAGGTCACTACCACTGACCCAATCACAGTCACTGTTGTTGGACACTCCCACTGACCCAATTACGGTCACTGCTGCAAGTCATTCCCACTGTCCCACTCACAGTCACTTCTGTTGGTCATTCCCACTGACTCAATTACGGTTACTGCTGTAGGTCATTCGCTCTCATACACTCACTCTCACTGCTGTAGGCCACTCCCACTGACCCAATCACTGTCACTGATGTAGTTCACTCCCACTGCCCCAAGCAAGGTCACTGCTGTATGTCATTCCCACTGACCCAATCACGGTCAATGCTGTAGTTCATTTGCACTGACCCAATCATGGTCAATGATGTAGGTCATTCCCACTGACCCAATCACGGTCACTGCTGTATGTCTTTCCCTCTGACACAATCACAGTGACTGCTGTAGAGCACTCCCACTGACACAATCACGGTCACTGCTCTAGGTTTCTCCCACTGACCCAATAACTGTCACTGCTGACGGTCACTCCTACTGACCCATTCACTCTCACTGCTCTCGGTCACTCCCACTGACCCAATCACAGTCACTGCTGCTGGTCACTCTCACTGTCCCAATCATGGACACTGTTGCAGGCCATTGCTAATATACCCACTCACTGTCACTGCTCTAGATTACCCCCACTGTCTCAATCACGGACACGACTTTAGGTCACTACCACTGATCCAATCACAGTCAGTGCTGTAGGACATTCCCACTGACCCAATCACAGTCACTGCTGTAGGTCACTCCCTCTGACCCAATCACAGTCACTGGTGTAGGTCACTCCCAGTGAACAAATCAGTGGTAGTTCACTCCCACTAACCAACTCACAGTCACTGTTGTTGGTCACTGCAACTGAGGCAAATACTGTCACTGCTGTAGGTCATTCCCACTGTCCCACTCACAGTCACTTCTGTAGGTCATTCGCACTGACCCGATTACGATCACTGCTGTAGGTCATTCGCACTCACCCACTCTCTCTCTCACTGCTGTCGGTCACTCCCACTGACCCAATCACAGTCACTGTTGGTGGACACTCCCACTGACCCAATTACGGTGACTGCTGCAAGTCATTCCCACTGTCCCACTCACAGTCACTTCTGTTGGTCATTCCCACTGACTGAATTACGGTCACTGCTGTAGGTCATTCGTACTCATACACTCACTCTCACTGCTGTAGGCCACTCCCACTGACCTAATCACAGTCACTGATGTAGTTCACTCCCACTGCCCCAATCACGGTCACTGCTGTATATCATTCCCACTGAACCAATCTCAGTCACTGCTGTAGGTCATTTGCACTGACCCAATCATGGTCAATGTTGTAGGTCATTCCCACTGACCCAATCACGGTCACTGCTGTATGTCTTTCCCTCTGACACAATCACAGTGACTGCTGTAGGTCACTCCCACTGACACAATTGCTGTAACTGCTGTAGAGCACTCCCACTGACACAATCACGGTCACTGCTTTAGGTTACTCCCACTGACACAATAACTGTCACTGCTCACGGTCACTCCCACCGACCCAATCACAGTCACTGCTGCTGGACACTCTCACTGTCCCAATCATTGTCACTGTTGCAGGTCATTCCCACAGACCCACTCATTGTCACTGTTGTAGATCACTCCCACTGACACAATCACGGTCAGTGCTTTAGGTCACTCCCACTGACCCAATCACAGACACAGCTGTACGTCACTCCCGCTGAGCCAATCACAGTCTCTGCTGTAGGTAATTCCCACTGACCCACTCACTCTCACTGCTGTAGGCCACTCCCACTGACCCAATCACTGTCACTGATGTAGTTCACTCCCACTGCCCCAATCACGGTCACTGCTGAATATCATTCCCACTGAACCAATCTCAGTCACTGCTGTAGGTCATTCCCACTGACCCAATCACGGTCACTGCTTTTGGTTATTCCTACAGACCCAATCTCAATAAGTGCTGTAGGTCTATCGCACTGACCCAATCACGGTTACTGCTGTAAGTCACTCCCACTGACCCACTCACTGTCACTGTTTTAGGTCACTCCCACTGACCCAATCACAGCCACTGCTGTAGGTCACTCCCAGTGACCCATTCACTGTCACTGCTGTAGGTCACTCCCACTGACCCAATTACAGTAACTGATGCAGGTCACTCTCACTGAACCAATCATGGTCACTGTTGCAGGTCATTCCCTCAGATCCACTCACTGTCACTGCTGTAGAGCATTCCCACTGACACAATCACGGTCACTACTTTAGGTCACTCCCGCTGAGCCAATCACAGTCACTGCTGTAGGTGACTCCCTCTGACACAATCACATTAACTGCTGTAGGTCACTCTCACTGTTCCAATCATGGACAATGTTGCAGGCCATTCCCAATAGACCCACTCACTGTCACTGCTCTAGGTCACCCCCACTGACTCAATCACTGTCACGGCTTGAGGTCACTTCCACTGACCCAAACACAGTCATTGCTGTAGCTCATTCCCACTGACCCAATCACAGTAACTGCTGTAGGTCACTCCTTCTGGCCCAATCACAGTCACTGCTGTAGGTCACTCCCACTGACCAAATCACAGTCACTACTGTAGTTCCCTCCCACTGACCAACTCACAGTCACTGTTGATGGTCACTCCAACTGACGCAATTACGGTCACTGCTTTAGGTCTTTCCCACTGACACATTCACGGTTACTGCTGTAGGTTACTCCCACTGACCCACTCACTGTCAATGCTGTCGGTCACTCCCAGTGACCCATTCACTGTCACTGCTGTAGGTCACTCCCACTGACCCAATTACAGTAACTGATGCAGGTCACTCTCACTGAACCAATCATGGTCACTGTTGCAGGTCATTCCCTCAGATCCACTCACTGTCACTGCTGTAGAGCATTCCCACTGACACAATCACGGTCACTACTTTAGGTCACTCCCACTGACCCAATCACGGTCATTGCTGTTGGTCACTCCCACTGCCCCAATCACGGTCTCTGCTGTATATCATTCCCACTGACCCAATCACGGTCACTGCTGTAGGTCATTCCCTCTGACCTAATCACGGTCACTGCTGTAGGTGACTCCATCTGACACAATCACATTAACTGCTGTAGGTCACTCTCACTGTTCCAATCATGGACAATGTTGCAGGCCATTCCCAATAGACCCACTCACTGTCACTGCTCTAGGTCACCCCCACTGACTCAATCACTGTCACGGCTTGAGGTCACTTCCACTGACCCAAACACAGTCATTGCTGTAGCTCATTCCCACTGACCCAATCACAGTAACTGCTGTAGGTCACTCCTTCTGGCCCAATCACAGTCACTGCTGTAGGTCACTCCCACTGACCAAATCACAGTCACTACTGTAGTTCCCTCCCACTGACCAACTCACAGTCACTGTTGATGGTCACTCCAACTGACGCCATTACGGTCACTGCTTTAGGTCTTTCCCACTGACACATTCACGGTTACTGCTGTAGGTTACTCCCACTGACCCACTCACTGTCAATGCTGTCGGTCACTCCCAGTGACCCATTCACTGTCACTGCTGTAGGTCACTCCCACTGACCCAATTACAGTAACTGATGCAGGTCACTCTCACTGAACCAATCATGGTCACTGTTGCAGGTCATTCCCTCAGATCCACTCACTGTCACAGCTGTAGAGCACTCCCACTGACACAATCACGGTCACTGCTTTAGGTCACTCCCACTGACCCAATCACGGTCATTGCTGTTGGTCACTCCCACTGCCCCAATCACGGTCTCTGCTGTATATCATTCCCACTGACCCAATCACGGTCACTGCTGTAGGTCATTCCCTCTGACCTAATCACGGTCACTGCTGGCGGTCATTCACTCTGAACCAATTTCAGTCACTGCTTTGGTCTTTCCCACTGACACAATCACTGTTACCGCTGTAGGTTACTCGCACTGACCCACTCACTGTCAATGCTGTCAGTCACTCCCACTGACCCACTCACTGTCACTGCTGTAGAGCACTCCCACTGACACAATCACGGTCAATGCTGTAGGTCACTCCCGCTGAGCCAATCACAGTCCCTGATGTAGGTCATTCCCTCTGACACAATTGCAGTAACTGCTGTAGGTCACTGCAGTGACCCACTCACTGTCACTGCTGTCGGTCACTCCAACTGAACCACTCACTGTCACTGCTGTAGGTCACTCCAACTGACCCAAGCAAGGTCACTGCTGTATGTCATTCCCACTGACCCAATCACGGTCAATGCTGTAGTTCATTTGCACTGACCCAATCATGGTCAATGCTGTAGGTCATTCCCACTGACCCAATCACGGTCACTGCTGTATGTCTTTCCCTCTGACACAATCACAGTGACTGCTGTAGAGCACTCCCACTGACACAATCACGGTCACTGCTCTAGGTTTCTCCCACTGACCCAATAACTGTCACTGCTGACGGTCACTCCTACTGACCCATTCACTGTCACTGCTCTCGGTCACTCCCACTGACCCAATCACAGTCACTGCTGCTGGTCACTCTCACTGTCCCAATCATGGACACTGTTTCAGGCCATTGCTAATATACCCACTCACTGTCACTGCTCTAGATTACCCCCACTGTCTCAATCACGGTCACGACTTTAGGTCACTACCACTGATCCAATCACAGTCAGTGCTGTAGGACATTCACTACATGTTTACATGTTCTGTTCAACTATAAACAACGTAGTTCATAGATGAGAGAGCAATGTTTAATCTTTCATAAAATGCATTCAATTCAATGTTCGCACCTTCATATTAGCATTTATTTATACTTTTTGAAATTGAAATTTAAATGCGAATTTCTTTGCCTACACTTCGTTTTCTGGTTGCATAGAATATTTTTAAACTGCTTTAAACGCTTTACAAAGGCTATAAATATTTAAACATGAGAGTTCATAGATGTGAAGAAATGCTTAAACACTTCTCAAAAAAGCATTTTATTTTATGTTTGTAATTTCATTTTAAGCATTTATATTATCTTTTAAATATTGAAATGTTAATGTGAATTTACTGATCTACAATTTGTTTTCTTGAAGAAAAGTACATTTACAACCTCTGACAAACGTTTAACATGTGCTGTTAAACTATAAACAACGTAGTTCTTAGCAGAGAAAGATTGTTTAATCTTTTCCTAAAATGCAGCTTCATATTAGCATTATATTTTACATTTTGAAATTGAAATTTAAATGCGAATTTCTTTGCCTACACTTCGTTTTCTGGTTGCATAGTATATTTTTCAACTGCTTTAAACGTTTTACAAAGGCTATGAATATTAAACATGAAAGTTCATAGATGTGAAGAAATGCTTAAACATTTCTCAAAAAAGCATTTTATTTTATGTTTGTAATTTCATTTTAAGCATTTATATTATCTTTTAAATATTGAAATGTTAATGTGAATTTACTGATCTACCTTTGGTTTCGAAGAAAAGTACTTTTACAACCTCTGACAAAATTTTACATGTTCTGTTCTACTTTAAACAACGTAGTTCATAGATGAGAGAGCAATGTTTAATCTTTCATAAAATGCATTCAATTCAATGTTCGCACCTTCATATTAGCATTTATTTATACTTTTTGAAATTGAAATTTAAATGCGAATTTCTTTGCCTTCACTTCCTTTTCTGGTTGCATAGTATATTTTTAAACTGCATTAAACGCTTTACAAAGGCTATAAATATTTAAACATGAGAGTTCATAGATGTGAAGAAATGCTAAAACATTTCTCAAAAAAGCATTTTATTTTATGTTTGTAATTTCATTTTAAGCATTTATATTATCTTTTAAATTTTGAAATGTTAATGTGAATTTACTGATCTACAATTTGTTTTCTTGAAGAAAAGTACATTTACAACCTCTGACAAACGTTTAACATGTGCTGTTAAACTATAAACAACGCAGTTCTTAGATGAGAAAGCTATGTTTAATCTTTCCCAAAAGTGCGTTCATTTCAATGTTTCCAGCTTTATATTTGCATTTATTTATACTTTTTCAAACTGAAAATTAAATGCGATTTCCTTATTTAATTATTAATATTTAAACATGAAAGTTCATAGATGTGAAAAAATTTCTCAAATAAGCAATTTTGTAATTTAAAGCATTTATCTTATTCTTTTAAATTTTGAAATATAATGCGATTTTGTTGATCTATTTTCTTGAAGAAAAAGTATTTTTTCAAGCTCTGACACATGTTTTACATGTGCTGTTAAACTATAAATAACGTAGTTCTTAGCTGAGAAAGCTATGTTTAATCTTTTCCTAAAATGCAGCTTCATATTAGCATTATATTTTACTTTGTGAAATTAGAATTTAAATGCGAATTTCTTTGCCTACACTTCCTTTTCTGGTTGCATAGTATATTTTTAAACTGCTTTAAACGTTTAACAAAGGCTATGAATATTAAACATGAAAGTTCATAGATGTGAAGAAATGCTTAAACATTTCTCAAAAAAGCATTTTATTCTATGTTTGTAATTTCATTATAAGCATTTATATTATTCATTAAAATATTAACGTGTAAATGTAAATTTACTCATCCACAATTGGGTTTTAAACCTCTAACAAACGTTTTACACGTGCTGTTAAACTATAAACAACGACGTTCTTAGAAGAGAAAGATTGTTTAATCTTTTCCTAATATGCAGCTTCATATTAGCATTATATTTTACATTTTGAAATTGAAATTTAAATGCGAATTTCTTTGCCTACATTTCGTTTTCTGGTTCGATAGTATATTTTAAAACTAAACGTTTTACAAAGGCTATTAATATTTAAATATGAAAGTTCATAGATGTGAAAAAATATTTAAAGATTTCTCAAAAAAGCATTTTATTCTATGTTTGTAATTTTATTATAACCATTTGTATTATTCTTTTAAATATTGATGTGTAAATGTAAATTTACTCATCCACAATTGGGTTTCTTGAAGAAAAGTATGTTTTAAACCTCTAACAAACGTTTTACACGTGCTGTTAAACTATAAACGACGTAGTTCTTAGCAGAGAAAGATTGTTTAATCTTTTCCTAAAATGCAGCTTCATTTAGCATTTATTTATACATTTTCAACCTGAAAATTAAATGCGAATCTCCTTATCTACATTTTGTTTTCTGGATCTATAGTATATTTTTAAACTGCTTTAAACTTTTTACAAAGGCTATGAATATTTAAACATGAAGTTCATAGATGTAAAGAAATGCTTAAACATTTCTCAAAAAAGCATTTTATTTTATGTTTGTAATTTCATTTTAATCATTTATATTATCTTTTAAATATTGAAATGTTAATGTGAATTTACTGATCTCCATTTTTTTTTCTTGAAGAAAAGTACATTTACAACCTCTGACAAACGTTTAACATGTGCTGTTAAACTATAAACAACGTAATTCATAGATGAGAAAGCTATGTTTAATTTTTTCAAAAAATGAATTCATTTCAATGGTTGCAGCTTCATATTAGCATTTATTACGATCTGATCGAAATTTAAATGCGAATTTATCTGCATTTTGTTTTCTGGTTGTATAGTGTATTTTTAAACTTCTTTAAACGTTTTACATAGGTTATTAATATGAAACATGAAAGTTCATGGATGTGAAAAAATATTTAAAGATTTCACTAAAAAGCTTTTTATTCTATGTTTGTAATTTCATTATAAGCATTTATATTCTTCTTTTAAATGTTGATGTGTAAATGTAAATTTACTCATCCACAATTGGGTTTCTTGAAGAAAAGTATATTTTAAACCTCTAACAAACGTTTTACACGTGCTGTTAAACTATAAACAACGTAGTTCTTAGCAGAGAAAGATTGTTTAATCTTTTCCTAAAATGCAGCTTCATATTAGCATTATATTTTACATTTTGAAATTGTAATTTAAATGCGAATTTCTTTGCCTACACTTCGTTTTCTGGTTGCATAGTATATTTTTAAACTGCTTTAAACGTTTAACAAAGGCTATGAATATTAAACATGAAAGTTCATAGATGTGAAGAAATGCTTAAACATTTCTCAAAAAAACATTTTATTCTATGTTTGTAATTTTATTATAACCATTTGTATTATTCTTTTAAATATTGAAATGTTAATGTGAATTTACTGATCTACAATTTGTTTTCTTGAAGAAAAGTACATTTACAACCTCTGACAAACGTTTAACATGTGCTGTTAAACTATAAACAACGTAGTTCTTAGCAGAGAAAGATTGTTTAATCTTTTCCTAAAATGCAGCTTCATATTAGCATTATATTTTACATTTTGAAATTGAAATTTAAATGCGAATTTCTTTGCCTCCACTTCGTCTTCTGGTTGCATAGTATATTTTTAAACTGCTTTAAACGTTTTACAAAGGCTATGAATATTAAACATGAAAGTTCATAGATGTGAAGAAATGCTTAAACATTTCTCAAAAAAGCATTTTATTTTATGTTTGTAATTTCATTTTAAGCATTTATATTATCTTTTAAATATTGAAATGTTAATGTGAATTTACTGATCTACCTTTGGTTTCTTGAAGAAAAGTACATTTACAACCTCTGACAAACGTTTAACATGTGCTGTTAAACTATAAACAACGTAGTTCTTAGATGAGAAAGCTATCTTTAATCTTTCCCAAAAGTGCGTTAATTTCAATGTTTCCAGCTTTATATTTGCATTTATTTATACTTTTTCAAGCTGAAAATTAAATGCGATTTCCTTATTTAATTATTAATATTTAAACATGAAAGTTCATAGATGTGAAAAAATTTCTCAAATAAGCAATTTTGTAATTTAAAGCATTTATATTATTCTTTTAAATTTTGAAATATAATGCGATTTTATTGATCTATTTTCTTGAAGAAAAAGTATTTTTTCAAGCTCTGACACATGTTTTACATGTGCTGTTAAACTATAAATAACGTAGTTCTTAGCTGAGAAAGCTATGTTTAATCTTTTCCTAAAATGCAGCTTCATATTAGCATTATATTTTACTTTGTGAAATTAAAATTTAAATGCGAATTTCTTTGCCTACACTTCCTTTTCTGGTTGCATAGTATATTTTTAAACTGCTTTAAACGTTTAACAAAGGCTATGAATATTAAACATGAAAGTTCATAGATGTGAAGAAATGCTTAAACATTTCTCAAAAAAGCATTTTATTCTATGTTTGTAATTTCATTATAAGCATTTATATTATTCATTTAAATATTAACGTGTAAATGTAAATTTACTCATCCACAATTGGGTTTTAAACCTCTAACAAACGTTTTACACGTGCTGTTAAACTATAAACAACGTAGTTCTTAGCAGAGAAAGATTGTTTAATCTTTTCCTAAAATGCAGCTTCATATTAGCATTATATTTTACATTTTGAAATTGTAATTTAAATGCGAATTTCTTTGCCTACACTTCGTTTTCTGGTTGCATAGTATATTTTTAAACTGCTTTAAACGTTTAACAAAGGCTATGAATATTAAACATGAAAGTTCATAGATGTGAAGAAATGCTTAAACATTTCTCAAAAAAGCATTTTATTTTATGTTTGTAATTTCATTTTAAGCATTTATATTATCTTTTAAATATTGAAATGTTAATGTGAATTTACTGATCTACAATTTGTTTTCTTGAAGAAAAGTACATTTACAACCTCTGACAAACGTTTAACATGTGCTGTTAAACTATAAACAACGTAGTTCTTAGATGAGAAAGCTATGTTTAATCTTTCCCAAAAGTGCGTTCATTTCAATGTTTCCAGCTTTATATTTGCATTTATTTATACTTTTTCAAACTGAAAATTAAATGCGATGTCCTTATTTAATTATTAATATTTAAACATGAAAGTTCATAGATGTGAAAAAATTTCTCAAATAAGCAATTTTGTAATTTAAAGCATTTATATTATTCTTTTAAATTTTGAAATATAATGCGATTTTATTGATCTATTTTCTTGAAGAAAAAGTATTTTTTCAAGCTCTGACACATGTTTTACATGTTCTGTTAAACTATAAATAACGTAGTTCTTAGCTGAGAAAGCTATGTTTAATCTTTTCCTAAAATGCAGCTTCATATTAGCATTATATTTTACTTTGTGAAATTAAAATTTAAATGTGAATTTCTTTGCCTACACTTCCTTTTCTGGTTGCATAGTATATTTTTAAACTGCTTTATACGCTTTACAAAGGCTATGAATATTTAAACATGAGAGTTCATAGATGTGAAAAAAATGCTTAAACACTTCTCAAAAAAGCATTTTATTTTATGTTTGTAATTTCATTTTAATCATTTATATTATCTTTTAAATATTGAAATGTTAATGTGAATTTACTGATCTACAATTTTTTTTCTTGAAGAAAAGTACATTTACAACCTCTGACAAACGTTTAACATGTGCTGTTAAACTATAAACAACGTAATTCATAGATGAGAAAGCTATGTTTAATTTTTTCAAAAAATGAATTCATTTCAATGGTTGCAGCTTCATATTAGCATTTATTATATCTGATCGAAATTTAAATGCGAATTTATCTGCATTTTGTTTTCTGGTTGTATAGTGTATTTTTAAACTTCTTTAAACGTTTTACATAGGTTATTAATATGAAACATGAAAGTTCATGGATGTGAAAAAATATTTAAAGATTTCACTAAAAAGCTTTTTATTCTATGTTTGTAATTTCATTATAAGCATTTATATTCTTCTTTTAAATGTTGATGTGTAAATGTAAATTTACTCATCCACAATTGGGTTTCTTGAAGAAAAGTATATTTTAAACCTCTAACAAACGTTTTACACGTGCTGTTAAACTATAAACAACGTAGTTCTTAGCAGAGAAAGATTGTTTAATCTTTTCCTAAAATGCAGCTTCATATTAGCATTATATTTTACATTTTGAAATTGTAATTTAAATGCGAATTTCTTTGCCTACACTTCGTTTTCTGGTTGCATAGTATATTTTTAAACTGCTTTAAACGTTTAACAACGGCTATGAATATTAAACATGAAAGTTCATAGATGTGAAGAAATGCTTAAACATTTCTCAAAAAAGCATTTTATTTTATGTTTGTAATTTCATTTTAAGCATTTATATTATCTTTTAAATATTGAAATGTTAATGTGAATTTACTGATCTACAATTTGTTTTCTTGAAGAAAAGTACATTTACAACCTCTGACAAACGTTTAACATGTGCTGTTAAACTATAAACAACGTAGTTCTTAGATGAGAAAGCTATGTTTAATCTTTCCCAAAAGTGCGTTCATTTCAATGTTTCCAGCTTTATATTTGCATTTATTTATACTTTTTCAAACTGAAAATTAAATGCGATGTCCTTATTTAATTATTAATATTTAAACATGAAAGTTCATAGATGTGAAAAAATTTCTCAAATAAGCAATTTTGTAATTTAAAGCATTTATATTATTCTTTTAAATTTTGAAATATAATGCGATTTTATTGATCTATTTTCTTGAAGAAAAATTATTTTTTCAAGCTCTGACACATGTTTTACATGTGCTGTTAAACTATAAATAACGTAGTTCTTAGCTGAGAAAGCTATGTTTAATCTTTTCCTAAAATGCAGCTTCATATTAGCATTATATTTTACTTTGTGAAATTAAAATTTAAATGCGAATTTCTTTGCCTACTCTTCGTTTTCTGGTTGCATAGTATATTTTTAAACTGCTTTAAACGTTTAACAAAGGCTATGAATATTAAACATGAAAGTTCATAGATGTGAAGAAATGCTTAAACATTTCTCAAAAAAGCATTTTATTTTATGTTTGTAATTTCATTTTAAGCATTTATATTATCTTTTAAATATTGAAATGTTAATGTGAATTTACTGATCTACAATTTGTTTTCTTGAAGAAAAGTACATTTACAACCTCTGACAAACGTTTAACATGTGCTGTTAAACTATAAACAACGTAGTTCTTAGCAGAGAAAGATTGTTTAATCTTTTCCTAAAATGCAGCTTCATATTAGCATTATATTTTACATTTTGAAATTGAAATTTAAATGCGAATTTCTTTGCCTACACTTCGTTTTCTGGTTGCATAGTATATTTTTAAACTGCTTTAAACGTTTTACAAAGGCTATGAATATTAAACTTGAAAGTTCATAGATGTGAAGAAATGCTTAAACATTTCTCAAAAAAGCATTTTATTTTATGTTTGTAATTTCATTTTAAGCATTTATATTATCTTTTAAATATTGAAATGTTAATGTGAATTTACTGATCTACCTTTGGTTTCTTGAAGAAAAGTACTTTTACAACCTCTGACAAAATTTTACATGTTCTGTTCAACTTTAAACAACGTAGTTCATAGATGAGAGAGCAATGTTTAATCTTTCATAAAATGCATTCAATTCAATGTTCGCACCTTCATATTAGCATTTATTTATACTTTTTGAAATTGAAATTTAAATGCGAATTTCTTTGCCTACACTTCCTTTTCTGGTTGCATAGTATATTTTTAAACTGCTTTAAACGTTTAACAAAGGTTATGAATATTAAACATGAATGTTCATAGATGTGAAAAAATATTTAAAGATTTCTCAAAAAAGCATTTTATTTTATGTTTGTAATTGCATTTTAAGCATTTATATTATCTTTTAAATATTGAAATGTTAATGTGAATTTACTGATCTACAATTTGTTTTCTTGAAGAAAAGTACATTTACAACCTCTGACAAACGTTTAACATGTGCTGTTAAACTATAAACAACGTAGTTCTTAGATGAGAAAGCTATCTTTAATCTTTCCCAAAAGTGCGTTAATTTCAATGTTTCCAGCTTTATATTTGCATTTATTTATACTTTTTCAAACTGAAAATTAAATGCGATTTCCTTATTTAATTATTAATATTTAAACATGAAAGTTCATAGATGTGAAAAAATTTCTCAAATAAGCAATTTTGTAATTTAAAGCATTTATATTATTCTTTTAAATTTGGAAATATAATGCGATTTTATTGATCTATTTTCTTGAAGAAAAAGTATTTTTTCAAGCTCTGACACATGTTTTACATGTGCTGTTAAACTATAAATAACGTAGTTCTTAGCTGAGAAAGCTATGTTTAATCTTTTCCTAAAATGCAGCTTCATATTAGCATTATATTTTACTTTGTGAAATTAGAATTTAAATGCGAATTTCTTTGCCTACACTTCCTTTTCTGGTTGCATAGTATATTTTTAAACTGCTTTAAACGTTTAACAAAGGCTATGAATATTAAACATGAAAGTTCATAGATGTGAAGAAATGCTTAAACATTTCTCAAAAAAGCATTTTATTCTATGTTTGTAATTTCATTATAAGCATTTATATTATTCATTTAAATATTAACGTGTAAATGTAAATTTACTCATCCACAATTGGGTTTTAAACCTCTAACAAACGTTTTACACGTGCTGTTAAACTATAAACAACGTAGTTCTTAGCAGAGAAAGATTGTTTAATCTTTTCCTAAAATGCAGCTTCATATTAGCATTATATTTTACATTTTGAAATTGAAATTTAAATGCGAATTTCTTTGCCTACATTTCGTTTTCTGGTTCGATAGTATATTTTAAAACTAAACGTTTTACAAAGGCTATTAATATTTAAATATGAAAGTTCATAGATGTGAAAAAATATTTAAAGATTTCTCAAAAAAGCATTTTATTCTATGTTTGTAATTTTATTATAACCATTTGTATTATTCTTTTAAATATTGATGTGTAAATGTAAATTTACTCATCCACAATTGGGTTTCTTGAAGAAAAGTATGTTTTAAACCTCTAACAAACGTTTTACACGTGCTGTTAAACTATAAACGACGTAGTTCTTAGCAGAGAAAGATTGTTTAATCTTTTCCTAAAATGCAGCTTCATTTAGCATTTATTTATACATTTTCAACCTGAAAATTAAATGCGAATCTCCTTATCTACATTTTGTTTTCTGAATCTATAGTATATTTTTAAACTGCTTTAAACTTTTTACAAAGGCTATGAATATTTAAACATGAAGTTCATAGATGTAAAGAAATGCTTAAACATTTCTCAAAAAAGCATTTTATTTTATGTTTGTAATTTCATTTTAAGCATTTATATTATCTTTTAAATATTGAAATGTTAATGTGAATTTACTGACCTACAATTTGTTTTCTTGAAGAAAAGTACATTTACAACCTCTGACAAACGTTTAACATGTGCTGTTAAACTATAAACAACGTAGTTCTTAGATGAGAAAGCTATGTTTAATCTTTCCCAAAAGTGCGTTCATTTCAATGTTTCCAGCTTTATATTTGCATTTATTTATACTTTTTCAAACTGAAAATTAAATGCGATGTCCTTATTTAATTATTAATATTTAAACATGAAAGTTCATAGATGTGAAAAAATTTCTCAAATAAGCAATTTTGTAATTTAAAGCATTTATATTATTCTTTTAAATTTTGAAATATAATGCGATTTTATTGATCTATTTTCTTGAAGAAAAAGTATTTTTTCAAGCTCTGACACATGTTTTACATGTTCTGTTAAACTATAAATAACGTAGTTCTTAGCTGAGAAAGCTATGTTTAATCTTTTCCTAAAATGCAGCTTCATATTAGCATTATATTTTACTTTGTGAAATTAAAATTTAAATGCGAATTTCTTTGCCTACACTTCCTTTTCTGGTTGCATAGTATATTTTTAAACTGCTTTATACGCTTTACAAAGGCTATGAATATTTAAACATGAGAGTTCATAGATGTGAAAAAAATGCTTAAACACTTCTCAAAAAAGCATTTTATTTTATGTTTGTAATTTCATTTTAATCATTTATATTATCTTTTAAATATTGAAATGTTAATGTGAATTTACTGATCTACAATTTTTTTTCTTGAAGAAAAGTACATTTACAACCTCTGACAAACGTTTAACATGTGCTGTTAAACTATAAACAACGTAATTCATAGATGAGAAAGCTATGTTTAATTTTTTCAAAAAATGAATTCATTTCAATGGTTGCAGCTTCATATTAGCATTTATTACGATCTGATCGAAATTTAAATGCGAATTTATCTGCATTTTGTTTTCTGGTTGTATAGTGTATTTTTAAACTTCTTTAAACGTTTTACATAGGTTATTAATATGAAACATGAAAGTTCATGGATGTGAAAAAATATTTAAAGATTTCACTAAAAAGCTTTTTATTTTATGTTTGTAATTTCATTATAAGCATTTATATTCTTCTTTTAAATGTTGATGTGTAAATGTAAATTTACTCATCCACAATTGGGTTTCTTGAAGAAAAGTATATTTTAAACCTCTAACAAACGTTTTACACGTGCTGTTAAACTATAAACAACGTAGTTCTTAGCAGAGAAAGATTGTTAAATCTTTTCCTAAAATGCAGCTTCATATTAGCATTATATTTTACATTTTGAAATTGTAATTTAAATGCGAATTTCTTTGCCTACACTTCGTTTTCTGGTTGCAAAGTATATTTTTAAACTGCTTTAAACGTTTAACAACGGCTATGAATATTAAACATGAAAGTTCATAGATGTGAAAAAATTTCTCAAATAAGCAATTTTGTAATTTAAAGCATTTATATTATTCTTTTAAATTTTGAAATATAATGCGATTTTATTGATCTATTTTCTTGAAGAAAAATTATTTTTTCAAGCTCTGACACATGTTTTACATGTGCTGTTAAACTATAAATAACGTAGTTCTTAGCTGAGAAAGCTATGTTTAATCTTTTCCTAAAATGCAGCTTCATATTAGCATTATATTTTACTTTGTGAAATTAAAATTTAAATGCGAATTTCTTTGCCTACACTTCCTTTTCTGGTTGCATAGTATATTTTTAAACTGCTTTAAACGCTTTACAAAGGCTATGAATATTTAAACATGAGAGTTCATAGATGTGAAGAAATGCTTGAACACTTCTCAAAAAAGCATTTTATTTTATGTTTGTAATTTCATTTTAAGCATTTATATTATCTTTTAAATATTGAAATGTTAATGTGAATTTACTGATCTACCTTTGGTTTCTTGAAGAAAAGTACTTTTACAACCTCTGACAAAATTTTACATGTTCTGTTCAACTTTAAACAACGTAGTTCATAGATGAGAGAGCAATGTTTAATCTTTCATAAAATGCATTCAATTCAATGTTCGCACCTTCATATTAGCATTTATTTATACTTTTTGAAATTGAAATTTAAATGCGAATTTCTTTGCCTACACTTCCTTTTCTGGTTGCATAGTATATTTTTAAACTGCTTTAAACGTTTAACAAAGGTTATGAATATTAAACATGAATGTTCATAGATGTGAAAAAATATTTAAAGATTTCTCAAAAAAGCATTTTATTTTATGTTTGTAATTTCATTTTAAGCATTTATATTATCTTTTAAATATTGAAATGTTAATGTGAATTTACTGATCTACAATTTGTTTTCTTGAAGAAAAGTACATTTACAACCTCTGACAAACGTTTAACATGTGCTGTTAAACTATAAACAACGTAGTTCTTAGATGAGAAAGCTATCTTTAATCTTTCCCAAAAGTGCGTTAATTTCAATGTTTCCAGCTTTATATTTGCATTTATTTATACTTTTTCAAACTGAAAATTAAATGCGATTTCCTTATATAATTATTAATATTTAAACATGAAAGTTCATAGATGTGAAAAAATTTCTCAAATAAGCAATTTTGTAATTTAAAGCATTTATATTATTCTTTTAAATTTTGAAATATAATGCGATTTTATTGATCTATTTTCTTGAAGAAAAAGTATTTTTTCAAGCTCTGACACATGTTTTACATGTGCTGTTAAACTATAAATAACGTAGTTCTTAGCTGAGAAAGCTATGTTTAATCTTTTCCTAAAATGCAGCTTCATATTAGCATTATATTTTACTTTGTGAAATTAGAATTTAAATGCGAATTTCTTTGCCTACACTTCCTTTTCTGGTTGCATAGTATATTTTTAAACTGCTTTAAACGTTTAACAAAGGCTATGAATATTAAACATGAAAGTTCATAGATGTGAAGAAATGCTTAAACATTTCTCAAAAAAGCATTTTATTCTATGTTTGTAATTTCATTATAAGCATTTATATTATTCATTTAAATATTAACGTGTAAATGTAAATTTACTCATCCACAATTGGGTTTTAAACCTCTAACAAACGTTTTACACGTGCTGTTAAACTATAAACAACGTAGTTCTTAGCAGAGAAAGATTGTTTAATCTTTTCCTAAAATGCAGCTTCATATTAGCATTATATTTTACATTTTGAAATTGAAATTTAAATGCGAATTTCTTTGCCTACATTTCGTTTTCTGGTTCGATAGTATATTTTAAAACTAAACGTTTTACAAAGGCTATTAATATTTAAATATGAAAGTTCATAGATGTGAAAAAATATTTAAAGATTTCTCAAAAAAGCATTTTATTCTATGTTTGTAATTTTATTATAACCATTTGTATTATTCTTTTAAATATTGATGTGTAAATGTAAATTTACTCATCCACAATTGGGTTTCTTGAAGAAAAGTATGTTTTAAACCTCTAACAAACGTTTTACACGTGCTGTTAAACTATAAACGACGTAGTTCTTAGCAGAGAAAGATTGTTTAATCTTTTCCTAAAATGCAGCTTCATTTAGCATTTATTTATACATTTTCAACCTGAAAATTAAATGCGAATCTCCTTATCTACATTTTGTTTTCTGAATCTATAGTATATTTTTAAACTGCTTTAAACTTTTTACAAAGGCTATGAATATTTAAACATGAAGTTCATAGATGTAAAGAAATGCTTAAACATTTCTCAAAAAAGCATTTTATTTTATGTTTGTAATTTCATTTTAAGCATTTATATTATCTTTTAAATATTGAAATGTTAATGTGAATTTACTGATCAACAATTTGTTTTCTTGAAGAAAAGTACATTTACAACCTCTGACAAACGTTTAACATGTGCTGTTAAACTATAAACAACGTAGTTCTTAGCAGAGAAAGATTGTTTAATCTTTTCCTAAAATGCAGCTTCATATTAGCATTATATTTTACCTTTTGAAATTGAAATTTAAATGCGAATTTCTTTGCCTACACTTCGTTTTCTGGTTGCATAGTATATTTTTAAACTGCTTTAAACGTTTTACAATGGCTATGAATATTAAACATGAAAGTTCATAGATGTGAAGAAATGCTTAAACATTTCTCAAAAAAGCATTTTATTTTATGTTTGTAATTTCATTTTAAGCATTTATATTATCTTTTAAATATTGAAATGTTAATGTGAATTTACTGACCTACAATTTGTTTTCTTGAAGAAAAGTACATTTACAACCTCTGACAAACGTTTAACATGTGCTGTTAAACTATAAACAACGTAGTTCTTAGATGAGAAAGCTATGTTTAATCTTTCCCAAAAGTGCGTTCATTTCAATGTTTCCAGCTTTATATTTGCATTTATTTATACTTTTTCAAACTGAAAATTAAATGCGATGTCCTTATTTAATTATTAATATTTAAACATGAAAGTTCATAGATGTGAAAAAATTTCTCAAATAAGCAATTTTGTAATTTAAAGCATTTATATTATTCTTTTAAATTTTGAAATATAATGCGATTTTATTGATCTATTTTCTTGAAGAAAAAGTATTTTTTCAAGCTCTGACACATGTTTTACATGTTCGGTTAAACTATAAATAACGTAGTTCTTAGCTGAGAAAGCTATGTTTAATCTTTTCCTAAAATGCAGCTTCATATTAGCATTATATTTTACTTTGTGAAATTAAAATTTAAATGCGAATTTCTTTGCCTACACTTCCTTTTCTGGTTGCATAGTATATTTTTAAACTGCTTTATACGCTTTACAAAGGCTATGAATATTTAAACATGAGAGTTCATAGATGTGAAAAAAATGCTTAAACACTTCTCAAAAAAGCATTTTATTTTATGTTTGTAATTTCATTTTAATCATTTATATTATCTTTTAAATATTGAAATGTTAATGTGAATTTACTGATCTACAATTTTTTTTCTTGAAGAAAAGTACATTTACAACCTCTGACAAACGTTTAACATGTGCTGTTAAACTATAAACAACGTAATTCATAGATGAGAAAGCTATGTTTAATTTTTTCAAAAAATGAATTCATTTCAATGGTTGCAGCTTCATATTAGCATTTATTACGATCTGATCGAAATTTAAATGCGAATTTATCTGCATTTTGTTTTCTGGTTGTATAGTGTATTTTTAAACTTCTTTAAACGTTTTACATAGGTTATTAATATGAAACATGAAAGTTCATGGATGTGAAAAAATATTTAAAGATTTCACTAAAAAGCTTTTTATTCTATGTTTGTAATTTCATTATAAGCATTTATATTCTTCTTTTAAATGTTGATGTGTAAATGTAAATTTACTCATCCACAATTGGGTTTCTTGAAGAAAAGTATATTTTAAACCTCTAACAAACGTTTTACACGTGCTGTTAAACTATAAACAACGTAGTTCTTAGCAGAGAAAGATTGTTTAATCTTTTCCTAAAATGCAGCTTCATATTAGCATTATATTTTACATTTTGAAATTGTAATTTAAATGCGAATTTCTTTGCCTACACTTCGTTTTCTGGTTGCATAGTATATTTTTAAACTGCTTTAAACGTTTAACAACGGCAATGAATATTAAACATGAAAGTTCATAGATGTGAAGAAATGCTTAAACATTTCTCAAAAAAGCATTTTATTTTATGTTTGTAATTTCATTTTAAGCATTTATATTATCTTTTAAATATTGAAATGTTAATGTGAATTTACTGATCTACAATTTGTTTTCTTGAAGAAAAGTACATTTACAACCTCTGACAAACGTTTAACATGTGCTGTTAAACTATAAACAACGTAGTTCTTAGATGAGAAAGCTATGTTTAATCTTTCCCAAAAGTGCGTTCATTTCAATGTTTCCAGCTTTATATTTGCATTTATTTATACTTTTTCAAACTGAAAATTAAATGCGATGTCCTTATTTAATTATTAATATTTAAACATGAAAGTTCATAGATGTGAAAAAATTTCTCAAATAAGCAATTTTGTAATTTAAAGCATTTATATTATTCTTTTAAATTTTGAAATATAATGCGATTTTATTGATCTATTTTCTTGAAGAAAAATTATTTTTTCAAGCTCTGACACATGTTTTACATGTGCTGTTAAACTATAAATAACGTAGTTCTTAGCTGAGAAAGCTATGTTTAATCTTTTCCTAAAATGCAGCTTCATATTAGCATTATATTTTACTTTGTGAAATTAAAATTTAAATGCGAATTTCTTTGCCTACACTTCCTTTTCTGGTTGCATAGTATATTTTTAAACTGCTTTAAACGCTTTACAAAGGCTATGAATATTTAAACATGAGAGTTCATAGATGTGAAGAAATGCTTGAACACTTCTCAAAAAAGCATTTTATTTTATGTTTGTAATTTCATTTTAAGCATTTATATTATCTTTTAAATATTGAAATGTTAATGTGAATTTACTGATCTACATTTGGTTTCTTGAAGAAAAGTACTTTTACAACCTCTGACAAAATTTTACATGTTCTGTTCAACTTTAAACAACGTAGTTCATAGATGAGAGAGCAATGTTTAATCTTTCATAAAATGCATTCAATTCAATGTTCGCACCTTCATATTAGCATTTATTTATACTTTTTGAAATTGAAATTTAAATGCGAATTTCTTTGCCTATACTTCCTTTTCTGGTTGCACAGTATATTTTTAAACTGCTTTAAACGCTTTACAAAGGCTATAAATATTTAAACATGAGAGTTCATAGATGTGAAGAAATGCTTAAACACTTCTCAAAAAAGCATTTTATTTTATGTTTGTAATTTCATTTTAAGCATTTATATTATCTTTTAAATATTGAAATGTTAATGTGAATTTACTGATCTACAATTTGTTTTCTTGAAGAAAAGTACATTTACAACCTCTGACAAACGTTTAACATGTGCTGTTAAACTATAAACAACGTAGTTCTTAGCAGAGAAAGATTGTTTAATCTTTTCCTAAAATGCAGCTTCATATTAGCATTATATTTTACATTTTGAAATTGAAATTTAAATGCGAATTTCTTTGCCTACACTTCGTTTTCTGGTTGCATAGTATATTTTTAAACTGCTTTAAACGTTTTACAATGGCTATGAATATTAAACATGAAAGTTCATAGATGTGAAGAAATGCTTAAACATTTCTCAAAAAAGCATTTTATTTTATGTTTGTAATTTCATTTTAAGCATTTATATTATCTTTTAAATATTGAAATGTTAATGTGAATTTACTGACCTACAATTTGTTTTCTTGAAGAAAAGTACATTTACAACCTCTGACAAACGTTTAACATGTGCTGTTAAAGTATAAACAACGTAATTCATAGATGAGAAAGCTATGTTTAATCTTTTCCAAAAATGAATTCATTTCAATGCAGCTTCATATGAGCATTTATTACGTTTTGATCGAAATTTAAATGCGAATTTATCTGCATTTTGTTTTCTGGTTGTATAGTGTATTTTTAAACTTCTTTAAACGTTTTACATAGGTTATTAATATGAAACATGAAAGTTCATGGATGTGAAAAAATATTTAAAGGTTTCACTAAAAAGCTTTTTATTCTATGTTTGTAATTTCATTATAAGCATTTATATTCTTCTTTTAAATGTTGATGTGTAAATGTAAATTTACCCATCCACAATTGGGTTTCTTGAAGAAAAGTATATTTTAAACCTCTAACAAACGTTTTACACGTGTTGTTAAACTATAAACAACGTAGTTCTTAGCAGAGAAAGATTGTTTAATCTTTTCCTAAAATGCAGCTTCATATTAGCATTATATTTTACATTTTGAAATTGTAATTTAAATGCGAATTTCTTTGCCTATACTTCGTTTTCTGGTTGCATAGTATATTTTTAAACTGCTTTAAACGTTTAACAAAGGCTATGAATATTAAACATGAAAGTTCATAGATGTGAAGAAATGCTTAAACATTTCTCAAAAAAGCATTTTATTTTATGTTTGTAATTTCATTTTAAGCATTTATATTATCTTTTAAATATTGAAATGTTAATGTGAATTTACTGATCTACAATTTGTTTTCTTGAAGAAAAGTACATTTACAACCTCTGACAAACGTTTAACATGTGCTGTTAAACTATAAACAACGTAGTTCTTAGATGAGAAAGCTATGTTTAATCTTTCCCAAATGTGCGCTCATTTCAATGTTTCCAGCTTTATATTTGCATTTATTTATACTTTTTCTTCAAGAAAATAGATCAATAAAATCGCATTATATGTCAAAATTTAAAAGAATAATATAATTGCTTTAAATTACAAAATTGTTTATTTGAGAAATTTTTTCACATCTATGAACTTTCGTTTAAATATTAATAATTAAATAAGGAAATCGCATTTAATTTTCAGTTTGAAAAAGTATTTTTTCAAGCTCTGACACATGTTTTACATGTGCTGTTAAACTATAAATAACGTAGTTCTTAGCTGAGAAAGCTATGTTTAATCTTTTCCTAAAATGCAGCTTCATATTAGCATTATATTTTACTTTGTGAAATTAAAATTTAAATGCGAATTTCTTTGCCTACACTTCCTTTTCTGGTTGCAAAGTATATTTTTAGACTGCTTTATACGCTTTACAAAGGCTATGAATATTTAAACATGAGAGTTCATAGATGTGAAAAAAATGCTTAAACATTTCTCAAAAAAGCATTTTTTTTTGTTTGTCATTTCATATTGAGCATTCTGATCATTCTTTTTAAAATTGTGAATTTTAAATGTGAATTTACTGATCTACATTTGGTTTCTTGAAGAAAAGTACTTTTACAACCTCTGACAAACTTTTACATGTGCTGTTAAACTATAAACAACGTAGTTCTTAGCAGAGAAAGATTGTTTAATCTTTTCCTAAAATGCAGCTTCATATTAGCATTATAGTTTACATTTTGAAATTGAAAGTTAAATGCGAATTTCTTTGCCAACATTTCGTTTTCTGGTTCGATAGTATATTTTAAAACTAAACGTTTTACAAAGGCTATTAATATTTAAATATGAAAGTTCTTAGATGTGAAAAAATATTTAAAGATTTCTCAAAAAAGCATTTTATTCTATGTTTGTAATTTTATTATAACCATTTATATTATTCATTTAAATATTAACGTGTAAATGTAAATTTACTCATCCACAATTGGGTTTTAAACCTCTAACAAACGTTTTACACGTGCTGTTAAACTATAAACAACGTAGTTCTTAGCAGAGAAAGATTGTTTAATCTTTTCCTAAAATGCAGCTTCATATTAGCATTATATTTTACATTTTGAAATTGAAATTTAAATGCGAATTTCTTTGCCTACACTTCCTTTTCTGGTTGCATAGTATATTTTTAAACTGCTTTAAACGTTTAACAAAGGCTATGAATATTAAACATGAAAGTTCATAGATGTGAAGAAATGCTTAAACATTTCTCAAAAAAGCATTTTATTTTATGTTTGTAATTTCATTTTAAGCATTTATATTATCTTTTAAATATTGAAATGTTAATGTGAATTTACTGATCTACCTTTGGTTTCTTGAAGAAAAGTACTTTTACAACCTCTGACAAAATTTTACATGTTCTGTTCAACTTTAAACAACGTAGTTCATAGATGAGAGAGCAATGTTTAATCTTTCATAAAATGCATTCAATTCAATGTTCGCACCTTCATATTAGCATTTATTTATACTTTTTGAAATTGAAATTTAAATGCGAATTTCTTTGCCTACACTTCCTTTTCTGGTTGCATAGTATATTTTTAAACTGCTTTAAACGTTTAACAAAGGTTATGAATATTAAACATGAAAGTTCATAGATGTGAAAAAATATTTAAAGATTTCTCAAAAAAGCATTTTATTTTATGTTTGTAATTTCATTTTTAGCATTTATATTATCTTTTAAATATTGAAAGGTTAATGTGAATTTACTGATCTACAATTTTTTTTCTTGATGAAAAGTACATTTACAACCTCTGACAAGCGTTTAACATGTGCTGTTAAACTATAAACAACGTAATTCATAGATGAGAAAGCTATGTTTAATTTTTTCAAAAAATGAATTCATTTCAATGGTTGCAGCTTCATATTAGCATTTATTACGTTTTGATCGAAATTTAAATGCGAATTTATCTGCATTTTGTTTTCTGGTTGTATAGTGTATTTTTAAACTTCTTTAAACGTTTTACATAGGTTATTAATATGAAACATGAAAGTTCATGGATTTGAAAAAATATTTAAAGATTTCACGAAAAAGCCTTTTATTCTATGTTTGTAATTTCATTATAAGCATTTATATTCTTCTTTTAAATGTTGATGTGTAAATGTAAATTTACTCATCCACAATTGGGTTTCTTGAAGAAAAGTACATTTACAACCTCTGACAAACGTTTAACATGTGCTGTTAAACTATAAACAACGTAGTTCTTAGCAGAGAAAGATTATTTAATCTTTACCTAAAATGCAGCTTCATATTAGCATTATATTTTACATTTTGAAATTGAAATTTAAAATGCGAATTTCTTTGCCTACACTTCGTTTTCTGGTTGCATAGTATATTTTTAAACTGCTTTAAACGTTTTACAAAGGCTATGAATATTAAACATGAAAGTTCATAGATGTGAAGAAATGCTTAAACATTTCTCAAAAAAGCATTTTATTTTATGTTTGTAATTTCATTTTAAGCATTTATATTATCTTTTAAATATTGAAATGTTAATGTGAATTTACTGACCTACAATTTGTTTTCTTGAAGAAAAGTACATTTACAACCTCTGACAAACGTTTAACATGTGCTGTTAAACTATAAACAACGTAGTTCATAGATGAGAGAGCAATGTTTAATCTTTCATAAAATGCATTCAATTCAATGTTCGCACCTTCATATTAGCATTTATTTATACTTTTTGAAATTGAAATTTAAATGCGAATTTCTTTGCCTACACTTCGTTTTCTGGTTGCATAGTATATTTTTAAACTGCTTTAAACTTTTTACAAAGGCTATGAATATTTAAACATGAAGTTCATAGATGTAAAGAAATGCTTAAACATTTCTCAAAAAAGCATTTTATTTTATGTTTGTAATTTCATTTTAATCATTTATATTATCTTTTAAATATTGAAATGTTAATGTGAATTTACTGATCTACAATTTTTTTCTTGAAGAAAAGTACATTTACAACCTCTGACAAGCGTTTAACATGTGCTGTTAAACTATAAACAACGTAATTCATAGATGAGAAAGCTATGTTTAATTTTTTCAAAAAATGAATTCATTTCAATGGTTGCAGCTTCATATTAGCATTTATTACGTTTTGATCGAAATTTAAATGCGAATTTATCTGCATTTTGTTTTCTGGTTGTATAGTGTATTTTTAAACTTCTTTAAACGTTTTACATAGGTTATTAATATGAAACATGAAAGTTCATGGATGTGAAAAAATATTTAAAGATTTCACTAAAAAGCTTTTTATTCTATGTTTGTAATTTCATTATAAGCATTTATATTCTTCTTTTAAATGTTGATGTGTAAATGTAAATTTACTCATCCACAATTGGGTTTCTTGAAGAAAAGTATATTTTAAACCTCTAACAAACGTTTTACACGTGCTGTTAAACTATAAACAACGTAGTTCTTAGCAGAGAAAGATTGTTTAATCTTTTCCTAAAATGCAGCTTCATATTAGCATTATATTTTACATTTTGAAATTGTAATTTAAATGCGAATTTCTTTGCCTACACTTCGTTTTCTGGTTGCATAGTATATTTTTAAACTGCTTTAAACGTTTAACAAAGGCTATGAATATTAAACATGAAAGTTCATAGATGTGAAGAAATGCTTAAACATTTCTCATAAAAGCATTTTATTTTATGTTTGTAATTTCATTTTAAGCATTTATATTATCTTTTAAATATTGAAATGTTAATGTGAATTTACTGATCTACAATTTGTTTTCTTGAAGAAAAGTACATTTACAACCTCTGACAAACGTTTAACATGTGCTGTTAAACTATAAACAACGTAGTTCTTAGATGAGAAAGCTATGTTTAATCTTTCCCAAATGTGCGCTCATTTCAATGTTTCCAGCTTTATATTTGCATTTATTTATACTTTTTCTTCAAGAAAATAGATCAATAAAATCGCATTATATTTCAAAATTTAAAAGAATAATATAAATGCTTTAAATTTCAAAATTGTTTATTTGAGAAATTTTTTCACATCTATGAACTTTCGTTTAAATATTAATAATTAAATAAGGAAATCGCATTTAATTTTCAGTTTGAAAAAGTATTTTTTCAAGCTCTGACACATGTTTTACATGTGCTGTTAAACTATAAATAACGTAGTTCTTAGCTGAGAAAGCTATGTTTAATCTTTTCCTAAAATGCAGCTTCATATTAGCATTATATTTTACTTTGTGAAATTAAAATTTAAATGCGAATTTCTTTGCCTACACTTCCTTTTTTGGTTGCATAGTATATTTTTAAACTGCTTTAAACGCTTTACAAAGGCTATGAATATTTAAACATGAGAGTTCATAGATGTGAAGAAATGCTTAAACACTTCTCAAAAAAGCATTTTATTTTATGTTTGTAATTTCATTTTAAGCATTTATATTATCTTTTAAATATTGAAATGTAAATGTGAATTTACTGATCTACATTTGGTTTCTTGAAGAAAAGTACTTTTACAACTTCTGACAAACTTTTACATGTTCTGTTCAACTATAAACAACGTAGTTCATAGATGAGAGAGCAATGTTTAATCTTTCATAAAATGCATTCAATTCAATGTTCGCACCTTCATATTAGCATTTATTTATACTTTTTGAAATTGAAATTTAAATGCGAATTTCTTTGCCTACACTTCCTTTACTGGTTGCATAGTATATTTTTAAACTGTTTTAAACGCTTTACAAAGGCTATGAATATTTAAACATGAGAGTTCATAGATGTGAAGAAATGCTTAAACACTTCTCAAAAAAGCATTTTATTTTATGTTTGTAATTTCATTTTTAGCATTTATATTATCTTTTAAATATTGAAATGTTAATGTGAATTTACTGATCTACAATTTTTTTTCTTGATGAAAAGTACATTTACAACCTCTGACAAGCGTTTAACATGTGCTGTTAAACTATAAACAACGTAATTCATAGATGAGAAAGCTATGTTTAATTTTTTCAAAAAATGAATTCATTTCAATGGTTGCAGCTTCATATTAGCATTTATTACGTTTTGATCGAAATTTAAATGCGAATTTATCTGCATTTTGTTTTCTGGTTGTATAGTGTATTTTTAAACTTCTTTAAACGTTTTACATAGGTTATTAATATGAAACATGAAAGTTCATGGATGTGAAAAAATATTTAAAGATTTCACTAAAAAGCTTTTTATTCTATGTTTGTAATTTCATAATAAGCATTTATATTCTTCTTTTAAATGTTGATGTGTAAATGTAAATTTACTCATCCACAATTGGGTTTCTTGAAGAAAAGTATATTTTAAACCTCTAACAAACGTTTTACACGTGCTGTTAAACTATAAACAACGTAGTTCTTAGCAGAGAAAGATTGTTTAATCTTTTCCTAAAATGCAGCTTCATATTAGCATTATATTTTACATTTTGAAATTGTAATTTAAATACGAATTTCTTTGCCTACACTTCGTTTTCTGGTTGCATAGTATATTTTTAAACTGCTTTAAACGTTTAACAAAGGCTATGAATATTAAACATGAAAGTTCATAGATGTGAAGAAATGCTTAAACATTTCTCAAAAAAGCATTTTATTTTATGTTTGTAATTTCATTTTAAGCATTTATATTATCTTTTAAATATTGAAATGTTAATGTGAATTTACTGATCTACAATTTGTTTTCTTGAAGAAAAGTACATTTACAACCTCTGACAAACGTTTAACATGTGCTGTTAAACTATAAACAACGTAGTTCTTAGATGAGAAAGCTATGTTTAATCTTTCCCAAATGTGCGCTCATTTCAATGTTTCCAGCTTTATATTTGCATTTATTTATACTTTTTCTTCAAGAAAATAGATCAATAAAATCGCATTATATTTCAAAATTTAAAAGAATAATATAAATGCTTTAAATTACAAAATTGTTTATTTGAGAAATTTTTTCACATCTATGAACTTTCGTTTAAATATTAATAATTAAATAAGGAAATCGCATTTAATTTTCAGTTTGAAAAAGTATTTTTTCAAGCTCTGACACATGTTTTACATGTGCTGTTAAACTATAAATAACGTAGTTCTTAGCTGAGAAAGCTATGTTTAATCTTTTCCTAAAATGCAGCTTCATATTAGCATTATATTTTACTTTGTGAAATTAAAATTTAAATGCGAATTTCATTGCCTACACTTCCTTTTCTGGTTGCATAGTATATTTTTAAACTGCTTTAAACGCTTTACAAAGGCTATGAATATTTAAACATGAGAGTTCATAGATGTGAAGAAATGCTTAAACACTTCTCAAAAAAGCATTTTATTTTATGTTTGTAATTTCATTTTAAGCATTTATATTATCTTTTAAATATTGAAATGTAAATGTGAATTTACTGATCTACATTTGGTTTCTTGAAGAAAAGTACTTTTACAACTTCTGACAAACTTTTACATGTTCTGTTCAACTATAAACAACGTAGTTCATAGATGAGAGAGCAATGTTTAATCTTTCATAAAATGCATTCAATTCAATGTTCGCACCTTCATATTAGCATTTATTTATACTTTTTGAAATTGAAATTTAAATGCGAATTTCTTTGCCTACACTTCCTTTACTGGTTGCATAGTATATTTTTAAACTGTTTTAAACGCTTTACAAAGGCTATGAATATTTAAACATGAGAGTTCATAGATGTGAAGAAATGCTTAAACACTTCTCAAAAAAGCATTTTATTTTATGTTTGTAATTTCATTTTTAGCATTTATATTATCTTTTAAATATTGAAAGGTTAATGTGAATTTACTGATCTACAATTTTTTTTCTTGATGAAAAGTACATTTACAACCTCTGACAAGCGTTTAACATGTGCTGTTAAACTATAAACAACGTAATTCATAGATGAGAAAGCTATGTTTAATTTTTTCAAAAAATGAATTCATTTCAATGGTTGCAGCTTCATATTAGCATTTATTACGTTTTGATCGAAATTTAAATGCGAATTTATCTGCATTTTGTTTTCTGGTTGTATAGTGTATTTTTAAACTTCTTTAAACGTTTTACATAGGTTATTAATATGAAACATGAAAGTTCATGGATTTGAAAAAATATTTAAAGATTTCACGAAAAAGCCTTTTATTCTATGTTTGTAATTTCATTATAAGCATTTATATTCTTCTTTTAAATGTTGATGTGTAAATGTAAATTTACTCATCCACAATTGGGTTTCTTGAAGAAAAGTACATTTACAACCTCTGACAAACGTTTAACATGTGCTGTTAAACTATAAACAACGTAGTTCTTAGCAGAGAAAGATTATTTAATCTTTACCTAAAATGCAGCTTCATATTAGCATTATATTTTACATTTTGAAATTGAAATTTAAAATGCGAATTTCTTTGCCTACACTTCGTTTTCTGGTTGCATAGTATATTTTTAAACTGCTTTAAACGTTTTACAAAGGCTATGAATATTAAACATGAAAGTTCATAGATGTGAAGAAATGCTTAAACATTTCTCAAAAAAGCATTTTATTTTATGTTTGTAATTTCATTTTAAGCATTTATATTATCTTTTAAATATTGAAATGTTAATGTGAATTTACTGACCTACAATTTGTTTTCTTGAAGAAAAGTACATTTACAACCTCTGACAAACGTTTAACATGTGCTGTTAAACTATAAACAACGTAGTTCATAGATGAGAGAGCAATGTTTAATCTTTCATAAAATGCATTCAATTCAATGTTCGCACCTTCATATTAGCATTTATTTATACTTTTTGAAATTGAAATTTAAATGCGAATTTCTTTGCCTACACTTCGTTTTCTGGTTGCATAGTATATTTTTAAACTGCTTTAAACTTTTTACAAAGGCTATGAATATTTAAACATGAAGTTCATAGATGTAAAGAAATGCTTAAACATTTCTCAAAAAAGCATTTTATTTTATGTTTGTAATTTCATTTTAATCATTTATATTATCTTTTAAATATTGAAATGTTAATGTGAATTTACTGATCTACAATTTTTTTTCTTGAAGAAAAGTACATTTACAACCTCTGACAAGCGTTTAACATGTGCTGTTAAACTATAAACAACGTAATTCATAGATGAGAAAGCTATGTTTAATTTTTTCAAAAAATGAATTCATTTCAATGGTTGCAGCTTCATATTAGCATTTATTACGTTTTGATCGAAATTTAAATGCGAATTTATCTGCATTTTGTTTTCTGGTTGTATAGTGTATTTTTAAACTTCTTTAAACGTTTTACATAGGTTATTAATATGAAACATGAAAGTTCATGGATGTGAAAAAATATTTAAAGATTTCACTAAAAAGCTTTTTATTCTATGTTTGTAATTTCATTATAAGCATTTATATTCTTCTTTTAAATGTTGATGTGTAAATGTAAATTTACTCATCCACAATTGGGTTTCTTGAAGAAAAGTATATTTTAAACCTCTAACAAACGTTTTACACGTGCTGTTAAACTATAAACAACGTAGTTCTTAGCAGAGAAAGATTGTTTAATCTTTTCCTAAAATGCAGCTTCATATTAGCATTATATTTTACATTTTGAAATTGTAATTTAAATGCGAATTTCTTTGCCTACACTTCGTTTTCTGGTTGCATAGTATATTTTTAAACTGCTTTAAACGTTTAACAAAGGCTATGAATATTAAACATGAAAGTTCATAGATGTGAAGAAATGCTTAAACATTTCTCATAAAAGCATTTTATTTTATGTTTGTAATTTCATTTTAAGCATTTATATTATCTTTTAAATATTGAAATGTTAATGTGAATTTACTGATCTACAATTTGTTTTCTTGAAGAAAAGTACATTTACAACCTCTGACAAACGTTTAACATGTGCTGTTAAACTATAAACAACGTAGTTCTTAGATGAGAAAGCTATGTTTAATCTTTCCCAAATGTGCGCTCATTTCAATGTTTCCAGCTTTATATTTGCATTTATTTATACTTTTTCTTCAAGAAAATAGATCAATAAAATCGCATTATATTTCAAAATTTAAAAGAATAATATAAATGCTTTAAATTTCAAAATTGTTTATTTGAGAAATTTTTTCACATCTATGAACTTTCGTTTAAATATTAATAATTAAATAAGGAAATCGCATTTAATTTTCAGTTTGAAAAAGTATTTTTTCAAGCTCTGACACATGTTTTACATGTGCTGTTAAACTATAAATAACGTAGTTCTTAGCTGAGAAAGCTATGTTTAATCTTTTCCTAAAATGCAGCTTCATATTAGCATTATATTTTACTTTGTGAAATTAAAATTTAAATGCGAATTTCTTTGCCTACACTTCCTTTTCTGGTTGCATAGTATATTTTTAAACTGCTTTAAACGCTTTACAAAGGCTATGAATATTTAAACATGAGAGTTCATAGATGTGAAGAAATGCTTAAACACTTCTCAAAAAAGCATTTTATTTTATGTTTGTAATTTCATTTTAAGCATTTATATTATCTTTTAAATATTGAAATGTAAATGTGAATTTACTGATCTACATTTGGTTTCTTGAAGAAAAGTACTTTTACAACTTCTGACAAACTTTTACATGTTCTGTTCAACTATAAACAACGTAGTTCATAGATGAGAGAGCAATGTTTAATCTTTCATAAAATGCATTCAATTCAATGTTCGCACCTTCATATTAGCATTTATTTATACTTTTTGAAATTGAAATTTAAATGCGAATTTCTTTGCCTACACTTCCTTTACTGGTTGCATAGTATATTTTTAAACTGTTTTAAACGCTTTACAAAGGCTATGAATATTTAAACATGAGAGTTCATAGATGTGAAGAAATGCTTAAACACTTCTCAAAAAAGCATTTTATTTTATGTTTGTAATTTCATTTTTAGCATTTATATTATCTTTTAAATATTGAAATGTTAATGTGAATTTACTGATCTACAATTTTTTTTCTTGATGAAAAGTACATTTACAACCTCTGACAAGCGTTTAACATGTGCTGTTAAACTATAAACAACGTAATTCATAGATGAGAAAGCTATGTTTAATTTTTTCAAAAAATGAATTCATTTCAATGGTTGCAGCTTCATATTAGCATTTATTACGTTTTGATCGAAATTTAAATGCGAATTTATCTGCATTTTGTTTTCTGGTTGTATAGTGTATTTTTAAACTTCTTTAAACGTTTTACATAGGTTATTAATATGAAACATGAAAGTTCATGGATTTGAAAAAATATTTAAAGATTTCACGAAAAAGCCTTTTATTCTATGATTGTAATTTCATTATAAGCATTTATATTCTTCTTTTAAATGTTGATGTGTAAATGTAAATTTACTCATCCACAATTGGGTTTCTTGAAGAAAAGTACATTTACAACCTCTGACAAACGTTTAACATGTGCTGTTAAACTATAAACAACGTAGTTCTTAGCAGAGAAAGATTATTTAATCTGTACCTAAAATGCAGCTTCATATTAGCAATATATTTTACATTTTGAAATTGAAATTTAAAATGCGAATTTCTTTGCCTACACTTCGTTTTCTGGTTGCATAGTATATTTTTAAACTGCTTTAAACGTTTTACAAAGGCTATGAATATTAAACATGAAAGTTCATAGATGTGAAGAAATGCTTAAACATTTCTCAAAAAAGCATTTTATTTTATGTTTGTAATTTCATTTTAAGCATTTATATTATCTTTTAAATATTGAAATGTTAATGTGAATTTACTGATCTACAATTTGTTTTCTTGAAGAAAAGTACATTTACAACCTCTGACAAACGTTTAACATGTGCTGTTAAACTATAAACAACGTAGTTCATAGATGAGAGAGCAATGTTTAATCTTTCATAAAATGCATTCAATTCAATGTTCGCACCTTCATATTAGCATTTATTTATACTTTTTGAAATTGAAATTTAAATGCGAATTTCTTTGCCTACACTTCGTTTTCTGGTTGCATAGTATATTTTTAAACTGCTTTAAACTTTTTACAAAGGCTATGAATATTTAAACATGAAGTTCATAGATGTAAAGAAATGCTTAAACATTTCTCAAAAAAGCATTTTATTTTATGTTTGTAATTTCATTTTAATCATTTATATTATCTTTTAAATATTGAAATGTTAATGTGAATTTACTGATCTACAATTTTTTTCTTGAAGAAAAGTACATTTACAACCTCTGACAAGCGTTTAACATGTGCTGTTAAACTATAAACAACGTAATTCATAGATGAGAAAGCTATGTTTAATTTTTTCAAAAAATGAATTCATTTCAATGGTTGCAGCTTCATATTAGCATTTATTACGTTTTGATCGAAATTTAAATGCGAATTTATCTGCATTTTGTTTTCTGGTTGTATAGTGTATTTTTAAACTTCTTTAAACGTTTTACATAGGTTATTAATATGAAACATGAAAGTTCATGGATGTGAAAAAATATTTAAAGATTTCACGAAAAAGCTTTTTATTCTATGTTTGTAATTTCATTATAAGCATTTATATTCTTCTTTTAAATGTTGATGTGTAAATGTAAATTTACTCATCCACAATTGGGTTTCTTGAAGAAAAGTATATTTTAAACCTCTAACAAACGTTTTACACGTGCTGTTAAACTATAAACAACGTAGTTCTTAGCAGAGAAAGATTGTTTAATCTTTTCCTAAAATGCAGCTTCATATTAGCATTATATTTTACATTTTGAAATTGTAATTTAAATGCGAATTTCTTTGCCTACACTTCGTTTTCTGGTTGCATAGTATATTTTTAAACTGCTTTAAACGTTTAACAAAGGCTATGAATATTAAACATGAAAGTTCATAGATGTGAAGAAATGCTTAAACATTTCTCAAAAAAGCATTTTATTTTATGTTTGTAATTTCATTTTAAGCATTTATATTATCTTTTAAATATTGAAATGTTAATGTGAATTTACTGATCTACAGTTTGTTTTCTTGAAGAAAAGTACATTTACAAGCTCTGACAAACGTTTAACATGTGCTGTTAAACTATAAACAACGTAGTTCTTAGATGAGAAAGCTATGTTTAATCTTTCCCAAATGTGCGCTCATTTCAATGTTTCCAGCTTTATATTTGCATTTATTTATACTTTTTCTTCAAGAAAATAGATCAATAAAATCGCATTATATTTCAAAATTTAAAAGAATAATATAAATGCTTTAAATTACAAAATTGTTTATTTGAGAAATTTTTTCACATCTATGAACTTTCGTTTAAATATTAATAATTAAATAAGGAAATCGCATTTAATTTTCAGTTTGAAAAAGTATTTTTTCAAGCTCTGACACATGTTTTACATGTGCTGTTAAACTATAAATAACGTAGTTCTTAGCTGAGAAAGCTATGTTTAATCTTTTCCTAAAATGCAGCTTCATATTAGCATTATATTTTACTTTGTGAAATTAAAATTTAAATGCGAATTTCTTTGCCTACACTTCCTTTTCTGGTTGCATAGTATATTTTTAAACTGCTTTAAACGCTTTACAAAGGCTATGAATATTTAAACATGAGAGTTCATAGATGTGAAGAAATGCTTAAACACTTCTCAAAAAAGCATTTTATTTTATGTTTGTAATTTCATTTTAAGCATTTATATTATCTTTTAAATATTGAAATGTAAATGTGAATTTACTGATCTACATTTGGTTTCTTGAAGAAAAGTACTTTTACAACTTCTGACAAACTTTTACATGTTCTGTTCAACTATAAACAACGTAGTTCATAGATGAGAGAGCAATGTTTAATCTTTCATAAAATGCATTCAATTCAATGTTCGCACCTTCATATTAGCATTTATTTATACTTTTTGAAATTGAAATTTAAATGCGAATTTCTTTGCCTACACTTCCTTTACTGGTTGCATAGTATATTTTTAAACTGTTTTAAACGCTTTACAAAGGCTATGAATATTTAAACATGAGAGTTCATAGATGTGAAGAAATGCTTAAACACTTCTCAAAAAAGCATTTTATTTTATGTTTGTAATTTCATTTTTAGCATTTATATTATCTTTTAAATATTGAAATGTTAATGTGAATTTACTGATCTACAATTTTTTTTCTTGATGAAAAGTACATTTACAACCTCTGACAAGCGTTTAACATGTGCTGTTAAACTATAAACAACGTAATTCATAGATGAGAAAGCTATGTTTAATTTTTTCAAAAAATGAATTCATTTCAATGGTTGCAGCTTCATATTAGCATTTATTACGTTTTGATCGAAATTTAAATGCGAATTTATCTGCATTTTGTTTTCTGGTTGTATAGTGTATTTTTAAACTTCTTTAAACGTTTTACATAGGTTATTAATATGAAACATGAAAGTTCATGGATGTGAAAAAATATTTAAAGATTTCACTAAAAAGCTTTTTATTCTATGTTTGTAATTTCATTATAAGCATTTATATTCTTCTTTTAAATGTTGATGTGTAAATGTAAATTTACTCATCCACAATTGGGTTTCTTGAAGAAAAGTATATTTTAAACCTCTAACAAACGTTTTACACGTGCTGTTAAACTATAAACAACGTAGTTCTTAGCAGAGAAAGATTGTTTAATCTTTTCCTAAAATGCAGCTTCATATTAGCATTATATTTTACATTTTGAAATTGTAATTTAAATGCGAATTTCTTTGCCTACACTTCGTTTTCTGGTTGCATAGTATATTTTTAAACTGCTTTAAACGTTTAACAAAGGCTATGAATATTAAACATGAAAGTTCATAGATGTGAAGAAATGCTTAAACATTTCTCAAAAAAGCATTTTATTTTATGTTTGTAATTATAAATAACGTAGTTCTTAGCTGAGAAAGCTATGTTTAATCTTTTCCTAAAATGCAGCTTCATATTAGCATTATATTTTACTTTGTGAAATTAAAATTTAAATGCGAATTTCTTTGCCTACACTTCCTTTTCTGGTTGCATAGTATATTTTTAAACTGCTTTAAACGCTTTACAAAGGCTATGAATATTTAAACATGAGAGTTCATAGATGTGAAGAAATGCTTAAACACTTCTCAAAAAAGCATTTTATTTTATGTTTGTAATTTCATTTTAAGCATTTATATTATCTTTTAAATATTGAAATGTAAATGTGAATTTACTGATCTACATTTGGTTTCGTGAAGAAAAGTACTTTTACAACTTCTGACAAACTTTTACATGTTCTGTTCAACTATAAACAACGTAGTTCATAGATGAGAGAGCAATGTTTAATCTTTCATAAAATGCATTCAATTCAATGTTCGCACCTTCATATTAGCATTTATTTATACTTTTTGAAATTGAAATTTAAATGCGAATTTCTTTGCCTACACTTCCTTTACTGGTTGCATAGTATATTTTTAAACTGCTTTAAATGCTTTACAAAGGCTATGAATATTTAAACATGAGAGTTCATAGATGTGAAGAAATGCTTAAACGCTTCTCAAAAAAGCATTTTATTTTATGTTTGTAATTTCATTTTAAGCATTTATATTATCTTTTAAATATTGAAATGTTAATGTGAATTTACTGATCTACAATTTTTTTTCTTGAAGAAAAGTACATTTACAACCTCTGACAAGCGTTTAACATGTGCTGTTAAACTATAAACAACGTAATTCATAGATGAGAAAGCTATGTTTAATTTTTTCAAAAAATGAATTCATTTCAATGGTTGCAGCTTCATATTAGCATTTATTACGTTTTGATCGAAATTTAAATGCGAATTTATCTGCATTTTGTTTTCTGGTTGTATAGTGTATTTTTAAACTTCTTTAAACGTTTTACATAGGTTATTAATATGAAACATGAAAGTTCATGGATGTGAAAAAATATTTAAAGATTTCACTAAAAAGCTTTTTATTCTATGTTTGTAATTTCATTATAAGCATTTATATTCTTCTTTTAAATGTTGATGTGTAAATGTAAATTTACTCATCCACAATTGGGTTTCTTGAAGAAAAGTATATTTTAAACCTCTAACAAACGTTTTACACGTGCTGTTAAACTATAAACAACGTAGTTCTTAGCAGAGAAAGATTGTTTAATCTTTTCCTAAAATGCAGCTTCATATTAGCATTATATTTTACATTTTGAAATTGTAATTTAAATGCGAATTTCTTTGCCTACACTTCGTTTTCTGGTTGCATAGTATATTTTTAAACTGCTTTAAACGTTTAACAAAGGCTATGAATATTAAACATGAAAGTTCATAGATGTGAAGAAATGCTTAAACGTTTCTCAAAAAAGCATTTTATTTTATGTTTGTAATTTCATTTTAAGCATTTATATTATCTTTTAAATATTGAAATGTTAATGTGAATTTACTGATCTACAATTTGTTTTCTTGAAGAAAAGTACATTTACAAACTCTGACAAACGTTTAACATGTGCTGTTAAACTATAAACAACGTAGTTCTTAGATGAGAAAGCTATGTTTAATCTTTCCCAAATGTGCGCTCATTTCAATGTTTCCAGCTTTATATTTGCATTTATTTATACTTTTTCTTCAAGAAAATAGATCAATAAAATCGCATTATATTTCAAAATTTAAAAGAATAATATAAATGCTTTAAATTACAAAATTGTTTATTTGAGAAATTTTTTCACATCTATGAACTTTCGTTTAAATATTAATAATTAAATAAGGAAATCGCATTTAATTTTCAGTTTGAAAAAGTATTTTTTCAAGCTCTGACACATGTTTTACATGTGCTGTTAAACTATAAATAACGTAGTTCTTAGCTGAGAAAGCTATGTTTAATCTTTTCCTAAAATGCAGCTTCATATTAGCATTATATTTTACTTTGTGAAATTAAAATTTAAATGCGAATTTCTTTGCCTACACTTCCTTTTCTGGTTGCATAGTATATTTTTAAACTGCTTTAAACGCTTTACAAAGGCTATGAATATTTAAACATGAGAGTTCATAGATGTGAAGAAATGCTTGAACACTTCTCAAAAAAGCATTTTATTTTATGTTTGTAATTTCATTTTAAGCATTTATATTATCTTTTAAATATTGAAATGTTAATGTGAATTTACTGATCTACATTTGGTTTCTTGAAGAAAAGTACTTTTACAACCTCTGACAAAATTTTACATGTTCTGTTCAACCTTAAACAACGTAGTTCATAGATGAGAGAGCAATGTTTAATCTTTCATAAAATGCATTCAATTCAATGTTCGCACCTTCATATTAGCATTTATTTATACTTTTTGAAATTGAAATTTAAATGCGAATTTCTTTGCCTATACTTCCTTTTCTGGTTGCACAGTATATTTTTAAACTGCTTTAAACGCTTTAAAAAGGCTATAAATATTTAAACATGAGAGTTCATAGATGTGAAGAAATGCTTAAACACTTCTCAAAAAAGCATTTTATTTTATGTTTGTAATTTCATTTTAAGCATTTATATTATCTTTTAAATATTGAAATGTTAATGTGAATTTACTGATCTACAATTTGTTTTCTAGAAGAAAAGTACATTTACAACCTCTGACAAACGTTTAACATGTGCTGTTAAACTATAAACAACGTAGTTCTTAGATGAGAAAGCTATCTTTAATCTTTCCCAAAAGTGCGTTAATTTCAATGTTTCCAGCTTTATATTTGCATTTATTTATACTTTTTCAAACTGAAAATTAAATGCGATTTCCTTATTTAATTATTAATATTTAAACATGAAAGTTCATAGATGTGAAAAAATTTCTCAAATAAGCAATTTTGTAATTTAAAACATTTATATTATTCTTTTAAATTTTGAAATATAATGCGATTTTATTGATCTATTTTCTTGAAGAAAAAGTATTTTTTCAAGATCTGACACATGTTTTACATGTGCTGTTAAACTATAAATAACGTAGTTCTTAGCTGAGAAAGCTATGTTTAATCTTTTCCTAAAATGCAGCTTCATATTAGCATTATATTTTACTTTGTGAAATTAGAATTTAAATGCGAATTTCTTTGCCTACACTTCCTTTTCTGGTTGCATAGTATATTTTTAAACTGCTTTAAACGTTTAACAAAGGCTATGAATATTAAACATGAAAGTTCATAGATGTGAAGAAATGCTTAAACATTTCTCAAAAAAGCATTTTATTCTATGTTTGTAATTTCATTATAAGCATTTATATTATTCATTTAAATATTAACGTGTAAATGTAAATTTACTCATCCACAATTGGGTTTTAAACCTCTAACAAACGTTTTACACGTGCTGTTAAACTATAAACAACGTAGTTCTTAGCAGAGAAAGATTGTTTAATCTTTTCCTAAAATGCAGCTTCATATTAGCATTATATTTTACATTTTGAAATTGAAATTTAAATGCGAATTTCTTTGCCTACATTTCGTTTTCTGGTTCGATAGTATATTTTAAAACTAAACGTTTTACAAAGGCTATTAATATTTAAATATGAAAGTTCATAGATGTGAAAAAATATTTAAAGATTTCTCAAAAAAGCATTTTATTCTATGTTTGTAATTTTATTATAACCATTTGTATTATTCTTTTAAATATTGATGTGTAAATGTAAATTTACTCATCCACAATTGGGTTTCTTGAAGAAAAGTATGTTTTAAACCTCTAACAAACGTTTTACACGTGCTGTTAAACTATAAACGACGTAGTTCTTAGCAGAGAAAGATTGTTTAATCTTTTCCTAAAATGCAGCTTCATTTAGCATTTATTTATACATTTTCAACCTGAAAATTAAATGCGAATCTCCTTATCTACATTTTGTTTTCTGAATCTATAGTATATTTTTAAACTGCTTTAAACTTTTTACAAAGGCTATGAATATTTAAACATGAAGTTCATAGATGTAAAGAAATGCTTAAACATTTCTCAAAAAAGCTTTTTATTCTATGTTTGTAATTTCATTATAAGCATTTATATTCTTCTTTTAAATGTTGATGTGTAAATGTAAATTTACTCATCCACAATTGGGTTTCTTGAAGAAAAGTATATTTTAAACCTCTAACAAACGTTTTACACGTGCTGTTAAACTATAAACAACGTAGTTCTTAGCAGAGAAAGATTGTTTAATCTTTTCCTAAAATGCAGCTTCATATTAGCATTATATTTTACATTTTGAAATTGTAATTTAAATGCGAATTTCTTTGCCTACACTTCGTTTTCTGGTTGCATAGTATATTTTTAAACTGCTTTAAACGTTTAACAAAGGCTATGAATATTAAACATGAAAGTTCATAGATGTGAAGAAATGCTTAAACATTTCTCAAAAAAGCATTTTATTTTATGTTTGTAATTTCATTTTAAGCATTTATATTATCTTTTAAATATTGAAATGTTAATGTGAATTTACTGATCTACAATTTGTTTTCTTGAAGAAAAGTACATTTACAACCTCTGACAAACGTTTAACATGTGCTGTTAAACTATAAACAACGTAGTTCTTAGATGAGAAAGCTATGTTTAATCTTTCCAAAATGTGCGCTCATTTCAATGTTTCCAGCTTTATATTTGCATTTATTTATACTTTTTCTTCAAGAAAATAGATCAATAAAATCGCATTATATTTCAAAATTTAAAAGAATAATATAAATGCTTTAAATTACAAAATTGTTTATTTGAGAAATTTTTTCACATCTATGAACTTTCGTTTAAATATTAATAATTAAATAAGGAAATAGCATTTAATTTTCAGTTTGAAAAAGTATTTTTTCAAGCTCTGACACATGTTTTACATGTGCTGTTAAACTATAAATAACGTAGTTCTTAGCTGAGAAAGCTATGTTTAATCTTTTCCTAAAATGCAGCTTCATATTAGCATTATATTTTACTTTGTGAAATTAAAATTTAAATGCGAATTTCTTTGCCTACACTTCCTTTTCTGGTTGCATAGTATATTTTTAAACTGCTTTAAACGCTTTACAAAGGCTATGAATATTTAAACATGAGAGTTCATAGATGTGAAGAAATGCTTAAACACTTCTCAAAAAAGCATTTTATTTTATGTTTGTAATTTCATTTTAAGCATTTATATTATCTTTTAAATATTGAAATGTAAATGTGAATTTACTGATCTACATTTGGTTTCTTGAAGAAAAGTACTTTTACAACTTCTGACAAACTTTTACATGTTCTGTTCAACTATAAACAACGTAGTTCATAGATGAGAGAGCAATGTTTAATCTTTCATAAAATGCATTCAATTCAATGTTCGCACCTTCATATTAGCATTTATTTATACTTTTTGAAATTGAAATTTAAATGCGAATTTCTTTGCCTACACTTCCTTTACTGGTTGCATAGTATATTTTTAAACTGTTTTAAACGCTTTACAAAGGCTATGAATATTTAAACATGAGAGTTCATAGATGTGAAGAAATGCTTAAACACTTCTCAAAAAAGCATTTTATTTTATGTTTGTAATTTCATTTTTAGCATTTATATTATCTTTTAAATATTGAAATGTTAATGTGAATTTACTGATCTACAATTTTTTTTCTTGATGAAAAATACATTTACAACCTCTGACAAGCGTTTAACATGTGCTGTTAAACTATAAACAACGTAATTCATAGATGAGAAAGCTATGTTTAATTTTTTCAAAAAATGAATTCATTTCAATGGTTGCAGCTTCATATTAGCATTTATTACGTTTTGATCGAAATTTAAATGCGAATTTATCTGCATTTTGTTTTCTGGTTGTATAGTGTATTTTTAAACTTCTTTAAACGTTTTACATAGGTTATTAATATGAAACATGAAAGTTCATGGATGTGAAAAAATATTTAAAGATTTCACTAAAAAGCTTTTTATTCTATGTTTGTAATTTCATTATAAGCATTTATATTCTTCTTTTAAATGTTGATGTGTAAATGTAAATTTACTCATCCACAATTGGGTTTCTTGAAGAAAAGTATATTTTAAACCTCTAACAAACGTTTTACACGTGCTGTTAAACTATAAACAACGTAGTTCTTAGCAGAGAAAGATTGTTTAATCTTTTCCTAAAATGCAGCTTCATATTAGCATTATATTTTACATTTTGAAATTGTAATTTAAATGCGAATTTCTTTGCCTACACTTCGTTTTCTGGTTGCATAGTATATTTTTAAACTGCTTTAAACGTTTAACAAAGGCTATGAATATTAAACATGAAAGTTCATAGATGTGAAGAAATGCTTAAACATTTCTCAAAAAAGCATTTTATTTTATGTTTGTAATTTCATTTTAAGCATTTATATTATCTTTTAAATATTGAAATGTTAATGTGAATTTACTGATCTACAATTTTTTTTCTTGATGAAAAGTACATTTACAACCTCTGACAAGCGTTTAACATGTGCTGTTAAACTATAAACAACGTAGTTCTTAGATGAGAAAGCTATGTTTAATCTTTCCCAAATGTGCGCTCATTTCAATGTTTCCAGCTTTATATTTGCATTTATTTATACTTTTTCTTCAAGAAAATAGATCAATAAAATCGCATTATATTTCAAAATTTAAAAGAATAATATAAATGCTTTAAATTACAAAATTGTTTATTTGAGAAATTTTTTCACATCTATGAACTTTCGTTTAAATATTAATAATTAAATAAGGAAATCGCATTTAATTTTCAGTTTGAAAAAGTATTTTTTCAAGCTCTGACACATGTTTTACATGTGCTGTTAAACTATAAATAACGTAGTTCTTAGCTGAGAAAGCTATGTTTAATCTTTTCCTAAAATGCAGCTTCATATTAGCATTATATTTTACTTTGTGAAATTAAAATTTAAATGCGAATTTCTTTGCCTACACTTCCTTTTCTGGTTGCATAGTATATTTTTAAACTGCTTTAAACGCTTTACAAAGGCTCTGAATATTTAAACATGAGAGTTCATAGATGTGAAGAAATGCTTAAACACTTCTCAAAAAAGCATTTTATTTTATGTTTGTAATTTCATTTTAAGCATTTATATTATCTTTTAAATATTGAAATGTAAATGTGAATTTACTGATCTACATTTGGTTTCGTGAAGAAAAGTACTTTTACAACTTCTGACAAACTTTTACATGTTCTGTTCAACTATAAACAACGTAGTTCATAGATGAGAGAGCAATGTTTAATCTTTCATAAAATGCATTCAATTCAATGTTCGCACCTTCATATTAGCATTTATTTATACTTTTTGAAATTGAAATTTAAATGCGAATTTCTTTGCCTACACTTCCTTTTCTGGTTGCATAGTATATTTTTAAACTGCTTTAAACGTTTTACAAAGGCTATGAATATTAAACATGAATGTTCATAGATGTGAAGAAATGCTTAAACATTTCTCAAAAAAGCATTTTATTTTATGTTTGTAATTTCATTTTAAGCATTTATATTATCTTTTAAATATTGAAATGTTAATGTGAATTTACCTTTGGTTTCTTGAAGAAAAGTACTTTTACAACCTCTGACAAAATTTTACATGTTCTGTTCAACTTTAAACAACGTAGTTCATAGATGAGAGAGCAATGTTTAATCTTTCATAAAATGCATTCATTTCAATGTTCGCACCTTCATATTAGCATTTATTTATACTTTTTGAAATTAAAATTTAAATGCGAATTTCTTTGCCTACACTTCCTTTTCTGGTTGCATAGTATATTTTTAAACTGCTTTAAACGTTTTACAAAGGCTATGAATATTAAACATGAAAGTTCATAGATGTGAAGAAATGCTTAAACATTTCTCAAAAAAGCATTGTATTTTATGTTTGTAATTTCATTTTAAGCATTTATATTATCTTTTAAATATTGAAATGTTAATGTGAATTTACTGATCTACAATTTTTTTTCTTGAAGAAAAGTACATTTACAACCTCTGACAAACGTTTAACATGTGCTGTTAAACTATAAACAACGTAATTCATAGATGAGAAAGCTATGTTTAATTTTTTCAAAAAATGAATTCATTTCAATGGTTGCAGCTTCATATTAGCATTTATTACGTTTTGATCGAAATTTAAATGCGAATTTATCTGCATTTTGTTTTCTGGTTGTATAGTGTATTTTTAAACTTCTTTAAACGTTTTACATAGGTTATTAATATGAAACATGAAAGTTCATGGATGTGAAAAAATATTTAAAGATTTCACTAAAAAGCTTTTTATTCTATGTTTGTAATTTCATTATAAGCATTTATATTCTTCTTTTAAATGTTGATGTGTAAATGTAAATTTACTCATCCACAATTGGGTTTCTTGAAGAAAAGTATATTTTAAACCTCTAACAAACGTTTTACACGTGCTGTTAAACTATAAACAACGTAGTTCTTAGCAGAGAAAGATTGTTTAATCTTTTCCTAAAATGCAGCTTCATATTAGCATTATATTTTACATTTTGAAATTGTAATTTAAATGCGAATTTCTTTGCCTACACTTCGTTTTCTGGTTGCATAGTATATTTTTAAACTGCTTTAAACGTTTAACAAAGGCTATGAATATTAAACATGAAAGTTCATAGATGTGAAGAAATGCTTAAACATTTCTCAAAAAAGCATTTTATTTTATGTTTGTAATTTCATTTTAAGCATTTATATTATCTTTTAAATATTGAAATGATAATGTGAATTTACTGATCTACAATTTGTTTTCTTGAAGAAAAGTACATTTACAACCTCTGACAAACGTTTAACATGTGCTGTTAAACTATAAACAACGTAGTTCTTAGATGAGAAAGCTATGTTTAATCTTTCCCAAATGTGCGCTCATTTCAATGTTTCCAGCTTTATATTTGCATTTATTTATACTTTTTCTTCAAGAAAATAGATCAATAAAATCGCATTATATTTCAAAATTTAAAAGAATAATATAAATGCTTTAAATTACAAAATTGTTTATTTGAGAAATTTTTTCACATCTATGAACTTTCGTTTAAATATTAATAATTAAATAAGGAAATCGCATTTAATTTTCAGTTTGAAAAAGTATTTTTTCAAGCTCTGACACATGTTTTACATGTGCTGTTAAACTATAAATAACGTAGTTCTTAGCTGAGAAAGCTATGTTTAATCTTTTCCTAAAATGCAGCTTCATATTAGCATTATATTTTACTTTGTGAAATTAAAATTTAAATGCGAATTTCTTTGCCTACACTTCCTTTTCTGGTTGCATAGTATATTTTTAAACTGCTTTAAACGCTTTACAAAGGCTATGAATATTTAAACATGAGAGTTCATAGATGTGAAGAAATGCTTAAACACTTCTCAAAAAAGCATTTTATTTTATGTTTGTAATTTCATTTTAAGCATTTATATTATCTTTTAAATATTGAAATGTAAATGTGAATTTACTGATCTACATTTGGTTTCTTGAAGAAAAGTACTTTTACAACTTCTGACAAACTTTTACATGTTCTGTTCAACTATAAACAACGTAGTTCATAGATGAGAGAGCAATGTTTAATCTTTCATAAAATGCATTCAATTCAATGTTCGCACCTTCATATTAGCATTTATTTATACTTTTTGAAATTGAAATTTAAATGCGAATTTCTTTGCCTACACTTCCTTTACTGGTTGCATAGTATATTTTTAAACTGTTTTAAACGCTTTACAAAGGCTATGAATATTTAAACATGAGAGTTCATAGATGTGAAGAAATGCTTAAACACTTCTCAAAAAAGCATTTTATTTTATGTTTGTAATTTCATTTTTAGCATTTATATTATCTTTTAAATATTGAAATGTTAATGTGAATTTACTGATCTACAATTTTTTTTCTTGATGAAAAGTACATTTACAACCTCTGACAAGCGTTTAACATGTGCTGTTAAACTATAAACAACGTAATTCATAGATGAGAAAGCTATGTTTAATTTTTTCAAAAAATGAATTCATTTCAATGGTTGCAGCTTCATATTAGCATTTATTACGTTTTGATCGAAATTTAAATGCGAATTTATCTGCATTTTGTTTTCTGGTTGTATAGTGTATTTTTAAACTTCTTTAAACGTTTTACATAGGTTAATAATATTATCATTCTTTTTAAAATTGTGAATTTTAAATGTGAATTTACTGATCTACATTTGGTTTCTTGAAGAAAAGTACTTTTACAACCTCTGACAAACTTTTACTTGTTCTCTTCAACTATAAACAACGTAGTTCATAGATGAGAAAGCAATGTTTAATCTTTAATAAAATGCATTCAATTCAATGTTCGTACCTTCATATTAGCATTTATTTATACTTTTTGAAATTGAAATTTAAATGCGAATTTCTTTGCCTACATTTCGTTTTCTGGTTCGATAGTATATTTTAAAACTAAACGTTTTACAAAGGCTATTAATATTTAAATATGAAAGTTCATAGATGTGAAAAAATATTTAAAGATTTCTCAAAAAAGCATTTTATTCTATGTTTGTAATTTTATTATAACCATTTGTATTATTCTTTTAAATATTGATGTGTAAATGTAAATTTACTCATCCACAATTGGGTTTCTTGAAGAAAAGTATGTTTTAAACCTCTAACAAACGTTTTACACGTGCTGTTAAACTATAAACGACGTAGTTCTTAGCAGAGAAAGGTTGTTTAATCTTTTCCTAAAATGCAGCTTCATTTAGCATTTATTTATACATTTTCAACCTGAAAATTAAATGCGAATCTCCTTATCTACATTTTGTTTTCTGGATCTATAGTATATTTTTAAACTGCTTTAAACTTTTTACAAAGGCTATGAATATTTAAACATGAAGTTCATAGATGTAAAGAAATGCTTAAACATTTCTCAAAAAAGCATTTTATTTTGTTTGTAATTTCATTTTAAGCATTTATATTATCTTTTAAATATTGAAATGTTAATGTGAATTTATTGATCTACAATTTGTTTTCTTGAAGAAAAGTACATTTACAACCTCTGACAAACGTTTAACATGTGCTGTTAAACTATAAACAACGTAGTTCTTAGATGAGAATGCTATGTTTAATCTTTCCCAAAAGTGCGTTAATTTCAATGTTTCCAGCTTTATATTTGCATTTATTTATACTTTTTCAAACTGAAAATTAAATGCGATTTCCTTATTTAATTATTAATATTTAAACATGAAAGTTCATAGATGTGAAAAAATTTCTCAAATAAGCAATTTTGTAATTTAAAGCATTTATATTATTCTTTTAAATTTTGAAATATAATGCGATTTTATTGATCTATTTTCTTGAAGAAAAAGTATTTTTTCAAGCTCTGACACATGTTTTACATGTGCTGTTAAACTATAAATAACGTAGTTCTTAGCTGAGAAAGCTATGTTTAATCTTTTCCTAAAATGCAGCTTCATATTAGCATTATATTTTACTTTGTGAAATTAAAATTTAAATGCGAATTTCTTTGCCTACACTTCCTTTTCTGGTTGCATAGTATATTTTTAAACTGCTTTAAACGTTTAACGAAGGCTATGAATATTAAACATGAAAGTTCATAGATGTGAAGAAATGCTTAAACATTTCTCAAAAAAGCATTTTATTCTATGTTTGTAATTTCATTATAAGCATTTATATTATTCATTTAAATATTAACGTGTAAATGTAAATTTAATCATCCACAATTGGGTTTTAAACCTCTAACAAACGTTTTACACGTGCTGTTAAACTATAAACAACGTAGTTCTTAGCAGAGAAAGATTGTTTAATCTTTTCCTAAAATGCAGCTTCATATTAGCATTATAGTTTACATTTTGAAATTGAAAGTTAAATGCGAATTTCTTTGCCTACATTTCGTTTTCTGGTTCGATAGTATATTTTAAAACTAAACGTTTTACAAAGGCTATTAATATGAAACATGAAAGTTCATGGATGTGAAAAAATATTTAAAGATTTCACTAAAAAGCTTTTTATTCTATGTTTGTAATTTCATTTTAAGCATTTATATTATCTTTTAAATATTGAAATGTTAATGTGAATTTACTGATCTACAATTTGTTTTCTTGAAGAAAAGTACATTTACAACCTCTGACAAACGTTTAACATGTGCTGTTAAACTATAAACAACGTAGTTCTTAGATGAGAAAGCTATGTTTAATCTTTCCAAAATGTGCGCTCATTTCAATGTTTCCAGCTTTATATTTGCATTTATTTATACTTTTTCTTCAAGAAAATAGATCAATAAAATCGCATTATATTTCAAAATTTAAAAGAATAATATAAATGCTTTAAATTACAAAATTGTTTATTTGAGAAATTTTTTCACATCTATGAACTTTCGTTTAAATATTAATAATTAAATAAGGAAATAGCATTTAATTTTCAGTTTGAAAAAGTATTTTTTCAAGCTCTGACACATGTTTTACATGTGCTGTTAAACTATAAATAACGTAGTTCTTAGCTGAGAAAGCTATGTTTAATCTTTTCCTAAAATGCAGCTTCATATTAGCATTATATTTTACTTTGTGAAATTAAAATTTAAATGCGAATTTCTTTGCCTACACTTCCTTTTCTGGTTGCATAGTATATTTTTAAACTGCTTTAAACGCTTTACAAAGGCTATGAATATTTAAACATGAGAGTTCATAGATGTGAAGAAATGCTTAAACACTTCTCAAAAAAGCATTTTATTTTATGTTTGTAATTTCATTTTAAGCATTTATATTATCTTTTAAATATTGAAATGTAAATGTGAATTTACTGATCTACATTTGGTTTCTTGAAGAAAAGTACTTTTACAACTTCTGACAAACTTTTACATGTTCTGTTCAACTATAAACAACGTAGTTCATAGATGAGAGAGCAATGTTTAATCTTTCATAAAATGCATTCAATTCAATGTTCGCACCTTCATATTAGCATTTATTTATACTTTTTGAAATTGAAATTTAAATGCGAATTTCTTTGCCTACACTTCCTTTACTGGTTGCATAGTATATTTTTAAACTGTTTTAAACGCTTTACAAAGGCTATGAATATTTAAACATGAGAGTTCATAGATGTGAAGAAATGCTTAAACACTTCTCAAAAAAGCATTTTATTTTATGTTTGTAATTTCATTTTTAGCATTTATATTATCTTTTAAATATTGAAATGTTAATGTGAATTTACTGATCTACAATTTTTTTTCTTGATGAAAAATACATTTACAACCTCTGACAAGCGTTTAACATGTGCTGTTAAACTATAAACAACGTAATTCATAGATGAGAAAGCTATGTTTAATTTTTTCAAAAAATGAATTCATTTCAATGGTTGCAGCTTCATATTAGCATTTATTACGTTTTGATCGAAATTTAAATGCGAATTTATCTGCATTTTGTTTTCTGGTTGTATAGTGTATTTTTAAACTTCTTTAAACGTTTTACATAGGTTATTAATATGAAACATGAAAGTTCATGGATGTGAAAAAATATTTAAAGATTTCACTAAAAAGCTTTTTATTCTATGTTTGTAATTTCATTATAAGCATTTATATTCTTCTTTTAAATGTTGATGTGTAAATGTAAATTTACTCATCCACAATTGGGTTTCTTGAAGAAAAGTATATTTTAAACCTCTAACAAACGTTTTACACGTGCTGTTAAACTATAAACAACGTAGTTCTTAGCAGAGAAAGATTGTTTAATCTTTTCCTAAAATGCAGCTTCATATTAGCATTATATTTTACATTTTGAAATTGTAATTTAAATGCGAATTTCTTTGCCTACACTTCGTTTTCTGGTTGCATAGTATATTTTTAAACTGCTTTAAACGTTTAACAAAGGCTATGAATATTAAACATGAAAGTTCATAGATGTGAAGAAATGCTTAAACATTTCTCAAAAAAGCATTTTATTTTATGTTTGTAATTTCATTTTAAGCATTTATATTATCTTTTAAATATTGAAATGTTAATGTGAATTTACTGATCTACAATTTTTTTTCTTGATGAAAAGTACATTTACAACCTCTGACAAGCGTTTAACATGTGCTGTTAAACTATAAACAACGTAGTTCTTAGATGAGAAAGCTATGTTTAATCTTTCCCAAATGTGCGCTCATTTCAATGTTTCCAGCTTTATATTTGCATTTATTTATACTTTTTCTTCAAGAAAATAGATCAATAAAATCGCATTATATTTCAAAATTTAAAAGAATAATATAAATGCTTTAAATTACAAAATTGTTTATTTGAGAAATTTTTTCACATCTATGAACTTTCGTTTAAATATTAATAATTAAATAAGGAAATCGCATTTAATTTTCAGTTTGAAAAAGTATTTTTTCAAGCTCTGACACATGTTTTACATGTGCTGTTAAACTATAAATAACGTAGTTCTTAGCTGAGAAAGCTATGTTTAATCTTTTCCTAAAATGCAGCTTCATATTAGCATTATATTTTACTTTGTGAAATTAAAATTTAAATGCGAATTTCTTTGCCTACACTTCCTTTTCTGGTTGCATAGTATATTTTTAAACTGCTTTAAACGCTTTACAAAGGCTCTGAATATTTAAACATGAGAGTTCATAGATGTGAAGAAATGCTTAAACACTTCTCAAAAAAGCATTTTATTTTATGTTTGTAATTTCATTTTAAGCATTTATATTATCTTTTAAATATTGAAATGTAAATGTGAATTTACTGATCTACATTTGGTTTCGTGAAGAAAAGTACTTTTACAACTTCTGACAAACTTTTACATGTTCTGTTCAACTATAAACAACGTAGTTCATAGATGAGAGAGCAATGTTTAATCTTTCATAAAATGCATTCAATTCAATGTTCGCACCTTCATATTAGCATTTATTTATACTTTTTGAAATTGAAATTTAAATGCGAATTTCTTTGCCTACACTTCCTTTTCTGGTTGCATAGTATATTTTTAAACTGCTTTAAACGTTTTACAAAGGCTATGAATATTAAACATGAATGTTCATAGATGTGAAGAAATGCTAAAACATTTCTCAAAAAAGCATTTTATTTTATGTTTGTAATTTCATTTTAAGCATTTATATTATCTTTTAAATATTGAAATGTTAATGTGAATTTACCTTTGGTTTCTTGAAGAAAAGTACTTTTACAACCTCTGACAAAATTTTACATGTTCTGTTCAACTTTAAACAACGTAGTTCATAGATGAGAGAGCAATGTTTAATCTTTCATAAAATGCATTCATTTCAATGTTCGCACCTTCATATTAGCATTTATTTATACTTTTTGAAATTAAAATTTAAATGCGAATTTCTTTGCCTACACTTCCTTTTCTGGTTGCATAGTATATTTTTAAACTGCTTTAAACGTTTTACAAAGGCTATGAATATTAAACATGAAAGTTCATAGATGTGAAGAAATGCTTAAACATTTCTCAAAAAAGCATTGTATTTTATGTTTGTAATTTCATTTTAAGCATTTATATTATCTTTTAAATATTGAAATGTTAATGTGAATTTACTGATCTACAATTTTTTTTCTTGAAGAAAAGTACATTTACAACCTCTGACAAACGTTTAACATGTGCTGTTAAACTATAAACAACGTAATTCATAGATGAGAAAGCTATGTTTAATTTTTTCAAAAAATGAATTCATTTCAATGGTTGCAGCTTCATATTAGCATTTATTACGTTTTGATCGAAATTTAAATGCGAATTTATCTGCATTTTGTTTTCTGGTTGTATAGTGTATTTTTAAACTTCTTTAAACGTTTTACATAGGTTATTAATATGAAACATGAAAGTTCATGGATGTGAAAAAATATTTAAAGATTTCACTAAAAAGCTTTTTATTCTATGTTTGTAATTTCATTATAAGCATTTATATTCTTCTTTTAAATGTTGATGTGTAAATGTAAATTTACTCATCCACAATTGGGTTTCTTGAAGAAAAGTATATTTTAAACCTCTAACAAACGTTTTACACGTGCTGTTAAACTATAAACAACGTAGTTCTTAGCAGAGAAAGATTGTTTAATCTTTTCCTAAAATGCAGCTTCATATTAGCATTATATTTTACATTTTGAAATTGTAATTTAAATGCGAATTTCTTTGCCTACACTTCGTTTTCTGGTTGCATAGTATATTTTTAAACTGCTTTAAACGTTTAACAAAGGCTATGAATATTAAACATGAAAGTTCATAGATGTGAAGAAATGCTTAAACATTTCTCAAAAAAGCATTTTATTTTATGTTTGTAATTTCATTTTAAGCATTTATATTATCTTTTAAATATTGAAATGATAATGTGAATTTACTGATCTACAATTTGTTTTCTTGAAGAAAAGTACATTTACAACCTCTGACAAACGTTTAACATGTGCTGTTAAACTATAAACAACGTAGTTCTTAGATGAGAAAGCTATGTTTAATCTTTCCCAAATGTGCGCTCATTTCAATGTTTCCAGCTTTATATTTGCATTTATTTATACTTTTTCTTCAAGAAAATAGATCAATAAAATCGCATTATATTTCAAAATTTAAAAGAATAATATAAATGCTTTAAATTACAAAATTGTTTATTTGAGAAATTTTTTCACATCTATGAACTTTCGTTTAAATATTAATAATTAAATAAGGAAATCGCATTTAATTTTCAGTTTGAAAAAGTATTTTTTCAAGCTCTGACACATGTTTTACATGTGCTGTTAAACTATAAATAACGTAGTTCTTAGCTGAGAAAGCTATGTTTAATCTTTTCCTAAAATGCAGCTTCATATTAGCATTATATTTTACTTTGTGAAATTAAAATTTAAATGCGAATTTCTTTGCCTACACTTCCTTTTCTGGTTGCATAGTATATTTTTAAACTGCTTTAAACGCTTTACAAAGGCTATGAATATTTAAACATGAGAGTTCATAGATGTGAAGAAATGCTTAAACACTTCTCAAAAAAGCATTTTATTTTATGTTTGTAATTTCATTTTAAGCATTTATATTATCTTTTAAATATTGAAATGTAAATGTGAATTTACTGATCTACATTTGGTTTCTTGAAGAAAAGTACTTTTACAACTTCTGACAAACTTTTACATGTTCTGTTCAACTATAAACAACGTAGTTCATAGATGAGAGAGCAATGTTTAATCTTTCATAAAATGCATTCAATTCAATGTTCGCACCTTCATATTAGCATTTATTTATACTTTTTGAAATTGAAATTTAAATGCGAATTTCTTTGCCTACACTTCCTTTACTGGTTGCATAGTATATTTTTAAACTGTTTTAAACGCTTTACAAAGGCTATGAATATTTAAACATGAGAGTTCATAGATGTGAAGAAATGCTTAAACACTTCTCAAAAAAGCATTTTATTTTATGTTTGTAATTTCATTTTTAGCATTTATATTATCTTTTAAATATTGAAATGTTAATGTGAATTTACTGATCTACAATTTTTTTTCTTGATGAAAAGTACATTTACAACCTCTGACAAGCGTTTAACATGTGCTGTTAAACTATAAACAACGTAATTCATAGATGAGAAAGCTATGTTTAATTTTTTCAAAAAATGAATTCATTTCAATGGTTGCAGCTTCATATTAGCATTTATTACGTTTTGATCGAAATTTAAATGCGAATTTATCTGCATTTTGTTTTCTGGTTGTATAGTGTATTTTTAAACTTCTTTAAACGTTTTACATAGGTTAATAATATTATCATTCTTTTTAAAATTGTGAATTTTAAATGTGAATTTACTGATCTACATTTGGTTTCTTGAAGAAAAGTACTTTTACAACCTCTGACAAACTTTTACTTGTTCTCTTCAACTATAAACAACGTAGTTCATAGATGAGAAAGCAATGTTTAATCTTTAATAAAATGCATTCAATTCAATGTTCGTACCTTCATATTAGCATTTATTTATACTTTTTGAAATTGAAATTTAAATGCGAATTTCTTTGCCTACATTTCGTTTTCTGGTTCGATAGTATATTTTAAAACTAAACGTTTTACAAAGGCTATTAATATTTAAATATGAAAGTTCATAGATGTGAAAAAATATTTAAAGATTTCTCAAAAAAGCATTTTATTCTATGTTTGTAATTTTATTATAACCATTTGTATTATTCTTTTAAATATTGATGTGTAAATGTAAATTTACTCATCCACAATTGGGTTTCTTGAAGAAAAGTATGTTTTAAACCTCTAACAAACGTTTTACACGTGCTGTTAAACTATAAACGACGTAGTTCTTAGCAGAGAAAGGTTGTTTAATCTTTTCCTAAAATGCAGCTTCATTTAGCATTTATTTATACATTTTCAACCTGAAAATTAAATGCGAATCTCCTTATCTACATTTTGTTTTCTGGATCTATAGTATATTTTTAAACTGCTTTAAACTTTTTACAAAGGCTATGAATATTTAAACATGAAGTTCATAGATGTAAAGAAATGCTTAAACATTTCTCAAAAAAGCATTTTATTTTGTTTGTAATTTCATTTTAAGCATTTATATTATCTTTTAAATATTGAAATGTTAATGTGAATTTATTGATCTACAATTTGTTTTCTTGAAGAAAAGTACATTTACAACCTCTGACAAACGTTTAACATGTGCTGTTAAACTATAAACAACGTAGTTCTTAGATGAGAATGCTATGTTTAATCTTTCCCAAAAGTGCGTTAATTTCAATGTTTCCAGCTTTATATTTGCATTTATTTATACTTTTTCAAACTGAAAATTAAATGCGATTTCCTTATTTAATTATTAATATTTAAACATGAAAGTTCATAGATGTGAAAAAATTTCTCAAATAAGCAATTTTGTAATTTAAAGCATTTATATTATTCTTTTAAATTTTGAAATATAATGCGATTTTATTGATCTATTTTCTTGAAGAAAAAGTATTTTTTCAAGCTCTGACACATGTTTTACATGTGCTGTTAAACTATAAATAACGTAGTTCTTAGCTGAGAAAGCTATGTTTAATCTTTTCCTAAAATGCAGCTTCATATTAGCATTATATTTTACTTTGTGAAATTAAAATTTAAATGCGAATTTCTTTGCCTACACTTCCTTTTCTGGTTGCATAGTATATTTTTAAACTGCTTTAAACGTTTAACGAAGGCTATGAATATTAAACATGAAAGTTCATAGATGTGAAGAAATGCTTAAACATTTCTCAAAAAAGCATTTTATTCTATGTTTGTAATTTCATTATAAGCATTTATATTATTCATTTAAATATTAACGTGTAAATGTAAATTTAATCATCCACAATTGGGTTTTAAACCTCTAACAAACGTTTTACACGTGCTGTTAAACTATAAACAACGTAGTTCTTAGCAGAGAAAGATTGTTTAATCTTTTCCTAAAATGCAGCTTCATATTAGCATTATAGTTTACATTTTGAAATTGAAAGTTAAATGCGAATTTCTTTGCCTACATTTCGTTTTCTGGTTCGATAGTATATTTTAAAACTAAACGTTTTACAAAGGCTATTAATATGAAACATGAAAGTTCATGGATGTGAAAAAATATTTAAAGATTTCACTAAAAAGCTTTTTATTCTATGTTTGTAATTTCATTATAAGCATTTATATTCTTCTTTTAAATGTTGATGTGTAAATGTAAATTTACTCATCCACAATTTGTCTTCTTGAAGAAAAGTACATTTACAACCTCTGACAAACGTTTAACATGTACTGTTAAACTATAAACAACGTAGTTCTTAGATGAGAAAGCTATGTTTAATCTTTCCCAAATGTGCGCTCATTTCAATGTTTCCAGCTTTATATTTGCATTTATTTATACTTTTTCTTCAAGAAAATAGATCAATAAAATCGCATTATATTTCAAAATTTAAAAGAATAATATAAATGCTTTAAATTACAAAATTGTTTATTTGAGAAATTTTTTCACATCTATGAACTTTCGTTTAAATATTAATAATTAAATAAGGAAATCGCATTTAATTTTCAGTTTGAAAAAGTATTTTTTCAAGCTCTGACACATGTTTTACATGTGCTGTTAAACTATAAATAACGTAGTTCTTAGCTGAGAAAGCTATGTTTAATCTTTTCCTAAAATGCAGCTTCATATTAGCATTATATTTTACTTTGTGAAATTAAAATTTAAATGCGAATTTCTTTGCCTACACTTCCTTTTCTGGTTGCATAGTATATTTTTAAACTGCTTTAAACGTTTAACAAAGGCTATGAATATTAAACATGAAAGTTCATAGATGTGAAGAAATGCTGAAACATTTCTCAAAAAAGCATTTTATTTTATGTTTGTAATTATAAATAACGTAGTTCTTAGCTGAGAAAGCTATGTTTAATCTTTTCCTAAAATGCAGCTTCATATTAGCATTATATTTTACTTTGTGAAATTAAAATTTAAATGCGAATTTCTTTGCCTACACTTCCTTTTCTGGTAGCATAGTATATTTTTAAACTGCTTTAAACGATTTACAAAGGCTATGAATATTTAAACATGAGAGTTCATAGATGTGAAGAAATGCTTAAACACTTCTCAAAAAAGCATTTTATTTTATGTTTGTAATGTCATTTTAAGCATTTATATTATCTTTTAAATATTGAAATGTAAATGTGAATTTACTGATCTACATTTGGTTTCTTGAAGAAAAGTACTTTTACAACTTCTGACAAACTTTTACATGTTCTGTTCAACTATAAACAACGTAGTTCATAGATGAGAGAGCAATGTTTAATCTTTCATAAAATGCATTCAATTCAATGTTCGCACCTTCATATTAGCATTTATTTATACTTTTTGAAATTGAAATTTAAATGCGAATTTCTTTGCCTACACTTCCTTTTCTGGTTGCATAGTATATTTTTAAACTGCTTTATACGCTTTACAAAGGCTATGAATATTTAAACATGAGAGTTCATAGATGTGAAAAAATGCTTAAACATTTCTCAAAAAAGCATTTTTTTTTGTTTGTCATTTCATATTGAGCATTCTGATCATTCTTTTTAAAATTGTGAATTTTAAATGTGAATTTACTGATCTACATTTGGTTTCTTGAAGAAAAGTACTTTTACAACCTCTGACAAACTTTTACATGTTCTCTTCAACTATAAACAACGTAGTTCATAGATGAGAAAGCAATGTTTAATCTTTAATAAAATGCATTCAATTCAATGTTCGTACCTTCATATTAGCATTTATTTATACTTTTTGAAATTGAAATTTAAATGCGAATTTCTTTCCCTACATTTCGTTTTCTGGTTCGATAGTATATTTTAAAACTAAACGTTTTACAAAGGCTATTAATATTTAAATATGAAAGTTCATAGATGTGAAAAAATATTTAAAGATTTCTCAAAAAAGCATTTTATTCTATGTTTGTAATTTTATTATAACCATTTGTATTATTCTTTTAAATATTGATGTGTAAATGTAAATTTACTCATCCACAATTGGGTTTCTTGAAGAAAAGTATGTTTTAAACCTCTAACAAACGTTTTACACGTGCTGTTAAACTATAAACGACGTAGTTCTTAGCAGAGAAAGGTTGTTTAATCTTTTCCTAAAATGCAGCTTCATTTAGCATTAATTTATACATTTTCAACCTGAAAATTAAATGCGAATCTCCTTATCTACATTTTGTTTTCTGGATCTATAGTATATTTTTAAACTGCTTTAAACTTTTTACAAAGGCTATGAATATTTAAACATGAAGTTCATAGATGTAAAGAAATGCTTAAACATTTCTCAAAAAAGCATTTTATTTTGTTTGTAATTTCATTTTAAGCATTTATATTATCTTTTAAATATTGAAATGTTAATGTGAATTTATTGATCTACAATTTGTTTTCTTGAAGAAAAGTACATTTACAACCTCTGACAAACGTTTAACATGTGCTGTTAAACTATAAACAACGTAGTTCTTAGATGAGAATGCTATGTTTAATCTTTCCCAAAAGTGCGTTAATTTCAATGTTTCCAGCTTTATATTTGCATTTATTTATACTTTTTCAAACTGAAAATTAAATGCGATTTCCTTATTTAATTATTAATATTTAAACATGAAAGTTCATAGATGTGAAAAAATTTCTCAAATAAGCAATTTTGTAATTTAAAGCATTTATATTATTCTTTTAAATTTTGAAATATAATGCGATTTTATTGATCTATTTTCTTGAAGAAAAAGTATTTTTTCAAGCTCTGACACATGTTTTACATGTGCTGTTAAACTATAAATAACGTAGTTCTTAGCTGAGAAAGCTATGTTTAATCTTTTCCTAAAATGCAGCTTCATATTAGCATTATATTTTACTTTGTGAAATTAAAATTTAAATGCGAATTTCTTTGCCTACACTTCCTTTTCTGGTTGCATAGTATATTTTTAAACTGCTTTAAACGTTTAACAAAGGCTATGAATATTAAACATGAAAGTTCATAGATGTGAAGAAATGCTGAAACATTTCTCAAAAAAGCATTTTATTCTATGTTTGTAATTTCATTATAAGCATTTATATTATTCATTTAAATATTAACGTGTAAATGTAAATTTAATCATCCACAATTGGGTTTTAAACCTCTAACAAACGTTTTACACGTGCTGTTAAACTATAAACAACGTAGTTCTTAGCAGAGAAAGATTGTTTAATCTTTTCCTAAAATGCAGCTTCATATTAGCATTATAGTTTACATTTTGAAATTGAAAGTTAAATGCGAATTTCTTTGCCTACATTTCGTTTTCTGGTTCGATAGTATATTTTAAAACTAAACGTTTTACAAAGGCTATTAATATGAAACATGAAAGTTCATGGATGTGAAAAAATATTTAAAGATTTCACTAAAAAGCTTTTTATTCTATGTTTGTAATTTCATTATAAGCATTTATATTCTTCTTTTAAATGTTGATGTGTAAATGTAAATTTACTCATCCACAATTTGTCTTCTTGAAGAAAAGTACATTTACAACCTCTGACAAACGTTTAACATGTACTGTTAAACTATAAACAACGTAGTTCTTAGATGAGAAAGCTATGTTTAATCTTTCCCAAATGTGCGCTCATTTCAATGTTTCCAGCTTTATATTTGCATTTATTTATGCTTTTTCTTCAAGAAAATAGATCAATAAAATCGCATTATATTTCAAAATTTAAAAGAATAATATAAATGCTTTAAATTACAAAATTGTTTATTTGAGAAATTTTTTCACATCTATGAACTTTCGTTTAAATATTAATAATTAAATAAGGAAATCGCATTTAATTTTCAGTTTGAAAAAGTATTTTTTCAAGCTCTGACACATGTTTTACATGTGCTGTTAAACTATAAATAACGTAGTTCTTAGCTGAGAAAGCTATGTTTAATCTTTTCCTAAAATGCAGCTTCATATTAGCATTATATTTTACTTTGTGAAATTAAAATTTAAATGCGAATTTCTTTGCCTACACTTCCTTTTCTGGTTGCATAGTATATTTTTAAACTGCTTTAAACGTTTAACAAAGGCTATGAATATTAAACATGAAAGTTCATAGATGTGAAGAAATGCTGAAACATTTCTCAAAAAAGCATTTTATTTTATGTTTGTAATTATAAATAACGTAGTTCTTAGCTGAGAAAGCTATGTTTAATCTTTTCCTAAAATGCAGCTTCATATTAGCATTATATTTTACTTTGTGAAATTAAAATTTAAATGCGAATTTCTTTGCCTACACTTCCTTTTCTGGTAGCATAGTATATTTTTAAACTGCTTTAAACGATTTACAAAGGCTATGAATATTTAAACATGAGAGTTCATAGATGTGAAGAAATGCTTAAACACTTCTCAAAAAAGCATTTTATTTTATGTTTGTAATGTCATTTTAAGCATTTATATTATCTTTTAAATATTGAAATGTAAATGTGAATTTACTGATCTACATTTGGTTTCTTGAAGAAAAGTACTTTTACAACTTCTGACAAACTTTTACATGTTCTGTTCAACTATAAACAACGTAGTTCATAGATGAGAGAGCAATGTTTAATCTTTCATAAAATGCATTCAATTCAATGTTCGCACCTTCATATTAGCATTTATTTATACTTTTTGAAATTGAAATTTAAATGCGAATTTCTTTGCCTACACTTCCTTTTCTGGTTGCATAGTATATTTTTAAACTGCTTTATACGCTTTACAAAGGCTATGAATATTTAAACATGAGAGTTCATAGATGTGAAAAAATGCTTAAACATTTCTCAAAAAAGCATTTTTTTTTGTTTGTCATTTCATATTGAGCATTCTGATCATTCTTTTTAAAATTGTGAATTTTAAATGTGAATTTACTGATCTACATTTGGTTTCTTGAAGAAAAGTACTTTTACAACCTCTGACAAACTTTTACATGTTCTCTTCAACTATAAACAACGTAGTTCATAGATGAGAAAGCAATGTTTAATCTTTAATAAAATGCATTCAATTCAATGTTCGTACCTTCATATTAGCATTTATTTATACTTTTTGAAATTGAAATTTAAATGCGAATTTCTTTCCCTACATTTCGTTTTCTGGTTCGATAGTATATTTTAAAACTAAACGTTTTACAAAGGCTATTAATATTTAAATATGAAAGTTCATAGATGTGAAAAAATATTTAAAGATTTCTCAAAAAAGCATTTTATTCTATGTTTGTAATTTTATTATAACCATTTGTATTATTCTTTTAAATATTGATGTGTAAATGTAAATTTACTCATCCACAATTGGGTTTCTTGAAGAAAAGTATGTTTTAAACCTCTAACAAACGTTTTACACGTGCTGTTAAACTATAAACGACGTAGTTCTTAGCAGAGAAAGGTTGTTTAATCTTTTCCTAAAATGCAGCTTCATTTAGCATTTATTTATACATTTTCAACCTGAAAATTAAATGCGAATCTCCTTATCTACATTTTGTTTTCTGGATCTATAGTATATTTTTAAACTGCTTTAAACTTTTTACAAAGGCTATGAATATTTAAACATGAAGTT